>NW_027507872.1:1260133-1882633 GCF_037356315.1 Lithobates pipiens | reverse complement strand
GGTTGATTAGGGACTTATGGACCTTCGGTAGAGCATAAAACGTTGGAATTTTCAGTTCCTGGACATTTAGAAAGGTCCAAGTTGATGTATCAATCAGATTTCTAGAGAAGCCCTTGGCAACAATGCTTCTATATTCTATACAGTAGGATTTGATAACTGTTCGAGTAATAGGTCTATACAACTCTCTATTATGGAAAATGTGTAGATACATTTGCTCGTAATTGTTATGATCCATTACTACAAGATTACCGCCTTTATCGGCTGATTTAATTATAAGTTCTTTATTTTTTTGTAGGGATGTTAGAGCCTTCCTCAAAGATGGTGATAGATTATCAAATTAATGTTTAGGCCAAGTCATTTGCTCCACTTCTTTAGTTATTTTTTGCACGAAGGCTCAAATGTTGGGATTATTACCTAATGTGGGAACATTATTTGATTTTGGTTTAAATAATTGCGGTGGAGGGAAGCAGCGATTTGACAAAGTCTCCTCTAATGGAGGATTAAACGGTGAGTCAATAGTCACCATCTTCCTCCCATAATTCCATTAGTTCCTTTATAGCCTGAATTTCTCTAATTGTAAAGTAATTTTGACCACTAGCGGTAGTGATATGGTCAATGTTAGTTGGTTTATGGTATATTGTTTTGAACATCAGCCTTCGAGCAAATAGGTGGATTTTTTTGATAACATCAAATTGATCCACATTAGCATCCAGACAAAAAGTTAGACCTAGTTGTAACACTTCAGATTTAGTAGAGTAAGGTATCTCTGCGCCAACCAACTAGATAAGGGAAGATGGATATTGCTGCATGCACTGAAAGGGGTAATCCAGACCCAAGGAAAAAAAGGAATTATTAAATAGAGTAGTGCTGCGCTATATGGGGAAGGGGGGGGGTTGGGGGCACAGGGTAAGGGGGAGGGATGTGAGAGTGAAGAAATAGGCTATTTAGTACAAGGCGAACCAGTATATAAATTATAATGTGACTGCAGTGTTGCCTATAGTATAGGAAATTTGAACAAAAGATAATAAAAATAAAATTCATAGTCTATCTATATAAAAAAAGCTCCTTCTGGTGCAAAATAAAATTATTATCAAGTGTTAATAATTATTGCAAAGCATCTGATTACAAGTAATCAAAAAACGAGCCATAAAAAATCTACGTAAATGTCCATGCAAACCACTGCAAGAAATATAAAGTGCAAAATTATAGTGATCCAAAGTAAAACATACAGAGTGCAAGTGCCAATAATTGCAATACTGGTAATGTCCATGCAAACAATGCAAAAAATGTGCAAACTTTACAATAATTTCAACACTGATAATGTCCGTGCAAACAATGCAAAAGATGTGTAAACTTCAAGTGACCAAGAATATCGCAAATAAAGCGCTGGTGCTGCTAGTTAGTGCAATTCTGGTGATGGGTGATTTTTTCCTTCTCCGTCCTTCTTCCAAAAATGATCCCACTGATGTCTGGTCATATGATGTCCCTTTAAGTTCACTTGGAACAAGTATGTGGTCTCTCTTTTATAATCGCTGGAGCAGGTGAATCTCAGTAAACAGGGAAAAAGGGATGCTCGATAGTGTAGTAGTTTAAAAATGTTATTGGTGCAACATAATAAAGAAAGGTACTCACATTAAACAATGGTAACTAGGCAAAACAAAGACAAGCAGCGAGCTTGTGTACATCACTTCCGGTATCTCGTTTCCCAATGCATGTTCGTCACAGTCACATGACTTCATCAGGGGATAAACTGAGATAATGGAAGTGTCCTTTATATGTGTATGGAAAGTGTATGTGGTGGCCATTTTGTTGAAGTCCCGATCGCCGGAAGTAGAATTGTGGCCATTTTTTGGGCTTTTGTCACCGGAAGTCTGTTAGCTGCCATCAAAGTGTTTGTGTCACCGGAAGTTTGTTAACGACCATCTTTTGAGCAAAAAGATGTACACATCCGGAGCAGGGCATTTTATATTAAGAACAAATATAAAAAACAAATACAAGAACGGCCGACCGTTTGGCATTCAATATTCAATACTGCTATATAGATGGTAATAGTATATCTATCGCCACATAAAAAAGTTAAAAATACGTTTAAATATACACAACAAAAAAACAAAAAAAAAGGAAAAATTGAGAAAAAATACAGAGGAATGATGAGATATATATCCTCTTCAGGATATATATATCCAATGGGGGTAAATGATGAATTATATTCTAGTCACCTCATATACATAACTTTTTTATGCCGCGATATATATATATATATATATATATATATATATATATATATATATAGATATATATATATATATATACTATTACCATCTATATATCAGTATTGAATATTGAATTCCAAGCGGTCGGCCGTTCTTGTATTTGTTTTTTATATTTGTTCTTAATATAAAATGCCCCTGCTCTGGATGTTTACATCTTTTTGCTCAAAAGATGGCCGTTAACAAACTTCCGGTGACACGATCGCTTTGGTAGAACGACTGAAAGTCTATTTCTGCCTAATACCTTCCAAGAAAATGCCCGCCAACGGACTTCCGGCGAAAAAAGCCGCGATTCTACTTCCGGTGATTGGGACTTCAACAAAATGGCCACCAGGTACACTTTCCATACACATATAAAGGACACTTCCATTATCTCAGTTTATCCCCTGATGAAGTCACGTGACTGTCCTGCTCCAGTAATTATAAAAGAGAGACCACACCAGACACCAGTGAGACCGTTTTTGGAACGCCCCTCCTGGGGATACACAAGGGTCCTATAATAAAGCCTGTTTTCATGCTGTAACCACCCACCCATTTAATGGAGAAGGAAAAAAATCACCCATCACCAGAATTGCACTACCTAGGAGCACCAGCGCTTTATTTGCGATATTCTTGGTCACTTGAAGTTTGCACATCTTTTGCATTGTTTGCACGGACATTATCAGTATTGGAATTATTGTGAAGTTTGCACATTTTTTGCATTGTTTGCATGGACATTACCAGTATTGCAATTATTGGCACTTGCACTTTGTATGTGTTACTTTGGATCACTATAATTTTGCACTTTATATTTCTTGCAGTGCACGGACTTTTACGTTGATTTTTTTATGGTTCGTTTTTTATGATTTATTGTAATCGGATGCTTTGCAATAATTATTAACACTTGATAATAATTTTGAGTATTTTTGCACCAGAAGGAGCTTTTTTTTAATAGATAGACTGAATTTTATTTTTATTATCTTTTGTTCAGATTTCCTATACTATAGGCAACACTGCAGTCACTTTATAATTTATATACTGGTTCGCCTTGTACTAAATAGCCTAATTCTTCACTCTCACATCCCTCCCCCTTACCCCCCCCCCCCCCCCCCCCTCTTCCCCATATAGCAAAGCACTACTCTATTTAATAAACACTTCAGATTTATCAATAGTAAGTAAATGAGGTGAAAGGTTCAAAATTTGAAGCTGTTGTGTCTGCTGAGAGACCGTGTTACTGAAACTTACAGATTTACCGGATTTTTGCTTTCCGGTGTTCCTGGTGGTAAAATTGGTGGTAATTGACGCTACTTTCGGGTTAACTTTGGTATTTATTGGCAAAGTCAAATCACTTACCTTAATGAATATTGTAGGCTTAAGATGAGGAAGAAGAAATGGGGATAGACAAATGGCCCATCAAACCATTAGTTTTACACCCTTGAGTGCTATGTGAACTTTTCATAGAAGAGTGAAAAGTGTTTAAACATTGTTGTGAATTTTTGGGATGAACCACGGGTGATTCTCGTTCGTGCGTTGAGACCGGTGCAGTTTTCACATTATCCGAGAAGGATATATTTGAATCTCGTTTTTGCTTTTTGAATAATCTCTCATTTGGAATATCCTGATATACAGTAGATTGGCTATAAGATTCAGGAGACACAGAACAAACTCAGAGATAGGAGTAATGTGATTTGACTGCGTTTGTTTGATTTAGTAAGCTGAATTTGTTGGTTCCACTTATTGGCAAAGCCCATGTCATCTGCTGACTGGTCCCATAAAAATTTAATCTCTTTATTGTTTATAATTTCAATGGTGTATTGCTCAACATGTACCCTTAGTTCACGCTCCTTATTAATAAAGGAAGGTAGACCACTTATGCTGCGTACACACGTAGCGGACTATCCGGCGGACTTAGTCTGGCAGACTTTCCGCCGGACTGTCCGTCGGACTTTCCGAACGAGCTACTTGCCCACACACGGCACTTTTTCAGCAGACTAATACGGCGTACTAAGTCCACCGGACTATCCACCGTACTTTTGAAATGAACGGACTCGCCCACACACGTGGAGGAAAGTCTGCTCATTTTGAGAGCATCTCCAGGTAGCCGGGGCCAGTGAAGGAGGCGTCGCTGGCCCCGTCACCTGGTATGGAATTAAAGGGGAACCCCTACACCGAAAAATCGGCGTGGGGTTCCCCCCCAGGTCCATATCAGACCCTTGTCCGAGCACGCTACCCGGCCGGCCAGGAAAGGGGGTGGGGACAAGCGAGGCCCCCCCCTGAGCCGTGCCAGGCCGCGTGCCCTCAACATGGGGGGTGCATAGGGGAAGGGGGGCCGCGTGGCCCCCCCACCCCAAAGCACCTTGTCCCCATGTTGATGAGGTCAAGGGCCTCTTCCAGACAACCCTGGCTGTTGGTTGTTGGGGTCTGCGGGCGGGGGGCTTATCGGAATCCGTGAGCCCCCTTTAATAAGGGGGCCCCCGGATACCGGCCCCCCACCCTGTGTGAATGAGTATGGGGTACAATGTACCCCTACCCATTCACCTGTAAAAAAAGTAAAAAAAAACACAACACACAAGGGTTAAAAATAAATTATTGCACAGCTCCGGGGGTCTTCTTCCATCTTCGGGGGTCTTCTCGCCGGACTCCTCCACTATCTTCTGCTCTTTTGCTAGCTCTTTCACTAGCGGAGGAGCCCAGCTTTCTTCTTCACCGCCGCCCTCTTCTTCCGACTTCGGGGGTCTTGTCCCCCTCTTCGGTTCTTCTTTCCGGGCCTCCGCGCCTTCTTCTAGCTCTTTTACAAGCGGTGGCCCGGTCTTCTGTCGCCGCTGTCGCCGTCTTCTGTTCTTCTCTTCAGATGTTGCCTCGTCGCTGTCTCCGCTCACAATGACAGGGACGCGGCGTGCGGCAACTTATATAGGGACATCACCGGATGATGTCCTTGCCCATTGTTATGTCACAGTCCCAGCATCCTCTGGGACTGTGACATCATAATGGGCGGGGACATCATCCGGTGATGTCCCTATATAAGTCGCCGCACGCCGCGTCCCTGTCATTGTGAGCGGAGACAGCGACGAGGCAACATCTGAAGAGAAGAACAGAAGACGGCGACAGCGGCGACAGAAGACCGGGCCACCGCTTGTAAAAGAGCTAGAAGAAGGCGCAGTGGCCCGGCAAGAAGAACCGAAGAGGGGGACAAGACCCCCGAAGTCGGAAGAAGACCCCCGGAGCTGTGCAATAAACTATTTTAACCCTTGTGTGTTGTGTTTTTTTTTGCTTTTTTTTTTACAGATGAATGGGTAGGGGTACATTGTATCCCATACACATTCACATAGGGTGGGGGGCCGGTATCCGGGGGCCCCCTTATTAAAGGGGGCTCACGGATTCCGATAAGCCCCCCGCCCGCAGACCCCAACAACCAACAGCCAGGGTTGTCGGGAAGAGGCCCTTGTCCTCATCAACATGGGGACAAGGTGCTTTGGGGTGGGGGGCCACGCGGCCCCCTTCCCCTATGCACCCCCCATGTTGAGGGCACGCGGCCTGGCACGGCTCAGGGGGGGGGGGCCTCGCTTGTCCCCACCCCCTTTCCTGGCCGGCCGGGAAGCGTGCTCGGACAAGGGTCTGATATGGACCTGGGGGGGACCCCTGCGCCGGTTTTTCGGCGTAGGGGTTTCCCTTTAAGTCCATACCAGGGGCCAGCGACGCCTCCTTTGCTGGCCCCGGCTACCTGAAGACGTGCTCAAAATGAGCGGACTTTTCTCCGCACGGGAAAAGTCCGCTCATTTCAAAAGTACGGCGGACTGGCACATACACGGCCGTACTGTCCGCCGAAAAGCGAGTCCGGCGGACAGATTGGAGTGCAAAAATACTTTTAGTCCGCCGGACTTTTGGGTAAAAAAAGTCCGCCGTAGGCTACACACGGGCGGATTGTCCGGCGGACTTGAGTTTTCTGGACTTTTCCACCGGATTGTTTGATCGTGTGTACGAGGCATTAGAGTAACATGTTCAGCATACCATTTATTAATTTATTCACCTATATCATTTAGTTTAATCTCATACTGATAACATAAAAGTGACATCATTTCAGAAGAACATGATTGTAGATTACATTCCCATTTATTTTTTAGAGTGTCATCTATCTTTTTTAAATTGGGAAATATTTGAATCCTCAATCCCCACGGGGTTATTTTGTTTTCAATATAAATAAAAATAAATATGTGGTGATAACTGCACTAAGGAAAAGTGAGTGGTCAAGCTGAATAAAATAAACAAAAAAAATCAGCAGTGTAACATCACCAGACTGACTAAATCCATATGATAAAAGAAACCAGTAATAATCAAACATAACCAACAATGCATAGGAGTGGATAGCAATCACAAAGCAAATTAATTTACTAAAAATCGCATAAAGTGAGAAAAAAAATTGCATATAATGCCAAAGTCTTCAACATAAAGTGCAAGCAGAGGATAGCAATCACAAAACAGACCAATTAACCAAAAAATTGCATACAGTGAAAAGTCATATAAGATCGCATAAAGTGCCAAACTCTTCACATAAAGAGCAAGAAGGATCCAATAGGAATGTCTAAATGCATAAAGGTGCCAACAAAACCATAAATGACATAAAAAACACATAAAATGCAAAAAATATGATATCCATATGATAAAAGAAACCAGTAATAATCAAACGTAACCAACAATGCATAGGAGTGGATAGGAATCTGAAATCAATCTCTTTCTACACATGCACTTTACGTCTTCTATATGAACTGCTTGATGAAGATTCAGTACATTATATGCAATTTTGTTTCTCATATGCGATTTTTGGTTAATTCATTTGCTATCCACTCCTATGCATTATTGGTTATTTTATCATGTGGATTTAGTCTGGTGAGGTTACACTGCTGATTTTTTTGTTTATTTTATTCAGCTTGACCACTCACTTTTCCTTACTGCAGTTAGTACCACATATTTAATTTTTATTTGATTGCTTTTTGTGTGGGAAAACGTGTTTGTGTTTGTCAGCTTTTGTTGGTCTGTGTGGATTTGCTTTAACCTCCCTGGCGGTATGATTCAGTCTGGAATAAGGTGCTGAAAGTGGTACAATTATTTTGCATGGAAATCTGGCTTTTATTTTGTAGTCCTGTAATTCTTAGGAATAACGCTCTGAAATCTCTTCAAACCAGAGTCTAGCGGACATCCCGGGTATGATAAAGTTTATAATATAATAAAGAATAATAAAAATTATTCAATAATGTAATCAAATCCAAAAAAAACTGAAAAAGGGACATGTTTTGGTTGCTATGGACAATCTCCAAATTCCAAGCAGTAAAAAACAGTATTTATAATATAAAAGTGCATGCAGGGCATTGCACAAACCACTAGGGACAAAGGGGGTGTGTATTTTTTACTACAGCACTGTAATCTGTAAGATTACAGTGCTGTGTGTGTTTTGTGTGTTTTTACTTTTTTGAATTTGCCGCCGTTCTCCGCTCCCGTGCGTCGTAACGTCGCAGGGAACGGAGCTCGGCGGCATTCGGCACTGTGAATCGAGCGCAGGACAGCTCGATCACACAGCGCGGCGGACATCGCTGGATCCAGGGGACAAGGTAAGTAACGATCCCTGTGTCCTCCCCTGCATCGAGCGGTGCAAACCCGAGTCTGGCTCGGGGTTACCGCTCTTGTAATTAAAATCCCAACCCGAGCCAGACTCGGGATTACCGCTAGGGAGGTTAATTGTTCACTTTGGTTTTGCGCATTCGTCTGCCTTAGTTTACTTTGTTTTCAATATATTTCTCAAAGTATTTCTTGTGCCGGAAAGTTCTAACTTTCTTTTCTATTGATCTTTGAAGTTTGACAAAAGATTTATCCAAGTTTGCCTCCCTCACTCCCACTGAATTCTGGGAAAGGTGTACTTTTTGCCATGAATCCCTCCCAATCATCCCCACAAAATTTGGCCATAATGAAAATCCATATTGAGCTTATCTATGGTTCATAACCAATTTTAATTCATATCAAAAAGTAGATTTCTAAAGGAATTATAAAATACATTCTATAAAAAGTCTATATAAATAAATCTCTTTATATGTTAATATAGATAATTATGATTCATTTAAACCTTTTAACTTTCTTATATGGATAATTATTTAACCAACCATTGAAGTGGTCATTAAAGCGGAGCTCCACCCTAAAGTGGAGCTTCCGCTCATTGGAACCCTCCCCCCCTCCGGCGCCACAATTGACACCTTTCAGGAGGGAGGGGGGTGCAGATACCTGTACCCATACCCAAGATGGCGGCGGCAGCACCCGAGAGACGATCAAGAGGTCAGCTTCGGGTGCCGACATCGCGGGCGCGCTGGGCGGGTAAGTGTCCTTATTTTAAAAGTCAGCAGCTGCAGTATTTGTAGCTGCTGGCTTAAAAAAAAAAAAATGGCGGAACTCCCGCTTTAATGAAGAAAGTCCATGATCAGCATATGGTGTGGTATAACACCTAATATATAGAGAGGGATTTTTTGGTCCTGGTCAATTTAATTTAAAGGGGTTGTAAAGCTAAACATTTTTTCACCTTAATGCATTCTATGCATTAAGGTGAAAAAACATCTGACAGTGCCAGTCCCCCATTTTACTTACCTGACCCCTCAAAAGTCCTGCGCTCGGCTCCAACATCCTCTTCGCAGATCAGCCTGCCTGTTGATTGGCTAGAGTGGATGGATTGAAAGCAGCGCAGCCATTGGCTCGCTCTGCTGTCAATCACATCCAATGACATGGCGCTCCAGGGGGCTATAGCCGCTGGCTGTATTACGGGAGCACGCCCGGAGGCACTTCTCAACATGCAAGGGAGCTTGCATGAACGTGAGAAGTACTTGGGGGGAGAAGCCGAGACAGCCGCAGAAGGACCCCAGAAGACCAGGTTCGGTGCCACTCTGTGCAAAACAAGCTGCACAGTGGAGGTAAGTATAACATGTTTGTTATTTAAAAAATACCACATCCCTAAATTTGATCAATGAACAAGGAGGATACATTGGATTTTTTAGGTGCAGAGCAAGTTACCAAAACATCAAATATAATGTTTAAAAGTATTTTTTTTCTGAAACCTAAAATAAAAATTAGATTAGAAGATATAGCAATAAACAAGTACAATGTGGTATAATATTATCAGGACAGCATATGATGTAGACTTCCTAACATGTTTTACCCATATGTCGGGCTTCTTCAGGGGATGCTGTCCAGTTTTGTGGTACAGGCCTTCTATCAGAGAAAATAAGAACATAAGCATAGTGTGTATGCATAAACATACTCAGTCAATCTAAGATTGCATATCATATATAGGCATATACAGCATAATACTCACTTTTTCCAAAATATACATCATTTTACATAAAAAAAAAAAAAAAAACATGCATGTGCATCTCCAAAGCCAGAACAGTGCCCCTTACCTATATCTCCTATAGTAGATCCAAACACTGCTAAAATTTTAGGACACTTTACTGTGTCAAAGAAACCACACGTAGCAAGCGGCCACAGAGGACAGATAAGGACACGCTAAAGAACATATATTGGAATATATATCAAATAGTATCAAAGAGATTATGTTCCAGAGAAAGCAAAATATGTTAATGGAAGGGTTGACTTACAAAATAAATTCTGCAGTGAACTTAGTTCCAAGGGATTAAAAGGCTATCTATACCCTTTCAGGTGTTTGTCTCCAAAGCTAAGCATAAATCAGGGAATAGAACATCAAAAGACAGCAATTGGCTTTCAAAAAATCCATAGAGTAAAGGACAGCTTAGCAGTAGTTCAACAGCAGAAAAAGGGTACTTAGATGAGTAAAGATTGCTTCAAAGTACTCAGTAGCAAGATCAAAACTTTAATCAAGACAGCACAGAAGAGTGAAAGTGAAACTATATGGTCGCCTTTAGTACATGAAAGAAACATGAACACAGGGTAATCCGATCACTGTAAATAGGAATGGACACTAACTAAAGAGAAAGAGGGTCAGTAGGGGTCAGTAGGGTAAGGCAATAACCCGGCTATGCAAACGCACATACATTTACAATCATAGAAAAAAAAACACACCCTAATAAAAAATATAGAAAACAATATAATATATTACTATTATAGCAAAATTGTGGCCGCTTGCTACGTGTGGTTTCTTTGATGCAGTAAAGTGTCTTAAAATTCTAGCAGTGTTTGGATCTACTATAGGAGATATAGGTAAGGGGCACTGTTCTGGCTTTGGAGACACACATGCATGTAATATAATGTTGTATATTTTGGAAAAATTGTGTATTATGCTGTATATGCTTATATATGATATGCAATCTTAGATTGACTGAGTATGATATGCACATACACTATGCTTATGTCCTTATTTTCTTTGATAGAAGGCCTTTACCCCAAAACTGGATGGCATCCCCTGAAGAAGCCCAACATATGGGTGAAACATGTTGCGAAGTCTACTTCATATGCTGTCTTGATAATATTATATCACATTGTAATTGATTATTGCTATATCTTCCAATCTAATTTTTATTTTGGGTTTCAAAATAAAAAAAAAACTTTTAAACATTATATTTGATGTTTTGGTAACTTACCCTGCACCTAAAAAATCCCATGTATCCTCCTTGTTTATTGATCAAATCTAGGGATGTGGTGCTTAAATTAAATTGATAAGTCCAGGACCAAAAAATCCCTCTCTACATATTAGGTGTTATACCACACCATCTGTTGATCATGGTCTTTAAATTCCCTATATATATATCAAATATTCTATTTAACTTTTTCTCTTTGTAAAGAAATTGTTTCTCTTTCTTCATTAATGACCACCTAAATGGTTGGTTATATAATTATCCATATAAAAAAGTTAAAAAGTTTAAATGAATCATATTTATCTATATTAACATATAAAGAGATTTTTTATAAAGACTTTTTATAGATTGTATTTTAAAATTCCTTTAGAAATATACTTTTTGATATGAATTGGTTATGAACCATAGATTTTCATTATGGCCAAATTTTCTGAGGATGATTGGGAGGGATTCATGACAAAAATACGCCTTTCTCAGAATTCAGTGGGAGTAAGGGAGGCAAACTTGGATAAATCTTTTGTCAAAAATCAAAGATCAATAGAAAATAAATATAGAACTTTCTGGCACAAGAAATACTTTGAGAAATATATTGAAAACAAAATCACCCCGTGGGGATTGAGGATTCAAATATTTCCCAATTTTAAAAAGATAGATGACACTCTGTTTTTCTGTGTCTCCTGAATCTTATAGCCAATCTACTGTATATCAGGATATTCCAAATGAGAGATCATCCAAAAAGCGAAAAGGAGATTCAAAAATATCCTTCTCGGATAATGTGAAAACTGCACCAGTCTCAATGCACGAATGAGAATCACCCGTGGTTCACCCCAAAAATTCACAACGTTTAAACACTTTTCACTCTTCTATGAAAAGTTCACGTAGCACTCAAGGGTGTAAAACTAAATTGTTTGATGGGTCCTTTGCCTATCCCTATTTCTTCTTCCTCATCTTTAGCACCTACAATATCCACAAAGGTAAGTGATTTGACTTTGTCAATAAATACCAAAGTTGACCCAAAAGGAGCATCAATTTTTTTACCACCAGGAACACCAGAAAGCAAAAATCCGGTAAATCTGTAATTTTCAGTAACACAGTCTCTCAGGAGACACAACAGATTCAAATTTTGATGCTTTCACCTCATTTACTTACTATTGATGAATTTGAAGTGTTACAATTAGGTCTAACTTTTTGTCCTGGTGCTAATGTGGATCGATTTGATGTTATTAAAGATATCCACCTATTTGCTCAAAGGCTGATGTTCAAAACGATATACTATAAACCAACTAACATTGACCATATCACTACCTCTACTGGTCAAAATGACTTTACAATTTGGGAAATCCAGGCTAAACAGGAAATAATGGAATTATGGGAGGAAGATGGTGACTCTATTGACTCACCGTTTAATCCTCCATTAGAGGAGACTTTGTCAGATCGCTGCTTCCCACCACTGCAATTATTTAAACCAAAATCAAAAAAATTTCCCACATTAGGTAATAATCCCAACATTTGGGCCTTTGTGCAACAAATAACTAAAGAAGTTGAGCAAATCACTTGGCCTAAATATTCATTTCAATAACCTATCACCATTTTTTTTTTTTTTTTTTTTTTTATTTGTATTCGGAAGAAAGGACCAAACCGGTCACCACATGTACAAAATCAAAACAGTCACAGTGCAGTTAAAGGTAACAACAATCTGAGGTACAAGACATAATACAACTGTAGCACAGGTATTCCCTGGTATCTACACTCAACAACAAGCTGTCTAGGTCCGGCCAGGCCCCTCCCTCCTTTTCTTTTCTTTTGTCTGTGAAAGAATGTAGAAAAGCACAGGAACTCCAACAGAGCCCTGAGGTGCCAAGGAAGGCAAAGCTAGAGAGAAAGACAGTGAATAGAGGAGAAAGTAGGAGGGGAAAGGGGAGAAAAGGTCCAGAGGTGGGCAGGAGGAAGGAGGTTGGGGGGGGGCGGGGTAGGGGGGGACCCACGAGCATGGGTGTCCAGTATACACAGGTTAGATAAAACATTCGAACAATAGTTCAAGATATTATCCACTTCACGGTGGGTGATCTAGGGGCTCCCTTAGGGCCTGCCCCTCTTGTTAGTATTTAAATACATTCCAAAGCTGCCATGTCTTGGTGTATAACTCCTGTCTATGTTGGCTCGTCAGGACAAGGTCCTCCATCCTATTAACGTCCTCGACTTTCCTGACCCAGGTATTCAGAGTGGACGGGAGCAGAGACTTCCAAGCAAGGGGAATGCATGCCTTCGCTGTGTCTACCAAATGTCTTATCAAGGATTTCTTATACGAGCATATGGGTATGTCGTTTGCATGAAGTAGGAAGAACTCCGGTTCATCAGGGATCGCATAGTCAGTGAATCTCTGTAGGATTTGACAAACCCCCTCCCAAAGACCTCTAAGTCTAGGGCAGGACCAAAAAATGTGCAGCAAAGTCCCTTTCCCTTCCCGGCAGCGCCAGCATTCATCTGACACCGCCGGGAAAAATTTACGCAATACCACCGGGGTTCTATACCATCTCGTGAGGAGTTTGTAGTTCGTCTCCTGCACTTTAGTGCAGATTGACGATTTGTGCGTAAACAGCACAATTTTCTGCTTCTGAAGATCTGTGAATGTGCAATTCAGTTCCCTTTCCCATTTAATGAGACTCGGGAGCTGATAGCCTTCCGGCGGTACATTCAGTAACGTGTAGGTTAAGGATAAAGTGTGAGCTACCAACCCCGTTCCCGAGCATAGTTCGTCCATGGGTGTGGGAGATGGGGACGCGGCCCTAGGTGGCGTCAGAGTGTCTAGAAAGTGGCGCAGTTGTGCCGTTCTCAAAAAATCCAGTCGGTATGGGCCATTCGGGTCTGTCAGTTCTGCGGTTGTTCTCCAGCGTCCCGCTACACTAAAATGTGAGGCCAGATAAAACCCCGATTCCCTCAGGGTTCGGAATGCTGCATCAGATGCGCCCGGGGGGAAACGTGGGTCGTCCAGGATTGGGTGGAGGGGCGAGTTATCGGAAAACAGGGGGACCTGGGAGGCCAGACGCGCGCACATCCCCACAGTGTTGCCTATGAGCGGGTGGCACTTGAGGGCCGGCGGCACATCATTGTAGCACCATTGTATAACCTTCAGGAGGATCTCGCTCTGGGCTTGCTCCACTTGCGTCCACAGCTTCACCTGCTCATGACGACACCAGTCGATGAGTCTACCCAGCTGTGCCGCTTTGTAGTACGTGTGCAAATCTGGCATCGCCAGACCCCCAAATCGTTTTGGTAGTGACAGAATTTTCCCCTGTAGCCTGGACCTTTTCCCCGCCCAAAGAAAAGTTAAAAATGCTGACCGTATTTGTGCAAAGTAGGATAGTGGAATGTGTATTGGGAGAGCTTGAAGGAGGTAGAGGAATTTAGGAAGGACCATCATTTTCAGGATGTTACAGCGACCGAACCAAGAATGGAGGCCGCTGTTCCATTTGTATAACAGGGCTCGGACTTTATGAAGTAGGGGCGGGAAATTGAGTTGAAAAGGTTGGGATATTTTTGGGGGTATATGTGTGCCCAGGTACTTCAGGGCCACCTCCGTCCATTTCAGGTTGAAACATGTTTGCAGATTAGTCAGCTGGGGGGCGGGTATGCCTATGCCCATGGCTTCCGATTTACTAAAATGTATACAGAAATTGGAGAGTTTGCCATAAGTTTCAAATTCACTTAGTAAGGTAGGAAGCGATAGGGACGGATCAGCCAGGGTAAACATTAAGTCATCGGCGTAAGCCGAGACTTTGTATTGTGTATTCGCAACCCCGATCCCTACAATATCTGGGTTCCTCCTAACATGACAAAGGAACGGCTCCAGAGTCAGAGCAAACAGCAGGGGGGAAAGGGGGCACCAAACATCAAACATGTCCGAGAGAACACCGTTTGCTCTCACTCCGGCTGTCGGGTTGGAGTACACCGCCGAAATCCAGCGCATTATCCTGTCCCCCAGTCCAATGTGATCCAATGTGGAGAACATAAACCGCCAGCTCACTCGGTCGAACGCCTTCTCGGCGTCTGTCCCGAGGAATACGCATGGAATGCGTTCCTTATTCGCCACATGCAGCAGATTCAGGACTTTAACAGTATTGTCCCTGGCTTCTCTGGTCGGCACGAAACCAACCTGATCTAAGTGGATCAAGCTAGGTAAATGCCGTTGTAGTCTAGTGGCCAAAATTTTCGTGAAGAGTTTCAGGTCTGTATTTAGCAAGGAGATGGGGCAGTAACTCCCACATTGCGATGGATCCTTGCCTTCTTTCGGTATCACAGAGATCTGGGCCTGTACAGTGGATTTATGGAAGTTTGATCCCATGCTCAGGACATTAAAAAAATTTATCAAATGTGAACCTAAAGACGGGAGAAGGGTCTTATAGTATGTATTCGTGAGACCGTCTGGACCCGGTGCCTTTCCCGACTTGGCGGTGCCTAGCGCCAACTGAAGTTCCATTAACGTAATTGGCTCCTTTAAGTTCTCTATAATGTCAGCCGGTAACGTGGGCATGAGGGAGGTGGCAATATATCGAGAAGTAGCATTTGGGGGCGGCGGGGGCGTGTGTAGATTATAGAGGGAGTCATAGAATGTTCTAAACTCTTGTGAAATTTGTTGTGGCAGGGAGACCCTCTGACCCCCCGCAGAGATTACATATGGTATATAGGAGGCGAGTGTTTTTTTCTTATAGATTTCGAGCTAAGGTCCTCCCGCACTTATCGCCGGATTCATATATTTTTTTTCCGGCATATTTGGAGCATTGCCTTGGCCTTATAATGAAGCAGGTCAGTAATCTGCCTGCGAGCCACATCCAGTTCCCTACCTAAATGCGCTGTAGGAGTGTGTTTATGACACATTTCCAGGTTCTGCACCTTGAGCAGCAACGTCGACAATTGTGCCGTCCTCTGCTTGTGGAGCCTAGAACCATGTTTAATAAGCACTCCACGGATCACTGCTTTGTGTGCTTCCCAT
Source organism: Lithobates pipiens (assembly GCF_037356315.1). Lineage (NCBI taxonomy): Eukaryota > Metazoa > Chordata > Amphibia > Anura > Ranidae > Lithobates > Lithobates pipiens. The sequence continues at coordinate 1,866,812 of NW_027507872.1, read as the reverse complement.
ATCACGCCTACTCTCTGAATTCAAATTAGTCTGAAAGTAATAGTCTATTTCCCTAATTACATCTGCGAGGATCTCTGGGTCCTGAAGAAGACATTCAGGCGCCAGGATGGCCTCTGTGATTTATGAATGTCCATAATGGCGTATCGCAGGGTGATCGGGGCATGATCCGACCAAGTTATTGAACCTATCGTGACATCTTTAACAGCATGTAAGTGTCTATGGGGGATTAGGAAGTAGTCTATACGTGAATATGTTTGGTGTGGTCTGGAGTAAAAAGTGTAGTCCCTTTCCCCGGGATGAAAAAGTCTCCACGTATCAACCAGTTGTGCGGAATGTAAATATGCAGAGATGCATTTGCGCATCTCACAGGAGGTGGAAGAAAGACCCGTAGAGGTATCTTCTGTGGGAGTGAGAGGGACATTAAGATCGCCCCCTACAATAAGCTGGCCCTCTGTATATCGAGCAAGGTGAGATAGACTAATTTTGAGAAAGGCGTCCTGTCGGTCATTGGGGGAGTAAATATTCGCTAGGGTCACGACCGTCCCTCCCACCTTCCCCTTCAAAAACAAATACCGCCCTTCCTTGTCATATTGCACGTCTAAAAACGTCCAGGGCACTTTGGCTGAGATTAGAATAGATACTCCCCTCGACTTAGCCTCCGTGTACATGGAGTGATAAACCGTGGGGAAGAACCTGTTTTTGAGAAGAGGTAGAGAGTTAGCTCTGAAATGGGTCTCCTGTAAAAATACAATGTCCGCTTTCATATGTCTCATATCATGTAGGAGCATCCGCCTCTTCTCTGGGATGTTCAATCCCTTTGAATTTAGGGAGATCACTGTAAGGTCAGCCATGCTCGTGGGTTCTGGGGGAGGGGGGGAGTGGGAGGGGGTGTAGTAGGCCAAGGCCTAGTGGAGAGAAAGTGGATGCGGGAAGGGGAGAGGTAATAGGTAGGCCTTTTAACAGGCCTGAAAAAGATAGATACGAAGAAGATGTAGAATTAGGATGCCGTCACAAGAGAGAACTGCGCAAAGGGACAACTAATTGTGCTGAATACAGCTAAAGCGCTCCCCAGTAAGATACTGGGAATCAAGCGCGCTAAGTGGGGTAGTCCTAAGTGGGGTAGTGGTTGGACAGGGCCGAGAAGCGTGGCCCCCGGCCCCACCCACCACCCCCGGCAATCCGGCGTATAACAAAAACATACATCGGCAAAAACATCTGATTACATATTTGGAACATTATAAAGCATATAAAAACGTGATGATTACTCACAGGGAGTGGAAACATTGGTACATCAATGCCTAGCTCAACTATAGAAGAAAGAATAACCTGAGGGAAAGAAGCAGTGCTAGACATTCATGCGGCTAACAGCATACCCTCTACATCACTCCCTGACATCAAACGTTATTGCTTGCCCAGCCAACGACCCCAACACAATATCAAACTTCTCCGCGGCCCGTAGGGACACTCCCGCCCCCCAGCACAGTGGGATCACCCAGGACACCCCAGACCATAGGGTATATCAGCCCCCACCCAGCAAAACCCCCCTCCCCCCCAAAGATATGAAGATAGCCACATCCCTCTGGTTAAGATAATCCAGCACCCAAGGCAGTGTATCCAATGTGGGGCACAGATCAGGGCCTGCACCTACGAACTTTGCGGGGAGGCAATCCCCACACGGCAAATGAGTCCCCGTCCGGAATCCCAGCATTCAGGGGGGAGTGCAGGCTGAGCAGCAGGTGGCAACGTACAATCATAGAACTTGGTGCAATACCTGTGGTCAGCAACCCTCCTCCCCCCACCCTCAACAAAATCAACTGCCACGTCCAGCCATTGCCAGGGCATCCATCGTCCTGCTGCCATGTAGGGAGTATCAAAGAAAAAGTCCCCCCACCGCATATCAAAGTACCTCGTTCCTCCATAGAAAAAGAGTCACAGCGGGGGGCCAGAGAGGACATAACGGGGCGGGGGGATGCCCGCCGGTACAATTGGGGCAAAAAAAAAAAGGAAAAAAGCCGGGTCATGGAGGGCAAGGAAGTCACAAAACTGCTGGGGGTACAAATAAAGGGCAGTTGGGGAGGCCCAAAATAAGTCAGGGGTCAAGCAGAACAAGGGAGCTACTCACGGTGTGGAGGGTCCTCCCACTGGGCCATCCTAGGTCTCCATCTGCTGCGCTGCAACCTGGGCTGTAACGGGCCTCTGTATGCAGAAGGTCCGGATCTACCAGTCGGGCGAGGGAGCAGTTGTAGCCAGTCAGGGACAGGGATCTGTTCCGCCTCAAGGAACCTGAACAGGCTGGGCAGGTCAGCTGGCGACTGCAGGGTGTACATGTTCCCTTCCCTCCAGAAGGTGACGGCAAGCGGGTATCCCCATCGATAGGTGCATCCCTTCGCCTTCGCCAACTCCAGGATGGGGCGTAGTAGGGCCCTACATTTCAGCGTGGCCCTGGAAAGATCCGGGAGTATGGAAATGGCTGCTCCGTTTAAATCAACTTCTCCCTGCTCCCATGCTCTTCTCAGTATTTCGTCTTTCTGTGGGTAGCGGAGCAGTTTGCAAAGGACATTCCGCGGACGTTCCGGGTCAGCATTTCTAGGTCCCAGAGTCTGGTGGAGACGCTCCACCTCCACAACACCCGCAGGGTCCTCTAGGAGGATACGAAAAACTTCCTGCACAGCGGCCTTCATAGTTTCCCCCTCGAGAGATTCGGGCACACCCCGGAGCCGCAGATTGTTCCTGCGGCTCCTGTCTTCAACGTCTTCCAAATGGAGCTGAAGGGCAATAGCGGTGTCACAATGTTGGTCTCGGGATCTTTCCAAGTCCGCTACTCGGTGCTCCAATGTGGAAAAGGAGGCCTCCCCCGCAGACACTCTTTCCGTCAAAGCGGACACATCTTTCCTCACCTCCTGGATATCTCTGCGGTGCATCTCCTTGAGGCGTAAAATAAGCACCTCAATGTCAGTTCTGGTGGGGAGGGCCTGTATCAAGGATCGGAGATCCTGTTCGATTTGGTCTGACCCCCGAGAGCTCCCCGGTACATCCATGGGTGCTGGTGTTAATGGCGGAGTGTCCGCGGCTTGATGCCGATCCGCTGGGGTGTCCCAACTCTCAGGCCGCGCTTATGGTGCTCCGCGTGGTGTGCCTTGTGCGGACCTGTAGACCGTCTTTGCGTGGGGTTAAAGTAGCGTTGCATCTCTCCGGCAGGAGTCCCGTTACGATCTCCTTTAGCAGCTGCCCTTGTCCTGCATCCTTCAGGTGAGTGCATGCCGATTTAATAGCGGAATACCGTGGGTGGAAGGCCGGGGCCGGGAGCTCACAGAAAATGCGACCTCACTCCGCTAAGGCCAGGCCCCGCCCCCATCACCATTTTTGAGAAAGGCTCTAACATCCCTACAAAAAAATAAAGAACTTATAATTAAATCAGCCAATAAAGGCGGTAATCTTGTAGTAATGGATCATAACAATTACGAGCAAATGTGTCTACACATTCTCCATAATAGAGAGTGGCATAGGCCTATTTCTCGAACAGTTATTGAATCCTACTGTAAAGAATATAGAAGCATCATTGCCAAGGCCTTCTCTAGAAATCTGATTTAAAAGTCAACTTAGACCTTTCTAAATGTCCATGAACCGAAAATTCCAATGTTCTGTGCTCTACCAAAGGTCCATCAGTCCCTAACCAACCCTCCTGATCGACCCATCATCTCCGGATGTGGTTGTCTTACCAAAAATGCAAGTAGATACCTATTTGAGTCCCCATGTAAAGTCTCTATTCACATATGTGTAAGATACAATTGATATCATTAAGAAAATTGAAGGAATTTCTGTTGCCGAAAATGCATGGCTCATTACTATCAATGTGGAAAGTCTCTACAATGCAATCCCACATGAGATGGGATTGAGGGTTGTAGCAGAACATCTACACAAACGTGGCCAAAATGTTTATAAATATAATGAGTTCATATTGGAACTACTGAGGTTTATTTTTATGAGAAATGTGTTCATATCTGGTCTCTCCCACTACCTCCATGTGCAGGGGGGAGCGATGGGGATACGGTGTGCCCCATCCTATGCCAACCTGTAACTGGGTGGGAGAGGAACCTTTTTTCCAATGAGAATATGAATAAATATCTAGACCATATAGTGACATTCCATAGCTACATTGATGATGTATTGATGGTATGGTCAGGCACACATCAAAATTGAATTTATGAATATCTTGAGCGATAATAACTACAACCTCAAATGTACGATGTCTTGAAATAAAAAATCTATTAACTACTTAGACATTCAGATCTTCATAGTACCAGATGGATCTTCAGGCACGTCTTTATTCAGGAAGCCATCAGCAACTAATGCTATTCTACATGCATCTAGCGCTCATCCCAAGTTGCTGATTAACAGTATCCCCTACAGCCAATATCTAAGACTGGGGCGAAACTGTAGCAGAGACGAGGATTTTCAAGATGAAGCCAACTCTCTGTATGCCCACTTACGAAAAAGAGGTTACAGTCATAGTATCCTCAAAAAAGCCTTCAATAGAGCAAAAGCCCATGTCAGAGATTTTTCTTCCACAAGTCATCCACAAGAAGAAAACCAAATCTACTTTTCAACCAGTTAGAATAATTACATCTTCTACTAAGCAGCATAGACAGGTGAGACAAATTATTAATAAATATTGTCCATTATTATTTGTAGATCTTATAGCATGTAAGTATGTGGAAAAACATCCCCAAATCACATACTGAGGTGCTAAATCATTAAAAGATGGTTTGACTCAAAGTCATTATAAGGTTCCACCTTATTCCAACCTTGTTCCAACCTATTCCATCTCCTTGCTCCTTTCCCTGTAGAAAATGTGACAATTGTCGCTTTATGTTAAAAAATAATGAAATAAGGCTACCTAATGATAACATACATAGAATAAAACACAGAGCGACTTGTCAAACTCAAGGCATTGTATATTTGATGCAATGGACATGTAAGTGTTTCTATGTTGGAAAGACAAAACGTCCCTTTTTGAAAAGAATCAATGACCATGTATCATGTGGGGTTATTTCATGATTTCAGTTTAAATACCATAAAATGTATGGCTTTGGAGCGCATTACCACTGATGTCAGGGGGGTAGCAATGATCAGAAATTACTGCAATTAGAAACACTTTGGATTCATTTATTGAAAGCCACAGTATACCCCGGGCTTAATGAAATGCTAAGTTATAAACTCTTTCTTTGATATCAGGATTTATTTACATTGCCAACCCCCCCCCCCCCCCTCCCCATCTCCCCTGAATTGTCTTTCCCCCTTTCTTTCTTTTTGCCCTCTCCTCCTTTCTCCCCCTTTTTTCCTTCCCCCCCAATTTTCCTTCCCCCCTCACCTTTCCCTCGCCCACTTTCCCTGTCCTTTCTCTTCCCATTATCTTCCATGTTTTATTAATTTTATTTTTATTAATTTTATTTTTGTCATCTTGTGGTTTAAAACATACCCATTTCTTACTGTCCTTCCCTCTTCCATTTGGCCTTTTGTGGAATCTAATTGATAAGATGGCCACTAATTTGGCTATTATTTTTATGTAGATCTCTTTAATATATAAAAATCTCTCTTCAGTAATTATTAGAAGTATTCTTATTATTTGTCAATTGATTAATATGGATGGTAATTGATTTAGATGTGAAATGTTGTTCTATAAAAGGTTAAAAAACCTTCATTATTACAATGTTGCTATAATGGAATCATATATATATATATATATATATATATATATATATATTTTGTTTTCTATATTCTTTTTATTTGTGTGTGTGTTTTTTTTTTTCTATGACTATAAATGTATGCGTTTGCATAGCCGGGACATTGCCTTACCCTATTGACCCCCTCTCTTTAGTCAGTGTCCATCCCTATTTACAGTGATTTGATTACCCTGTGTTCATATTTCATTCATGTATTAAGGGTGACCATATGGACGCCCAGGGCGTCTGTGTCCTACTGACAGGGCACCCGTTACACTGTTCAGTCCACTGCGTCCCGTTTAGCTCATCCACAGATGTGTATCTCTCTCTATGATTCATCTCCCCTCCCACCACCAGAGGAAGTCACTCCTTCTGTCTTCTTTGTCGAGTCATAGGACCCGCCAGCGACGGACGGACTGACCGAAGCGATGTGGTTTGCAATATTCACATCTGCTTCCAGTCTTAGGACCAGATGGGGGGTATAAAAGGCTGCAGGCTCTGGCGAACAGATGCTGTAGGAGCCTAGGTATGTTGCTACGCTACCTCTTAACATCAGGTAACATCAGGTAAACCACTGGAAGCTTTGTTGTATAGGGCAGTGGTGGCAAACCTTGACACTCTAGATGTTTTGGAACTACATTTCCCATGATGCTCATGCACTCTGCAGTGTAGTTGAGCATCATGGGAAATGTAGTTCCAAAACATCTGGGGTGCCAAGGTTCGCCATCACTGGTATAGGGGGAACCTTGGTTTCTGTCATGGTTATGCAGTAATCTTCCTCTGTATGCTTACCTCTCCTCATGTGTTCAGACTAAGAGGCCAGCCACTTCCACCTGGTGGTTTTTATAACCTCTCCTCTAAGCATGGCTCCACCCCAGGCCCCATCGGGGAACCCTATATTAACCTGTGCACTGCAAGCCAGTGGTGCTGATCAACCATTGCGTATCCATTGTGTGTTTGGCTTCCTGTTTCCTGCTTGCTGTGTGCTCTATGTTTGTCTCTGTTACTGACCTTGGCATGTTCTCAGTGATTCCTGTCTGCTTGTGACCTTGACCTTTTGGCATGTCCCCAACCATCCCTGTCTGCCTGTGACCCTGAACCTTTGGCGTGTACTCTGTTTTTCCTGTCTGCTAGTTGCCCTGACCTCTGCCTTATCCCCTTACTGCCCTTGTTGTTCCAACCTGCTGCTTCCTTCTCCTGTAGTCTTCTGTGAGTGTGAGCTGTGAGACCCTAGGGGCCGCGACCTGGAGCCAGACTGCAGCGAAGTCCATCCTCACCACTGGAGGCTCTAGTGAACACCTGCTGGCTCTTAGACTCTGCGCCCTGGGGAATCTATGCTCTAGCTCCTACTGGAATCTGTGTTAGTGATCCAGTAGACCTGTGTCCTGAATCTCCCTGGGTACAATCCGCAGCAGTCAGTCCCTAAGGTCCACTACCTATCGGTGCACTTCCAACTCCTACGGACTGCATCTGTCACCTGGTCTCAGGTGACCTGACAGTTTCACTTTCACTCTTCTGTGCGGTCTTGTTTATAGTTTTGATCTTGCTACTGAGTACTTTGAAGCAATCTTTACTCATTTAAGTACCCTTTTTCTGCTGTTGAACTACCGTTAAGCTGTCCTTTACTCTATTGATTTTTTGAAAGCCAATTGCTGTCTTTTGATGTTCTATTCCCTGATTTATGCTTAGCTTTGGAGAAAAACACCTGAGAGGGTTTAGACAGCCTTTTCATCCCTTGGAACAAAGTTCACTGCAAAATTTATTTTGACCCTTCCGTTAACATATTTTGCTTTCTCTGGAACATAATGTCTTTGATACTATTTGATAGATATTCCAATATATATATTTTTAGTGAAGTGTCCTAAAATTGTAGCAGTGTTTGGATATACTATAGGATATATAGGTAAGGGGCGCTGTTCTGGCTTTAGAGACACACATGCATGTAATATGATGTTGTATATTTTGGAAAAATGTAGTATTATGCTGTATATGCTTATATCTGATATGCAATCTTTGATTGACCGAGTATGAGATTCACGTACACTATGCTTATTTTCTCTCATAGAAGGCCTGTACCCCAAAACTGGATGGCACCCCCTGAAGATTTTAATTTTTCTAATTAATTTTTATTTTGGGTTTCAAAATAAAAAAAACTTTGTAAACATTATATTCAATGGTTTGGTAACTTACTCTGCACCTAAAAAATCCCATGTATCCTCCTTGTTTATGCCAATGTTGTAGTTGTGATGCAATAAAATATAATCTTACATTAGGTATCGCAATACCCACCTTATCAAAGGATTGTTGTTATATTTCAAATTTCATTCTAGGTGTTCCTCCCTTCCACACAAAATCCCTAAAAACGGAATCAATAGTCCTAAACAGTCGTAATGTCAACCATATGGGACAATAATGTAATACGTACAACTGGGGCATCCATACCATCTTCACCAGATTTGCCCTCCTACCATGGACAGTGGAAATTTACTGCATATTTTACTCAATTGTCTAAATTTAACAATAAGAGGGAGTATATTCCTATCTGTATAGTCTATAACAGTGATGGCAAACCTTGGCACCCCAGATGTTTTGGAACTACATTTCCAATGATGCTCATGCACATTGCAGTGTAGTTGATCATCATAAGAAATCTAGGTCTAAAATATCTGGGGTGCCAAGGTTCACTGTTCTATAACAGTCAGTGTAATTACCATTACCAGGTATTTAAACAATGTAACCAGAGCAATCTAATGAGTCTGGCATGGATGTCCTGTAGGCTCAGGATCCACAAGCAGCATTACGGATTTGTCCCAGTTAATATTAAATCCCGAAAAAGATCCATAACTGCTATCAAGGACATAACTGCTGACATGGATGGCCCGTGTCCCCAAAAACACTAAAGCATCATCCACATAGAGTGCTATCTTATCTTCACGCGTAGATCTGTGAAATCCTGCAATATCCACAGATGAATGGATAGCCTCTGCCAATGGTTCAATGGCCAGAGCAAAAAGAAGATGTGATAGGGGACATTCCTGCCTCGTCCCTCTGGTCAAAGAAAAAGGGGCAGATGCACATCCATTCACCTGTACCCTTGCTCTTGGGGAGTCATACAAAAGTTGTGTCCATTTAATAAATCTGGGGCCAAACCCATATCGTTTAAAACTCTTCCACAAGACCCATTTTATACTGTCAGATGCTTTAGCTGTATCAAGTGACATTATAGCCCTGTTTCCCATATTATCTGTTGGAAGTTGTAAATTTAAAAACAGCTGTCTAATATTGTTTGCTGTAGATTTATTAGGAATAAAGCCTGATGGGTCACAGTTAATTCGTTTAGAGATGTATCTTGATAATCTAGTCACCAGTACCTTTGCCAACAGCTTAATGTCTGACATTAGCAAAGATATTGGACAATATGAGTCAGGGTTACTTGGTTCCTTATCTGGTTTCAATAAAACAATAATTACAGCTTCATTCATAGATGGGAGTAGTGAGCCCACCCCCATGGCATAATTAAAATAATCGATGAATTCAGGTAACAACACATAACCATATTTTTTTATACATTTCCCCTGGGAGACCATCTGGTCCTGATGCTTTATTATTAGGTAAATTAACTGCTGCATTTCTCTACTCATCCAATGTTGATGGGCCCTCCAAAGCCTCTCTTTCATCATTTGAGATATTTGATAATTCAATAGTATCAAAGAATCTATTCAAGGACTCCTCCGAGAAGGATACCCTACTCTTATATAGTGCCTGAAAATATTCCCTAAATACCGCTACTATCTAAAGATGGTTGTATTTCAGATATATATGATGCTGGTCACTAAGCTTTTACAATAGTTGCCAATAAAAGTCCTGTCCCTCTTCAAAGTATGGTTGTTAAAGGAAAAATCTCTTATTTTCTGCCTTCTCCTTAGCCACTGCTGCATAATGCAGTATGCTGTGAAGCCATTCTTTTTTTTGTATCTTCATTTGGATGTTATATATAGAAATTCGGCCTTTATCAGCTAGGGTTTTTTCCTATTGCCTAGATTTTTACCCTTGTGATGTCTCAGGAAGAAGAAAATTAAAGTGTTATTTAGGAACTCAATAGGGTTTTGGTGTTGTGTAAGGACAGTGTATTATTTCTATACATGAAAAGTTATAAACGTTATCGTAACACTAACCATACATTTTTATGTACTTGGGTTTACATAAGTGATTTGTGTTTGCTTATTTGTTTGTTTAAAGTGCAGTAGCATCATACCATAGACCTAATGTAGGAACATGTTTGATTAACTAGCTGATGCTACTATCTCTTCTGTTACAAACACAGAACCTGACATTTTCTCATGATACAATATTAAATACAACGTACCTTTACTCATTATCATTCCTGTCATTGCTTCTTTTTGAGCTATGCCTATTGAATTTGCTTGTGTGTTTTGCATCATTGTTGTGTTGAAATATCTTTTTCCTGGTTCCACTTAATTTTTCATACAAATGTACTCACATTTTCATCAGTGTTGATCTCATTCATTGTTGACTCAATAAATGCAACTGCCCATGTACTGAAGTAGCAAAGCTGTGCTTCAGTTAGTAAAATGTTATTCTGTTCAAATTCTGTCTTAGGTTTGCACCAAACATTTCTACTGTTAGTGACCAATCATCTGGTCTATAACAAGTGAATAATACCAGCTGAGAAAAACGACAACACACATCCACATCCAAATGTAACTATCGAAGAGCAAAAAAGGGGAGAAAAAGAACACCTAGGGAGAAGAACCTCCTATTTGTTCATATAGGACTTTAAGGGATGTGTATTGTCAGAGAGGCAACAAGTGAAATGATTGTATTAAAAAAAAAATAACTTTATTAAAAATTGCTAAAAAGCATAAATCTGGTCAGATAATGACCGCATAGACTTTAACAGTGTCACACTGTACAGTAGGACGAAACACAGTTGTTAAAAAGTTGATTATTGAGGATTTATGATGATCAGTTCCAACGTGTTTCGTAGACTTGATCTGTAATAACAATGGGGTGTGATTTAAAATTTAAAATAACAAGATACATGTATGTACAAACCCTCAATGGAGAAGGGTACAAAAATACAGATATCAATAAAAAAAGCGTAGAAAGTCTGCAGGCTATGTACATAGCGTAGAAAGTCTGCAGGCTATGAAGAGGCTTTTTGTTATTTTCCCTCCTTTATTGTTTGCATTTTTTACGCACCTATTTGGGGTGTGATTGTCCTTTTTACCACCTTGGAGCTGAAAAAATGTCCCCGATTGGATACCACGAGATTGGATGGTGTATTGGCATAGATGAGGTTTACATCACCTGGATGGAGGAATTGCTGTCTATCGCAATTTGATGTCTGAATGACTCACCACCAAGGTGTGTGGGTCCACACCTTCAGGTAAGCATATCCATTACCTTTCCTGTTTATAACGTGATATCTGTATGTAGAGTCACATCCAGCTGCTGTCTTCACCTCTGGGGTATTTTGACGTGTGGCATTGCAACAGATCCTGACTACTCTCTACCGTGAAGTGATCATCTAGGGTTATAGAGACTATTGTCTTTTCTTATGTAGGGTCTTGGTATAGTCCCAGGCCACTTCGTACATCCATTATTTGAACTTTTTTTGTTTTTTCATGTCACAAGTCACAAAGACTTTTTCACACTTGTGTAGTTATACTAAGTGCACTTGGCTTTATTTGGTGTAGCTTGGCTACGCTATCTATTACATTTATATTTTTTGTGTGTTATAATAACACTTCTCTCCACGAGGTGTTTTCTATTTTAAGCGTTACGTTTTTGGGTTTTTATGTACCTAGAACTGCCTCTCAGGTGAATTCACCAAGACTTAATGCCTAAATTCTATCTGTGCATCAGTACACATTGGAACTGTATTCCCTTTTACACATGCTTATTTGCCACCGGAGGGCACTGTTGGCCCACGTTTCCCCACAGCTAAGATATCTCACTCATATTCAGGACATATGGGAGACTCCTGTTCTTCACCCCTTCTCAGTTCAAGACTCTGCTATTGTATTCCTCCACATTATGTGATGTTGGACCTGAAACTCCTTCTCATACGTTTTTGTTTTTCATTTTTATGTTTTATACCTTTTGCTCAGTGGAAGCTACAGAACAGTTCACCCAGATGCTCACTTTAATATGTGAGCTTAGTCCTATGTTATGTATCGTTATGCAGCAAAGTTTCGCCCCCACACCTATTTCTGACAACCTGGACTGGAATGCTCTAACGTTTCTTCTTTCTGTCAAAGCCTTTTTATTTACAGCCAAGAGGTGCCTGCAGAAACTGTATTTTGGGCTATTTTTCAATTGGTATACTTGCACTTCTCATACGGGTTGGTCTCAGTTGTTCACGAGTTTACAGTTAGGGTCAGTGTTGGGTGGGGAAGGGGGGAAATTTTACTTTTATTGGTTAGAGGAACATTGTCGCAATGTATACAAGTAAATGTCTAATGGTACAGCAAACAATGTATGATATCACTATGTATTTTTTCTGCGTGCTGCTTGAATGTGGGCAGGGGACTCACTGTTATTACCAAGAACCCTTGAGCATTACTATTCCATTCACACAATCTATGGCCTCCCTAAAAGTACTATTTGTCTGGAATGTAAGGGGCTTAAAAGATAAAATGAAAAGATCTGCCGTGTTCTCTTTTTTGAAGAAACGCTGACATGATTATTCTGACAGAAACCCATATAGAGGGCCGCCTCCAGATGGCTCTTAAACGTCCCTTGGTCAGGTGGACATATCACTCATCATACACCTCCCACTCCAGGGGAGTTACTGTACTTGTTGCCAAAGCTGTCCACTTTAAGCTCCAGGGTTCTAGGATTGATCCGTCTGGTAGGTTTGTATTGCTGCATGCAGTAGTTTACGGGGATCCCCTGTTACTATTAGCAATGTATATACCCCGTCATTTAACTCTACACTTGTATCTGAGGGTCTGGACTACATGGCTTTACATCCAGCTGTCCCAGCAATCTGGTCAGGGGACTTTTAATACAACCATTAACCCCAGCCTTGATAGACTACAGGTCCCACCACCTCCACTTTCTTTGCCCCTATCTACCAGATTTGCGAAGCTCATTGGAAGCTTCGGCCTCATTGACACATGAAGATCCATGCACCCGGATGCTCGGGCATACTCGTGCTTCTCCTCCAACCGCACGGCCTCTAGAATAGATTTAATTCTAATATCTCATTAACTGCTTCCCAGACTGTAGGATGCGGGTATCTCACCGAGATCACTCTCGGACCATAATCCTTATTGGACCACCCTAACATTACCCTATAACCAACCACCTGCTGCTTGGAGATTAAATCCCTTCTGGCTTACATTGCTGTCGGAGGACGATGATATATTGGTAGCATGGGGACAATTTCTTGCGGACAATGATGATTCTGCTCCGCCTCACATAGTCCGGGACGCCTTTAAATTACATGTCAAAACTACCCTGGTTGCATGCATAAATAGTCTAAAACAAGCCTCTTCGGCTGATCTAAGGAAAGCGATAGATGATCTAACTAGAGCAAAGCAGGAATTTCTGCATGACCCCTCAACGGAGAGAGCTGCTACACTCAAGCTCCATTTTAGGGTGGTCACGCAGATGCAATATGAGAAATCAAAACGTAAATTATTCTTTTGCAAACAAAACCTTTTTGAACATTAGAGAATGTTTTTTTTTTGGGGTTATGGGGGTAATAGGATAGCTGTACATGCTAGCCTTTTCATACCAAACCAGAACCAAAAAGTTGGTGTTGGACTATACCAGTACTTTATATATAAAGATAAGAGAGAAATTAGAGATAAAAATTTAATACAAGTTTAATGAATAACAAAAATAACAGAATACAAAATATGACGCTTAAAATGTTAATACACCCCAGATTCACGTGTACAATTACTCATAATAGAGTTCAATTCTGGTGGCGTAGATGAAAAATTCCTCTACTAGTTTTGCGGATTGTCCGCTTCTTCAGGAGGAGGTCTATATAATAAATAAATAATAAACAATTCATAACAATTAATATTAATTATACAGATAAAGTATTGTAAAGTCAGTAAAGATGACAATTGAGGGGGCGTGGCTTAGCGGCTGATGTAGGAGGACGTGCATGCCTTGAGCTCTGCCGGCCATCCGTGCTTACATCCTTACAGTCTGATCTGAAAAGCTATTTTTGGAGCCCTTACCTCCCGCCACGCTAGGAGAATCATCCCGGACCACCGCGATATATCTCGGGACCCCCGCTGTGATGTCCAGACGCCATACCGGAGGGAAGGGGCTGACGGACCCCCCAGGCCAAGATGGTGCCGGCGCTCGGCGTGCAGCCAGAGACCAGTACAAGGAAGCGGCACAAAAGCTCCTCTATGGTGGTAAATCGTACAAAGATGCCCTGGCTGGCCAGCCCTCACCTCAAGCTACCCCTGAAAGTTCTCCTGAGGCAGATGACACAGTCCCCTTGGAGGATGATGATGGATTGTCCGCAGCATGGCGCACAGTGAGTACACCTAGAGACAGTGATAGGCCTGAGACACAGACCATCCCCTCTCCAGTACCAGAGGGAGAGCCTACGCTAAGGGACATATTTGCTGCTGTTACCTCCTGTAATCAATCTATTGCAGCCCTCTCAGAGGACATCAAAGGGGTTAAGGCTGAAATAACTTTTGTCCGCCATGACATGCAAAAGCTCAGGGAGAGGACAGCTGCCCTTGAAGGCAGGCTGAGCACAGTAGAAGATGATCTGGCCCCCATGCAAAGGGATCTGAAATATAATTGCCATCTTACCGAACAGCACGCTATGCGACTTGATGAGATGGAAAATCGCATGAGACGCAATAATATTCGTGCTCTGGGGATTCCGGAACGTGTTGAGGGTAAAAACCCGGTTGACTTTATTGAAAACTGGTTAATTGCCACCTTTGGTAAGGACTCCTTATCACCGTGGAACGCGCCTACCGGGTACCGTCTCGCCCCCTACCTCCGGGCAACCGCCCCAGGCCCTTCTTGTTTAAACTCCTCAACTATAGAGACAGGGACACCATTCTCTCTAAAGTGCGGGGGTTGTCAGACAAAATGGAGATTGAGAACTCCAGGATTTCGCTATTTCCGGACTTTTCAGCAGAGCTTCAGAAAAAGCGTGCAACATTTCTTGAGGTTAAGCGACGCCTTCGGGACCTTAACATTCAATATGGTATGCTATATCCGGCCCGGCTCAGGGTTACGGCTCTGGGCTCTACGCACTTTTTTAATCGCCCTGCGCAGCGGCACAGTGGCTTGACCAGGAGCACGACGCACTCAAAGCCGCCAAGCTTCAAAGATCTCCTCCACGATAATGACACCTTCAGACAAGTTGACTGGACTTACATTTCTTCAGGCCCGGCGGAAGGCGAAGGTTTATGGCTCCATTACAGACCCACCAGTGCTACATGATTCCTGCACATGTGAAACCCTGTTTACCATCTAGAAGAGTCTTCTATGGGTGTTTCCATGGCCTTCCCCCCGCCCCAGAGTTCCGGATGGGGGCTATTAGTCTGCTGCTTCTCCCGTTTGGGAGCCCGGCGGGCTTCGATACAGAAGATACCACAGTTTTTTGCTGTTTAACTGTTTCTCTTTTCTTTTTCCTTTTGCTTAATTTTTTCTCTCTCAGGACCACAATGGACACGGACTATATCCCAGCATATCTGCACCCGTCTGGGCGACTTTTCCTCGGTACTGCTGCTCATGAAGGACTTTTTTCTCCCCCTTTTTGGGGCATCTCAGGTGATGCGACTTATCAGTTGCTTGTTGTTGCTGTATATGTGTTAAATGCATCTTTCCACCCTAGTTTCTTACGAATGTTAATAAGCTCACTCCTATCTACACCCAGCAATTCCACTCTACATACTCTGCTTATGCAAGGGGAGTGAGTATCCTAATTAGACAACATACCCAATTCTCTTGCTCCCAACAGGTTATTGACCCAGGGGGAGGTACATCTTTTTGCTGTGTAAGATTGTTACTGTACATTGCATTATCGCCAACGTATATATATCACACCTCCGTATTCAGCTGAGATCCTCAGGCGCCTCGCTGGGTTTATGGCACAGTTCCCTAGCATACCCCTACTGGCGATGGGCGATTTTAATAACTATGTCAATGGCATGTGGCATAAGATTCCAACGCCTCCTTTGGTTCCCTCCCACCCTAATGGTGATACTCCCTTTGCTGCCCTATTAGCTGAACTTGGGTTGGTGGATGTCTGGCGGAGAGCCCACCCCCACACCCGATTGTACTCCTGTTGCTCTCCAGCGTTTGGGAGCTTGTCTAGAATAGACTTGGGACTGGGGAACTCCGCCCTTCTCCCCCTAATTAGTGACTCTGGGTATGGGGATAGACACATATCCGACCACTCCTCTTTGTGGATTGAGATGTCCCTATCTACTGACCTCACACCTAGGAGTTGGAAGCTTAACCGCTTTTGGCTTACACTCTTTCCGCAGCCTGACCCCATAGCGAGTGACCTTAAACTCTTCCTGCAGGACAATTTAGACTCGGCCTCTATAGATGTAGTCTGGGATGCAGCTAAGGCCTTCCTTAGAGGGCAATTTATCACTACTATAAATGGTATAAAACAGAATACTAAAGCTTGGGAAATGGAGGTCGGTAGGGCACTCAGAGAGTCAGAGCAGGCCTATATTGCCAACCCCTCAGAGGACACAAAGAGAACTTGGTTGGGGGCGCAGTCTATGTCCAGACAAGTAGCTTTGCAACTGGCAGAAAATAAAAGATTTTTCCTACAACAAACACACTTTGAGGAAGGGGAATCGACAGGTCATATGCTGGCTCTGCTGGCAAAGGCTCAGGGTTCTACACCTATGGTTCACTTGCTGTGCGATTCGCAGGGGGTGACCCACTCGGACGCCCCTGGGATCTTACAGATATTTCGGTCCTTTTATGCAGACTTGTACTCATCCAAAGTGCAGCCCGGTGACGGGGAGATTGTGAGCTTCCTGGACGGATGTGATATTCCATGCTTGTCTGCGTCGGATGGGGAGCTGTTGAATGCCCCCATAACCGAGGATGAATTGGCCTCTGCACTGGAACACTCCCATAATAATAAAGCTTCGGGGGCAGATGGCCTTCCATCCGAGGTATACAAGCGTTACGCTAGTGTTCTACTGCCCACTCTCTTGAAAGTGTTTAACAACGCCCTAGAGACAGGGGTTCTGCCTGCTTCTATGAACGAAGCAATCATAATTGTACTCCTAAAACCGGGTAAGGTAGCGACATCCCCGGACGCATACAGGCCCATCTCCTTGCTCACGACGGACGTTAAACTATTGGCTCGGGTATTGGCAACGAGATTGTCCCTGGTAATACATAAACTGATCCATAAGGATCAATCAGGGTTTATTCCCACACGTTCGACTGCCCTAAATATTTGCCGTTTATTTCTACCGGTCCCTGTGGATAACCCCGGTAATCAGGCCGTCCTCTCGCTGGACGCAGCTAAGGCCTTCGATAGTGTTGAATGGCCTTATCTGTGGAAAGTGATGGAGAGGATGGGGTTAGGCAGTACATTTATTAGCTGGGTCCAACTATTATATGCTAAGCCTACGGCTAGAATTAGAGCTAACGCAGAACTCTCCGAACCATTCATGCTGTATAGAGGCACGAGACAGGGGTGCCCTTTGTCGCCCCTGCTCTTTGCCATGGCGCTCGAACCACTGGCAGCAAGAATGAGGTCGGCTCCGGACATTGTTGGATTCTGCAGGCCCACTGGGACGGATGTGGTATCACTATACGCGGATGACACACTTATTTACCTGGGGGACACACAGGGTTCCCTAACAGCAACTATGCACTTGATTAACCTATTTGGTACATTATCCGGTTTCACGATAAACTGGGACAAGTCTGTATTAATGCCCTTATCCCCTTTAACGGCACCTCTACCCCCATGCGCAAACATGATACAGACGGTTGCGTCCTTTAAATACCTGGGGGAACAGGTATCCCCCGAGGTGACGAACTACGCCAATCTGAATCTTCTACCACTATTACTTAAGTTCAGGGAGAAATGTAAAACTTGGTGCAAACTACCGCTATGGGTAGTGGGAAGGGTGAATCTCATCAAAATGGTATGGGCTCCACAATTCCTCTACGTTTGTCATAACTCGCCGACCTGGATTCCGAAACGTTGGTTCGATAAAATTGACTCTCAGTTTAGGAAATTAATATGGTGTAGGAAGACTCTCCCATAAACTCTCCCATCTATATCTACTGCATAGGGTTTATAGGACGCCAGTTAAACTGCACAGCTGGGGTGTTAGGGGATCCCCCCTTTGCCCAAAATGTATGCGGGACCATGGGGATCTCCTGCATATGTTCTGGAGGTGCCCAAAACTAAAAAGGTATTGGGATGAGATCCTTGACACTATCTCTTCTGTATTCTCTGTTAGTATTCCGCGGTGTCCATTGGTCTGCCTGTTGGGGGGCCCTAGACGAAGAATCGTTAACGCCTTCGGCTCATACTGACATTATTCGGTTATTATATGTAGCCAGGAAATTAATAGCACGATTGTGGATAACACACAGGGTTCCCACCAGGCAGCAATGGACGGACCAAGTGAACCAGATGCTGATCAGGGAAAAAATAACATACCAACACAGAAACACACCACACAAAATTTAATGCTATGTGGCAGGGATGGCTCGAGGTTCCGGGGGTAGCCCCCCACCAACTTATACAGGACAGACTTTTACAGGGCTGAATGTGGGTCCAGGGGCATGTGCATGGAGGCACATAGACAATCTTAATCTCTTCATGGGGCTAATTCTATGTCTCTCCCTCACCCGGCATTTATGAGGGGTAAGAGGAGGGACCAGCAGGACTGGGTAGAGGGATGCTGGACGTTGTGCATAACACTGTACTTATATAGCTGTCCCAAAATGCAATATGGTCTCAGAGAGAATGCCACTTTTGTTTATGTTCTTGGCTTATTTTTCTTATTTTTCAGTTTTAATGACATGTCCTATGTCTCAGCGGTCTACAAACCGGGTCAATTTGTACTTTGTATTTCCAGTATTCCTTTAGACGTAAAAACCAATACTGCTGTACGACTGTATTTCCTGTCTATGTTTGGTTTGTACCATATATGTTTTGCAATAAAAACTTATTTGATTAAAAAAAAAGATGACAATTGAAATAAGGGGGATATAGGGAAATTTCACTCACCCAGAAATTCAAGGAAAAAAGGGGAGGGGGAGGTAAAAACAAAATGTGGAGAAATGGGTCCCCTCTATGTTCCCCCACCTCCTGTGCACCTGCATATGCAAATTTATATGTGGGTGGTTGGGAGAGATATGTTCACTCTTGTGACCAACTGGCCCCCTTCTTAGAAGACACCTTACTTTGGTACGGATATTTGGATGACCTATTTTTGGTTTGGACGGGAACAAGGGATAAGCTATTACAATTTATACAGATTTTAGGCAACAACCATTTCAACTTAAAGTTTACATTTAATTTGGATCCTGAAAGAATCTCCTTTTTGGATCTACTAATTAAACATCCTGATGGTACCCTTTACACAGACTTGTTTCGGAAATCTATGGCAGGAAACACCCTCCTTTATGCTACCAGTGCCCACCCGGAACCGCTGATACGCAGCATTCCCTTTGCGCAGAACCTGCGCCTACGCAGAAACTGTACGTTGGATACAGACTTTAAACTACAATCCGACGCGTTACGTAATCGCCTCTTATTGAGGGGATACTCCCCGACCTGTTTGAGGAAAGCATTTAATAGAGTAACTTCATGTTCCCGCAATACGTTACTGCATAAACGACCTAAAACTACAGAAAAAGAGTCTGTCAGATTTATTACAACCTATTCTGTCCATCATTCAACCCTTCGGGATATTTTAAGTAAGAATTGTCACCTTCTCACTGAACATCATATACTATCCCAACTTGTTCGATCCACCCCGGAGCTAGTATTCCGCAGAGCCCAGTCTCTGCGGGACCATCTAACTAAAAGCCATTACACTACACATCCCCCGATATGTCATACCACTCGAGGTACATACAAATGTAATGAGTGCCCCCGCTGCCCATGGATCATGGAAGGAAATAATTTTATGCTACCTAATGGTGAACTACTACGCCCAAGTACTTTTTCCAATTGCAGCACTAGGGGTATTATATATATGATGGTTTGCCAGTGTAAAGCTTTTTATATTGGTAAAACAATTTGAGAGTTTAGACGCATTGGGGATCACCTTTATGATTCAGGAAATGGCAAACTTACAACCATTGGAAGACACATTGGCCTCCATCACCGGTTCGACACCTCTGTCGTCCAATTTTTTGTATTAGAGGTGATTCCTCCTAACCCAAGGGGTGGGGATTGGGACCGGACGATCCTACAGAGGGAAACTCTCTGGATCGAACGTCTCAATGCTACCCACTCCCCGGGACTAAATGAGACAATTTCATATAAATATTTTCTTTAGATAATAAAGCTTGAATAATATCCTATCAAATATACCCCCCCCCCTTCTTTCCCCCCCTTCTCTTTCTAATTCTTCCCTCCCCCCTTCCCCTCTTAATACTCCTTTTCGGGAATTGCTCCCTTTTTACTCTAAATTGTGGCATTTATATTGCCTTATATCATTAAATGTTTTATTGTATTATCTGTATTTGTAGAGTACTTATGTTTAAATGAATTGCTATGATAATATTTTTGTTATATGTGTGAGATTTCCTTCACTCAGATTCATGGGAAATATTTTTTTTTGTTTTGTTTTTTTGTTTGTTTTGTTTTGCATTGCTTTACTTTGTTTTGTTTTGTTTTGTTTTGCTTTGTTTTGTTTTGTTTTTTGGAGTCCCGGCTTTTTTGTCTTCCCCCCGGCGGACATGTGCTCCTCCTGGCCTGGTTGGTGAGTTGTTGCCTTCTCCCCCCCTTGGGCTTGCAGGTTCTTAGGACCGTGACACCGGTATTTACGCTGTCTATTCGCCCTTCCCAGCGCACTTCCGGTTCGACGCTCATCTGCGCCGCACCTGCGCAGTGCGGAGGCGCTGAGGATGTGACGTCAGACGCCGCCGACGGATACGCCTGACGGAACACCTGTTGGGGATCCCATAAAACAGCGGTCTGTTTAGACCGCTGTGTTTGGGCTTGTGGTGGTACAGGTCCAGTGCTTTAGTTTCAATATCTACGCCTATCAGGTAATGTTTCTTCCTAATATTACTCGAGTATTCTAGTATGGCTGCACCAGATACCTCTGTTGTTACTACATAGATCTATCTCTGGTTTCCCCTTATTGAGATATGGAATAGTGCCACAACTTTGGACTATTGAGTGTACAGCAACGTAGGATGGGGGTGTGCTTTTTTGCCATACACACCCATTACATCCACTATCCCAGATTTGGCTCTGGCATTGGCGTACTAGCGGCCCCGTCACTCTGGGGGTTTACATCAGCCAGGTAGCATACCCCTAAATAATCTTTAGATCTAATTTCTATATCCATAATATACTACCTTTGATTTTCTTTTTACTTTTTGCAGCAATTATCCATCCTCACTAGTAACAGTATACCCTTATAGGCTCAAGATATTGAATCCATAACGTTATTGGACATCTGCTTTTACCTTATTCGTATACCCTTACCAGGTAAACAATCGGTATATTATCTGGAGTACTTAATTATGTATTATTGCCCTAGTAAGGGTATATGTGCATTTATTTGCTTCTACATGCATATATGCCCCCATTGTGTATAATGTCTCTCAAACCAATTTTTTTTTCTCTCCAGTACCATACGCACCTTATCCCCCATGTCCGCCGGTGGGGGAACATAGAGGGGACCCATTTCTCCACATTTTGTTTTTACCTCCCCCTCCCCTTTTTTCCTTGAATTTCTGGGTGAGTGAAATTTCCCTATATCCCCCTTATTTCAATTGTCATCTTTACTGACTTTACAATACTTTATCTGTATAATTAATATTAATTGTTAATTGTTATGAATTGTTTATTATTTATTTATTATATAGACCTCCTCCTGAAGAAGTGGACAATCCACGAAACTAGTTGAGGAATTTTTGATCTACGCCACCAGAATTGAACTCTATTATGAGTAATTGTACACGTGAATCTGGGGTGTATTAACATTTTAAGCGTCATATTTTGTATTCTGTTATTTTTGTTATTCATTAAACTTGTATTAAATTTTTATCTCTAATTTCTCTCTTATCTTTATATATAAAGTACCGGTATAGTCCAACACCAACTTTTTTGGTTCTGGTTTGGTATGAAAAGGCTAGCATGTACAGATATCCTATTAACCCTATAACCCCAAAAAAAACATTCTCTAATTAATCTATGGATGATGGTACATTCTTCTAATTTTACCTATTTGAGGCTACACTCTCAAAGCTTCTGAAATCTTTTTGAACATGGTGAAAAGGCAAGCAAGTTACTGGCCTACCTGGTACATTGCGAGGACCGCCCTGCCATAGTTATTTCACTTAGCTCTGATGATGGCACGATGATACTAGAACCCAGAAGAGTCACTGAGATATTTAGGGACTTCTACACCAACCTATACACCTCTACAGTAGGAGATGCTCAACCAACCATTGAATCTTTTCTAGGTGAGATACAACTACCACACCTTACGGACCAACGTATGACGGATCTTGATAGACCCCTATCCACAGAGGAATTAGCTGAAGCCATAGCGGCCTTCCCCTGCTCCAAGTCACCAGATTCCGATGGACTCCCGGTGGAACTTTAGTCGACATACTCCGAGTTTCTAGTCCCTAGACTCCACAAACTATACAACCACATATTTCAAGACCTCCATAATGCCCTCCTCAATGCGTGAAGCCACGATAGTATTAATCTCCAAACCTGTAAGGACCCACACCGTCCAGAATCATATCGCCCAATATCCCTATTGCAAGTCGATGTCAAGGTCCTTGCTAAGATCCTGGCTACCCGCCTCAACGCGGTTATTCTTTCCCTCATACATGATGACCAAGCAGGTTTCATGCCAGGAAGGAATACCTCCTTTAATCTGAAGGGACTATTCATTAATCTGCAGACGCAACATGACAATACGAGCACTAGAATGGTAGTTGTGCTGGACACAGCAAAGACATTCGATCCCATCGTATGGACCTACCTATGGGCATGCTTGCAACGGTTTGGTATAGGACCTAGGTTCATAAAGTGGGGTCAACTGCTATACCAGAGCCCGGTGGCCAAGGTTATAGCTAGTGGCTGGGTATCCAACCAGTTTCCCCTTACCAGAGGCACACGCCAGGGGTATCCACTCTCCCCTTTGTTATACGCATTTGCAGCAGAACCCTAATCAGTGTCCTTGCGATCCAACCCAGACATAGCAGGACTCCAAATAGGGCCCATAACGGAGACAGTCAGCACCTACGCCGATGACATACTGCTATACATTGACCGATCGACAGAGGCACTCCAAAAGGCCTTAGCCACTACAGAACGATTTGGCTCCTTCTCAGGACTAAAAATTAATTGGGACAAATAACAAATACTTCCATTAGATAGCTTTCCAGAGACCCAGGTACAGGCTGAACTCCTTCTACAAAGAGTCGATCATATTAAATATCTGGGTATACACATTACCAGGACACCAGCAGACTATGTCAAACTAAATGTACAACCTCTCTTTGATATGCTCAAGTACAAGACTCAAATTTGGACCAGATTGCCGCTGGGAGTTATGGGGTGCATCAACTGTGTTAAAATTGTGTTGTTACCCAAAATCTTATATATACTCTGGCACTCCCCGGTATATCTGGTGCTTCGCCACTTCAAGGCAATGGAAATTATCCTTATAACATTGATATGGGGGAAAAGTAGGCATAAACTTCCATGGCACAAATTGAAGAACCATACTGATTTGGGAGGGACAGCACAACCTGACCTCAATATGTATTATATGGCAGCACAACTAATCACAACTGTTCCATATTGAGCAAGATTCTTAACCTCCTTTGCCCCAAGTGGTCCCACTCAACCAGGGACCCCCTTGTAACCATTATTGGTCTAACGCAAAATCTCAACTTATCCAAATTCTTTATTACACCACTACAGACGTATCTGGGACATAATGATGACCAAAATGCAACCACCAGCACTGCATAAACACACTCCCCTTTGGTTTAATCTTGACCTGACAGAATTTCACTCCCTACCAGACTCGGAACTATGGAGATCCAGGGGCATATACTACCTATGCCACTTGACCTCCAACGGTGATCTAAAACAATTTGATATGCTAAGAGACTAATTTGAACTCCCGACCTCACTATTTTTCCGTTATCTTCAGCTCCGTCATGCTTTTAGAACGCAATTCTCAGCAGGTTTTACCCCACTTGAAGTGAACCCCTTTGTGGCCGTAATATGTGGCTCAGACCCCCAAAAAAACTATATCTACATGCTACAATATGTTACTCGCACCCTCGGCGAGCAGGTCAGCCTATGCACTAAAGGGTAGGTGGAAGGAAAATGTTGGGGCACTCGAGGATGAGGAATGGAGTGAAGCCCTAGATCATTGCAAACTGGTATCCCCCAAATTGTCAGATTGCCTCACACAGATATACATCACCCATCGGGCATACCTTACCCCAACTAGAGTGTCGAGGTACAGACAGGACCAAATAGCCAACTGTCCTATGTGCACATTCTACCACCTGATCTGGGATTGTCCTAAGATGCAGGGCTTTTGGCCACAAGTAGTCCAATTCCTGCAGGACACTATGGGATTCCCCATCAGATTAAACCCCAAGCAGAAGCTCATCCGACGCCACTATATGTTTTATGGCGTGCGCAATGCATCTCAGCTTTCCAAACGGAAGTAAAGGGCTCCATGTTGTGAGTGTCAGGCCTTGCTTCTGAAGAGTTGAAAACCCTTACAGACCACGTTTAACTTCAGGTTTAGGAGATATTTACCATATAGGCTTGCGCTGATGTCATCGACGCATGCACACCGGCAGTTCCCATGGGAGTGACGTCACGTGACCTCGGCCAGTCACAGACCCTGGAGTCTGCAGCTCCGGAAGGCAGAGGGGGTGAAGATGGATGCTCCCTGCAGTGGGGACAACGGGGACATGGTGGGCTCATCAGGGTTTACTTCCTCTTTAAGTGGAAAAAGGTTGCTGATCCCTGCTGTAAGGGTTCATTTTAGTCAGGATTCACTCGCTCTCCAATCCAACCCGGGGTGCTTACAACGGGTACCTGGGGATAGATCTGAATACACACACGTAATAGTCCAAATTTATTCAGAGCTTTATTCGTTGTATTGGAACATATATATGCAAGCAAGTAGGCAGGAATACTATGGCTTATTTATTTATTTATTTTTCCTTTTTGCAAAACATTCCCAAAATACACATAAATACATAAAAAATACATACCGTATTTATCGGCATATAACACACTTTTTTTTGTGGGTGCGTGTTATATACCGATCCCCGCCTATCTCCTGCTGATTGTATGGAAAGGAGCGAGCGGTGTTGAGATACACCAAGCCTGAAGTATACTGGGCTTTACTCGGCTCCTCCTGCAGTCCCACCCACCTCCACTGATTGCGAGAGGAGCGAGCACCACTGACATACAGAAAGCCAAGTGTACTTCGGCTAGTCTCAGCTCCTCTCGCAGTCCTGCCCCTGACTGTGAGCAGAGTAGAGTCTAGCCGAAGTACACTCGGCTTTCTGTATGTCAGTGACGATCGCTCCTCTCGCAATCAGTGGAGGTGGGCGGGACTGTGAGAGGAGCCGAGTAAAGCCGAGTATATTTCGGCTTTGTGTATCTCGGCTCCGCTCGCACCTCTCCGCTCAGTCAGTGGGGGATCGGCGCCAAATTTAAATAGGGGCAATCCTGAAAAGAGACTGGGCAAGGCTGCAGATGGACACTTGGCAAGGGTGCACTGATGGACAAGGCTGCAGATGGACACTGATAAGGCTGCATTGATGGGCATTTAAATGTACGTTTTTTCCTTAAAGTCTCCTAAAAGTTTTTTTCCTTAAAATTACATCCTAGACTTGGGTTGCGTGTTATACACCGATAAATACGGTATAGGTACACAAATGGGTCTATCCTCTAACATGCACTTAAATACAAAAATGAATCTATACCGCAGCATATAACCTTAATTCACTTGGGCCATCTAAATGACAAACAAGAAAAAAGAGAAGAAGAAAAAAAATGGGAGCAAGCCCATTCCTACATCCCCACCCCACAAAACAAGAATTTTTTTTTATCCATATACATACTCGTATATACATACACATATATACATACATCTCTATATGTGAAACATTACCCCAATTCTATAACCCCTCTTGCCCATGTCTCTTTTTACTTTCAAGGGGGCGAGAGATTCCCATCTCTCTATCCCCATTACCATCTTCCTTCCAATTGTGCAAAAAAAAGGGGGGGGAGGGGAAGAGGGAATTTACTTCCCTCCCCCTCCCATCCCCCCTCTTGTATCTTTATGTGAACTACATTACCACAATATAAACAAATGTATACCCCTCTTACCCGTGTCTATTTATCTTACTTTCACTGGGAAAAAAGAGAAATTCTAATTTCTTTATCCCCATTACTATCCTCTTTCAAATTGTGTAAACAAACAGAAAAAAGGGGGAGGGGCATCACCTTCCCCTCCTCTACAGTAGGAGGGGAGGGTGGAGATGGAGCATCAGGGGACAAGCCCCTAGCTATTCCCTCCGTTCCTCATAATTCCCAGAACTCTGGTACTGTTTAAATTCTAGCCATTTCTTCCAATACCCTGAAATCTTGTTTCTGAATCCCTTTGGAAACATATTAATTGTTCCATTATCCTCATTCTATCTATTTCTCTAAACCATTCCTTTATCATTTGTATTTCCTTTGTTTTCCAATGTTTCAGAATTAGAGCTTTCGCTGCATTCAGCAGAAATGGAATAAGTGCGGTTCTATACTTTTTCCTAGAGCCCCCAATCACATGGAACAAGCATTTACAGGGGTCTATTTCTATTTCTGTCCCATCAATCTTTTTAATTAAATACAATACTTCCACCCACTATGGCTGGATCGAACTACACTGCCACCATATATGAGCATGGGTTCCTTCCTTCCCACAATCCCTACAACATAAAGATGATAGATCATGATTTATTTTATGCATTTTGGATGGAAGATGGTACCACTTAGTCAATAGTTTATAATCCATTTATTTTATCCTTGTGTCCGTTGAGGTGGAGTAGACATAATCCATAACCTTACCCTTCAGCGTCTCTGGTACTGATTGGTTACGTTCTATTTCCCACCTCCCCAAGGGACACATTAACCCATCGTCCATAGAAGTTATCAGCATCCCATATATTCTATAAATCCCCTGTCTACTTATCCCCCCTTGATCAACTAATATTTCCCATGGATTTAACGTATTAGCCAAACTAAGGGGTTTTGGGAGGGATTCTAGTTCAAAGTGTTGGAGCTGTCTGTATCTCCAGCCATCCCATGGTGTATCATATTTTTGTCATAGCTCCGCTAATGAACAAAGGGCGTTTACTTTTAGGACATCTCTTAATCTCAATCGATCCGAATGGGTCCATTTTGAATACAGTTTATTATCTTCCCCTGGGGGGAAATAATTATTTCCCGTCAAAGGCATCAGGGGACTATTGTATTGCCCTGTCGTACCCTTGAGTACCATATCCCATGCTCTTAATGTTTCTATTGTAATTGGGGCCATTTTTCTAGGGAGACCTCTATATTCCCTTGGAATCCTGATACTCTGACCTAGGGTGACTTTACTCATATTATCTTACCGTGATACCCATTTTTGATACCCATTTTTTTATGTGGGGCATTATGAACCCAATCCAAAATTCTCAATACTGCTGCTGCATGGTATTTCTGAAGATCTGGGAGGAGCACCCCCCCCCCCTTTATCTTTAGGTCTACTCATTATTTTATAAGAAATATGACTTCCTCTTCTATTCCATAAAAATTTCTGCAGCAAGGATCTAATAGTTCTAAAATAGGCCCCTGGGATATTAATTGGAAGGCTTTGAAATATGTATAGGGCTTTTGGAAGGATCATTATTTTGATTACACTTATCCTACCAAACCATGACAGCCTATATGCAGGGTAACCCTTCGGATCTTGTTTAATTTTATTCAAGAGAGACAAATAATTATCCTGGTATAAGTCTATTGTTGATACTGATAGAAATACTCCCAGATATTTTAGTCCATTTTCCTTCCTACACAAAGGGGAAAAGAGCTCTAAGGCTGCGTACACACGCGGGGACTGTTCGCTCAACTTTGTCCGCTGAACAGTGTTTCGGCGGACAGTCCGCTCGTGTGTGGGCTTTCAGCGGACAGTCTGCTGAACAAAGTTTTTCGGAAATTCCGAAAAACTGTCCGTCGAAACTTTGTTTCAGCGAACAGTCCCCTCGTGTGTAGGCTTGTTCGTCAAACTAAGTTCCGCGCATGCTCAGAAAGGATTTACACGCCGAAGTTTGCATTGCAGTGTATAGGACGTCGTTTTCTAGTCCCGCCGTACGTGCCGTTCACGTCATCGCGCACGGTTTCAGCGGACTGTTCGTTCGTCGTGTGTGGCCAAGTCCGTCCATGCTAATTTTGAGCGGACTGTCCGCTGAAACTGTTTGACGGACAAAGTTGAGCGAACAGTCCCCGCGTGTGTACGCGGCCTAAGTTTTCTTCTCTCCTTTGGGTGAACACAAATATTTAGTATCTCCGTTTTCTCCCTATTGATATTAAAATTCAAAACCACCCCATATTCACCCAATTCTTCATGGATCTTAGAGAGTGATTGCTTAGGGTTCGTTTTATATAGCATAATATTGTCTGCAAACGCAGATATCTTATGCTCTTGCCCAGAGACCTCTATACCTTCAATTTCATAATTGGCTCTTATAGATGCTAGGAGGGGTTCTAGAGAGAACACAGAGTAGGGGAGAGAGTGGACATAGTTCCATTCGCCTGAATTTGAGCTGTAGGGTTGGAATATAAAGCCTCTATCCACCTAAGCATTCATGGACCTATGCCAAATTTATATAGTGTCTGCAACATACATTCCCAATCTACCCTATGGAAAGCCTTTTCGGCATCTACTGATAGAGAAAAAAATCTGTTCTTCTTCTTTTCTGCTTCATGCATTATAAGGGTTGTTCTTAGTATATTATCCCTTGCTTCCCTACCAGAGACGAAGCCTGCCTGATCTCGCTCTATACAATCTGGCATATACAGCTTCAACGTTTCGGCCAAGATCCTCGCATATATTTTTACACCTTCATTAATCAGGGAAATTGGCCTAAAGCTGGCGCATAATGTTGGATCTTTCCCTTCCTTTGCCAAGATTGTTATATATGCCACCAAAGCTTCCTTGTGCATCTTCATTCCTCCCACAATGGAGTTCATATATAGATGGAAGTAGGGCGTCAGGGTTCCAAGGAACTTTTTAAAATATAGGGAAGTGTACCCATCTGGCCCTGGACTCTTGTCACTCTTATGCCGCGTATACACGATCGGAATTCTCGTTGGAAAAAGCTCTGATGGTTTCCTCTCCCATTCTCCCCCCCCACAAACATCCCTCTATATACAACCCTCCTCCCACCTCTCACCCCTCCTTACAATGAATATCAATGTTATATCCACCAGGCTAGCTCCTGTTGCCAGGCATAAGCCTGGTTGAACCTCCCTTGGGGGGCTGTAAATGCCCACATGGGCCCCTGGGCCTCTCCCCCCATTCAGGGGTTGTTCCGGGGGCACAGGCGGGCAACCACCAGGTCCTCTGCACCCCCACTCCCGGAGCGGGACTATTTCTCTGCAGCCTATCCCATCTCTACCTGAAAGTCTATTATTTATTTCTTATTTTTCCCTATCTTATCCCTACCTGAAATCTTATTGCTTATTTTACTTTTCTCCCATCTTCCCCTTTCTTCCCTTTCTCTTTCCTTTTTACTAAGAAACCTCTATACTTTATTCCATGATTGATTTTTAAACTTCTCCCATTCTGGAGGTTTCTTTTGCCAATTTTCTAAATGAATGGCAGGTCCAATTTACTGCAAAATTCTTTCAAGTCTTCTGGAAATCGCAAGGTAGCTTATATTCCTTGATTTTTAGCTATCAAACAAGCTGGAAATCCTCATCTATAAAAAATCTTTTTCTCTTGTAATTGATTTAATCAGGGGTTTCAGGGTTCCGAGAGCTAATGACTTCTGTGACAGATCATAAAAAATAATTAGCATAGCGCCATCATATTCAATAGCTTCAGTACTTCTCACGCCATGCTGAGCTTGTTATTTTATTTCGTATTGGGAGAATCTCACTATTACATCTCTCGCTATCTTACAGTGGGGATCGAAAGTTTGGGCACCCCAGGTAAAAATGTGCATTAATGTGCATAACAAATCCAAGGAAAGATGGAAAAATCTCCAAATGGCATCAAATTACAGATGAGACATTCTTATATGTCAAAAAAGTTATATTTTATTTCCATCATTTACACTTTCAAAATTACAGAAAACAAAAAAATGGCGTCTGCAAAAGTTTGGGCACCCTGCAAAGTTAATATCTTGTACTGCCCCCTTTGGCTAGTATCACAGCTTGTAAACGCTTTTTGTAGCCAGCCAAGAGTCTCAATTCTTGTTTGAGGTATCTGTGCCCGTTCTTCCTTACAAAAGTGTTCCAGTTCTTTGAGATTTCTGGGCTGTTTGTCACGCACTGCTCTTTTAAGGTCCATCCATAGATTTTCAATAATGTTGAGGTCAGGAGATTGTGAAGGCCATGGCAAAACCTCCAGTTTATGCCTCTTGATGTAATCCCCCGTGGATTTTGAGGTGTGTTTAGGATCATTATCCATTTGTAGAAGTCATCCTCTCTTTAACCACTTAAGGACTGCCGCATGGCAATGTACGTCGGTGCAAGGGCACCGACAGGTACAAGCACGTACATGTACGTGCTCGCCTTCCAGTGGGTGGGGGGTCCGATCGGACCCCCTCCCGCTGGATGCGGCAGTCCGTTTCGCTGCAGGAGCGATCCAGGATGAGGGGATGGCCGTTGGTTTCTGGTCATCCCCTCTCGATCGCTCCTGGCGAATGAGAGGCTTCCCCCACTGTGTATAGTAAACACAGGCAGGGAGGAAGTGATGTCATTCTCCTCGGGCGGTCTTTTTGACCAGACTACGAGGAGAACACTGAAAGTAAGTGTGCACCAACACTACACTGACATGTAGGCACACATAGGCACACAAATCCCCCCCCCCCCTGATTGCCCCTAGTTAACCCTTTCACCCCCTTTTGCCAGTGTCACTAAGCAATCGTTTTTTCTGATCGCTGCATTAGTGTCACTGGTGCCGCTAAGTAGCTAGTTATTTTTTTAGGTTCCCCGCCAGGTTTTTATAGCGCTAGGTACCCCGATATACTACCCAATAACGTTTTTAAACCCCTGATTGCCCCTAGTTAACCCTTTCACCAGCGATCACCGTATAAGTGTCACTGGTGACGCTGGTTAGCCAGTTAATTATTTAGGTTCCCCGTCAGGTTTTTATATAGCGCCAGGGACCCCCATATACTACCTAATAAAAATTTGAACCCCCTGATTGCCCCTAGTTAACCCTTTCACCAGTGATCACCGTATAAGTGTTACGGGTGACTCTGGTTAGTTAGTTTGCTTTTTATAGCATCAGGGCACCCACCATTTATTACCCAATAAAGGTTCACCCAGCGGGTTATTTCAATTAGGTTTTAGGGTCAGGGTCTGCGTCGCTCCAGGCAGCGCTAGGTTAGTGCCAGTACCGCTAACACCCATGCGCAAAGCATAAACCTCGTGTAGTGGTATAGAATCTGAACAGATCAATACTAGCGTCCCCAGCAGTTTAGGGTTCCAAAAAAATGCATTGTTAGCAGGATCAGCCCAGATACCTGCTAGCACCTGCGTTTTGCCCCTCCGCCCAGCCCACCCAAGTGCAGTATCAATTGATAACTGTCACTTACAAAACACTAAACACATAACTGCAGTGTTCGCAGAGTCAGGCCTGATCGCTGTGATCGATAACAGTTTTTTTGGTAGCGTTTTATATTTAAATCCGGAAGGCAGTGCTTGGTTTTCGGGGTCCCGTACGTGGCTAGGCTCCCAAAAAGTCCCTCACATGTGGTATCCCCGTACTCGGGAGAAGCAGCAGAATTTATTTTGGGGTGTAATTTCACTTATGCCCATAGTATGTGTGAGCAATATATCATTTAGTGACAACTTTGTGCAAAAAAAAGAAAAATTGTAATATTCCTGCAACTCGTGGCAAAATATAAAATATTTCATGGACTCAACATGCCTCTTAGTAAATAGCTTGGGGTGTCTACTTTCCACAATGGGGTCATTTAAGGGGTTCTGTGCTATTTTGGCATTTTATGGCCTTCGAAACTGATAGGTAGTGAGGAGTGAAATAAAAAATTTGCACCCTTAGAAATCCTGAAGGCAGTGATTGTTTTTCGGTGTGCCGTACACGGCTAGACTCCCAAAAAGTCCCACATATGTGGTATCCCCATACTCAGGAGAATCAGCAGAATATATTTTGGGGTGCAATCCCACATATAACTATGGCATGTGTGAGCAATATATCATTTAGTGACAACTTTTTGTAAACTTGTTATTTTTTTTGTGTTATTATTCAATCACTTGGGACAAAGAAAATAGTCAAGGGGCTCAACATGCCCCTCAGCAATTTCCTTGGGTTGTCTACTTTCCAAAATGGGGTCATTTGGGGGGGTTTGTACTGCCCTGCCATTTTAGCACCTCAAGAAATGAGATAGGCAGTCATAAATTAAAAGCTGTGTAAATTCCAGAAAATGTACTCTAGTTTGTAGACGCTATAACTTTTGCGCAAACCAATAAATATACACTTATTGACATTTTTTTTTACTAAAGACATGTGGCTGAATAAATGTTGCCCTAAATGTATGACTAAAATTGAGTTTATTCGATTTTCCTTATAACAAAAAGTAGAAAATATATTTTTTTCTCGAAATTTTCAGTCTTTTTCCATTTATATCGCAAAAAATAAAAATCGCAGAGGCAATCAAATACCATCAAAAGAAAGCTCTATTTGTGGGAAGAAAAGGACGCAAATTTCGTTTGGGTACAACATTGCATGACCGCGCAATTACCAGTTAAAGCAGTGCAGTGCGAAATTGTAAAAAGACCTCTGGTCCTTAGGCTGACAATTGGTCCGGGGCTGAAGTGGTTAACTTCAGCTTTTTCACAGATGGCATCAAGTTACTATCCAAAATTTGCTGAAATTTTATTGAATCCATTTTTCCTTCTACTCGTGAAATGTTCCCTGTGCTACTGGCTGCAGTACAACCCCAAAGCGTGATTGATCCACCCCCATGCTTAACAGTTAGACAGAGGTTCTTTTCATTAAATTCTGTGCCCTTTCTTCTCCAAACATACCTTTGCTCATTCTGGCCAAAAAGTTATATTTTAACCTCATCGGTCCACAGAACTTGTTTCCAAAATGCCTTAGGCTTGTCTATATGTTCATTTTCAAAGTTCAAACGCTGATTTTTGTGGTGAGGACGTAGAAGAGGTTTTCTTCTGATGACTCTTCCATGAAGACCATATTTGTACAAGTATCTCTTTATAGTGGAATAGTGTACCACAACTCCAGTGTCTGCCAGATTTTTCTGGAGGGATCGTGCAGTGAAACGTGGGTTTTGAATTGCTTTTCTCGCAATCCTGCGAGCTGTTCTGTCTGATATTTTTCTTGGTCTTCCAGATCTTGCTTTAACTTCCACTGTTCCTGATGACTGCCATTTCTTAATTACATTCCGAACAGAAGATATTGACATCTGAAAACGCTTTGCTATCTTCTTATAGCCTTCTCCAGCTTTGTGAGTGTCAACTATTTTCAGTTTCAGTTTTCAACTGCTTAGAAGAACCCATGGTTCTGATTGTTGGGGCAAGGTCAGATGAGTCTGGCCATTTAAAACCTTTGAGATTGACATCACCTGATCTTTCCAGAGGATGATTGAGAACAATCCATGACACTGGCAGGTCTCAGCTTTGCAAAGGGGGCAGTGCATGCTATAAATTCTGCAGGGTGCCCAAACATTTGCAGACGCCATTTTTTTGTTTTCTGTAATTTTGAAAGTGTAAATGATGGAAATAAAATCTAACTTTTTTTGACATATTATAAGAATGTCTAATCTGTAATTTGATGCCATTTGGAGATTTTTCCATCTTTCCTTAGCTTTGTTATGCACATTAATACACATTTTTACCTGGGGTGCTCAAACTTTCCATCCCCACTGTATATGATGACTTCATTGTTTTTTGTATTCTATGTATTCTGTCAAAGGCTATGGGAGATGGTGCTTCTTTTTTCATTATTTTATTGCACACATCGCGGACCATGGTTTCTAGGTCATTATTTTTCACGGATTCTGGCAACCCGCGGATCCTTAAGTTGTTTTGTCTCTTACTGTTTTCTTGATCTTCCAACATGTATTGAATATTCCTCATTTCTATCCAATCCAGTTCCGCCCTCTCACGTAGTTCCATGATAGATTTTTTTGTATTCATCTAACTGTGCTTCAGATTCTTCTGCCCTTTTTAGTACATTCTGAATATCCGCTCTAGTTGCATTCAATTCACCTTTAATAATACATTCTAAGTGTGACATCATCTCTGCCATGCCTGTTTGGTAGGGAGTGATTGAGAGTTATCTCCTTCACTTTCAATTTCCTTTTCTTTCCCTTTTTCCATCTTTTGTTGCTGGTGTCGCTGATTTTTCTGTGGAGCTTTTCCTTCGCAGCAAGATTTTTATTCACTTGCCCCTCTGAAGAAGGGAATATTTCATCCACATTTTCCACTTCCTGTTCCACCCTTCGATCTACCTTATCCTGCACCATATATGGTTTTATGGAATTTCCTTTCCCACATTCTGATTGATTAGCTTTTGCTCCCCTCCTCACCATTATTCCCCCCCCCCCCACAAACTCACCCCCTCGTTGAAATTTAAATTATGTGTTATATTACTATATATTGTATATTCACTCTCCCTATCTTTCCACTAATATTATGCGTTATAGTACCCCTTATATACTACTTATATGTAAATTACAGAGAAAAGACAAAGACATACGTTTTAGCTAAAGTGCAGTGTTCAACCAATAATAATAATGCAATAATGCAAATAATTATACAGAATAATATACTAAAATTCAAAATGGGCAAATTGTAGGAATTATATACCAATTATATATCAATTCAAGTGTAAGTATGCATAAAAATATGTGAGCAGGTTTTGAGAGAAAAAAACAGCTAAACTCAGATGAGGTGTTAAAAGTGCTGAAAAAGAAAGAATAAAAAAGGGGTATCCTAAAAG
Source organism: Lithobates pipiens (assembly GCF_037356315.1). Classification (NCBI taxonomy): domain Eukaryota; kingdom Metazoa; phylum Chordata; class Amphibia; order Anura; family Ranidae; genus Lithobates; species Lithobates pipiens. Next base: position 1,831,630 of record NW_027507872.1, on the reverse strand, counting down.
TAAGTCAAAATCAATTAATAACGAAAAATGTTCAGTTAATTATAATTATATTTATCTAAAGTGCTGATGTGCAATTCAATTAATAAAAATGTCCAGTTGATTAAATTTATCTGAAGTACCAGTATGCAGGGAGGTATGCAAATTATTTGTAAATATAAATGTTTATATGACAAAAAAATGGATAATATAGGAGATCTAAGGAGATCAGCAGGTAGCTATAATAATAAAGTAGACAGTAACAATAGTAAAATTACTAATAAAGGGTGATCTATATATATTGTCCCACCTTATCTATTAAACTATTATTCAAAATGCTTACGCTACCCCCTTCAACCATGGAATCCACGTTACATACACTGATCTAATTTATAAATAGTTTACAAGAAGCAATCAACAAATGAGAGGGAGATATTGATATCTTATATATGCTCAGACCTATACCAGTATTTGGAAAATGTAAAAAAAAACAAAAAAAACAACATATAGACAGTCCACAAATCATCAGCAGAGCATAGCAGAGCAAAGCACAATGGAGTAAAGCAAAGCAGAATAAAGCAATATCACAATAGCTATTGGCATGAACTGGTGGTATTAAAAAAAAAAAAAAAAAAAAAAAAAATCTGATTACTGATATTTATCTAAATAATGAAAAATAAACATATATACAGATTGGGGCAGATTGATTTGCATTTGCTGTTTACACGATTGTTCAGTCGATTATTCAAGCTATTAATTCTTCAGATTGTCTTTTATGCCCTGTACACACGACCATTTTTTCTGTCGGAATAAACTCTGAAGGTTTTTCCGACAGAGTTCCGCTGAAACTGTCTTGCGTACACACTATCACACCAAAGTCCAATCGTCAAGAATGTGATGACATGCTATATGACGGGACTAGAAAAAGGAAGTTCAATACCCAGTGCACCACCCTTTGGGCTCCTTCTGCTAATCTTGTGTTAGTCGAAGTATGGTTAGAGACGATTCACGCTTTTCAGACTCCAGCTTTTTCAGATCATTTTACTGCTGTTCAATTTGTGCTTGTGGGTTTGTATCTGGTCTTCAGTGGGTGCAGTCAGTTCGTGTCTGTTTTTTAGAGCGTTCTTGTTGCTCGTTGTGGATTTGCAGCTCGCTCTTCACAGGCCTTGCTGTTCTTCAGTGCATTCTGTTAAGTTCGTTCTGACAAGCCAACCGTTTGGAAACCATGTTGCAGGTACGTACTCGTACAGTTCGTGTTGTGTGGGGGCTTGGTGTTGGGGTTTATACTTTGACCCAAGTCCAGTCTATGAGCAGGGCGAGGAGGAGTTCATGGACCAAGAATTGGTTACTCCAGCGTGACCAATTCTCGCACATGCCTTTGCTTTGTGAGGTCCAGGAGAATAATCCTGATGATTTCAGGAATTATCTCAGGATGATGGACCCTGATTTTCCGTTGGCTTTGCTGACCCCTTATATCAGCAGGCAGGATACCTGCATGAAGCAAGCCATCACTCCGGAGCTAGTTGCCACGTTGCGGTACTTGGCGACTGGGAGAAGCCTGCAGGACCTCAAGTTCTCAAGAGGCATCTCCCCCAAGGCTCTGGGGATCATTATCCCAGAGACCTGTTCTGCCATCATTTAGGTCCTGCAGAAGGACTATATTAGGATAAGTTTTCTCCTTTAACCACTTCAATACCGGGCCATATTCAAATGACACCCACAGATGGGATCTCCCATCCTGGGTGGGCGTCATATGATGTCCTTGGTATTTCGTCGCTCCTGCGGGCCTCCGTGGATGGTGTGTATCCATCGGACACAGCCCATCCCCGATCTGTGTGATTGGCATCCCCGATCTACCCCCCATACACGTGACCGGCCATGTCCAATCACAACCGGTCACATGTACTGTGTACATTCACGGCGTTGTGCACGTGCCTAGGGCACGTGCAGAGTGGCGATCGGGGATGCGACTTGTCACCCTGACACAGCCCAACCCTGATCACAGTAAAGAGCCAATGAAATTGGCTCTTTACCACGTGACCGGCTGTGTCCAATCACAGCCGGTCACAGAATGTAAACAAACCACGGTAACGAGATGTTACCGGGTTCTCCTCCTCACACACCGATCGTGTGTGAGAAGGAGATTGCGGTAACATCTCGTTACCACTTAGTGTACACCAACACACACTGATTACCCCGCCAATAAAGAGGACCTGTCACCAGTCATCAAAGTACCTGTCATCAGCCATCAAAGTACCTGTCATCACCCATCACAGCCCATCTGAGTACCTGAGTATCTGTCCCAGCCCATCTGAGTACCCGAGTACCTGTCCCAGCCCATGTGAGTACCCGAGTACCTGTCCCAGCCCATGTGAGTACCCGAGTACCTGTCCCAGCCCATGTGAGTACCCAAGTACCGGAGTACCTGTCGGCCCATCTGAGTACCCAAGTACCTGAGTGTCACAGCCCATCTGAGTACTCAAGTACCTGTCCCAGCCCATCTGAGTACCCAAGTACCTGTCCCAGCCCATCTGAGTACCTGTCACAGTCCATCTGAGTATCCAAGTACCTGTCAGCCCATCTGAGTACCCGAGTACCTGAGTACCTGTCACAGTCCATCTGAGTACCCGAGTACCTGTCACAGTCCATCTGAGTACCCGAGTACCTGTCACAGCCCATCTGAGTACCCGAGTACCTGTCACAGCCCATCTGAGTACCCGAGTACCTGTCACAGCCCATCTCAGTACCCGAATACCCGAGTACCTGTCACAGTCCATCTGAGTACCTGAGTACCTGTCACAGTCCATCTGAGTACCCGAGTACCTGTCACAGCCCATCTGAGTAGCTGTCACAGTTCATCTGAGTACCCGAATACCTGTCACAGTCCATCAGAGTACCCCAGTACCTGTCACCAGCCCATCGGTGTACCTGAGTACCTGTCACCAGCCCGTCAGAGTAACGGAGTACCTGTCTCCAGCCCATCAGAGTACCCGAGTACCTATTTGCAGCCCATCTAGTTAAATATGATGGTAAAAAAAAAAAAAAAAAAAAAAAAATATCAGAGGGACATTAAAGACTTTGAACAAAATAAAGTATATAAATGGCAAGAAACCCTTTTATCTACATCTGGCATGGAAACACCCAATGAATAGGAACCCATCATAGAACCAGTGTTTAAAGCTAAAAAAGCTTCTAGCACCCCTAAAAAAATAAGTAACAAACTGCTAGGGAATCCAAAAACCCATCATTATCCACCACCCAACCCCTAACCTTATCCCTCTCCCTATCCTTCTTCCTATCCAATACAGACCTATAATAGGTATGGTCCCTTAAATAATAGACTGAATGATTATAATTACTATGAATCTACTAGGAACCATTAACCCCCCCCCCCCCCCCGAGACCCTTTAGAGGTACATTCAGAGGGAACTTTAGGGGGAGACCTGGACCCCATCAAAACCAACACCAGGGGGGGGGGATGGAGGGGATGGAAAGAGCCGTATCATATTCTACTCAGCACCCCCCACCCCCTGCAAGAACATAGCAGGAGTTTAGCTCTCAGAGAAACAATTAGAATTATTAAATCAAGGTTTAAAGTATGCACCGAACAAAGATGCGGACAAATTAGAATTATTTGTTGGCATCAAAAAATATGTTAGGAAACTTAATATCAAAAAAAATTAGCAAATTCGAATATAATAAGAAATACTTCTACCACAGATCCCCCCTATGTACAAAGTGGGTTATAATAATAATTCTGTATTTAATCCCAACAAAGGAATGCACCATCATATTGAGGTTTTCAAAGATATGGTACAGAATGAAGTTAGAAACTTGGAATTTAAAAGTCACTTTTGACATCAAGTCTCCGTATACTAATATCCAATATTAGGATGCACTTATAGCATTAAAGTGGGCACTGACAAAAGAATCCAAACTAAAAAAGCTTCAGATAAACTATTTAATTAAAGGCCTTGATCTAGCAATGAGTAACAATTTTTTCTGGGCTAATAATGACTACTATAACCAGATAAGAGGAGTGGCCATGGGGACACACTATGCTCCCAGTGTAGCCAATATAGTTTTGAATAAATGGGAATCAGAAACCATCTATAAAAATAAGAATAAAACTCTCATTTTTTATAAAAGATACATTGATGATGTTGTAAATTTAATAAATACTGTTGCGCACAACCTTCGCCAGATGGGTCTGATCTTAATTTTAGGAAGCTGCTCACATATAAAAGTGTTCTCTGCACTCAGAAATATAAATATAGAAAGTGTTTATGTGGCGCTACCTAGATAATTAATAAATAAATCCTATATGGTTTCTAATAATTGTGAATTCTCAGTGAAAAAAATAAATTATCATAGATATACCTAATCTATATATAAAACCTCATATAGTGCATCAATTTTCAAAAAGGTATAAAATGCAAAAGGAATGTTACCAATATCACAAACTTAAAAATTAATTGTATAAATAAATCAATATATGCAAATGTGCAAAGGTGTAATTCATAAAGCACACCATCAAACCAAAAAATTGTATTGCTCCCAATAAAAAATATACAGTATCACAAACGTAAAGAAAAAAAAAATTTGTATAAATATGTGCAAATGTGCAAAAGTGCATATCGTAAAGCACACAATCAAACAAAACATATGAAGAAAATCGTGTTGCTCCAAGCAAACTAAAACTTTAAAGTGCAAAGTGCATATAAATCAGTCCATTCAGATGTATCCAAATTGTGCAATAAGTCCAACGGATAATGATGACCATGCAAAGTGAATAAAGGTGCAGACTATTCCGTTCCTCCACACTTCAGTGCTTGTTTTCCCCAGCCTCTGAACTCAAAATAAGGTCCCTAAGGACCGGATTGCACTTCAGGGATAATGGGCTGGTAATCTTCCACCTGCTCTTAGATATAATCTCCAGGACACCAACTAAAATCTCCACAACTCCCAATCCGGGTTATATCATAATGGGGAAACAGAATAAAGGGGCCTCCAATGTGTAGTATAATCGAGAAACGTTTATTAATAAAAATATCCACACTTACATATAGATCCAGTGCTTCGCAAATGTAAACAATGATACTTCCGGTCTCGGCCGCGACCGGAAGTGACGATCGACACCTAGCTCCTCCCTGACGCGTTGCGTCACATACCACGTGACTTTCTCAAAGGGTAAAGGGGTCAGGTGTCGCTCTTCCTTATATATGGTCCGCCCAGCTGTCGCATTAATCATACGGCAGCGGAGCAGGCCCAATACACATATCACATACTTTTCGGCATTCTCTATTTAACTTATATTTATGATACCCGTTTCAGCATTAAAATTTAATTATAATATCATTGTACTTAATGTTAAAATTAGCCATGTTTAAAATTTAAAAACTTAACTTGGTAAATAAATACTCTATGTGGCCATCTTGTGGATAAAGTGTAGAATGCATTACAACTATATAAAATAATAATTAACAATCCAACTAAGTGCTCAATACCCGATGTGGCCATCTTGTGGATAAAGTGTAGAATGCATTACAACTAAATAAAATAATAATTAACAATCCAACTGAGTGCTCAATGTGGCCATCTTGTGGGTGAATCATAAAATGAATTTCAACAATAAAAAATATAAAATAAAGAAAAGGGCCTAATAATAACGCCATCCAGTGGGCCCTTAATAAATAGATCTATTCATCAATTGCATATAGAATAATTTTTTTTAATATAAAAGTACTATATATAAAATATCTAAAATATATCAAAAAATGGGGAAATATATATATATATATAAATACCCCCAGAGATGGCTACAGGGCTCATATATTAATAGCCAAATAAAAAAAAATTGTTTTTTTAAAAAACCAAAATCTAAAACACTACCATCATCAAAAATATAGAACTATGGAAGGTAATCTATAAAAACATCAAGGAACATCAGGTGATAATAACATAACTAATAATTAGAGATAAAGCAGTTCAAATCAAATGCGACGTTATGTCCTGAAGGTGCTAAGGTACATAATTCGTGGATCCATTGGGATTCTGCCTGGCTTATCTTTATAATTTTATTATCCCCCCTCCAATGTGGTTTGTACTTTTCAATCCCACAAATCATTAATAAGGAGGGGTCTTTTTTATGAAATTTGGCAAAGTGTCTTGATAGACTATGTTTGTCAAAGCCTTTTTTAATATTTTGGACATGTTCTCTCAACCTCTTCCAAAGTGCCCTTTTAGTCCTCCCCACATATTGTATGCAGCAAGGACACTCTAGAAGGTATACCACACCTTCACTGCGACATGTGATAAAATCATTAATTGTATATTCCTTTCCAGTAACTACTGAAGAAAAGTTAGACTTTTTCTTTTTGTTTTCCTTTGTGTGTCTGCACGCGTAGCATTTTTTACATGGGTAGAATCCCTTACCTTCAAGAAAGGAAAGGCATTTCTTGGGCGGATCTAGTAAATTTTTTGCTAGACAATCCCTAAAAGTGGGGGGTCTTCTATAAATAAATTTGGTTTTTCTGGAAGGATCTTACATAGGTGACGGTCTGTTTTAATAATTTCTCAATGTTTCTTAATTATTTTTTCGATTTGTTTAAACTGAATATTATAGTCCATAATCAGAGGGACCATTTCCTTTCTTTCTTCATTTTTAATATTATCCTGTATTAATTGATTTCTATCTAGTTGCAATACAGTATTAATTTTTTCTTTAATAAATTCAGTTTGGTATCCTTTTTGGACAAATCTCTCCCCAATCAATTCAGCCTGTTGGAGAAATTTTGAATTGTCAGAACAGTTCCATCTTAATCTTATTAATTGTCCCCTCTGGATCTTTTCTAACCATCTGAAATGATGGCAGCTATCTAGAGGGAGATAGCTGTTCCTATTAACAGATTTAAAATATGTGTATGTTTTTAATCCTTCTTCCGTTCTTTCAATTACCAAATCTAGAAAATGTATTTTTTCCGTACTAATTTCCCAAGTAAGCGTAATGTTTTTATTATTCATATTTAATTTGAAACAAAATTCTTCTAAACTTTCTCTATCTCCAGCCCAGATCATAATCAAGTCATCAATGAAGCGTTTGTAGAGTATTAATTGGTGGGGCATCATGTTATACAGGGTTTCTTCTTCCCATTCGGCCATATATAGGTTAGCCACACTCGGTGCATATTTTGCACCCATAGCAATCCCACAAATTTGCTTGTAGTATGAATTGTTGAACCAAAAATAGCTCGAATTAAGTCCAAAGCGCAAGCCAGGGCCGCTGATAGGGCAGTACAAGCAGCCCTGTTGTACCGGGCCCAGCCAGCAGGGGGGGCCCGAGCAGATTTCTAGCTAAAAAAAACGAATTTGCTAAATAACTTTATTAACCTGCTCCCACTTGATTGGCAAGGTATATTGTACCTTCCTGGGCCCCATCAGGTTAATAGAGGGGCCCAGGAGGTGAGAGAAGAAGAGGGACTTTTTCTCCATTTTCGGGTGGAGGCATACAATCCCTGCTCTGCATCTGTGTACCTTGTGCTCACTGTATGCTTTCCTGGGCGGATGGATTCAATTGTAATGCGGCTCCCTTCCCTCAATAAGTGCCGTGCTGCTGCAGCCTGATGGAGAGACTGAACGAGAGAGTAATCCATATGCTGGTCCCACAGGCAAGCAATTCCCTTACACACATCACACACACTGACACACATCACACAGGCTGAGGCTTAGTCCCCTGACTCCCCATTGTGTGCTCATGGTCATTATGATGATCAAAGCACAGCAGGTTCTCTATGGCTCTGTCAGTGTAACATGACTGTGTGGTTGTGATTTTCATGGCTGTGCTGTGTGTTACAGACTATAACTCAGCACAGCCATAAGAAAGTCAGCAACACACAGCATGTTACACTGACAGAGCCATAGAGAACCTGCTGTGCCCTGATCATCATAGTGACCATAAGCACATAGTGAGATGCTACTTTACACATGTGATGGGGGAAGGGACAGTAAAAACACACAGCCAAGATGCATTTGTACCACCCCCAAATCACTCCCCTTTAAGAATTTTTCACCCAAGCCTTGCAATCAGGTCCGCCTGTCAGTTTTTCCTGTGGACCAGTGGGTGCAGTAGCTGTGTATGATGGGCACAGTGGCTGCGTTTGATGGCACAGTAGCTAAGTTTGATGGGCACAGTGGCGGCAATTGATGGCACAGTAGCTATGTTTGATGGCACAGTGGCGGAAATTGATGGGTACAGTAGCTACGTATGATGGCACAGTGGCGGCAATTGATGGCACAGTGGCAGCAATTGATGGGTACAGTAGCTGCGTATGATGGCACAGTAGCGGAAATTGATGGCACAGTGGCGGCAATTGATGGCACAGTGGCAGCAATTGATGGGTACAGTAGCTGCGTATGATGGCACAGTAGCGGAAATTGATGGCACAGTGGCGGCAATTGATGGGTACAGTAGCTGCATATGATGTTCATATGATTTTCAGTTTGTTTGCGTCCCCCTCATAAATTTTGAGCATCGCCTGCCACTGATGTGGACCGATTGAAAGCCCCATGTAGGTCTACAGGAGTCCAGATATGAATTGACTTGTGTCCATTCAGGTAAAAAAATAAAATAATAGAATAATAATGGTTATTAAAGCGGAGTTCCACCCAAAAGTGGAACTTCTGCTCATCTTCTTCCTCCCCCCTCCGGTGCCACAATTGGCACCTTTTGAGGGGGAAATGGGGGGGGGTATAGGGTATCAGCTATCCTTTTCCACTTTCAGGATTCCCTGCCACAGAGCTGTGATGTCACCGCGGGGCTCCCTCCTCCTCCTCTGGCCCCTGGGCCAAACGGGGAGAGAAGCGGGGCCTCGTGCATGTGCAGTAGGGTTTCCGGCGTGAAGCTGAAAGGCTACACTGCCGGGTTCCCTTACCCATAATGGTGGTGGAGCACCCAACAGCTGATGGAAACATCCGCTGCGGGTGTCGAGATCGTTGGACTCCAGGACAGGTAAGTGTCCATTTATTAAAAGCCAGCAGCTGCAGTATGTGTAGCTTCTGGCTTTTAATGTTTATTTTTTTGGGGGTGTAACACCACTTTAAAGGTTCACCTTTTGGAACATCTTACATGTTTCAGCTCCTGCCACCTTTCCCCCAGATTTTGTGACAGTATGGGGTCAAGGGCGGAGCCAGGGGTGGGGTTGTGGGCGGGACCAAGGGGCCCTGTCAGGTATGCTCTATGCGGCCCCATGATTTCTAACAGCGGCCCTGGAGGTGTGTATTCTTGATCTTGAGGCATAAAAGATGACACAAAACTGGACTGACCTGCTTTTGTGTCATACTTAATGATTACATTTTAAAAATCGTAAGCAATTTTGTACTTTTGAAACATAATTTTAATAATTGCACTTTAATGAATTCTAGCACATGTAAACACAAAAGAATACCCATTTTTTTTTAGGCTGGGTTCACACTGGAGCGGCTGCAGTGCAAATCACATGCGATCTCTGTGCGATGCGAGTTCAGCCATACAGATAGTATGGCTGAATTTGCATCGCACCCGGCCCCAAACTCGCACAGGACCCTGCAAACTCAGACAGGAATCGGATCGCATGGTGTGAACCCCCATGCGATCCGATTCTGCTGTGGACCAAAAAAAGGGTCCCGTGCGAGTTTGGGCCGGGATGCGATGCGAATTCAGCCATACTATCTGTATACTATCTGTATGGCTGAACTCGCATCGCACAGAGATCGCATGTGATTTGCACTGCAGTGCGGTGCGAATCACATCCGGTTCTCGTAGCCGCAGCAGTGTGAACCCGGCCTAAAGATGTTGAACTAACATTACATTTCACTATGTATGGTCTGGGGAGGGGCAATGGGTGGGGCCAGGGGTGGGGCTGGAGGAGGGACTAGGGGCGCGGCCAGGGTGGAGCTGAAGGGGGGCCCCGTCAGGTAGGCTGTACGGGGCCCCGTGATTTCTATCAGCGGCCCTGGCGCAAGCACTCTATTATAAATCTCCTCTGTCTACATTTTAGATTGCTAAGGTTTCTCAAACCCCATTTCGTCGCTTGTATTGCTTCTTCATGATTGAAAATCGTATATAGTGAAGTAACATCTGCTGTTATTAAATATATTGGACCTTCATTTAGATTGACGCCCTTCAACAGTTGTATGAGATGTTTCGTATCTCTCAAATATGATTTTCTTATTGTGAGAAGTATTAATATAAAGAAATATATGTTAAGTGAATCGGGAGAAGGTAGAGGCACGAGACTCCCAAAATTGAATGGGGTACAATTCACTAATTTAAGAAATAAATCAGTGGGCGTGGCCTGAAGCTGCATGGCGTAGGACGCATCTAGAGAGCTCCGGCTGCCTAGTATCCTGTTTTTATCCTAACGGACCGATTTTGACCCACCTGAGGGCACTTTTTACTGTCTCCTGTCAACATACACCTTTTGGGCATGTCGCCGACCAAGAGACCCCAGAGCGCGTTAGCGAAGCTTGGCAAATTCCGGGCGGACGGCCCGGACCTCGTGGAGGAAGATGGCGCCACGTCGGGGCCGAGTGAGGATACCCCGCCATCGGATGATACTGCTCGTATCCTTGAGGCCGTTACGCTCTGTCGCACTACTCTTACCTCCAGAATAGAGGAAGTTAAGGTTGACATATCCCTTATCCGACAGGACCTACACAAATTGCGGGAACGAGTTGGTGAGACGGAACGCAGGATTGGGCAGGTAGAAGATGACATTCCACCCCTTCAAGTAACCACCGAACGGCTGCAGCACCAGTTGAATGCTGTGCTGAGCAAACAAGACGACATCGAAAACAGGCTACGCCGGTGTAACCTTCGGTTCGTGGGGCTGCCAGAGAGGGCCGAAGTATCGGACCCCCCGCATTCCTCAAGCGCCTGCTGATTGCCACCTTCGGGAGGGAGGCCTTCTTTACCTTCGCAGTGGAGCGCGCTCACCGCTTGGCCTCCAAACCCCCGCTGGCGGGCGCTCCACCTCGTACCTTTATAGCAAAAATGCTGAACTACCGGGACCGAGATGTGGTCTTGCGCCTCACCAGGGAGAAGGGTAATATCCCTTATGAGAACCAGTGCATTGCAGCGTTTCCAGATTTCTCCGCCGAAGTCCAGAGGAAGAGGGCGCAATTCTCTGAGGTGAAGCGCCGGCTCCGTGCTCGCCACTTGGTCTACGCGATGCTGTTCCCTGCGAGGCTGCGGGTTATCCGAGATGGCAAAACACACTTCTTTGAGGATCCCATCGCGGTACTCTCCTGGCTGGACCAGGCCCCTGCTGATGCCCGAGCCTGAACCTGCTACTTCTAAGGTACTTTTTCTCCCTGTGCTGCCCTGTACTCACCGGACATTGTGGGAGATGGATACTATTCGTTATGCGAGTAAATTCTGGCGGTTGTCCCTCTCCCTCTCCTTCTGTGACTAGCCCTGTATGGCAATCTTGACTCTTGGCGCCGACTGTCCACTCCCTGCCAAGTGCCCTACATTTATAACTTCAACCTTCCCTTTTTAATTTTAACTTTATTTTTGCACTTTGTTTTGGTCCCCTTCTTTTTGTGGATGGTTTTTGCAGCCGGGTTCCTGAACCCCGATTTTTGTTGGCGTTCGATGCTGTGTGTTTCTACCTGGCTGTGCAGCACAGTTAACTTTTGTTCATCCCCCTTGTTGGTGTTGGGCGCGTCCGGCCTTCATCCTTACCTGTCCTCATGTGCCCTCCAAAATGTCTGCTGTGGCCGGAGGCGCGCATTACAGGCAGCACAGTGGTGTAGTACAGGCAGCACAGTGGTGTAGTGGTTAGCACTCTCACCTAGCAGTAAGAAGGGTCACTGGTTCGAATCCCAACCACGACACTACCTGCCTGGAGTTTGCATGTTCTCCCTGTGCCTGCATGGGTTTCCTCCGGGTACTCCGGTTTCCTCCCACAATCCAAAGACATGCAGGTAGGTTAATTGGCTTCTGTCCAAAAAAAATTGGCCCTGGTATATGAGCGGGGACCTTGTATTGTGGGCTCCTTGAGGGTAGGGACCGATGTGAGTGTGCAATGTGAAGGGACAATTGTAGACACTCACTCAGGTTGAACTGGATGGACTGGTGTCTTTATTCAACCTTACTAACTATGAAACTATGAAACTATCACTGACTGTTCAAGCTGAGTTTCCCTGGCTGGCCTCAGCCCACGCAGTAAAGAAGGGAAGCGTGGAGCTCGGGTTGCCTTGCTGGTCCAGAGTAGGCACCGTTTCCGTGCACTGTTTAGCTTAGTTTATTTTTCACCATCATTTGCCTTATATGTCTGTTTTTAAATTTTTTATTATTGTGTCTGACTACTGATCTGCTGTACTATTTTATCTGTCCTGTTTTATCTGGTGCGGGAGAGGTTCTGGGAAGAGGGGGGGGGTGGGGGTGACTGGTTCCCTATATGCAGACGGGTATGCAGGCTTCCACTTTGGGTGGCCCACAGATGATCCACCTGTTTTGTATAAAGTACACAGATAGAGATGGGTACCCTTAAACTGGTCACCTGGAATGTGCGGGGACTGGGGGCCAGGCAGAAACGTGTGGCTGTCCTGTCATGTATTAAGCAGATGCGTGCAGACATTGTTGTGTTGGTTGAAACTCACATGACAGGGCAGTTACAGATGTCCCTTAAGAAGCCGTGGGTGGGATGGATGTACCATGCTCCCTACACGAATAATTCCAGGGGGGGTCGCCGTATTGGTGGCTAAGCATACCCAGTTCCACCTACACAGCTTGAAGTCTGACAGGCGTGGGGGATATCTCTTCTTGCATGTTACGGTGGGGGGGCTAGAGTTCCTCCTGTTGGCCTTCTATATACCCCCCTTTCCAATTTGGGGCCCTTCGGGAGGGGGTCGAATTCATGCTGCAGCACCCTACGCTGCCTACCATATGGGTGGGTGATTTCAATTCAGTGATCGATCCCACTCTAGATAGGGTTACCCAGTCTGATACGCACCTGCCCTGCCCCTCTATCACTAGATTCGGAAGGTTCCTATCTGAGCTTGCCTTGACGGATACATGGAGATATAAATACCCCACCCACAAAGCGTATTCCTGCTTTACACCTGCTCGCCATGCCATGTCCCTTATAGATATGATCCTGCTCTCCCCTACCCTGCTCCCGTATTTACGGGATGTGGGTTTTGGAGCCAGGACCCTATCAGACCATTCGCCCTACTGGGCCTGTATTGACCTACCTACTGTCCCCGTTGCTCACCTGTGGAGGCTGAATCCATTTTGGCTGATGGTCCTTCCCGATCTGGATGCCGTTCAGCGGTTTGGGAGGCTTTTAAGTTACATGCTCGCATGATGCTGTCAACTCGCATTAACCGCCACAGGGCCTCCTCGCGGCTGGTTATATGGCTGAGGAGACTCTGGGGGAGCTGGAAAGGAGTTTGTGGCGGATCCCACGCCCTCGAACTCTGCCAGGCTGCACCTACATTCTAGACTTACTGACCACCTACATTATGAAAAATCTGGCAAAACTATTTTTTATAGTAAGCAGAAAACATATGAGTATGGAGAGAGGGCGGGGAGGATACTGGCATACATGGCCCTTTTGGACCATAGTCCCCCAGTGGTGGTTCAATTGACTTCTGCCACGGGGGAGAAATTGTCTGACCCAGTGGAGGTAGCTCGGGAATTCCGAAACTTCTATAAGGATCTCTGTGCTTCGGGAGCCAATGGCTCTCCGGAACATCTGCGGGCCCTGTTGAATGAGGTGGAATTCCCCGTTCTCACGGCCTCTCAGGTTGAGTTTCTTAATGCCCTCATTACTGAGGAATGTATTGCCGAGGCCATGGCATGTTTGGCGCCGGTCAAGGCCCCGGGTTCAGACGGCCTCCCTCGGGAATTTTACTCAGTTTCAGGAGGTGTTGGTCCCTAAACTCCACAAGCTCTATTCCCATGTATTTGAAACCGGTTCACTTCCCCGTACCATTGAGTGAATCCCTGATCATTCTAATTCCGAAAACGGACAAAGATCCCCTATGCCCAGAATCGTACCACCCAATCTCTCTATTGCAATTACATATTAAAATATTAGCCAAAATTCTTGCCCTTATACTTAAAGTAATCCTCCACCTTATTCACACAGACCAGACTGGCTTTATGCCTAAGAAAAATACGGCGTTTAACCTGCGGAGGCTCTTTATGAACCTACAGGCCCCACATGATAACCCTGGTGCCAGAGTAGTGGTTAGTTTGGACGCCGCTAAGGCGTTCGACTCAGTGGAGTGGTAGTATTTGTGGGAGTGCCTGCGTAGGTTTGGCTTTGGCCCTAGATTTGTGCACTGGATTCAGCTCCTTTATCAGGCCCCCACTGCTCGCATACTGGTGAATGGACAGATCTCTGATCCCTTTCCATTATCACGCGGTACGCACCAGGGATGCCCTATCTCACCTATGTTGTACGCGCTGGCTGTGGAGCCTCTGGCCATTGCCATCAGAGCGCACCCTGATATCCGGGGCCTCTGCAGGGGGCAGTTGTCGGAGGTTCTCAGCCTCTACGCTAATGACATGCTGTTGTACCTAGAAGATGCGGGCCCTTCATTAACAGCGGTTTTGGAATTGATACAAAGATTCGGTAATTTTTCGGGGCTCCGCATTAACTGGTCTAAATCCCAAATTCTCCCCATAGATGCGACTGCCCCCACGTCGTTGCAGGCGGCGCTTCCCCTTGTGCGTACGGACCGGATTAAGTATCTGGGAATACAGTGTTCTCGTTCCCTTGCGGACTACGTCTGCTTGAATGTCAAACCACTATTTGCCTTTTTAAAATATAGGACTCAGGTCTGGTCTAGGCTTCCTCTTGGGCTCATTGGTCGGTTGGGACTTGTGAAAATGATCCTCCTCCCCAAACTACTTTATATTTTCTGGCACGCTCCAATATCTATCCCAGCTCATATATTCCGAGACATGGAATCGATCCTAAACTCATTCATTTGGGGCTCTTCCAGGCATAAATTGGCCTGGCAGACTCTCAAATGTCCTGCACATCTGGGAGGGGCAGCATTACCTGACCTGGCAGCCTACTATATGGCTTCCCAGCTATCCCACTTTTATTATATCAATACCTATGATAGGGTTCGATACTCAATCCTAGTGTGCACAGCGATCACCGATGTGGTGGCGCACCCCTTCCAGATCTTATTTTGCAATCATAGGGGCCTTTCCCGATTGGGAGCTGGTCGACCCATGCTCCTTCACCATAGCAGAATTTGGCGGGGGGCGCAGAAGTTAACTGAGGCTCCCATCCTGCACGCTCCTTCCCTACCCGAGCTGCTGAGTGTCCTGGATTACAAGGTTTGGATATGTAGGGGGATAGTATATTTGTCTCAGTTATACGGAGCTCAGGGCATAAAGACGTTTCAGGCGCTTAAGGAGGAATATGACCTTCCCAACCATATGCTATTCCGTTATCTGCAGGTCCGTCACGCAGCTCAGACTCAATTTGGGTGCTCCTCTCCACCACTGGACTCCACGGCCCTAACGGATCTGGTGCTTGGGGATGACTCAGGGAAACTGATATCTTGTTTCTATAAACTCCTTATTACCCCTCAGGCCACAAATAGAGCTTACCAGCTGAAAGCACGTTGGGAGGCAGATGTTGGGAGTATGGAGGATGACCAATGGGGAGACATACTAACGGTGGTTTCTCCCAAAATGTCAGATAGGCTGACTCATCTCTATATGCTCCACCGCACATATCTCACCCCCGCTCGCCTGTCCAAATTTAAGTTGGACATTGACCCCACATGTGGAGATGCTAACAGCTCCTTTTATCATCTCATTTGGTCTTGCCCGCCTGTTCAGAGATACTGGGCGCAGGTGATTAAGTTCCTCCATGATAACATGGGCTCCCCTCTCACGTTATGCCCACGGCAGTGTATTCTTGGCCTTCTTCCTCTTCCTGAGGAGGACAAACACTTAATGACATTTTTACAGGAGACCCTTTTTATTGCTAGGTTGCAGATAGCCCTGCTGTGGCTCAGACCTACTTCCCCTACGGTCCAGAAGTGGAAGAGGGCTGTGAACAATGTTTTACCATATAAAAAGGTTATCTATTCTAACCGAGGTTGCCCAGAGAAATTTTCTAAGATTTGGGACAGGTGGCTGCAGAGCACTGATAGCTGCTCCAGTTGAGGCTTACTCTACACACTAAAGATGGGCCTGCCCCCCCCCCCTCAGACGATGCCTGAGACCCCGACCCTCGGGGCTGTTGCCCTTGACCTCCCGTGTGTATGATGATAATATGTGTGGCAGATGGGACATTTAGCTGTTGTATGTCAGACATAAGATGTATGTTTTGTTTCTCCTACAATCTGGTTGGTGCTTGTTGCACCGGTTTTTCTGCAGATGTATAACTCCATGTGTGTTTATATACTCAAACTTTAATTTGGTTAAAAAAAGAAATAAATCAGTATTTAATCCTCCAGTAACAAATGATAGACACATTGAAGTCTTCAAAAAGGTGGTCTTGAAAGATCTGCATGAACTAAAAATAAAAAAGATGCCGGATCCCAGCGATATCAAAGAAAAAAGGGGATTAAAAAATTGGAATCTAGAAAGGATATTGTCATAAGACAGGCGGACAAAGGAGGAGCCATAGCCATACAATCGAAAAAAGATTATAATGAAGAACTAAATAGCCAACTGAGTGATGAGAATACTTACCAGAAATTATTAAGTAATCCGACTATGCGATACAAAAAAGAACTAGCTAAAATTATACATAAGCGTTCGGAAAAGGGTCCCCTAAATAAAAAGGAAGCAAAATATCTAGTGCCCAATATATGCAGAATACCGGTAATTTATACGATCCCGAAAATACAAAAAGATGAGAAGAAACCTCCGGGTAGACCCATAGTAAACGGGATAAACTCAGTTTGTGAAAGAATTGGCGAATATGTTGATTTTTTCCTGCAGCCTGTAGCAAGAAAGACAAAATCATATTTGAGAGATACGAAACATCTCATACAACTGTTGAAGGGCGTCAATCTAAATGAAGGTCCAATATATTTAATAACAGCAGATGTTACTTCACTATATACGATTATCAATCATGAAGAAGCAATACAAGCGACGAAATGGGGTTTGAGAAACCTTAGCAATCTAAAATGTAGACAGAGGAGATTTATAATAGAGTGCTTGTGCTTTGGACTTAATTCAAGCTATTTTTGATTCAACAATTCATACTACAAGCAAATTTGTGGGATTGCTATGGGTGCAAAATATGCCCCTAGTGTGGCTAACCTATATATGGCCGAATGGGAAGAAGAAACCCTGTATAACATGATGCCCCACCAATTAATACTCTACAAACGCTTCATTGATGACTTGATTATGTTCTGGGCTGGAGATAGAGAAAGTTTAGAAGAATTTTGTTTCAAATTAAATATGAATAATAAAAACATTAAGCTTACTTGGGAAATTAGTACAGAAATTTTTTTTTTTCTAGATTTGGTAATTGAAAGAACGGAAGAAGGATTAAAAACATACACATATTTTAAATCTGTTGATAGGAACAGCTATTTCCCTCTAGATAGCTGCCATCATTTCAGATGGTTAGAAAAGATCCAGAGGGGACAATTAATAAGATTAAGATGGAACTGTTCTGACAATTCAAAATTTCTCCAACAGGCGGAATTGATTGGGGAGAGATTTGTCCAAAAAGGATACCAAACTGAATTTATTAAAGATAAAATTAATACTGTATTGCAACTAGATGGAAATCAATTAATACAGGATAATATTAAAAAAAGAAGAAAGAAAGGAAATGGTCCCTCTGATTATGGACTATAATATTCAGTTTAAACAAATCGAAAAAATAATTAAGAAACATTGGGAAATTATTAAAACAGACCATCACCTATGTAAGATCCTTCCAGTAAAACCCAAATTTATTTATAGAAGACCCCTCACTTTGAGGGATAGTCTAGCAAAACATGTACTAGATCCGCCCAAGAAATTCCTTTCCTTTTTTGAAGGTAAGGGATTCTACCCGTGTAAAAAATGCTACATGTGAAGACACACAATGGAAAACAAAAAGAAGTCTAACTTTTCTTCAGTAGTTACTGGAAATGAATATACAATTAATGATTTTATCACATGTCGCAGTGAAGGTACAATACAATATGTGGGGAGGACTAAAAGGGCACTTTGGAAGAGGTTGAGAGAACATGTCCAAAATATTAAAAAAGGCTTTGACAAACATAGTCTATCAAGACACTTTGCCAAATTTCATAAAAAAGACCCCTCCTTATTAATGATTTGTGGGATTGAAAAGTACAAACCACATTGGAGGGGTGATAATAAAATTATAAAGATAAGCCAGGCAGAATCCCGATGGATCCACGAATTATGTACCTTAGCACCTTCAGGACATAACGTTGAATTTGATTTGAACTGCTTTATCTCTAATTATTAGTTATGTTATTATCACCTGATGTTCCTTGATGTTTTTATAGATTACCTTCCATAGTTCTATATTTTTGATGATGGTAGTGTTTTAGATTTTGGTTTTTACAAAAAAACGAATTTTTGTTATTTGGCTATTAATATATGAGCCCTGTAGCCATCTCTGGGGGTATTTATATATATTTCCCCATTTTTTATATATTTTATGTATAGTACTTTTATACTCAAAAAAAAATTCTTCTATATGCAATTGATGAATAGATCTATTTATTAAGGGCCCACTGGATGGCGTTATTATTAGGCCCTTTTCTTTATTTTATATTTTTTTATTGTTGAAATTCTTTTTATGATTCACCCACAAGATGGCCACATTGAGCACTCAGATTGTTAATTATTATTTTATTTAGTTGTAATGCATTCTACACTTTATCCACAAGATGGCCACATCGAGTATTTATTTACCAAGTTACGTTTTTAAATTTTAAACATAGCTAATTTTAATATTAAGTACAATGATATTATAATTAAATTTTAATGCCGAAATGGGTATCATAAATATAAGTTAGAGAATGCCGAAAAGTATGTGATATGTGTATTGGGCCTGTTCCACTGCCATATGATTAATGCGACAGCTGGGTGAGCCATATATAAGGAAGAGCGACACCTGACCCCTTTACCTTTGAGAAAGTCACGTGGTATGTGACGCAACGCATCAGGGGGGAGCTAGGTGTCTATCATCACTTCCGGTCGTGGCCGAGACCGAAAGTATCATTGTTTACATTTGTGAATCACTGGATCTATATGTAAGTGTGGATATTTTTATTAATAAACGTTTCTCGATTATACTACACATTGGAGGCCCCTTTATTCTCTTTCTTCATTATGATATAACCCGGATTGGGAGTTGTGGAGATTTTAGTTGGTGTCCTGGAGATTATATCTAAGAGGAGGTGGAAGATTACCAGCCCATTATCCCTGAAGTGCAATCCGGTCCTTAGGGACCTTATTTTGAGGTGAGGGGCTGGGGGAAACAAGGGGTGCACCTTAAGCACTGAAGTGTGGAGGAACGGAATAGTCTGCACCTTTATTCACTTTGCATGGTCATCATTATCCGTTGGACTTATTGCACAATTTGGATACATCTGAATGGATTGATTTATATGCACTTTGCACTTTAAAGTTTTAGTTTGCTTGGAGCAACACGATTTTCTTCATATGTTTTGTTTGATGGTGTGCTTTACGATTTGCACTTTTGCACATATTAATTTATTTATACAAATTTATTTATTTTTCTTTACGTTTGTGATACTGTATATTTTTTATTGGGAGCAACACAATTTTTTGGTTTGATGGTGTGCTTTATGAATTACACCTTTGCACATTTGCACATATTGATTTATTTATACAATTAATTTTGAAGTTTGTGATATTGGTAACATTCCCTTTGCATTTTATACCTTTTTGAAAATTGATGCACTATATGAGGTTTTATATATAGATTAGGTATATCTATGATAATTTATTTATTTCACTGAGAATTCACAATTATTAGAAACCATATAGGATTTATTTATTTATTATCTAGGTAGTGCTGAAAGGTTATGTTAAGCATCCATCTTGTTTCTGTCAGCCATCTTAATATTCACAAACTTCCATTTTACAATATGTACAGTTTGAACACCCCTTTAACTTCTCAGATAACTGTCTCAACATGAGATTCTTCTAACTAATTTGTTCTCACACACTTATCTAAAACTTTCACACATTTTCTCAGCATTCCTTTAGCTACTGGAGAAATCGTGTACTTTCTCTTGTTATCTTTTTCTCATATTATTTTAGCCAGCTTAGAACAAAGAACAATAGCGTTTTGTCTTGAACAGCTGTAATCGTCTTGATGTCTACTGCGCATGTCTTATTCTGTGTGACGTGAAATTTACTATATCACTTTGTGATAACTCAATACAATTAGTTTTAGAAGGACGCCATGGTGTGTGTGTGGTTTTATTTGTCCTTTGAGAATTGATTCCAGATATATCTGAATTTATACAATACATTGGATCTAAGGTCTGAGAGGTTGAAGGGACCACCCTAGACACAGGATTAACCCTTTCAGCACTGGGGGCTTGTCCCGGGATGGATGTTTATTTACCCTTAACGGAATTGGAAAGCTACTTTTAACGGATTCGGTAAGTTGATTCTATTCTTATTGAGTGAAATTGACTTGCCGGGGTCCAGGTGTCAGGTGTGTGACTTGGCTTCCATCCCACAGAGATTGCTGTTGGGTTATAGAACCTCTCATAAGTATAGATAAGTTGACCGGTCATGACCTTAGGGGTCATATAGTGTTTTGGGGACACTAGAAAAGGTTTTGGTAACCTTAGAAGAAAAAGGTTTTGGTAACCTTAGAAGAAAAAGGTTTTGGTAACCTTAGAAGAAAAGGTTTTGGTAACCTTAGAAAAAAAGGCTTTGGTAACCTTAGAAGAAAAGGTTTTGGTGACCTTAGAAGAAAAGGTTTTGGTGACCTTAGAAGAAAAGGTTTTGGTGACCTTAGAAGAAAAGGTTTTGGTGACCTTAGAAGAAAAGGTTTTGGTGACCTTAGAAGAAAAGGTTTTGGTGACCTTAGAAGAAAAGGTTTTGGTGACCTTAGAAAAATTTACAGAGTACTCTAGAGTTTTAGTTCTGTTCGGGACAGAACAAGTGACTGATGATCAATGTATTGTGTAAACTTTGTGTATGATTGTATAACTGCTTTGCTTTAAAAGTATCACGCTGAATGAATTGTGCTGAGTGTGTATATGTGGACTGCTATTTTGTTTCCAGAACCAAAAGGCATACTTGGCGAGTAGTATTCCCGGAGGTTATAAAGTTACAATTTGGGTAAAGCTATTTTGGGAAAGGTAAACAGATTAATGTACATTGCAAGTTAAATTCATCTGTGGTTTAAATTTGTCTGAAACAAAACAGCAGCTCCATGAGCAAGATTGTGCGTTTATTGTATGTCTGAAATATTCTTAAACTTGTTCCAAATTTATTCTGTTACAGACTTGAAGTGATTGTAACCGTATTAGTATAAAAAAGTATCACGGACCGTACCATATTTTTTTGTTAAAAGAATCTAAGTTGAGGTATTGTCTAATTGTCTGATTCACACCGTTGTCTGATTGTCTGCAACACTAGGTGGCAGTCAAGCACGATAAATTGTTTTTTTTTTTCATAGGAAAATTAAATGGAGCAATACCTAGTTAACCCTTGGGTGGATCATATGGCAGGATGGACAGAAAGCCGGTTTGGGCATTGTGACAACTATGGATTGATCCAGACTTTCCTGAGTAATCTCAAACACCATTTAGTGGTCCCAGTCAAACAAATGATTACTGAATGGTCAACACTTTCTAGAACTGACTTTGGCAAAGCTCTTTCACAGAAATATGCAGCAGGTTGTTTTGATATACCAAAGCCGTCGCCTGTCTCCACACAACATTTCCAAGGGAATACGAAGGGGAACTTTAGAGGCAGAGGAAATTTTAGAGGCAGATTTAAAGGCAGAAATGGAAGAGGGACGAGTCGCTCTACAAACAATGGATGTTTCAATTGCGGTGCTGAGGATCACTGGGTGAGTCAGTGTCCTCACCCCACCGCTCCTCAGACTCCCGATTCCAGATCTGTCCCTAACCAGACACAACAACCACAGGCATCCATCCAACAAGGTCCAACATTTCCAATCAAATGGGGAAATCAACAATGATGGGGCCCGGAGAGTAGTGTCCCAGCTTTTCCTTTTGTCTCAGATGATTTCACTGGCAGTCCAATGGTTGTTATTTCAATAAATGGGAAACACCTCCCCTATCTCGTCGATAGCGTTGCCACTAGGAGTACTATTTGTGAAGATCATTTCAGAGGCAAGTGGGAATCAGCGGAACCCTCTTTGGGAATTAATGGGATACTGACAAAAACATATAGGACCCCACCCCTACCAATAGAAGATGATGAAGGGTACACCATATGCACACATTCTTTTAGGATAATACCAAGGCATCCTGTAAATTTGTTGGGAAGAGACTAGTTTGGACCACTAGGAATCACAATTAGAACCAACTCAAAAGGAGGTCTAGACATTTCCTCAGATAAAATCACTATAGTAGCATGCAAACCAGGTTTATTGATGCTGTCACAACAAAATAGTGAGGAAGATTTTGAGGATATAGACCCCTCAGGTCTGGTCTACATCAGATCTGGATGTAGGACTTGTTTCATGCACACAATACAAGGCCACTTTAAAAGAAGGTGCATTTCCTATCTATCACAAACAGTATCCACTCTCTAAAGAAAAGATGGATGGCATAGTGCCAATGGTGAAAAAGTTTCTGCAGGATGGAATCCTGGAGGAAATTATTTCTCCATACAACACACCTGTTAACCCTGTAAAGAAGCCGGATGGCTCCTTCAGATTTGTACAGGACCTGAGGGCCATAAATTACCTCATAGTCCCAATAGCACCCATTGTACCTGATGTTCCATCACTACTGTCCTCCATTCCAGCAACAACCAAATGTTTTACTGTAATTGATTTAAAGAATGCTTTTTTCTCTGTCCTTGTAGACAAGGAGACAAGGCCACTCTTTGCTTTTATTGTGTCGATTGACCAACACAATCACCAGTTTACCTGGTGTAGAATGCCCCAGGGCTACATAGACTCACCTGTGGTCTATTCTATAGTACTCCAAGCCACCCTCAGGCTTTGGACTGCCCCTCATGGTTCTGTACTGTTGCAATATGTTGATGATCTTTTGATTTGTAGTTCTTCAGAGAAGGACTGCCGAGCTATCCTTATTGAAATGGTTACATACGTGTGGTCACAAAGTGTCTAAGAAAAAATTACAATTGTGTAAACAGGAGGTTGAGTACCTAGGGTTTGCGCTGTCTCAGGGAGTTAGGAAAGTCACAAAAGAACTGTTGCTATAGTGGGTCTGCCCCGCCCACTTACCAAGAAAGACCTGCTAACCTTTCTTGGAATGATTGGTTACTGCCGCCAATGGATACCTGACTGTTCTTTCTATGACAATATATTGAGACAAGCAACCCTCTCTGAAATGTCTGATATTGTAAAATGGTCTGATGAAATGTTAAATGCTTTTACCATGTTGAAAAGGGCAATGGTTACCAGCCCGAGCCTCAGCCTCCCTGATTTTGGCAAAATGTTTCACTTGTTTGCTAGGGAAAATTGCAGAACCATGGCAGGAGTACTGGCCCAGGAACATGGTGGGAGACTGCGCCCTGTAGCTTTTTTCTCAAAGGTGGTTCCAGTACAGGTGCAAGGCAGGCCTGCTTGTCTCAGAGCGTTGGCTTCTTGTTCTATGGTTGTAGAGTTGGCAGCACCATTTACCTTGGGCCATAACACTACTTTACACACCTCACACAATGTTACCACACTCCTCAAAACTTTACATACTCAGCATATGTCAGCACAAAGATTGAGTGGGTATGAAGTCATCCTCCTGCCCAATCCAAACTTGAAAATAAAAAGTTCAAACAAACTCTGGCCCAGCTCCAATTTTGAATGCCTTATTAGGTCTTAAAGGAGAACAGGATGACTTACCACCACCTCATGACTGTACACAATCAATACATCAGGACACTTCACCTAGAGCAGATATGCTTTCAGTACTAATTCCTACTGCACAAACAGTTTTTGATGATGGCTCTTGCAGCAGACCAAGTGATAATGTCTATCATGCAGGATATGCTGTTGTCCAACTGCCGGATACTGTCCTCGAGGCCAATCCAATACCCTATCAGTCTGCACAAGCTGCTGAATTGATAGCATTAACCCGTGCATGCCAGCTGTTTGCAGGAAAAGAGGTAAACATTTACACCGATTCCAGGTATGCTCATGGTGTGGTCTGGGACCATGGTGTAATATGGCTTCGCAGAGGATATGTGGCATCAGATGGAAAGAGTATCTCACACTCTGACCTAGTCACGGCATTACTAGATGCAATTCAGTTGCCTTCAAAACTAGCTATCATGCACTGTAAGGCACATAACGGCCAAATGACTGATATAGCCAAAGGTAATGCACTAGCTGACAGAATAGCTAAAGAAGCTGCATCTACACAAAAGGCAGACATTCAAATGCCCATGCTAACACCTCAGGCATGTTCCCTGAAAGAGACACATTGGCTCACAGAACTGCAGGCTTTTGCCACCCCTGATGATATTGCGCAATGGAACTGTGATGGGATGGTACAAAAGGACCCTAAAACAGGATTAATCTGCAAAGAGGGGAAGCTGTGTATTCCTGTTGCTAGCACCCCCCTGTTCATTGCACAATACAATGGACTGGGTCACAAGGGATGGCAGGCCACATGTGAACTTGATGCAGATTTTTTCATTGCAGGATTACCTAATCTAGTCAAAGCTTTTGTAAGGAGATGTGTCACTGTTGGAATCAGACAGGAATTATTATTATACATCTACACAGCTGTTTGTACAGCCGAACTCAGCCATGTTGATGTTTGCATGACACATGTTTAGAATGTGTAGAGGAATGTGGCAGAATCTGCATATCAAAGGAGTTACCTTCAGCCCAACTGGTGCACACAAGCTTCAAAGAGATTGATGACTAAGACGGCCCAGGGTACATCAGATGGGACTGGCCACAAAGCCAAATATGGCAGGACAGTCAGTGATATTAGGAGGGCTGTCATGTGAACACTGATTGGTCCAAACCAAATGGGACTGGCAGTAGGGTGTGGTATGGCTGAGGTATGTTTGACAAAAAGGTTTGCAACCATGAGGTCTCTCTCTGTCCTCTTTATTCCATCAGAAGACCCAGTCACGAGGATCGATAAGTATAAGGCTTAGATTGCACTGTGATTGTATGCTATGTATTATTGTAACTTCTACTGATACTTGATGCACATTTTTCTTATTTCCTTGGGAAATAAATGAGATTTTGATTGATCTTAGACCGTGTATTGATTTCATAGCCAAGGGTGGTAGCATTGTGATATTAACAATAACATGTGCTTGGCGTAATAGATTGATAGATTAGCTGAGCTATAGGGACTAGACTGGATTGATCAGTTACTTCATTTGGCACCCCAGAAGGCGTGTAAAACATATTTTTACACAGAATCCACAAAAATCTAAGGTATTTTTGTTTGAGTCCCTGTAAGCACAGATGCTCAAAGCCACCCAGAACTGGAAGTCATCTTTAGTGGGGACAAGATTAGCGCTGGCTCGCGAATTCTGAAACCACGCTTGGATGAGCAGGAAAATTCTGTGAGATATTTCACTGGTATAAACGCACGCGTAAAACCTGGTGAGAATTGTGACTGATATATATATATATATGTACGTATTGTGTTTGCAAACTGTAACCAGAGGGCTAATTGGCGCACTGGCGAGATAAGGGACTGATCATCCCTGGTTATGTGATATAACCGCAGATTGACAGGATAAATCATACAATTTTGAGGGAAAAGTGGAAATATCCACGTGATTGTGGAAAAAAAACTTTCTGTCCCAATAGAAATTCCCTATGACCTGCTATCGTATAGGACGACATTGAATAAGAGTGTGTTCTCCTACAGAAATTCGTGGGTAAACGGATTTGTATTTGTTGTTTGTTGTTGTTGTTTTTTTGTATTTGGAGGGGGACTACAGGTCAAAGCTAGCTTCTAAACAGCTTCCTCTATGTCTTTGTGTGCTTGGTATCTGATTGTTTAGTGTATTGCTAATGCACAGTGTTGGTTAGAGAGTGGCAGGAATTACCATACATCTTTGAGGAAAAAGTGGGGGAAGTATAGGTTTTTATTTCTACACACGTGAGAGTGAAATAGCTCTGGTCCAATAGAAGACCAAGGCATTGATTAAGAGTGTGCCTTGTGTCTTGTATGCTGTAGAACCACAAGTCACTGGAAATTTAAACGGTTCGTATTTTTTTTTTTTTTTTGTTGTCCATTTGTTATCTGTTTTCTTTTGTCTAAGCAACTGGTTGAGCAATCTAGTGTGGATAGGCTAATTAGCATATCAATGAAAGCCATTGAAGGTTTCATTAGCAAGCATGGTGGGATTAGATTTCAAATTACTCACAAAGGTAAATTAACATATCAGTTTAATGAACTTTTAAAACAATGTGATACACATAACAGTCGCATATTTAATAAATCAAAAAAAGGCAGGAAACAGAGAATGGCCAATGCCTTATGCATGTTAATGAGAATGAAAGAAATTGCGGAACAAAAAGAATTAGAATGGTTTGCTGATAGAGAAAAAGTGATGGAACAGGTAAGTGATATATCAATCAGGATTGAAAAGGCTGATGCGGATGCTTGTAGTCGGATTAAACAATTAGTGGCTGAGAAATGTGTATTGCAACAGAGATTAGATGAATTAGAACAAACGTGTAAATTGAGAGAAAGTTGCATTGCCTCTTTGAATCAAAGGGAGGCTGAGAATTTGCAGGTTATCACAAGGCTTAAGGCACAAGCAGCCATAATGGAATTATCCTCCAAGTGTGCAATAGTGGAGGTACCCTCCACACATGCTCAGTGTATAGAAAAGCTAGAAGTGAAATATGAAGAAAACCCGTATGCTAGTATCACTGCAAATGATAGTACTGTGATGGGAATCGATGTGGAAGAAGCAAATAAAGGTGGGATAACTGCACTTGAAATTGACTCAGGAGTTGACACTTCGGATGACTCCTCAGACAACTTAAGTGTAAAGTCTGTGCATTCCAATCGCAGTAATATTATCCAGCAATGTGGGTTTCCAGCGCCATATGCTAAAAAAATGGCCTATGCAGGGAAACCAGAACTAAAATGTTTTTTGTGTAAAAGGGGGGGTCACACTTCAAAATATTGTCGGGCGGCGAATAATGATATCGAAAGGAAATTATACCCGAAAACGACCCCAAGGCATCATGTGTGTTATTCAGCCAGGTGGGGTAGCCATCCACAGCACGGAACCAATAGTAATCAAACCCATTTCCCGTGTAAAACGCAAATGCGGGGTCTAGGAACTAAAAAGCAATATGTAGGACAGTTGCGTAGAGTCAAAATGGAGATAGACGCATGGTTACTCAAATATAGCACTGGGGGAAACAATGTTAGCAGAACTTAGTGAGCTGCAAGCATGGTAAGAATATTCTGGTCAATGTTTCCCGGCTACGAAAAAGGTTTGATGTAAGTTTCAAGTTCAGAATATGATAGAGGACCTGGATATAGATATACATTTTTTTTGTTTGGTACTTTTAGGGATAAACCCCTGAATTGGTATTGTGGTTTTTCTTTTGTGTGGTTAAAAGATGTTTCTGTTATGAGTTTTTTTTAATCTTGTGTTTCTTTACTCTTCTCTTATTGTCAGTCTTTGTAAACTTTTCCTGAGTATCCAATACTGCTGATTAACATAAGAATTGTGTGTAATCACTTGTGTGTTCCTTTTTCCAGAGACCAGGAAGAAGTTAAACTGATTCGTATACGGGCATTTGCATTTGTTTGCAGGTCTCTCAAAGTAACAACAGTGGTAAAATATAACAGAACATGGGTTAGGTTATTGTAAATGCATAATCGATTATCACATGGTACCATGAGCTCATTAGTTAGTAATTGTTTGCAAACAATGAAAAATAATAGTACTAAAAAGAGTTACAAATGAAGCTAAAATGTTGTGATGATACATATGCTTTGTTTTGTTTTTCGTTTTCCCCATTAACTAATTGTATTTCAGATTGGAATAAGCACTCTTTGCAGGAGAGAAGTCCATGGA
The DNA here is from genome assembly GCF_037356315.1 of Lithobates pipiens. Lineage (NCBI taxonomy): Eukaryota > Metazoa > Chordata > Amphibia > Anura > Ranidae > Lithobates > Lithobates pipiens. Next base: position 1,803,423 of record NW_027507872.1, on the reverse strand, counting down.
TGTTGTTAACTAAAAGTTGAGTGTTTGTCATTGTTTTATGATGGTTGTCTTGTCATGTTGTTTGTGTGATCATGGCCAGATTTTTAATTTTTTTTAAAAAAAATTTATTTTTATTTTCATTTTTTTTTTTTTTTTATTTATTTATTTTTTATTTTTTTTTTCTTCTAAAATTTTTTTTTGTTGATATTGGTTTAGTCCTCTATGTTAGTTATATTTTTATTCAGGTGGAAAAGTAGTAGGTCTAATCCACCTGAAAGGGGGGGAATTGACAATGCCCTCAGTTAGAACCAGTCACCTGAAAAGGGGTAGTGCATACATCGTAAAGATACAGATAGATGCATTGTTTTTTTTAGTTTGTAAAATTTGAAGTTTTTGAGAAGCAACACTGACGTTCAGTTTTAAACGTTTTTTGATCATACCATGGGGATCCATTTTACAGTGGGTGTAGCCTAAAAGAGGTCATGGTTGTTTGGATAGTTTAGTCAGAGTTGCAGAAGCCAGGAATACTGAGGTCCTGAGCTCCAAGGAGGGAACTATAAGTAAACATGGTAAGCGATCAGATATTGTGGATAAGAATTTGATACTGCTCTTGTTTTTCATTTCCAGAATCCAAGTGGAGCGAGAATTGGAGAGGCTTCTGGAACATGGATGACAGATGATCATCTGGTTGGCAGTTTGTCTGTGCCACACCATACCACAAATTAGTTCTGATAAACATCAGGAGAGAAGGAAAACTGAAAGATTCAGATTAATACCTGTTTTTTTTCGTATGGACAATTTGGTGCTAATGCTGAATCTGAAAGACTGTGCCTAGCAAGAGAACTTGTGAAATATTTTTGCTGAAGTCTCTCCTGATGAATGCAAACATGTTATTTATACATGTGCAATGGGTTGGAGGTTGGGGAAGAGTTATGACACATCCAATCCGTCAAAACATGAAAATGTAAAATATGTGTTTTTTTTGTTGGAAGGAGGAATTGAAAGAAGAAAGGTTTTAATGTATTGGTGTAACGGAGTTAATATGGTGCAGGTACCCAGGAGGCATACTGGCGCTTATGCATAATAAGGTAGCTGTGGATCAGACTAAAGGGTGCCAGGTGACACATCAATGGGGGAAAACTTCCTCGTAGGGGTGGTGTCTCAATCCTAGCGGTCCTAGAGAGAAGCTTTCGGTTACAGGACATGTGGGACACCAGAACTAGACATGAGGAAGATACGCCCGGTTGGTGTCTCACCTGAGAGGTTGAAACCCTGCACAGATAATGCCAGTAAATACACACAGGAGCATGCTCCGTTAAAATAAAGGGAACAAACGCTGGCTACCAGGGTACAGTAGGACTTCACCACATGGTGCTGCAACATCTCATGTTGGTTGACAAAAACCTATCACCCTATATGTGCTGAGTATACACTGAATCAGGTGCGGTTATTGTACCAGTGACTTACTCCCAAAGATGAGAATGAGGTCCATGCAGGATGCTTATTTCTGAGGAGTAACCCGAAAGAGGAGGGATGTATTCAGCACTATATTGGGGGGGAACAATAGCTGGGATGGGTGTTATTAATGGAGGGGACATCGGCCTCCTGAGGAACAAACTCACAGCCATAGCTTCAGAGAAGGAGCGTGACTTTGTTACCCTGGGAGATTGGTGGCATCCTTGATAACATTCAATGAAGTCACAGAAACACTCAGGTCAGAGTGGCTCCGGATTTTGTCAACCATGTTGAGAGGTTGGTAGGGAGGACAGAAACCTGTCATTGGCTCTGGCGCGCACTCTGTGGCAGGTGGAAATATCAGCCAACATCAAGCTGATTGTACTGTCTCTGTATGAGGGGCAGTGGCCTGATGAGTTAGCGTCACCGCTCAGTAAGATTTTGCCAAAACACGTTGCTTACACTAATCCAAAATAGTGGTCGAATGCCTGTATGGGTGGTACTAGGTTGGATTGTGAAAGGTGTTATGCTGTATGTTCTCATATACAGAAGTGCAGACTTGGTCTGTATATTTGGTGGCATCAATGGGCTTACTGACTGGGGACTCTATCTTGTTGCATTTGAGGCTATATCACACATGTGATCAGAGAAGATGAACGCTGGAGGCAGGTTGATATTTTCCTTTGTCGGAAGCATGACCATGATGTCCTTTGTAGGCCAGGTCAATACATGGGGAGGAACGAATAATGTTGGGAAGTTATTTCTCTCTGTATTCTGGATGGAGAGATCATTGCTGGGAAGAAGGCACCCAGGTATTATTTAGGACATAGGCGAGTTTTTGTTTCTTTGTCCTAAAGAATACCGGTGTAGTGTTAGTCATGGGACTAGAGGGTTCCTTGAACCTAACTGTAGGTAGAGGTGCATGGTACACAATGGGCATGATCTCTGAAATCCAGGCACAGGGGTAGAATTGTGTGGGTTTGGTAATTGTTGTAAACTTATATGTGTAGTTAAGCGATATTTATCTAGAAGGGTCTCCCAGTTGTCTATGCAAGTCGAGGGACGATTTGACAGTGAGCTCTCTGTGTACAAATTGGAGACGTTGCTGCCAAGTCAGAGCCCTGCAACGCCGCTGCGAGCAAGCCTGCCTAATCACGACCCGTAGTTACAGTAAAAGGTTATAGGAGGTTGGGAGCGGGGTGCGTAATACATATATATGTATATATTATGGTAATAAGTTGATTTATGTTTGTGGTAGAGTGTGACCTATGGGTATTGTGGGCTAGTAATATGGGCAAGAAAGGCCCTCCTCAAGACTCTGGGTCTGAAAGCTGGGTGATATGTCGCTCTGAATGGGTGCTGGTGAATGGTGAATGAATGGGCACCCCTTGCCTGTACTGCCATCCTGAAGATACCCAAGATGCAGAATGGTGACATGGAAGCTGTCGCTGAAGAATGGTGGAGATGTGTCACTCAGTGGCAAAGCGGCACGTGTTGGGAAACATCACGTGGTAAAACAATTATGGACTGCTCCATAGGACCTGTTTCTGCACACGTTGAAAACACAGCGTGGTAAGACACTTGTGTACTGTTCCATAAGAGATGTCTCTGGAGCGCTCGTTGGAAACAACCACGCGTTACACAAGCTAAGGACTGTGCCACAGGTGCTGGTTCGGAAGCACATGTTGGGGAACCACACACGTTAAGACAGTTATGGACTGTTCAAAAGGAGATGTGTCTGAAGAAGGGTGGTATGCGCCTTTTAGGCGCAAAGCGGAATATGTTGGAATCAGACAGGAATTATTATTATACATCTACACAGCTGTTTGTACAGCCGAACTCAGCCATGTTGATGTTTGCATGACACATGTTTAGAATGTGTAGAGGAATGTGGCAGAATCTGCATATCAAAGGAGTTACCTTCAGCCCAACTGGTGCACACAAGCTTCAAAGAGATTGATGACTAAGACGGCCCAGGGTACATCAGATGGGACTGGCCACAAAGCCAAATATGGCAGGACAGTCAGTGATATTAGGAGGGCTGTCATGTGAACACTGATTGGTCCAAACCAAATGGGACTGGCAGTAGGGTGTGGTATGGCTGAGGTATGTTTGACAAAAAGGTTTGCAACCATGAGGTCTCTCTCTGTCCTCTTTATTCCATCAGAAGACCCAGTCACGAGGATCGATAAGTATAAGGCTTAGATTGCACTGTGATTGTATGCTATGTATTATTGTAACTTTTACTGATACTTGATGCACATTTTCCTTATTTCCTTGGGAAATAAATGAGATTTTGATTGATCTTAGACCGTGTATTGATTTCATAGCCAAGGGTGGTAGCATTGTGATATTAACAATAACATGTGCTCGGCGTAATATATTGATAGATTATCTAAACTATAGGGACTAAACAAAGGAATACATAACTGATGATAATAAGAATAGAGTGAATTGATCAGTTACTTCAGTCACTTGCATTAGGAACAATCCAAAAAACCCAAATGTTGTACATGGTTTCACAATACCAGCCTGGAAATCCCAGACTACTATGATGTTATTAGTCAACACCGAACACACCGAATTAATGAAACAAGCAAGGGACATAGGTAATTATGGATGGAACCTCTTTTCTAGTTTGGGCTTAGGTGGAATGTTTTCATGGTTAAAGGACATAGTGATTATGATTATCATAGTACTATTGTTAGGATTGATAGGCTACCTGATTTTCAAGCTTATTCTACTTTGTATTAGCAAATGCACTACACCAGACCAACCTTCTCACGCATATACACAATATCTGCAGCTTTATGTAAATGAATATAACAAACGTAGCAAGAACCGTAGATTTCAGGAGGCTGCGGATCTGTATAAAAGTAATTCCATGACTTAAGAGGGGGTTGAAAGGTTATGTTAAGCATCCATCTTGTTTCTGTCAGCCATCTTAATATTCACAAACATCCATTTTACAATATGTACAGTTTGAACACCCCTTTAACTTCTCAGATAACTGTCTCAACATGAGATTCTTCTAACTCATTTGTTCTCACACACTTATCTAAAACTTTCACACATTTTCTCAGCATTCCTTTAGCTACTGGAGAAATCATGTACTGTCTCTTGTTATCTTTTTCTCATATTATTTTAGCCAGCTTAGAACAAAGAACAATAGCGTTTTGTCTTGACCAGCTGTAATCGTCTTGATGTCTACTGCGAATGTCTTATTCTGTGTGACGTGAAATTTACTATATCAATCACTTTGTGATAACTCAATACATTTAGTTCTCGAAGGACCCCATGGTGTGTGTGTGGTTTTATTTGTCCTTTGAGAATTGATTCCAGATATATCTGAATTTATACAATACATTGGATCTAAGGTCTGAGAGGTTGAAGGGACCACCCTAGACACAGGATTAACCCTTTCAAGTGCCACATAAACACTTTCTATATTTACATCAATGATGTTATTATTTTCTGGAAGGGCAATCTAGAGTTTTGAAGAATGTTTGAATCAAATGAATGGTAATCACTACGGTTTAAAGTTTACAGCTGAACACAGCAATGTGGAAGTGAATTACTTGGACCTTACTATCGCAAAAAAGCAAAAAAAAGTTTGTCACTAAAACATATTTCAAAGCCACTGATAGAAATGGTTATGTGCCCACACACAGTTGTCACCACCCACAATGGATAGGAGCAGTTCCAAAAGGACAATATATGTGATTAAAACGCAACTGTGAGGAAGATAACGACTTCTATTCACAGGCCCAGATACTAACAAGTAGGTTCTTAGAAAAAGGTTATTCTTATAAAACTCTAACGAAGGTGGTGACGCAGGTGTCCCAGATGGATAGAAAAACACTATTGGTACCAAAAGCTAAATCTGAATACCAAGGTGCCACAACTTTTGTGACAGGGTTCAATAGAAAGTATAGACAGGTGAAAGCCATTTTTAAAAATATTGGCCCATCCTGTTGCAAGACAAAGACCTGGTATCCATAATTCCACATAATCCTAAATTCATCTATAGAAGGGCACCAGGTACCAGAGAAATCAAATAGCTCGTAATGTCCCAGATCCCCCAAAAAGGGTGACAACTTTTCTAGATGTATGCGGCTTTCATTATTGTACTAGTTGCAGGGCCTGCAGACTAACTAGAAAGCCGGGTTCATCTAAGAAGGTTGCTCAGTTTCAATCCCAAGTTACACAAACAGAGTATAAAACGAAACCACTAATCACATGCAATTCGGATCATGTTACTTATGTGTTAGAGTGTCCATGCTCAATGCAGTACGTAGGCCGAACAACTAGACAATTAAAAATTAGAATTAACTAACACCTTACAAATATTAATAAAGGATTTCCCAACCATAGCGTGTCAAGGCATTTTAAATCACATCATAATAGTGACCCTACCCTCTGTAAGTTTTATGGTATTGTTAAGATCACAAAACATTGGAGAGGGACACACATGAAAAGAGAAATATCAAAAAATGAAACAAAATGGATATATAAATTAAGAACAATGCAGCCCTTAGGAATGAATATAGAGCTTGATCTAAATAGTTTTTTGTCCAACGATTAAGGTTGGGTATTCCATGCCGGGCAAGTGGGCCCCCCCCCCCCCCTTTTTCTCCTTAATTTGGGAGCATGGCATTAAAATCTGCAATAAAGATGAATGAACATTAAGATATTAAGATATAAATGTAGGTGCATATTAAACAAGAAAAGTATAGGAGAGAATGAGGTGGATAAAACAGAAACGATGATGAGGATCACATAGATTTGTACATCTTTTTTATTAAGAAAATAGGGGCTGTTTAAAGTTTTTGGAACAGAAATAATGGAAATAGAGTACTCTAAATGAGTAATGTGCAAATGGACAATTAGTCTATTGGTTAGTGCCAGTTTAATAGTGATAAGGCGTACCCTCTTCATATAGAGTGACATCTAGAGGTCAACTATATGAATAACAGAAGGATACTCTATTGCTAATGATCTAGAGTCATCATGAATTGCAAATAAATAGAGACTTTGTATTTATATATTTTTATATAGTTTTCCCCTCTGATGTTGTTTGATTAATAATGGCATTATTTTTAGTGAGAGGTTTTAATTTCAGAATGTAAGCAAATTATGCCGCGAACGGTGGTCCGTTCATTATGCCTTGAGTGGGACTGAGGCTGCGCACAAATTTTTGCTTCCCATTGGCGCTTTACGATCGATTGACACACTATAAACAACGTTGACCCTGTGACCAGGTACGCTTCCTGAAGACGTGAAAATGAAACGTATGTCGAGGCGGTACCTGGTCAAGTTCGTATATGCAAAATTCCGGTCCTCTTGGTTGTCGGTCGCATTTGGTGGAACGCACGCCGTACACAATGAGAAACCACGAGCACACCACGCAACGATCTGATAAGCGAGCAGCCCCAGTGCCAAGTCGGGCACTGAGTAATGTAAGCAGCCATTTGGCTTTATGTTTTTAAATTTTCTTTTTAAATAAACATTATTATGCTATGGATATTGTTTGCTCTTTCTTCATGCCCTGTCTGAGCCTATGAGGAGGAAGGTGTTTTCCATAGAGTCCGTATCATATTCCATGTGAGCAGGCATTTACCTGCACAAGCTCAACTGACTATCTTTTTAATTAAAGTAGTCATTACAATCTGGTAAGGAGACTACTGTATCTTTGTGCTCAAATTTGTGGTGAAGGGATTTTTCACTAATTTCAAAAGATCTCATTGTATTTTGGCACATGAATGTAGATGAAGTCAATCACAATTGTATCTGTGGAGTTTAATCACTGTATGGACTTGTATATATGTTTTTCTCCAGTATCTACTTGTGACTATTTAATTATTTTTGCAATTGTTTTTGGTTTTATTGTATGTTTAGTGGGTTGGTACACCACCCCAAGCACTTATGGGTGTTATTGTAGTATTTTTCACTCATTTAATGTAATGTTTAAGAGATGAGGTTTTTTCTCTTTTTTTAAAAGCACCCGTATTGTCACCAAATCCCAGCTATAACTTTTGTGCAAACCAATCAATAATCGCTTATTGCAATTTATTTATTTATTTTTACCAAAAATATGTATAAGAATACGTATTGGCTTAAACTGAAGGAAAAAAAAAGTTTTTTTTATATATTTTTGGGGGATATTTATTGTAGCAAAATGTCAAAAATAATGTTTTTTTTTAAAAATTGTCGCTTTTTTTTGTTTATAGCGCAAAAAATAAAACTCGCAGGGGTGATCAGATACCATAAAAAGAAAGCTCTATTTGTGGGAAAAAAAGGACGTCAATTTTGTTTGGGAGCCACATTGCACGACCGCGCAATTGTCAATTAAAGCAACAGTGCCGAATTGCAAAAAGTGCTCTGGTCAGGAAGGGGGTAAATTCTTCCGGGGCTAAAGTGGTTAAGACTTGTAGTCTATCTTGCAGCCCTTTAAAGATTAACACTTGAGATAGTAGTAATGAATCACTATTACCAAAGATTATGATTAGTTGTCTTAGGGAGCATGTTCTCCTAGCCTACCTATACAAATACACTGTTCGACTTTTTTATTCTTTGTATGTTCTTCAGAATATGGATCTATGCAGTATTCAAAATCAAGTCTTTTGTGAAAAACTTGAAAAATAATTATTGAAACAAACTCCTTGAATGCCTGGTCTACAACTAACTCATTATTAACCTTCTTGAGTCCCCACCAGTCTGGAGTTTGCCCTCAGCACTCCACAGAAACTGCTCTTTTAAAACTCACAAATGACTAACAGAAAAAAACAATGGACATTATTCACTCCGTCTCTGTGACTGTGCTCTTCGCTTGCTCTCATCCTACCTATCCCACCACACCTTTAGTGCCACTTACAATTCTACTTCCTCCTCTCCTCTTCCTTTCTCCACTGGGGTCCCCCAAGGTTCTGTTCTTGGACCACTCCTATTTTCAATCTACACCTCCTCTCTGGGTCAGCTGTTAGCCTCCCATGACTTTCACTATCATTTATACACTGATGACACCCAAATCTATCGCTCCATCCCTCAGATCTAAAATCTCCTAGCGCATCACTAACTTACTGACATATCTGTCTGGAAGTTACACCACTTCCTCAAACTCAACTTGTCCAAAACAAAACTCATAATATATCCTCCCCTATGTGCCTCTTCCCCTGACTTTTCTGTCAAGAGCAATGGCACAACCATCCACACATGCCAGCATGCTAAGTGTTAACCTGGACCCTGAACTCTTCTTTTGGTCCCACATCCAATCACTTTCCAGAGCTTGGTGTCTCAACATCTCCAAACTGTGTCCTTTCCTAACCAATGAAACCACAAAGCTCCCGATTCCCTCCCTGGTTATCCCTTTCCTTGACTACTGCAACTCCCTCCTCATTGGTTTACCGTTAAATAGGCCATCCCTTTTCAGTCCATCATGAATGCTGTGGCCAGATTCATCCACCTTACAAACCACTCAGTGTCTGCTACCCCTCTATTGGCTGCCACTCGCCTAACAAATTAAATTAAACATGCTAACAATAACTTACAAAGCCACCCCCAGCTATTATCACTAGCCTAGTCTCAAAATACCAAACTAATCGTCCTCTTCTTTCCTCCCAAGTCCTCCTGCTCTCTAGCTCCCGCATAACCTCCTCCCATACTCGCCTTCAGGACTTCTCTCAAGCCTCTCCCATCCTCTGGAATTCCCTACCCCAATGTGTTATACTATCTCCAACTCTATCCACTTTTAGGTGATCCCTGAAAAAAAATTCTCTTCAGAGAAGCTTATCCTGCCTCCACCTAATGACTGTACTTACATTTTCTTCATTAGTTCATCCCCCAGAGTTATTTATCCTTTACTTGACCTTCTCTCCTAGATTGTAAGCTCTAACAAGCAGGGCCTTCCGGTTCCTCCTGTATTGAAATTGTACTGTCTGCCCTAACGTTGTAAAGCTCTAACAATCCTGTATAATAATACCATCTTCCAAAATTTGAATAGAAGTAATTCAGATTAGAATAGAAAATAATACAATGTAAAATAAAAACAGAACAGAAAAATAATAAAAATAAGAATAAAAAGTAAAAGAATGGAATAAAATAGAATATAAATAAAAGGAATAGAATAGATTAGAAAAGAATAGAATAGAAAAAATAGAATAAAAAAACTCGAATTTGAATAGTACAGTTTAGAATAGAAAATAATATAAAATAAAAAAGAATGAAATAGAATATAACCGTATTTCAAAATTCTAATGTTGCATAGAATTAATTTGGATTAGAATTAAATAGAATAAAATGGAACATAAAATAATAGAATAGAAAAAACAATAGAATAGAATAAAATAGAATATAACCATCTTTCAAAATTCAAAAAGAATGAATTTGACTGTAGTGGTTTAGAATAGGAGAAAATAAAAACAGAGAACAATAGAACAGGATAGGAAAAAAAAATAGAAAGAATATAACCATCTCCCAAAATTTGAATTTTGAATAGAATTTATTAGAATAGAATGGAAAAAAAGAAAAATTTGAAAAGAAAAGAATAGAGTAAAATATAATAGAAAATAAAAGAATAGAAATAAAGAAAAGAATAGAAAATAAAAGAATAGAACAGAAAAAGCAATAGAATAAAATAAAACACAAATTCAAATTTGAGTAGAACAGTTTGGAATAGAAAACAATAGAATAGGATAGAAAAAACAATAGAATAAAATAGAATATAACCATCTCCCAAAATTTTAATTTTTAATATAATTCATTTGGATTAGAATAAAATAGAATGGAAAATAAAAAAATAGAATACAAAAGAAACAAAGCGTAAAAACAGAACAAAATACAATAGAAAATAAAATAGAATAGGAATTAAAGTAATATAATAGAAGAGAATAGATTAGAAAATAATAAAACAAGTAAATAGAGGAATAGAATAGAAAAAAACAAATAGAATACATTTGAATAGAATATATTTAAATACAATAAGAATACAACAGAAAATAAAATAATTGAATATAATAGAGCCATCTTCCAAATTTCAAATATAATAAATTTGATTTCAAATGCTGATTCAAATTTGAATGCCAAATTTGAAAACAAACAAAATGAATTCCAAAAAGAACTTAAACAAATTTAATCAATTTAACTAAACTAAATTATTTAGTAAAATAAATTAAGGAAGGAAAACTTTTTGTTCTGCATAAGTCTAACCCTGGCATGTGACATTCAGTAAGGATGGATGTGATTCTGTTAAGGCTAGAGAAGATCCCTTTCCTCCCCTATCACTTTATTCTCTTTTCTCACTTAACAGGTGTTTAAACTTTCAAATGTAGCGCTGACATCCTTTCCTATTGATGTGGTTAGGTATGCTTTAATGTAAGGTTTATGGACATTACTGTGGTTTCATATCAGAGCCATCTAGTGTCCAACTAGGGGTAAAGCACCTGTTTATTATTACCTCATAACAACCTAAAGACTTGTACAGGAAGTGACTGTTTGGATTCTGAAGGTTGACCTTGTTACCCAGGAGTCTGTGACCTACCCATGAACACTCTCTTACACAGTGCATGCTGGGTAGGGAATAAAAGGGACCCGAGTGGCCATTTTAGGTCTCTTGGGACCACGCTGCCTGCCTGCGTGGATCTGTGGAGAGGTTTCCCGGAGACAGTGGCTGACAGCCATCGCAGAGTGCCAGCCTGTTTGTTTGTGAGGTTAGCTGACAGAGCCTGAAAGACGGTGGCCGGATTGAGAGACAGAGAGACTCAGCGGAGAATCAGAGAACCGGATTGATAGCGGAGCGATACAGAGTGTCTGGCCCAGCTGACGGAAAGGCCAGCTACAGTCACCGGACCAAAGTGATCACGCGGAACTTTGATCCAGTTGGTGAGTGGGTTGCAGCCCACCATTTGTTAACTTTTGCACGCAGTTAGACTCACATACAGGCCTCACTGGAACCTGTAGTTCCACGGAGGCACAACAGAGCAACTGAAACTGAGCAGGCTTGAGGCCTATCTACCTTGGCCCCTCCAGCGTTTGTAAATAAGTTACTGGAGTTACACCAGGAGCATTTCAGCTTAATCCTCTATGAACTTTGGATTGTAAATACAAAGGAGTGACTTTAGTTAGCGAAGAAAAGAAGCCCCCCGGATAAAAGTACTTTAAGTGAGGCCTGACGTATAGCATTTAATGCAGGGGGAGCTTCCAGGTTATACATATATTTTCATTTTGTATTGTCTTATATTGAAAGATATTGTGCTGCCGTCCTACGTTGGGATGACAGCACAATTCCTGTAATCACCTATGTAAATATTTTGCAATGAAGATATTTCTGGTTAAGTATCCAGTTTTGTGTGGCATACTGTTTCTTCCCACCAGGTGAAGCCAGTGGATCCGGAGGGTATAATACAGGTACTTTGCGTTGTTTTATATTGTACTGTATTACATTGCACCACAGCTGTGCCAAGGGGATTGAGTCAAGTTAGTGGGGTTTCTTGGTAGAGTGCAGGCCCAATCAGCAGCTCCATCGGGGGTTAGCGCTACACAAACATTTACAATTTCCTGGCAGTTTTTATTTAAAAAATAAATAATATTCAGGACACACTGAAAAGAGACATTTGGGATTAAAAAAAAAAACCCTACATACTAAACTAAGTGTATGCTGCATTTATTTGATGCTGAATCTGTTCTCTGCTGCTCATAAGACTGAGAACTTATTGAATCTTACCTATTATGAACCTTTGAAATTCAGCCTTTGGTTACCAGAGAGCTGGTGACTGTCAGGCACTGGCTCTGCTCTGCCTCTCCAGCACTCACTGCAGCTTCTGAAGCTGGCTCAGGCTCAGAGCGGTATGCCGAGAGGCCAACTGCCAGTCAGGCATCTAGATGGATCCCGACATTACAGTTGGGATCCCTTCAGAGCCTGGACCAGATGAGTGTCATCAGCCAACAGTAGACTTTAGCCAGCTGTCAGCTAAATTTGAGTCACGGGTGTGCAGAATGAAGTGCACACCTGTGAAAGAAACAACTTCTCCTGCACTCTTGGTGTCAGGGTCCTCAATATGTGGTACAGGCAGCTTCACAAGGTAGTGTCTAACGTCTTGCAGCCCCCCTCAGAATAATGGGTATTCAAAAGCTGGCCCGTTTAGGCTCTGAGGAAAGGGGTTCTCCCCTGAAACGCGTCAGCCATTGTGTTGGGGTATCGTTCGATCTACTTGACCTCAGGTCCAGGCTTGTTGATGTTTGGAGAAGTGGACCCTGCTGTATTGATTATGCCTTTTATCAATACTCGTTTGTGAGTAGTCATTTTGCTGTGTTCGATTTGAATAAAGCTCTGTCAGCGATAATGCACTAGGTCGGTGCGCCCTCCTTTTCTGTTTTGTGCACACCTGTGACCCACAGGAGAAGTAGGCCAAAAAGAGCTTTGGCCCTACTTTCCCTTTAAATAAGTGTACTGCAATTAAAGGAGATACCAAGTCTTATGCTTGCTGTAAAGCTACAGTATCGATTCAGTAACGGTATTACCTGTTTTACCATTTCACGTTGCTGGTTCCTGTATTGGTCCAGGCTTCACCTGTCATGATGGGCATCTTCAGGGTCTGGGAACCACAGTAATGCACCATGGCCCTGAAGCTGTACAGCATTTAGTGGTTAACTACACTAGTTGCACTCAGTTCCACTCGAAGTGTTTGCCCAAGTATTATCCTGTGTCCAAAGCAACATTATGTCATCAGGAAAAATAACAATGTAGCGCTAACAAAATTAATATGAAAACGTGCAACGAGTGTTATATACTGAAAAGAAGACCCTGTATTGACAAACGGGGTATCACTCAGATTAGCGAAACATAATAAGTGTCTATAAGAATACAATATAATCTGAAAGGTAAACAAGTAGTTCTGTCCCAAACTCCTATATGTCAATCACAGATGTAATAGTTCATATTATGGAGGGATAGGGAGACATCCAATAGGCATCTGAAGGCAGTGACATCAGACAGATAAAGAATGGGTACTATTACCAGAGTCTGTGGCCCTGCATGTGGATAACACCAGGTCAACCGAGCATGAACAGGTGAGTCCTCGATCTCTCAGGAACAATACAACTGATCGCAGTTGATCCTTCAATTGGAAGTGAACACTCCACAATGTCCTCAGGACATCATATACCAAACAAAAAAGGATAGCAGCCTCCCATATTTTAGTTCAAAAAAGCACTTATGCTGTTTATTGGCATAAAACCAGCATACATAAAATATAAATATAAATATAAATATATATATATATATATATATATATATATATATATATATATATATATATAACTATAGAAAACCAAACACCAATCCCTAGTCACAATCAACAATTGGTATTAAAACGTTTCCGGATAGGAGGGAACCCAACTCATGGTTAACATTAATCACACCCCCCACTCTGAGAGCCAATCTCTCCCCACCTATGAAACTCACCCTCCAATACCTAGAGATCCAGGAAGTAAGAGAAATGGGGTTGTGGAGTGAACCATATCTAAAATGCCTGTGAAAATGGGCAAAAAGCCAGCGAAAATAGATCTTTCAAACCTATGATATTCATTGGCCTATCCCTAACTTTGTTACTGACCAGTTTGGCCAAAAAAAGGCCAATCACGGATCGAACATGACCAACATGAAAGCGCAGTAAGATGACACAAGCCTCGGAATGAGGCTTGGTCATCACATCACGCCTGGAAATGACATCAGAGGCCGCAACCCATCACAGGACGCAACGAACGCGCGCCTGCCATCCGGAAGTGCCGCAAGAGGTGCATACGTAACACCACAATGAGCGCAGCGAACGCACGCCAACCATCTGGCAAGCGCACGTCAAAAGGTACAAGGCTCAAGACCACACAACTGCACCCACGAGTACAAGCGCACACGCGCGCCCTAATAGAAGGCAGCGGGTGCGCGCTCGCCATCTTAAAGAACAACTGGCGCACAGGACTCCCATCTAGTGGCTATAATAAAAAAGGGGAAGGGCATTAATCAGATCGACTCAAGCCGCAAAAATGAGAGATAGTCGAGCCATCACATCAAAAGGTGTCATCACAGGGATGCGCATATACTCAACCACCAATATTGCACAAAACTGGACACCCAAAAAACAAATCATAAAATGCCCCTCATACGCATATGCACCCATGCGCCAACACCATAGGGAACAAGGGTGCATCTCGTCACTATACTTTCCGTCCAATTGGAAGTATCTACCTCATAATGGATCAGAAAACATCCTGACTTCCAACAAAATACATGTATAGAAAGCCTCGATGAATAAAAAACCTTTTTAGCTTCAACATAAACAAAAATACATAGTAGTTCCATATAGAAAACCTCTACAGTCAAATAACTTCCCTCTTAATGTATATTAATAACCCTACTCAGCATAAAAATGAATAACTACAACATCAACTAGCTTGTATGGAAGACTGAAGAAAAAATAGCTCCCGAACTTAGGCTTTATTTATAAAGGAGTTGATGTCCCACTCAATGTTCAAACCGAACGGTGAGTAGGTTTTAAGATGATAAATCCATTGGGTTTCAAGGCGGGAAACCCCACGAAGGTGAGATTTGCCTCTCCAATGAGGAACAAATTTGTCAATAATGACAAACTGTGTTCCTGTAGGGTCCCGATCATGGTGTTCCAGATAATGCAGAGGAACACTATGATTAGTCTTACCACCTTTTATGTTGGTCAGATGTTCATTGACCCGGAAGGAAAAACATTCATAATGTTTATTGCAAGGACAAGTCAACATGTAGACGACAAACTTGGTTGCACAGGTGGTAAAGTGTTCCATATGGTAAACATGTTGTGTGAGTGTAGATGAAAGCATCTCACTTTTACACTTACCACAAACATTGTGCAGGCAGACTTTACATCTGCGACAGGGATAATATCCCTAACACTGTTGAAAGAAAGGAGTGTGTCTAGGTGGATCGATAACATTTGGTGCTATTTGTCCCTGAATTGAATGAGCCCCTCTGAAAATAACACCGGCATTAGTAGAGATGGTGGAGCTTAAAAATCTGTCTACGCAACACACCCCAATGTTTTTGAATAATGCTTTTAATCTGTCTAGATTGATCCGAATAAGTTGTAAAAAACGACCACCTAAATCGATCATCCTGACCCTTCTAAGGGGCAGGCAATAGCATTGTGTTTCTGTCTAATTTTGAGATCCTCTCATCATCCAAAGTGGCAGCCTGATAGCCTTTCTCCAGGAACCTATCTCTCTGAACAGCTGACTGAATATAGAAATCATCCAATCGGGTACAGTTCCTCCTCAATCTGAGGAACTGATTCCGAGGGACCGACTTCAGCCACTGTGGATGGTGACAACTATCAACCTGGGATGTAATCATTCCGGTCGGTAGATTTAAAATGTGTTTTAAACTATAGTTGTTTGTCAACAACTTGGATCTCCAAATTCAAAAAGTGAACAGAGGTAACACTAGCTTCATAGCCGAGACGTATACCCCTATTATTCACATTAAGATAAGTCATAAACCTGTCAAGTGATGCGCGATCACCATTCCAGAGGAGGATGTCATCTATGTACCATGCCCAGACGACCAACTCTTGTCTCCTGGGGGCATAGACAACACCCTCCTCCCACTTGGCCATAAATAGATTGGGCATGCTGGGGGCAAATTTAGCCCTCATAGCCACACCTGTAATCTGCAAGAAAAACTTTTCCTGAAACCAAAAATAATTATGCTGAGTAGCAAACTTAAGAAGTTGCATAGTGAAATTACGTTGAAATAAATGGAGAGAGGTGTTCTTAGATAGATAGTATTCAACAGGACTAAACCCCAACTGATGCGGAATGCACGTATATAATGCAGCCACATCCGCTGTGACTAGAATCGTACCTTCTTTGTATTTAACTGTCTGTAATAACCTAATAGTATCCCCAGTGTCCTTCAAATATGAAGGTACACGGCGGACATGAGGCTGAAGGGGAAAATCGACATACTTCCCGATTCTGGATGTAACCGAGTCGATCCCGCTGACTATAGGTCGTCCAGGGGGATCGACAAGGTGTTTATGAACCTTGGGAAGGTAGTTTATGGTTGGAATCCCAGGTGCAAGGGGAACTAAATGGCTCCGCTCTTTTATCCAAAATACCTAGGGCATATCCCTCATTGACCAATTCAGTCAAAGATCATTTGAAGCCATTAGTAGGATCAAAATGGATAAGAGAATAGTAAGTATCAGTATCTGCCAAAATCTCATCCATTTTGGCTATGTATTTATATTTGTCTAACATGACTATTTCTCCGCCCTTGTCGGTGGGGCGTATAATCAAATTTTTTTGCTCACAAAGTGATTTTGAATCCCTTTTTTATATTGGGATCCAAATAAGTTTTTTTTAGGAGGTAACTTATATAAGTCTCGCAAAACTAAATTGCGAAACACACTAATAGCCAGAGCCACAGTGCCTGGGGGATTAAACAATGACAGATTTGAAAGGCCCTTGTGTGTATACTCATCCTCAACGACAGAACTCGTATTGGAAGGGGAAGAAAGAAAGTGTCTCTGAATGCTTAGTTTTCTAATACATTTTTGGATATCAATAAAAGTAGAGAATTTATTGAGTGTCTTCGGAGGGATGTATTTCAGTCCCTTGTCTAACACCAATTTTTCCTCACTGGTTAAAGATACTGAGCTAAAATGAAAGATACCAGGGCAGGCTAGGTCCTTTTTCTTTTTGCCTTGGATCCTCCACCCCCCTCTGGCACCTCTCTTCTTTCTGGAGTTCCTACCCTGTTTCCCCTAAAATAAGACCTAGCGTGATTGTCGACGATGGCTGCAATATAAGCCCTACCTCCCAAATAAGCCCTAGTTAAAGTCCTTCTAGGTCTTATTCTCAGGGTAGGGCTTATTTTCGTGGAAAGAGGGTGGGACTTATTTGGGGGGTAGGGCTTATATTGCAGCCATCACCGACACTCACGCTAGGTCTTATTTTAGGGGAAACAGGGTAGGTATTCTTGGGTTGCCCCAGGAAAAGCCGACTGATAGGAAGGTCCAGGTTGATTCTGAGTATACTGGTAGGGAGAACGACTAAATGAATCATCCTCCCCCCAGCATAACCATATGTAGGGGAAGAAATAGATTATGTATATAAACAGGTGTTCGTGTGATATACTCATGTTCATAAACATCACGACCATACTCATCCTGGTGGTTTTGCCACCATGGTGGAGGGGCTCTCATTCCCTCATTCTGATGGGGATTTCTTCCCCGACCACGTGGTAAGCCTCTACCATTATTTCTCCCTCCCTTCCCTCTATTTAAGGGACGATAGGCAGGGTCAAATTTTGAAGGGGTATGCGGTCCATTCCTGGATGTCTGGGCTTTCACAGAACCTTGTGGGGGTTGGTGTGATTTTATTGGACCCTCCTTCACAGCTGGTGCATATACCAACATCCTGTCGACAGTCGGTTGAGTGGAGTTGATAATCTCCATCTCTACAGATTCACCTTGTAGTGATGCTGAGGGACCAATCTTTTTCTGCCAACCAAAAACGAGATTAGTTTTATAATCAATCGTGTCACGGTTATATTTCTTCTGCTTCTTGTTACGTTGATTCCTCTCTTCTGTCTCTAAATGATTTCTCAATGTAGTAGAGAGGGAAACATATTCAGAGGTGGTATTAAAAGGAGCAAGTTTCTCCTTCAGGTCCTTGATCTCCCCATCGATAGCAGCTAGTCTTAACTTTTTTGTATCGACCAAGGAGCTTAATCCCCACCTCATTGAAATAGCAGAACCATGACTCAATATCAGAGTCCCCTTGTTGGGGAAAAACATCCCAACGAAGCCCTCTAGGAACCATTTTTTCTTTAGTATATTGTTCCAAGAAGGCTGTATCCCATTGGAGATGGATCTCTGTTGTCGTTAGGTAAATACACCATCAGTGTTAATGGACCTGGTGGTCCTATATTCAAAAACATCCATAATGGATAGTGAAAAGACTTGTGTGCAGGATTACAGCAATAAAAAAGTGTCAAAATAGGTAAATGCGTGATGTGAAAAATTACTGCGCTAACCTGTAAACCAACAGAAAAGCAGCTGCTACACATGAATGTGACAAAATTCTTATAAACAGGAAAAATAACAATGTAGCGCTAACAAAAAAAATAATATGAAAAAGTGCAAAAAGTGTTATATACTGAAAAGAAGACCCTGTATTGACAAACGGGGTATCAATCAGATTAGTGAAACATAGTAAGTGTCCATAAGAATACAATATAATATGAAAGGTAAACAAGTAGTTCTGTTCCAAACTCCTATATGTCAATCACAGATGTAATAATTCATATTATGGAGGGATAGGGAGACATCCAATAGGCATCTGAAAGCAGTGACCTCAGACAGATAAAGAATGGGTACTCTTACCAGAGTCTGTGGACCTGCATGTGGATAACACCAGGTCAACTGAGCATGAACAGGTGAGTCCTCGATCTCAGAGGAACGGCACGATGGATAGGTCCTCGATCTCTCAGGAACAATACAACCGATCGCAGTTGATCCTTCAGTTGGAAGTGAACACTCCACGATGTCCTCAGGAGTTCCGACCTTCTCTCAATGAAGTCCAAAGAACAGCAGCCTTCCATAGTGTAGTTCAAAAAAGCACTTATGCTGTTTATTAGCATAAAACCAAGGATCAACTGCGATTGGTTGTATTGTTCCTGAGAGATCGAGGACCTATCCATCGTGCCGTTCCTGTAAGATCGTGGACTCGCCTGTTTATGCTTGGTTGACCTGGTGTTATCCACATGCAGGTCCATAGACTCTGGTAAGAGTACCCATTCTTTATTCTTTATTTATCTGTCTGATGTCACTGCCTTCGGATGCCTATTGGATGTGTCCCTATCCCTCCATAATATGAACTATTACATCTGTGATTGACATATAGGAATTTGGGACAGAACTACTTGTTTACCTTTCAGAGTATATTGTATTCTTATGGACACTTATTATGTTTCACTAATCTGAGCGATACCCAGTTTGTCAATACAGGGTTTTCTTTTCAGTATATAACACTTTTTTCACTTTTTCATATGCATTTTTTTGTTAGCGCTACATTGTTGTTTTTTCTGTTTATAAGAATTTTGTCACATTCGTGTGTGTTTACAGGTTAGCGCAATCATTTTCACATCCAACATTATGTCATCCGCAAAGCATGCAGTCTGGGTACAGCTCCCAAGGAATTAGCAAGGTTACACCAATCGAGATACACCGCTTCTACTGTTACTGTAAAAGGCAGTGAGAAGTTGAAAAATTCAAAGTAAAATAAAGAAACTAGTAAAGCACAGAAAAACTTCTCCATTATTAAGAAGCAGTCCATCCCCAGTGGACACTAAAAAAAAATAGAGAATTTACAAAGTGGGACCTCCAATACCATGATAAGTCAGGAAAACAGATGCATAATTTATGCCCCTTCAAAGCCTGGTGCTTTTTGAATTTAGAGCCCCTCTAAGAGCCTATTTTGTGAAAAAAGGTCCCACACATGTTATATCCCTAGAGGAGCAGCAAAGTGTGTTTGGGAGTGTAAAATAGTATGCCCCATGCTGTGTGTGAGAAAAATGTGTTAAAAAAAAAAAACACAAAACAATTTAAAATGACCTTCATAGTCCAAGAAAAGTGTGGCAAAACAGAACTTCAAAACATGCATGATGACACTTCTTAAAACACACTAGGGTGTCTCCAAAAAATGGGTCATTTGGGGGGTGTTTGCACTTGTCAGTCTTGCCTGCCTTCCAGCCTGATGTGCCGCTGCCTGCCTTCCCGGTCCGATGTGCCAGCTTCCCGACCCGATGTGCTTCTGTCTGCTGTCCAGCCTGAGGTGTTCCTGTCCGCTGCCCAGCTTGAAGTGCCCGCTTCCCAACCTGATGTGCCCGTACCTGCTTCCCAGCTTGATGTGCCCATGCTGGCTGCCCAGCTTAATGTGCCTGTTGCCCAGTTCGATGTGCCTTCTACTCAGGTTGAGGTTCCTGTGCCTGCTATCCAGCTTGACATACTTATTACCCAACCTGATGCGACTTTGCTCTTGGCCCAGCTTGACGCAATGGACTTTCCCCAGCAACCGCTAGTTGGAGCGTCCGAGGTCGCTCCTTCGAGGGGGGGTACTGTCAGGAAAGGTTCCCTCCGCTGGTAATATCAATCATTTGGCGTGCAGTACTGAGATCCACCAGCAGGTGTCTCCTGCTGGAATTATGTAATCTTTGGTCTGCAGTACTGGCGTTCACCAGCGGAGGGATTCTGGCAGTGTGGAGCAGGTATTACCTTCTGCAGTCAGGCGTCACATGACTGATAGCAGCCATTGTATAAATACTCGGCAAGTGCACACACACCTTGCCCTGGTATTGTCCTTGTGCCCTGACCTGCAGGCTGTTTACCTGATACCGAACCTTGATTCCTGCATCCTGCCTCCTGAACCTGATCCTATCTATTCCTGCATCCCTGGAACCTTATCCTGCTACCTGATCCCTTTCTCCTTGTCCCCCCATCTGCTGACCTCCTATTTATGACCCTGGCCTGGCTTGACTACAATTCTGGTACTCCCTTTTGCTACATATGCTGGTTTGTTTGTTTATCTTCACTGTTGGGTTGTTTGGTTTGTTCACACAGTTTGTATTGGTAGTGTATTCACATTAATATGTATTTACTTTAATAAACGTACTTTCACCTTTTTATGTCTGGTTCACTCTGTCGCAGTCACACAGTTCTGGTCACTTCTAGTTCATGACAGAATACCAGGGCCATTCCTAACAAGAAGTGGCTGCACATGGGAACCATTTTGCTTCAGTTTGGTTGCAAACATGAATGCTGATGAGATTATTTTTTTTCTGCTGGCATCTGAAAGTAGTGATTATTGCCGCCAAGCTTTGAAAGGATGGTCTAGTGACCAGTTGTTTGCAGCTATCCGTTTGGCTCACTCCCTGATCGATCAGGGTTATATATTGTTTGGGGAGGTGCAGCCTTTGATCAAGATCTGTACTGAGCTGGCCCTGCCCTGTATCCCAGATGGCCATGATGATTTCACTCCTCCTTTTAATATGAATCAGGTTGTATCTTTAGTATGGCTTTTTGAAGATGATCCTGCTGATTTTTGTGAACACTACTACAGGTGATTGCTGAGTGCATTGTGTCTGCTCAGTCTTTTGTTGGACAGGGAGGCTTAAAACTTCAGTTTGTACAACCTATACTTTCAGCATGGTCTGACATGGTGCAATCAGCCCCAGCCAAACAATCCACCTCTGCCATCAGATATGAGCCTACCCAAAAGTATGTTTCCTCATCAGCCATGTCAACCTCAGTTGCAGCCCAGTACACGCTGCTTCCAACCAAATACTCCTATCCAGTCTCTGCTCCCTGTACTTATCCTGCATTCAACCCACCTGCCTCTTCTCCGCTGCCTACAAACCCACAAGATCTTCCCCCAGCTACTGGTATCTCTTCTCTGCCATATCACAATCCTCCTTTCCAGTCTGCTGCACCCCTTACCTACAATCCTGCAGTCACCTACAGAGCTTCAGTGGCTAAGCCAATAAAAAACGAAAGGTTTTTCCCAACCAAAATGATCTTACCATTAACCCAACCTGCCTCCACACCCACCAATCTGTTCCAGCCTGGAGTGCCAGAGCCAGAGTTCCAGCCCGGAGTGCCAGAGCCAGCTATCCAGTCTGATGCCTTCCAGTCTGGTGACCCGGCCTTCCAGCCTGATGCTTTCCAGTCTGGTGTCCCGGCCTTCCAGCCTGATGCCTTCCAGTCTGGTGTCCCGGCCTTCCAGCCTGATGCTTTCCAGTCTGGTGTCCCGGCCTTCCAGCCTGATACCTTCCAGTCTGATGTCCCGGCCTTCCAGCCTGATTCCTTCCATTCTGATGTCCCGGCCTTCCAGCCTGATGCCTTCCAGTCTGATGTCCCGGCCTTCCAGTCTGATGTCCTGGCCTTCCAGTCTGATGTCCAGGCCTTCCAGTCTGCCTTCCAGTCTGATGTCCCGGCCTTCCAGTCTGATGCCTTCCAGTCTGATGTCCCGGCCTTCCGGTCTGATGTCCCGGCCTTCCGGTCTGATGTCCCGGCCTTCCAGTCTGATGTCCCGGCCTTCCAGTCTGATGTCCCGGCCTTCCAGTCTGATGTCCCGGCCTTCCAGTCTGATGTCCCGGCCTTCCAGTCTGATGTCCCGGCCTTCCAGTCTGATGTCCCAGCCTTCCAGCCTAATGCCTTCCAGTCTGATGTCCCAGCCTTCCAGTCTGATGTCCCGGCCTTCCAGTCTGATGTCCCGGCCTTCCAGTCTGATGTCCCGGCCTTCCAGTCTGATGTCCTGGCCTTCCAGTCTGCCTTCCAGTCTGATGTCCTGGCCTTCTAGTCTGATGCTTTCCAGTCTGATGTCCCGGCCTTCCAGTCTGATGTCCCGGCCTTCCAGTCTGATGTCCCGGCCTTCCAGTCTGATGTCCCAGCCTTCCAGCCTGATGCCTTCCAGTCCGATGTCCCAGCCTTCCAGCCTGATGCCTTCCAGCCCAATGTCCCAGCCTTCCAGCCTGATGCCTTCCAGCCCGATGTCCCAGCCTTCCAGCCTGATGCCTTCCAGCCCAATGTCCCAGCCTTTCAGCCTGATGCCTTCCAGCCCGATGACCCGGCCTTCCAGCCTGATGTCCCGGCCTTCCAGCCTGATGCCTTCCAGCCTGATCCCCCGGCCTTCCAGCCTGATGCCTTCCAGTCTGATGTCCCGGCCTTCCAGCCTGATGCCTTCCAGTCTGGTGTCCCGGCCTTCCAGCCTGATGCCTTCCAGTCTGGTGTCCCGGCCTTCCAGCCTGATGCTTTCCAATCTGATGTCCCGGCCTTCCAGCCTGATGCCTTCCAGTCTGATGTCCTGGCCTTCCAGCCTGATGCCTTCCATTCTGATGTCGCGGCCTTCCAGCCTGATGCCTTCCAGTCTGATGTCCCGGCCTTCCAGTCTGATGTCCCGGCCTTCCAGTCTGATGTCCCAGCCTTCCAGCCTGATGCCTTCCAGTCCGATGTCCCAGCCTTCCAGCCTGATGCCTTCCAGCCCAATGTCCCAGCCTTCCAGCCTGATGCCTTCCAGCCCAATGTCCCAGCCTTCCAGCCTGATGCCTTCCAGCCCGATGTCCCAGCCTTCCAGCCTGATGCCTTCCAGCCCAATGTCCCAGCCTTTCAGCCTGATGCCTTCCAGCCCGATGACCCGGCCTTCCAGCCTGATGTCCCGGCCTTCCAGCCTGATGCCTTCCAGCCTGATCCCCCGGCCTTCCAGCCTGATGCCTTCCAGTCTGATGTCCCGGCCTTCCAGCCTGATGCCTTCCAGTCTGGTGTCCCGGCCTTCCAGCCTGATGCCTTCCAGTCTGGTGTCCCGGCCTTCCAGCCTGATGCTTTCCAATCTGATGTCCCGGCCTTCCAGCCTGATGCCTTCCAGTCTGATGTCCTGGCCTTCCAGCCTGATGCCTTCCATTCTGATGTCGCGGCCTTCCAGCCTGATGCCTTCCAGTCTGATGTCCCGGCCTTCCAGTCTGATGTCCTGGCCTTCCAGTCTGATGTCCTGGCCTTCCAGTCTGCCTTCCAGTCTGATGTCCCGGCCTTCCAGTCTGATGCCTTCCAGTCTGATGTCCCGGCCTTCCAGTCTGATGTCCCGGCCTTCCAGTCTGATGTCCCGGCCTTCCAGCCTAATGCCTTCCAATCTGATGTCCCGGCCTTCCAGTCTGATGTCCCGGCCTTCCAGTCTGCCTTCCAGTCTGATGTCCTGGCCTTCCAGTCTGCCTTCCAGTCTGATGTCCTGGCCTTCTAGTCTGATGCTTTCCAGTCTGATGTCCCGGCCTTCCAGTCTGATGTCCCGGCCTTCCAGTCTGATGTCCCGGCCTTCCAGCCTGATGCCTTCCAGTCCGATGTCCCAGCCTTCCAGCCTGATGCCTTCCAGTCCGATGTCCCAGCCTTCCAGCCTGATGCCTTCCAGCCCAATGTCCCAGCCTTTCAGCCTGATGCCTTCCAGCCTGATGACCCGGCCTTCCAGCCTGAGGTCCCGGCCTTCCAGCCTGATGCCTTCCAGCCTGATCCCCTGGCCTTCCAGCCTGATGTCCCGGCCTTCCAGCCTGATGCCTTCCAGTTTGATGCCCCGGCCTTCCAGCCTGATGCCTTCCCGCCTGATGTCCCGGCCTTCCAGCCTGATGCCTTCCCGCCTGATGTCACGGCCTTCCAGCCTGATGCCTTCCCGCCTGATGTCCCGGCCTTCCAGCCTGATGCCTTCCCGCCTGATGTTCCCGGCCTTCCAGCCTGATGCCTTCCAGCATGATGCCTTCCCGCCTGATGTCCCAGCCTTCCAGCCTGATGCCTTTCAGTCTGATGCCTTCCAGTCTGATGTCTCGGCCTTCCAGCCTGATGCCTTCCAGTCTGATGCCTTCCCGCCTGATGTCCCGGCCTTTCAGTCTGATGTCCCGGCCTTCCAGCCTGATGCCTTCCAGCCTGATGTCCCGGCCTTCCAGTCTGATGCCTTCCAGCCTGATGTCCCGGCCTTCCAGCCTGATGCCTTCCAGCCTGATGTCCCGGCCTTCCAGCCTGATGCCTTCCAGTCTGATGCCCCGGCCTTCCAGCCTGATGCCTTCCAGTCTGATGTCCCGGCCTTCCAGTCTGATGTCCCAGCCTTCCAGCCTGATGCCTTCCAGCCTGATGTCCCGGCCTTCCAGCCTGATGCCTTCCAGCCTGATGTCCCGGCCTTCCA
Source organism: Lithobates pipiens (assembly GCF_037356315.1). Lineage (NCBI taxonomy): Eukaryota > Metazoa > Chordata > Amphibia > Anura > Ranidae > Lithobates > Lithobates pipiens. The sequence continues at coordinate 1,778,229 of NW_027507872.1, read as the reverse complement.
GCCTGATGCCTTCCAGTCTGATGTCCTGGCCTTCCAGTCTGATGTCCCAGCCTTCCAGTCTGATGTCCCGGCCTTCCAGTCTGATGCCTTCCAGCCTGATGTCCCGGCCTTCCAGTCTGATGCCTTCGTCTGATGTCCCGGCCTTCCAGTCTGATGTTCCGGCCTTCAAGTCTGATGCCTTCCAGCCTGATGTCCCGGCCTTCCAGCCTGATGCCTTCCAGTCTGATGTCCCGGCCTTCCAGTCTGATGTCCCAGCCTTCCAGTCTGATGTCCCGGCCTTCCAGTCTGATGTCCCGGCCTTCCAGCCTGATGTCCCGGCCTTCCAGCCTGATGTCCCGGCCTTCCAGCCTGATGTCCCGGCCTTTCAGTCTGATGCCTTCCAGCCTGATGTCCCGGCCTTCCAGCCTGATGCCTTTCAGCCTGATGTCCCGGCCTTCCAGTCTGATGTCCCGGCCTTCCAGCCTGATGTCCCGGCCTGATGCCCCGGCCTTCCAGCCTGATGCCCCGGCCTTCCAGCCTGATGCCCCGGCCTTCCAGTCTGATGTCATGGCCTTCCAGCCTGATGCCTTCCAGTCTGATGTCCCGGCCTTCCAGTCTGATGTCCGGCCTTCCAGCCTGATGTCCCGGCCTTCCAGCCTGATGCCTTCCAGCCTGATGTCCCGGCCTTCCAGCCTGATGCCTTCCAGCCTGATGTCCCGGCCTGATGTCCAGGCCTTCCAGTCTGATGTCCCGGCCTTCCAGCCTGATGCCCCGGCCTTCCAGCCTGATGTCATGGCCTTCCAGCCTGATGCCTTCCAGTCTGATGTCCCGGCCTTCCAGTCTGATGTCCGGCCTTCCAGCCTGATGTCCCGGCCTTCCAGCCTGATGCCTTCCAGCCTGATGTCCCGGCCTTCCAGTCTGATGCCTTCCAGTCTGATGTCCCGGCCTTCCAGTCTGATGCCTTCCAGTCTGATGTCCCGGCCTTCCAATCGGATGCCTTCCAGTCTGATGTCCCGGCCTTCCAGCCTAATGCCTTCCAGTCTGTCCCAGCCTTCCAGTCTGATGCCTTCCAGTCTGATGTCCCGGCCTTCCAGTCTGATGTCCCGGCCTTCCAGTCTGATGCCTTCCAGTCTGATGTCCCGGCCTTCCAGCCTAATGCCTTCCAGTCTGATGTCCCGGCCTTCCAGTCTGATGTCCCGGCCTTCCAGTCTGATGTCCCGGCCTTCCAGTCTGCCTTCCAGTCTGATGTCCTGGCCTTCCAGTCTGATGTCCCGGCCTTCCAGCCTGATGTCCCGGCCTTCCAGCCTGATGCCTTCTAGTCTGATGTCCCGGCCTTTCAACCTGATGCCTTCCAGTCTGATGGCCCGGCCTTCCAGCCTGATGCCTTCCAGTCTGATGTCCCGGCCTTCCAGTTTGATGTCCCAGCCTTCCAGTCTGATGCCTTCCCGCCTGATGTCCCGGCCTTCCAGCCTGATGCCTTCCCGCCTGATGTCCCGGCCTTCCAGTCTGATGCCTTCCCGCCTGATGTCCCGGCCTTCCAGTCTGATGCCTTCCCGTCTGATGTCCCGGCCTTCCAGTCTGATGCCTTCCCGTCTGATGTCCCGGCCTTCCAGTCTGATGCCTTCCCGCCTGATGTCCCGGCCTTCCAGTCTGATGTCCCGGCCTTCCAGCCTAATGCCTTCCAGTCTGATGTCCTGGCCTTCCAGCCTAATGCCTTCCAGTCTAATGTCCTGGCCTTCCAGTCTGCCTTCCAGTCTGATGTCCTGGCCTTCCAGTCTGCCTTCCAGTCTGATGCCCCGGCCTTCCAGTCCGATGTCCTGGCCTTCCAGTCTGCCTTCCAGTCTGATGTCCTGGCCTTCCAGTCTGCCTTCCAGTCTGATGTCCTGGCCTTCCAGTCTGCCTTCCAGTCTGATGTCCCGGCCTTCCAGTCTGATGCCTTCCAGTCTGATGTCCCGGCCTTCCAGTCTGATGCCTTCCAGTCTGATGTCCCGGCCTTCCAGTCTGATGCCTTCCAGTCTGATGTCCCGGCCTTCCAGTCTGATGCCTTCCCGCCTGATGTCCCAGCCTTTCAGCCTGATGCCTTCCAGCCTGATGACCCGGCCTTCCAGCCTGAGGTCCCGGCCTTCCAGCCTGATGCCTTCCAGCCTGATCCCCTGGCCTTCCAGCCTGATGTCCCGGCCTTCCAGCCTGATGCCTTCCAGTTTGATGCCCCGGCCTTCCAGCCTGATGCCTTCCCGCCTGATGTCCCGGCCTTCCAGCCTGATGCCTTCCCGCCTGATGTCACGGCCTTCCAGCCTGATGCCTTCCCGCCTGATGTCCCGGCCTTCCAGCCTGATGCCTTCCCGCCTGATGTTCCCGGCCTTCCAGCCTGATGCCTTCCAGCATGATGCCTTCCCGCCTGATGTCCCAGCCTTCCAGCCTGATGCCTTTCAGTCTGATGCCTTCCAGTCTGATGTCTCGGCCTTCCAGCCTGATGCCTTCCAGTCTGATGCCTTCCCGCCTGATGTCCCGGCCTTTCAGTCTGATGTCCCGGCCTTCCAGCCTGATGCCTTCCAGCCTGATGTCCCGGCCTTCCAGTCTGATGCCTTCCAGCCTGATGTCCCGGCCTTCCAGCCTGATGCCTTCCAGCCTGATGTCCCGGCCTTCCAGCCTGATGCCTTCCAGTCTGATGCCCCGGCCTTCCAGCCTGATGCCTTCCAGTCTGATGTCCCGGCCTTCCAGTCTGATGTCCCAGCCTTCCAGCCTGATGCCTTCCAGCCTGATGTCCCGGCCTTCCAGCCTGATGCCTTCCAGCCTGATGTCCCGGCCTTCCAGCCTGATGCCTTCCAGTCTGATGTCCTGGCCTTCCAGTCTGATGTCCCAGCCTTCCAGTCTGATGTCCCGGCCTTCCAGTCTGATGCCTTCCAGCCTGATGTCCCGGCCTTCCAGTCTGATGCCTTCGTCTGATGTCCCGGCCTTCCAGTCTGATGTTCCGGCCTTCAAGTCTGATGCCTTCCAGCCTGATGTCCCGGCCTTCCAGCCTGATGCCTTCCAGTCTGATGTCCCGGCCTTCCAGTCTGATGTCCCAGCCTTCCAGTCTGATGTCCCGGCCTTCCAGTCTGATGTCCCGGCCTTCCAGCCTGATGTCCCGGCCTTCCAGCCTGATGTCCCGGCCTTCCAGCCTGATGTCCCGGCCTTTCAGTCTGATGCCTTCCAGCCTGATGTCCCGGCCTTCCAGCCTGATGCCTTTCAGCCTGATGTCCCGGCCTTCCAGTCTGATGTCCCGGCCTTCCAGCCTGATGTCCCGGCCTGATGCCCCGGCCTTCCAGCCTGATGCCCCGGCCTTCCAGCCTGATGCCCCGGCCTTCCAGTCTGATGTCATGGCCTTCCAGCCTGATGCCTTCCAGTCTGATGTCCCGGCCTTCCAGTCTGATGTCCGGCCTTCCAGCCTGATGTCCCGGCCTTCCAGCCTGATGCCTTCCAGCCTGATGTCCCGGCCTTCCAGCCTGATGCCTTCCAGCCTGATGTCCCGGCCTGATGTCCAGGCCTTCCAGTCTGATGTCCCGGCCTTCCAGCCTGATGCCCCGGCCTTCCAGCCTGATGTCATGGCCTTCCAGCCTGATGCCTTCCAGTCTGATGTCCCGGCCTTCCAGTCTGATGTCCGGCCTTCCAGCCTGATGTCCCGGCCTTCCAGCCTGATGCCTTCCAGCCTGATGTCCCGGCCTTCCAGTCTGATGCCTTCCAGTCTGATGTCCCGGCCTTCCAGTCTGATGCCTTCCAGTCTGATGTCCCGGCCTTCCAATCGGATGCCTTCCAGTCTGATGTCCCGGCCTTCCAGCCTAATGCCTTCCAGTCTGTCCCAGCCTTCCAGTCTGATGCCTTCCAGTCTGATGTCCCGGCCTTCCAGTCTGATGTCCCGGCCTTCCAGTCTGATGCCTTCCAGTCTGATGTCCCGGCCTTCCAGCCTAATGCCTTCCAGTCTGATGTCCCGGCCTTCCAGTCTGATGTCCCGGCCTTCCAGTCTGATGTCCCGGCCTTCCAGTCTGCCTTCCAGTCTGATGTCCTGGCCTTCCAGTCTGATGTCCCGGCCTTCCAGCCTGATGTCCCGGCCTTCCAGCCTGATGCCTTCTAGTCTGATGTCCCGGCCTTTCAACCTGATGCCTTCCAGTCTGATGGCCCGGCCTTCCAGCCTGATGCCTTCCAGTCTGATGTCCCGGCCTTCCAGTTTGATGTCCCAGCCTTCCAGTCTGATGCCTTCCCGCCTGATGTCCCGGCCTTCCAGCCTGATGCCTTCCCGCCTGATGTCCCGGCCTTCCAGTCTGATGCCTTCCCGCCTGATGTCCCGGCCTTCCAGTGTGATGCCTTCCCGTCTGATGTCCCGGCCTTCCAGTCTGATGCCTTCCCGTCTGATGTCCCGGCCTTCCAGTCTGATGCCTTCCCGCCTGATGTCCCGGCCTTCCAGTCTGATGTCCCGGCCTTCCAGCCTAATGCCTTCCAGTCTGATGTCCTGGCCTTCCAGCCTAATGCCTTCCAGTCTAATGTCCTGGCCTTCCAGTCTGCCTTCCAGTCTGATGTCCTGGCCTTCCAGTCTGCCTTCCAGTCTGATGCCCCGGCCTTCCAGTCCGATGTCCTGGCCTTCCAGTCTGCCTTCCAGTCTGATGTCCTGGCCTTCCAGTCTGCCTTCCAGTCTGATGTCCTGGCCTTCCAGTCTGCCTTCCAGTCTGATGTCCCGGCCTTCCAGTCTGATGCCTTCCAGTCTGATGTCCCGGCCTTCCAGTCTGATGCCTTCCAGTCTGATGTCCCGGCCTTCCAGTCTGATGCCTTCCAGTCTGATGTCCCGGCCTTCCAGTCTGATGCCTTCCCGCCTGATGTCCCGGCCTTCCAGTCTGATGTCCCGGCCTTCCAGCCTAATGCCTTCCAGTCTGATGTCCCGGCCTTCCAGCCTAATGCCTTCCAGTCTGATGTCCTGGCCTTCCAGTCTGCCTTCCAGTCTGATGTCCTGGCCTTCCAGTCTGCCTTCCAGTCTGATGTCCCGGCCTTCCAGTCTGATGCCTTCCAGTCTGATGTCCCGGCCTTCCAGTCTGATGCCTTCCAGTCTGATGTCCCGGTCTTCCAGTCTGATGTCCCGGCCTTCCAGTTTGATGTCCCAGCGTTCCAGTCTGATGTCCCGGCCTTCCAGTCTGATGCCTTCCCGCCTGATGTCCCGGCCTTCCAGTCTGATGCCTTCCCGTCTGATGTCCCGGCCTTCCAGTCTGATGCCTTCCCGCCTGATGTCCCGGCCGTCCAGTCTGATGCCTTCCAGTCTGATGTCCCGGCCGTCCAGCCTAATGCCTTCCAGTCTGATGTCCCGGCCTTCCAGCCTAATGTCCTGGCCTTCCAGTCTGATGTCCTGGCCTTCCAGTCTGCCTTCCAGTCTGATGTCCTGGCCTTCCAGTCTGCCTTCCAGTCTGATGTCCCGGCCTTCCAGTCTGATGCCTTCCAGTCTGATGTCCCGGCCTTCCAGTCTGATGCCTTCCAGTCTGATGTCCCGGCCTTCCAGTCTGATGTCCCGGCCTTCCAGTCTGATGCCTTCCAGTCTGGTGTCCCGGCCTTCCAGTCTGATGTCCCGGCCTTCCAGTCTGATGCCTTCCAGTCTGATGTCCCGGCCTTCCAGTCTGATGTCCCGGCCTTCCAGTCTGATGTCCCGGTCTTCCAGCCTGATGCCTTCCAGTCTGATGCTCCGGCCTTCCAGCCTGATGCCTTCCAGTCTGATGCCCCGGCCTTCCAGCCTGATGCCTTCCAGCCTGATGTCCCAGCCTTCCAGCCTGATGCCTTCCAGCCTGATGTCCCGGCCTTCCAGCCTGATGTCCCAGCCTTCCAGCCTAATGCCTTCCAGTCTGATGTCCCGGCCTTACAGTCTGCCTTCCAGTCTGATGTCCTGGCCTTCCAGTCTGCCTTCCAGTCTGATGTCCTGGCCTTCTAGTCTGATGCTTTCCAGTCTGATGTCCCGGCCTTCCAGTCTGATGTCCCGGCCTTCCAGTCTGATGTCCCGGCCTTCCAGTCTGATGTCCCAGCCTTCCAGTCTGATGCCTTCCAGTCCGATGTCCCAGCCTTCCAGCCTGATGCCTTCCAGTCTGATGTCCCAGCCTTCCAGCCTGATGCCTTCCAGCCCAATGTCCCAGCCTTTCAGCCTGATGCCTTCCAGCCTGATGACCCGGCCTTCCAGCCTGATGTCCCGGCCTTCCAGCCTGATGCCTTCCAGCCTGATCCCCTGGCCTTCCAGCCTGATGCCTTCCAGTCTGATGTCCCGGCCTTCCAGCCTGATGCCTTCCAGTCTGATGTCCCAGCCTTCCAGCCTGATGCCTTCCAGCCCAATGTCCCAGCCTTTCAGCCTGATGCCTTCCAGCCTGATGACCCGGCCTTCCAGCCTGATGTCCCGGCCTTCCAGCCTGATGCCTTCCAGCCTGATCCCCTGGCCTTCCAGCCTGATGCCTTCCAGTCTGATGTCCCGGCCTTCCAGCCTGATGCCTTCCAGTTTGATGCCCCGGCCTTCCAGCCTGATGCCTTCCCGCCTGATGTTCCGGCCTTCCAGCCTGATGCCTTCCCGCCTGATGTCCCGGCCTTCCAGCCTGATGCCTTCCCGTCTGATGTCCCAGCCTTCCAGCCTGATGCCTTTCAGTCTGATGCCTTCCAGTCTGATGTCTTGGCCTTCCAGCCTGATGCCTTCCAGCCTGATGTCCCGGCCTTCCAGCCTGATGCCTTCCAGCCTGATGTCCCGGCCTTCCAGCCTGATGCCTTCCAGTCTGATGTCCCGGCCTTCCAGTCTGATGTCCCAGCCTTCCAGCCTGATGCCTTCCAGCCTGATGTCCCGGCCTTCCAGCCTGATGCCTTCCAGCCTGATGCCTTCCAGCCTGATGTCCCGGCCTTCCAGTCTGATGCCTTCCAGCCTGATGTCCCGGCCTTCCAGCCTGATGCCTTCCAGTCTGATGTCCCGGCCTTCCAGTCTGCCTTCCAGTCTGATGTCCTGGCCTTCCAGTCTGCCTTCCAGTCTGATGTCCTGGCCTTCTAGTCTGATGCTTTCCAGTGTGATGTCCCGGCCTTCCAGTCTGATGTCCCGGCCTTCCAGTCTGATGTCCCAGCCTTCCAGCCTGATGCCTTCCAGTCCGATGTCCCAGCCTTCCAGCCTGATGCCTTCCAGTCCGATGTACCAGCCTTCCAGCCTGATGCCTTCCAGCCCAATGTCCCAGCCTTTCAGCCTGATGCCTTCCAGCCTGATGACCCGGCCTTCCAGCCTGATGTCCCGGCCTTCCAGCCTGATGCCTTCCAGCCTGATCCCCCGGCCTTCCAGCCTGATGCCTTCCAGTCTGATGTCCCGGCCTTCCAGCCTGATGCCTTCCAGTCTGGTGTCCCGGCCTTCCAGCCTGATGCCTTCCAGTCTGGTGTCCCGGCCTTCCAGCCTGATGCTTTCCAATCTGGTGTCCCGGCCTTCCAGCCTGATGCCTTCCAGTCTGATGTCCTGGCCTTCCAGCCTGATGCCTTCCATTCTGATGTCCCGGCCTTCCAGCCTGATGCCTTCCAGTCTGATGTCCCGGCCTTCCAGTCTGATGTCCTGGCCTTCCAGTCTGATGTCCTGGCCTTCCAGTCTGCCTTCCAGTCTGATGTCCCGGCCTTCCAGTCTGATGCCTTCCAGTCTGATGTCCCGGCCTTCCAGTCTGATGCCTTCCAGTCTGATGTCTCGGCCTTCCAGTCTGATGTCCCGGCCTTCCAGTCTGATGTCCCGGCCTTCCAGCCTAATGCCTTCCAATCTGATGTCCCGGCCTTCCAGTCTGATGTCCCGGCCTTCCAGTCTGCCTTCCAGTCTGATGTCCTGGCCTTCTAGTCTGATGCTTTCCAGTCTGATGTCCCGGCCTTCCAGTGTGATGTCCCGGCCTTCCAGTCCGATGTCCCAGCCTTCCAGCCTGATGCCTTCCAGTCCGATGTCCCAGCCTTCCAGCCTGATGCCTTCCAGCCCAATGTCCCAGCCTTTCAGCCTGACGCCTTCCAGCCTGATGACCCGGCCTTCCAGCCTGAGGTCCCGGCCTTCCAGCCTGATGCCTTCCAGCCTGATGCCTTCCAGCCTGATCCCCCGGCCTTCCAGCCTGATGTCCCGGCCTTCCAGCCTGATGCCTTCCAGTTTGATGCCCCGGCCTTCCAGCCTGATGCCTTCCCGCCTGATGTCCCGGCCTTCCAGCCTGATGCCTTCCCGCCTGATGTCACGGCCTTCCAGCCTGATGCCTTCCCGCCTGATGCCTTCCCGCCTGATGTCCCGGCCTTCCAGCCTGATGCCTTCCCGCCTGATGTTCCCGGCCTTCCAGCCTGATGCCTTCCAGCCTGATGCCTTCCCGCCTGATGTCCCAGCCTTCCAGCCTGATGCCTTTCAGTCTGATGCCTTCCAGTCTGATGTCTCGGCCTTCCAGCCTGATGCCTTCCAGTCTGATGCCTTCCCGCCTGATGTCCCGGCCTTCCAGCCTGATGCCTTCCCGCCTGATGTCCCGGCCTTCCAGCCTGATGCCTTCCCGCCTGATGTCACGGCCTTCCAGCCTGATGCCTTCCCGCCTGATGTCCCGGCCTTCCAGCCTGATGCCTTCCCGCCTGATGTTCCCGGCCTTCCAGCCTGATGCCTTCCAGCCTGATGCCTTCCCGCCTGATGTCCCAGCCTTCCAGCCTGATGCCTTTCAGTCTGATGCCTTCCAGTCTGATGTCTCGGCCTTCCAGCCTGATGCCTTCCAGTCTGATGCCTTCCCGCCTGATATCCCGGCCTTTCAGTCTGATGTCCCGGCCTTCCAGCCTGATGCCTTCCAGCCTGATGTCCCGGCCTTCCAGTCTGATGCCTTCCAGCCTGATGTCCCGGCCTTCCAGTCTGATGTCCCAGCCTTCCAGCCTGATGTCCCGGCCTTCCAGCCTGATGCCTTCCAGCCTGATGTCCCGGCCTTCCAGCCTGATGCCTTCCAGCCTGATGTCCCGGCCTTTCAGCCTGATGCCTTCCAGTCTGATGTCCCGGCCCTCCAGTCTGATGCCTTCCAGTCTATCCCGGCCTTCCAGCCTGATGCCTTCCAGTCTGATGTCCCAGCCTTCCAGCCTGATGCCTTCCAGTCTGATGTCCCGGCCTTCCAGCCTGATGTCCCGGCCTTCCAGCCTGATGTCCCGGCCTTCCAGTCTGATGTCCCGGCCTTCCAGCCTGATTCCTTCCAGCCTGATGTCCCGGCCTTCCAGCCTGATTCCTTCCAGCCTGATGTCCCGGCCTTCCAGCCTGATGCCTTCCAGTCTGATGTCCCGACCTTCCAGTCTGATGTCCCGGCCTTCCAGTCTGATGCCTTCGAGTCTGTCCCGGCCTTCCAGCCTGATGCCTTCCAGTCTGATGTCCCGGCCTTCCAGCCTGATGTCCCGGCCTGATGTCCCGGCCTTCCAGCCTGATGCCCCGGCCTTCCAGCCTGATTCCCCGGCCTTCCAGCCTGATGCCTTCCCGCCTGATGTCCCGGCCTTCCAGTCTGATGCCTTCCAGTCTGTCCCGGCCTTCCAGTCTGATGCCTTCCAGTCTGTCCCGGCCTTCCAGCCTGATGCCTTCCAGTCTGATGCCCCAGCCTTCCAGCCTGATGCCTTCCAGCTTGATGCTCCGGCCTTCCAGCCTGATGTCCCGGCCTTCCAGCCTGATGTCCCGGCCTTCCAGCCTGATGCCTTCCAGCCTGATGTCCCGGCCTTCCAGCCTGATGTCCCGGCCTTCCAGTCTGATGTCCCGGCCTTCCAGTCTGATGCCTTCCAGTCTGATGTCCCGGCCTTCCAGCCTGATGCCTTCCAGCCTGATGTCCCGGCCTTCCAGTCTGATGTCCCGGCCTTCCAGTCTGCCTTCCAGTCTGATGTCCCGGCCTTCCAGTCTGCCTTCCAGCCTGATGTCCCCGGCCTTCCAGCCTGATGTCCCCGGCCTTCCAGCCTGATGCCTTCCAGCCTGATGTCCCGGCCTTCCAGCCTGATGCCTTCCAGCCTGATGTCCCGGCCTTCCAGCCTGATGCCTTCCAGCCTGATGTCCCAGGCCTTCCAGCCTGATGTCCTGGCCTTCCAGCCTGATGTCCCCGCCTTCCAGCCTGCCTTCCAGTCTGATATCCCGGCCTTCCAGCCTGATGCCTTCCAGCCTGATGTCCCGGCCTTCCAGCCTGATGTCCCCGCCTTCCAGCCTGATGCCTTCCAGCCTGATGTCCCGGCCTTCCAGCCTGATGCCTTCCAGCCTGATGTCCCGGCCTTCCAGCCTGATGCCTTCCAGTCTGATGTCCCGGCCTTCCAGTCTGATGTCCCAGCCTTCCAGCCTGATGCCTTCCAGCCTGATGTCCCGGCCTTCCAGCCTGATGCCTTCCAGCCTGATGTCCCGGCCTTCCAGCCTGATGCCTTCCAGTCTGATGTCCTGGCCTTTCAGTCTGATGTCCCAGCCTTCCAGTCTGATGTCCCGGCCTTCCAGTCTGATGTCCCGGCCTTCCAGTCTGATGCCTTCGTCTGATGTCCCGGCCTTCCAGTCTGATGTTCCGGCCTTCAAGTCTGATGCCTTCCAGCCTGATGTCCCGGCCTTCCAGCCTGATTCCTTCCAGCCTGATGTCCCGGCCTTCCAGCCTGATGCCTTCCAGTCTGATGTCCCGGCCTTCCAGTCTGATGTCCCGGCCTTCCAGTCTGATGTCCCGGCCTTCCAGTCTGATGTCCCGGCCTTCCAGTCTGATGTCCCGGCCTTCCAGTCTGCCTTCCAGTCTGCCTTCCAGTCTGATGTCCTGGCCTTCCAGCCTGATGTCCCGGCCTTCCAGCCTGATGCCTTCCAGCCTGATGTCCCGGCCTTCCAGCCTGATGTCCCGGCCTTCCAGTCTGATGTGCCGGCCTTCCAGTCTGATGTCCCGGCCTTCCAGTCTGATGCCTTCCAGTCTGATGTCCCGGCCTTCCAGTCTGCCTTCCAGCCTGGTGTCCTGGCCTTCCAGCCTGATGTCCCGGCCTTCCAGCCTGCCTTCCAGTCTGATGTCCCGGCCTTCCAGTCTGATGCCTTCCAGCCTGATGTCCCGGCCTTCCAGTATGATGCCCCGGCCTTCCAGTCTGATTCCTTCCAGTCTGATGTCCCGGCCTTCCAGCCTGATGCCTTCCAGTCTGATGTCCCGGCCTTCCAGTCTGATGGCTTCCAGTCTGATGCCCCGGCCTTCCAGTCTGATGCCTTCCAGTCCGATGCCTTCCAGTCTGATGTGCCTGCCTTCCCGCCTGACGTGCCGCTGCCTGCCTTCCCGCCTGACGTGCCGCTGCCTGCCTTCCCGCCTGACGTGCCGCTGCCTGCCTTCCCGCCTGACGTGCCGCTGCCTGCCTTCCAGCCTGACGTGCCGCTGCCTGCCTTCCAGCCTGACGTGCCGCTGCCTGCCTTCCAGCCTGACGTGCCGCTGCCTGCCTTCCAGCCTGACGTGCCGCTGCCTGCCTTCCAGCCTGACGTGCCGCTGCCTGCCTTCCAGCCTGACGTGCCGCTGCCTGCCTTCCAGCCTGACGTGCCGCTGCCTGCCTTCCAGCCTGACGTGCCGCTGCCTGCCTTCCAGCCTGATGTGCCGCTGCCTGCCTTCCCGGTCCGATGTGCCAGCTTCCCGGCCCGATGTGCTTCTGTCTGCTGTCCAGCCTGAGGTGTTCCTGTCTGCTGTCCAGCCTGAGGTGTTCCTGTCTGCTGTCCAGCCTGAGGTGTTCCTGTCTGCTGTCCAGCCTGAGGTGTTCCTGTCCGCTGCCCAGCTTGAAGTGCCCGCTTCCCAACCTGATGTGCCCGTACCTGCTTCCCAGCTTGATGTGCCCATGCTGGCTGCCCAGCTTAATGTGCCTGTTGCCCAGTTCGATGTGCCTTCTACTCAGGTTGAGGTTCCTGTGCCTGCTATCCAGCTTGACATACTTATTACCCAACCTGATGCGACTTTGCTCTTGGCCCAGCTTGACGCAATGGACTTTCCCCAGCAACCGCTAGTTGGAGCGTCCGAGGTCGCTCCTTCGAGGGGGGGTACTGTCAGGCAAGGTTCCCTCCGCTGGTAATATCAATCATTTGGCGTGCAGTACTGAGATCCACCAGCAGGTGTCTCCTGCTGGAATTATGTAATCTTTGGTCCGCAGTACTGGCGTCCACCAGCGGAGGGATCCTGGCAGTGTGGAGCATGTATTACCTTCTGCAGTCAGGTGTCACATGACTGATAGCAGCCATTGTATAAATACTCGGCAAGTGCACACACCTTGCCCTGGTATTGTCCTTGTGCCCTGACCTGCAGGCTGTTTACCTGATACCTGATCCTGAACCTAGATTCCTGCCTCCTGCCCCTGTTGTACCTGATCCTATCTATTCCTGCATCCCTGGAACCTTATCCTGCTACCTGATCCCTTTCTCCTTGTCGCCCCCATCTGCTGACCTCCTATTTATGACCCTGGCCTGGCTTGTCTACGATTCTGGTACTCCCTTTTGCTACATATGCTGGTTTGTTTGTTTATCTTCACTGTTGGGTTGTTTGGTTTGTTCACACAGTTTGTATTGGTAGTGTATTCACATTTATATGCATTTACTTTAATAAACGTACTTTCACCTTATGTCTGGTTCACTCTGTCACAGTCACACAGTTCTGGTCACTTCTAGTTCCTGACAGCACTGTCCTGGCATTTTAGGGCCTCAAGAAATGTGATAGGTAGTCAGAACATAAGGGTTCAAAAATATTAAAAATACAATAGATCATAATTTGTAGACCAACTTTCACACAGTCTAAATATACAAGAGTTTCTTTTTTTTTTTCCTTTATATATTAAAAATAAATAAAACAGTGATGAAATACCCCTAATTCCGCGTACACACGATCAAACAAGCGGGTGGAAAAGTCCGGCAAACTCAAGTCCGCCGGACAATCCCCCCGTGTGTAGCCTCCGGCATACTTTTTTGACCCGACAGTACGGCGGACTTAAAAAGTAGTTTTGCACTCCAATCTTCCCGCCGGACTCGCATTTCGGCGGACAATCCGGCCGTGTGTGCGCCAGTCTGCCGTACTTTTGAAATGCACGGACTTTTCCCGCCTGGAGAAAAGTCCGCTCATTTCGAGCGGGTCTCCAGGTAGGCGGGGCCCGCAAAGGAGACGTCGCTGGCCCCGCCACCTGGTATGGACTTAAAGGGGAACCCCAACGCCGAAAAAAAATCGGCGTGGGGGTCCCCCCCAAAGTCCACAACAGACCCTTATCCGAGCACGCTACCCGGCCAGCCAGGAAAGGAGGGGCGAGCGAGCGCCCCCCCCCTCCTGAGCCGTACCAGGCCGCGTGCCCTCAACATGGGGGGGTGCCTTGGGGAAGGGGGGGCCGCGCGGCCCCCCCACCCCAAAGCACCTTGTCCCCATGTTGATGAGGACAAGGGCCTCTTCCCGACAACCTTGGCCGTTGGTTGTCGGGGTCTGCGGGCGGGGGGGCTTATCGGAATCCGGGAGCCCCCTTTAATAAGGGGGCCCCGGATACCAGACCCCCACCCTATGTGAATGAGTATGGGGTACAATGTACCCCTACCCATTCACCTGTAAAAAAAAACAACACACAAGATAAAATAATTTACTGCACAGCTCCGGGGGTCTTCCGTCTTCGGGGGTCTTCTCGCCGGACTCCTCCGCTATCTTCTTGTAGCTCTTTTGCTAGTGGAGGAGCCCAGCATTCTTCTTCGTCGCTGCGGCCTCTTCTTCCGACTTCGGGGGTCTTGTCCCCCCTCTTCGGTTCTTCTGCCGGGCCACCGCGCCTTCTTATAGCTCTTTTACAGGCAGTGGCCCGGTCTTCTGTCGCCGCCACTGACTTCCGTTCTTCTTCTTCTTCTTCTCCTGGAGATGTTGACTCGAAGCTCTCTCCGGCCGCAATGCCAGGGACGCGCTGCGCGGCGACTTATATAGGGACAAGGGGCGGTGTCATCGTTTGAGGTCACATGGGTTGATGTCACATGGGGGTCTCCCCCTTTGGGGGGACCCCCACGCAGATTTTTTTCGGCGTTGGGGTTCCCCTTTAAGTCCATACCAGGTGGCGGGGCCAGCGGCGTCTCCTTCGTGGGCCCTGGAGACGCGCTTGAAATGAGCGGACTTTCCTCCGCGTGTGTGGGCGAGTCCGTTCATTTCAAAAGTAGGGCAGATAGTACGGCGGACTTAGTACGCCGTATTAGTCTGCTGAAAAAGTGCCGTGTGTGGGCTAGTAGCCCGTTCGGAAAGTCCGACGGACAGTCTGGCGGGAAGTCCGCCAGACTAAGTCCATCGGATAGACAGCTACGTGTGTACGCGGCATAAGAGACAGTTCTGTCCCCAAAAATGTTATATAAAATTAATTTGGTTACGGTGTTCTATGGCGCAGTTGAAGTATCACAATGCTGAAAACGAAAAAAGGCCTGGAAAGGAACCAGGGGTTTAACAAGATGGTCCTCAAACTGGTTAAAAGAGGTTTGCGAGTCACCAAAGTTCTGTGTTTTTCAGACAACCTTCATGCTATGCTTCCTAGGGGTCTTATAGTGACTTTACTTCTACTAAAAAATGTGTCCTTATGCCCAGGGTGCATTATTAAAGTATAACTTTTTAATATTTTGTATAAGGTGGAGAGGGATTAGACCACCTTCAGTTTTTATTGTTATCTTTGCCTCCCGTTAATGATATTCATCCTCTATTTGTCCTAATTTTTGGGTAGGCCCCAGAAAAGTAATGGGGGAAATCTTCCAATGGGGACACTAGTTCTGGTGACCTGGTGGTTCACAAGGAATTCCCTTACATTGTAAGGATTGGTTTTTGGACAGGAAGTGAAGGGAAATCTCTGCAATGGGACACAGATAGTGAAAAAAATTGAAAAATAGGATTTTTATAACAGCTTACCTGTAAAATATTTTTTTGGGAGTACATCATGGGACACAGAGCCTAAGTAATAACTTAAAGTGGTTCTGCACCTAAAAAAAAATATTAAAAGCCAGCAGCTATTAATATTGCAGCTGCTGACTTAAAAAAATCACACTTACCTGTCCCAGGGTCCAGCGATGTCGGCGGCAGATGACGAGCGATCGCTCGTCTCGCTGCTGCCACCGCCGCCATCCTCTGTCAGGGAATCGGGAAGTGAAGCATGGCGGCTTCACTGCCCGGTTCCATACTGCGCATGCGCGAGTCGCGATGCGCGTCTCTTCAGATCCCCGCTGTGTCCTGGGAACTGTGTGTTTCCCAGAACACAACGGGGGGGGGGGGGGGTGGGCGTCTGCGGCGGTCTGCCCGGAAGTGGGTGCAGATACCTGGATTATCCAAGTAACTACACCCCCCCTCCCCCTGAAAGGTGCCGATTGTGGCACCGGAGGGGGGAGGGATCAGATTAGCGGAACTTCCCCTTTAGGGTGAAGAACCGCTTTAATGGGTTATAGGCAACCTTCAGGTTATGGACACTGGTATACCCAATACAAAAAGTTCACTCCCCTATATAACCCCTCCTCCTTCCAGCAGTACCTCAGTTTTTGTAGCAAAGCACTATACTTAAAACCCAAAAAGAGGTGAGGGACCTCTGTGTCCCATGAGGTAATCCTATTTTATTTATCATCATCCTGGGACACAGAGCCCAAGTAGTAACTTAATGGGATGTACCATAGCAATGTTATTTGAGGGGAGGGAGAGACAACCTCCCGTAGGGCACCCCAGTCCTGAGGACTTATACTGCTGCCTGCAGCACACTGCGCCTGGAGGTAATATCCTCATACCTACTTACAGCCACCTGAAAAATCTTTGTGAATGTATGTACTGAAGACCAAGTTGTGGCCTTGCAGATCTGAGCCATGGAGGCCTGGTGATGCTCTGCCCAAGAAGCACTAACCGATCTAGTAGTGTGCGCCTTAACTTGAAAAGGGGGAATCTTTACCCCTTAACCACTTTCAGACCGGACCATTTTGCTGGTCAATGACCAGAGGTCTTTTTACAATTTGGCACTGCGCTGCTTTAACTGGTAATTGCGCGGTCATGCAATGTTGTACCCAAACAAAATTTGCGTCCTTTTTTTCCCACAAATAGAGCTTTCTTTTAAAGGTATTTGACTGACTCTGCGATTTTTATTTTTTGCGATATAAACGTAAAAAGACCGCAAATTTTGAAAAAAAAATGATATTTTCTAATTTTTGTTATTAGAAAAATCCAATAAACTCAATTTTAGTCATACATTTAGGCCAAAATGTATTCAGCCACATGTCTTTGGTAAAAAAAAAAGTCAATAACTGTATATTTATTGGTTTGCGCAAAAGTTGTCACATCTACAAACTAAGGTACGTTTTCTGGAATTTACGCAGCTTTTAGTTTATGACTGCCTATCTCATTTCTTGAGGTGCTAAAATGGCAGGGCAGTACAAAACCCCCCCAAATGACCCCATTTTGGAAAGTAGATACCCTAAGGAAATTGATAAGAGGCATGTTGAGCCCATTGAATATTTTATTTTTTTGCCTCAAGCGATTGAATAATGACAAAAAAAATTTTTTTTTTCTTTTTTTACACAAAGTTGTCACTAAATGATATATTGCTCACACATGCCATGGTTATATGTGGAATTGTACCCCAAAATACATTCTGCTGCTTCTCCTGAGTACGGGGATACCACATGCGGTCGACTTTTTGGAAGCCTAGCAGCGTACGGGGCCCAGAAAGCCAAGCACCGCCTTCAGGATTTCTAAGGGCATACATTTGTAATTTCACTCCTCACTACCCATCACAGTTTTGAAGGCCATAAAATGCCAAGATGGCACAAAACCCCCACAAATGACCCCATTTTAGAAAGTAGACACCCCAAGCTATTTGCTGAGAGGCATGTTGAGTCCATGGAATATTTTATATTTTGCCACAAGTTGTGGGAAAATTACAAACTTTTATTTTTTATTTATTTTTTTCACAAAGTTGTCACTAAATGATATATTGCTCACGCATGCCATGGGCATATGTGAAATGACACCCCAAAATAAATTCTGCTGCTTCTCCTGAGTACGAGGATACCAGATATGTGGGACTTTTTGGGAGCCTAGCCGCGTACGGGGCCCCGAAAACCAAGCACCGCCTTCAGGCTTTCTAAGGGCGTTACAGTTTTGAAGGCCATAAAATGCCAAGATGGCACAACCCCCCCCCAAATGACCCCATTTTGGAAAGTAGACACCCCTAAATTTAGGGGTACACTAGTGAGACTAGGTAATAAATGGCGTGTGCCCTGAAACTATAAAAAAATAACTAACCAACCAGCGTCACCTGTAACAGTTATATGGTGATCACTGGTGAAAGGGTTAACTAGGGGGCAATCAGGGGGCTTTATGCGGTAGTATATGGGGGTCCCTGGCGCTATAAAAAGCTGCGGCGAACCTAAATACCTACCTGCCTAACTAGCGTCACCTGTGACACTAATACAGCGATCAGAAAAACGATCGCTTATTAGGCTGGGTTCACACTGGAGCGATGCGGGAACGCCACGAATCTGCGGCGGGTTCCCACATCGCATGCCTCCCGGCGGCAGTTCACACTGCCCTATGCGAACTGCTGGGAGTGTCAGTGAAATGTTAATGACACCCCCAGATCAGTTCGCATATCGCAGTGCGATCTGCAAACTCGGATCGCATGGTGTGAACACCCATGCGATCAGATTCTGCTGCGGACCAAAAAAAGGGTCCCGTGCGAATTTGCGGCGGGTGCGGCGCGAATTCAGCCATACTATCTGAATCGCACAGAGATTGGATGTGATTTGCACTGCAGTGCGGTGCGAATCACATCCGTTCTCATAAACCGCTGCAATGTGAACCCAGCCTTAGTGACACTGGCGACGGGGGGGTGATCACGGGGTTAAACCTTTATTGGGGGGGGTTAGGGGGGTACATAAGAACTAAAGGGGGCTAACCCTAACTTCCCTAACAGTTATTACAGTCACAAATGACACCAATGCAAAAAAATAAAAAATAAAAAATGCAATTGGTGTCACTGTGACTGGGGGGGCAGGGGTAATTGGGGGGGTGATCGGGGGGTGAAGGGGGAGTGTGAGTGTGCCTGGCATGTTCTACTGTGTAGTGTCGTGTTGGTGCAACTCACCGATCCTCTCTCCTCGGTGCCGGAACGAAAAATACAGACACGGAGGAGAGATGACATCACTTCCTCTGCCTGTGTTTACATTACAGGAGAGGAAGTGATGCAATGCTTCACTTCCATTCGTCAGGAGCGATCGCGAGGGGGTGGCCATGAATGAATGGCCGCCCCCTCATCCCGGATCGCTCCTGCACGGATACCGACCGCCGCTGGCACCGGGGGGGGCCCCCCACCCGCGGGAAGGCAGGGACGTACAGGTACGCCCATATGCCTGCCCGTGCCATTCTGTCGACGTATATCGTCGTGCGGCGGTCGGCAAGTGGTTAAATCATAAGTTTGAATTATAACTTGCCGAATCAACTTAGCGACATTGGATTTTGACGCTGCCTGTCCTTTCTTAGGACCCTCTGGCAGAATAAATAAGACATCAGTCTTTCGAATCTGAGCAGTTATCTTTAAACATATTTTTACTGCTCTCACCACATCAAGACAATGTAGTGAGTTTTCTTCCCTGGAACATAGTTTTGGAAAAAATTATGGCAGGACAATATCTTGGTTCAGGTGAAAAGCTGAGACCACTTTTGATAAAAAGTCAGGACGATGGCATAACACCACTCTGTCCTCATGAATAATCAAATATGGCTCCTTACCAGAAAGAGCAGCCAATTCTGAAACCCTCCTTGCTGAGGATATAACAACCAAGAACACCAGCTTCTTTGTCAGAAGGACTAAGGGAGTATGCTGTATCGTTTCAAATGGCTGTAACACTGTAACACTGACAAAACAAAGTTCATGTCCCAAGGGCTCAAAGGTTATTTAACAGACGGATTAATCCACATCACCCCTTGCATAAAACCCTGGACTAAAGAATGCGTAGCAAGCAGTCTTTGAAATAAGATCAATAAGGCTGAGACTTGGCCCTTAATAGTATTCAAGGCCAATTTAATCTCCACACCTAATTGTAGAGATGAAAATTCTTCCTTTGATATATATCTCTGAGGATGCCAACCCTTGGATTCACACCAGGAAACATAAGCCTCCCAGACTCTATAATATATAGTTCTGGAAGCAGGTTTCCTTGCATTAAAGTAGAGATAACTGACCCGGAAAGCCCACGTTTCTTCAGAATGTGGGTTTCAATAGCCAGGCCATTAAATTTAGTGTTCGTAAAGTAGGATGGAATATTGGCCCTTTGAGAGCAGGTCTTGCCTTAGTGGAAGGGATCATGGATCCTCCACTGCCATCTTTACAATTTCTGCATACCATGACCTTCTGGGCCACGTTGGTGCTACCAGAATTATCAGCTTTCTTTCCAGCTTGATCCTGCAAAGACATTGTGGCAGCAACTGAATAGGGGGGAATGCATAGATCAGTGAGAACTGATCCTATGGGGTCACCAACACATCTGTTCAGCACGAGTGGATCCCTTGTCCTGGACACAAAGTTGTCTAACTTCATGTTGAATCTGGACGCTAGAAGATCTATGTCCGGAGTCCCCCATCTTTGGCAAACAGCCCAAAAAATGTCAGGGTGAAGAGACCATTCCCTGAGGAATAACTGCTGACGACTTAAGAAGGCCGCCTGCCAATTCTATACTTCTGGAATGAAGACTGCTGATGGGTAGAAAGGAATGTTCCTAAGTTAGAACATGGTTCACCTCTCTCTGTGATGAGAGACTCTTGGTCCCCCCTTGGTGATTGATATAGGCTACAGCTGTGGCATTGTCAGATTGGATCCTGACAGGACAATCCTTTAACCTGGAAGTCCAGGCCTTCAGAGCCAGAGCCAGATCCACTGCCTGAATCTCTAGGATGATGATGGGCAAGGCTCTTTCGTTTATTGACTACTGTCCTTGGACAGTCTTCTCTAGTACTGCTCCCCAGCCTGAAAGGCTGGCATCTGCCATTACCACTTTCCAGATAACTGGTTTGAAGGATCTTCCTTTCAGCAAATTCTGGGTTAGCAACCACCAACTGAGGATTTGGGACACCCTTAGGGACAGCCGCATTGGCAAGTCCAAAGCTTGGATCATTTTGTTCCAAGCAGACAGGATACTAAACAGTCTCAAATGGAAATAGGCATAGGGGACTGCTTCGAACGAAGCCACCACCTTTCCCAACAACCTCATGCAAAGGTGAATTGAGGGATTTGCTTTTGACCTGAGCATCCAGACCAGCTCTCATATGGAGTTGATTTTTGCCGGAGGCAAGAACACCTTTTTCTGGGCTGTGTCTATGATCAAGCCAAAATACTCCAGTTTTGTAAGCGGGTTTTAAGGAAAACTTCTCTAGGTTGAGAATCCAACTCAGACTTTTGAGGTAACTGGTAGTACACTTTTCTCCAAGCGAACCACTGGTCTATTAGCAATAGATCGCCTAGGTATGCCAAGACTGTGATGCCCTGTGTCCTTAACCTGGCTAGAAGTGGGGCCTGTACTTGCTGTAACTAGCCCAAAGGGCAAGGCTACAAATTGAAAGTGCTGCTGTTCTACTTCGAATCACAGAAACCTGAGCAGATATGCATCACTGATGTTGATGGACACCAAAAGTTCTCTTCCTTGTAGGATGGAAACCACTGACCTGATTGACTCCATGCGAAAGGAGCGGATCTTCAGGAACCGATTTAGACTCCTTAGATCTAGAATGGGTCTGACGTCTCAATTTGGTTTTGATACCATAAAAAGGTTTGAATAAAGCCTCATACCTTGCTCTTCTGCGGCAATCTGTATGAGCCAGTAATTGGTCTAATGCTTGAAAAAGAGATTGCTTTTTCCCTGGATCTTTGGGAATGTTTGATCTCAGAAAATGATACAGTGGAAACTCCCAAAATTCTAGTTTGTATCCTAGAGACACCGTGGAGATGAGCTATCTGTCCTGAATTTCCTTTTGCCAGACTTCTGAGTATTGCAGAAGTCTTCCCCTCCCCCAATCTGGTGAGGGGGGGCGCCTCTTCATGATGAGGCTTTAGTATTCTGCTTTGCAGATTTTCAGGCCCAGGTCTTATTTTAAGCCTGGGCCTGACCCTTAGGTTTTCCTCTAGAGGCTGATGGTGGAGGCTGTCACCACTGCCTAGAGGTGGATGCCACTGGCGCAGGAGAAAAAGTCAGTTTAAATGAAGGAAGTTTATATATTCTTTTGACTGGCAAAAGAGTACTCTTCTCACTAGAAATTGTTTGGATGTATTTATCCAAATCATCCCCAAATAGTTGCTCCCCATGAAAAGGGAAACTAGTCAGAAGCTTTTGGCAAGGTGCTTTGGCTGATCAATTTTTTAACCAAAGGGTCCCACGCATGTCTACTAACACAAGCTCAAGGCGGGACGCATGGTGAATAGAGTCCTTCATATCGTCTATGGCAAAACATAATGCCTTTGGTAGTTCGGCCAACTCACGGGCCTGTTGTGCAGGGAACTCCTTAAGAGCCTCTGTGAACTGATCCTTTAGGGACTGACAGATGCCTATTGCACAGATTGCAGGCTGAATAACGGCCCCTGCCAAGGAAAAAGAGGATTTTAACTGGAATTCCAACTTTTTATCTGTTGGATCTTTAAGCATTTTGTGCATTGTCTACTGGACAAGTTACATTTTTATTCACACTGGAAATCACAGCGTCAACTGCTGGTACTTTACATTTTTTGGTGAATTTCTCCTCCATGGGATAGAGAACTGAGAATCTCTTCGGAGGGAGAAAATGCTTATCCGGATAATCCCATTCAGCTATAAAGGTTTTAAAGAACCTAAGGAAGAAACTGGACTTTCAGCTGACTCTGTTAGGAGTAGCATGAAAGTGGAACGAACCATCTCCGTAAGGAGAGGCTGAAAAAGGCTCATCAACTGTTGTTTCTTTTGAGGAATAATCGGCTTGTTTTTCCTCGCGATCCTCTAAGGGGAATACCTCATCTTGTCCCCGCTGTTCCCTTGGTAAAGGGTTTTAGGTGGGAGAGGGGGATCTAGCATGATTCATATCCACTTGAATGGCAGATGTGATTAAAGCTGCTAATCTTCCTTCTAGGCCCTGCACGGGCAGAGGAAAATGTGTCTTCAGTTACATATACAGGGGGTGAAGTGTGGGAAGCAGTTTCACCACCAATTGGTTCCAATGAGTCACCCTGGCTTGCCATATCTGGTATCTCCAGAGAGGATGACAGTGTGGAGGCATGACTGGAGTTTCCAGCACCTGGGGGTGGAATTTTTGGTACCTTTGTGGTAGCTCTGGAAGTCATAGTGCTAAGCACAAAAGCAGAGGCACTTTAAGAAAAATATACTACTTGCTGAGCAATAGTTTAGCAAAACAATGCCACCATAAAGATCAGCTTTTGGTGTTGAGTAACAATTGTAATTCCTGCACTGGAAATGCCTGTATACATCCCTTACGTGTCAGTTGCTCTGATAGATACATCCCTTACCTTCAGTTGCTCTGATGGAGATCTCTGATAATGAGAGCGTCTGTCTAAAAGCCTCAGGTGTGAGCCTGATTTGGCACCCTCAGCATCTTCCGCCCCTTAGCGTGTGCGCCCCATCCCACACACCGCACCCCCTGCTTTTTAGACCACGGCCCTTTCCAATACCCGCCCCCTCCTTGTTTCAAGAATGACACTAAACCATGCGCGCGGACGGCATTCAGGTCTGCAAACGCAGACCTGATGAGGAGGCTTTGATCGCCGTCTAGCACCTTGCCAGAGTGAACACACTGCCTTGTACAAGGTCTGGGGAGCAACAATTTATTCTCCATGGGAAAGTGCTTATATTCAGTCCCTGATGAAGTCACGTGATCAATGACGATACGCGTAGGATTGGCCTAGGAGGATACCGGAAGCGACGTCCAGGGTACGAACGAGGAGTCTGTTCGTTTTTTAGCTGTAACTTTTGCTCTTAACCACTACAGCCCCGGACCAATAAACACCTTAAGGACCAGAGGTCTTTTTCCAATTTCGCACTGCGCTGCTTTAACTGGTAATTGCGCGGTCATGCAATATTGCACCCAAACGAAATTTGCGTCCTTTTCTTCCCACAAATAGAGCTTTCTTTTGATGGTATTTGATTGCCTCTGCGATTTTTATTTTTTGCGATATAAATGGAAAAAGAGCGAAAATTTTGAAAAAAAATATATTTTCTTCTTTTTGTTATAAGAAAAATCGAATAAACTAAATTTTAGTCATACATTGAGGGCAAAATGTATTCAGCCACATGTCTTTAGTAAAAAAAATGTCAATAAGCGTATATTTTTTGGTTTGCGCAAAAGTTATAGCGTCTACAAACTAGAGTACATTTTCGGGAATTTACACAGCTTTTAATTTATGACTGCCTATCTCATTTCTTGAGGTGCTAAAATGGCAGGGCAGTACAAACCCCCCCCCCCCCCAAATGACCCCATTTTGGAAAGTAGACACCCCAAGGAAATTGCTGATGGGTATGTTGAGCCCATTGAATATTTTTTTTTTTTGTCCTAAGGGATTAAATAATGACAAAAAAAAAAAAATTTACAAAAAGTTGTCACTAAATGATATATTGCTCACACATGCCATGGTTATATGTGGAATTGCACCCCAAAATATATTCCGCTACTTCTCCCGAGTATGGGGATACCACATGTGTGGGACTTTTTGGGAGTCTAGTCGCGCACGGCACCCCGAAAACCAATCACCACCTTCAGGATTTCTAAGGGTGCAAATTTTGGATTTGACTCCTCACTACCTATCACAGTTTCGAAGGCCATAAAATGCCAAAATAGCACAAAACCCCCCAAAATGACCCCATTTTGGAAAGTAGACACCCCAAGCTATTTACTGAGAGGCATGTTGAGTCCATGGAATATTTTATATTTTGCCACAAGTTGCGGGAATATTACAAACTTTTTTTTTTGCACAAAGTTGTCACTAAATGATATATTGCTCACACATGCTATGGGCATAAGTCAAATTACACCCCAAAATAAATTCTGCTGCTTCTCCCGAGTACGGGGATACCACATGTGGGGGACTTTTTGGGAGCCTAGCCACGTACGGGACCCCAAAAACCAAGCACTGCCTTCCGGATTTAAAATGCTACCAAAAAAACTGTTAGCGATCACAGGGATCAGGCCTGACTCTGCGATCGCTGCAGTTATGTGTTTAGTGTTTTGTAAGTGACAGTGATCGATCGATACTGCACTTGGGTGGGCTGGGCAGAGGGGCAAAACGCAGGTGCTAGCAGGTATCTGGGCTGATCCCGCTAACAATGCGTTTTTTTGGAACCCTGAACTGCTGGGGACGCTAGTGTAGATCTGATCAGATCAGATATTGATCTGTTCAGATTCTATACCACTACAGGAGGTTTATGCTTTGCGTGTGGGTGTTAGCGGTACTGGCACTAACCTAGCGCTGCCTGGGGCGACGCAGACCCTGACCCTAAAACCTAATTGATATCACCCGCCGGGTGATCAGGGGGTTAAACCTTTATTGGGTGATAAATGGTGGGTGCCCCGATGCTATAAAAAGCAAACTAACCAGAGTCACCCGTAACACTTATACGGTGATCAGTGGTGAAAGGGTTAACTAGGGGCAATCAGGGGGTTCAAATTTTTATTAGGTAGTATATGGGGGTCCCTGGCACTATATAAAAACCTGACGGGGAACCTAAATAACTAACTGGCTAACCAGCGTCACCAGTGACACTTATACTGTGATCGCTGGTGAAAGGGTTAACTAGGGGCAATCAGGGGGTTAAAACCAATTTTGGGTAGTATATGGGGGTACCTAACGCTATAAAAACCTGGCGGTGAACCTAAAAAAATAACTAGCTACCTAACGACACTAGTGACACTAATGCAGCGATCAGAAAAACGATCGCTTAGTGACACTGGCAAAAGGGGGTTAAAGGGTTAACTAGGGGCAATCAGGGGGTTAAAACCATTATTGGGTAGTATATCGGGGTACCTAGCGATATAAAAACCTGGCGGTGAACCTAAAAAAATAACTAGCTACCTAGCGACAGTAGCGACACTAATGCAGCGATCAGAAAAATGATCGCTTAGTGACACTGGCAAAAGGGGGTGAAAGGGTTAACTAGGAGCAATCAGGGGGTTAAATCTTTATTGGGGGGTGATAGGGGGCTACCCTGGACCTAACACTAACTGCCCTGACAGTTTTAACTGTTACAACTGACACTGAATGCATTGATCAGTAAAGAAATGATCAATGCAATCAGTGACACTGTGACTGGGGGGGGGGGGGGGGATCGGGGGGGGGGGGGGGTTTGTGTACCTATGTGTACCTATGTGTCAGTGTAGTGTTTTGGTGCACTTACTTTTAGTCTTCTCCTCGTAGTCCGGTCAAAAAGACCGCCCCGAGGAGAATGACATCACTTCCTCCTTCCTGTGTAAACAATACACAGTGGGAGGAAGTTCGTCATTGGTCAGGAGCGATCCAGAGGGGGTG
Source organism: Lithobates pipiens (assembly GCF_037356315.1). NCBI lineage: Eukaryota > Metazoa > Chordata > Amphibia > Anura > Ranidae > Lithobates > Lithobates pipiens. Next base: position 1,752,798 of record NW_027507872.1, on the reverse strand, counting down.
GCCAGAAACCAACGGTCATCCCCTCATCACGGATCGCTCCTGGAGGGAAACGGACCGCCGTATCCAGCGGGAGGGGGTCCGATCGGACCCTCCACCCGCTGGAAGGCAGGCACGTACATCTACGTGCTTGTGCCTGCCTGTGCCATTGTGATGACGTACAATGGCAATACGGCGGTCCTTAAGTGGTTAATTGTGCTACTAAATGTGAGTACCCAGGACTATGTCCTTTTTACAATAAAACCTGTTTGACATTACTTCACTATTGGAGCCCCTCTTCTTTTTTCCGGGTTTGATCTGTGGTCCATGGCTGAGTACCTGGAGGGAATTGCCTCGGTGTCTATATCAGCTGAGGACATACACCTTAACCATTGAAGCATATTGCTGTCTAACTGACAGCAGTGAGGTAAGGTACCCTCTGCACTCAGTGTGCGAGCACCTGCTTTGAGGAGTTGTAAGATCACCGGTGGAACTATCCCGTGTTTGTTCACAGAATTAGCCTATTACACAGCACAGTGTGGACTCACTTATTTGCATGACCTGATACGGATTGCTATTTTTTCGACAAATAGAGACACTTTATGAATTTTTTGGGATTGTGTTTTATATCTAGTTTTATTTTTTTGTTTATTTATTTGTTGGATCTTACTTTTATACAATTTTTTAACGTATATATATTTTTTTCACTTGGATGCACTTTTATGGATTGAGACACATTTTGGATTGCACACTCTTTTGGATTATTATTATTATTACCTGCGATTCCGCTATTTATTGTTTCACTTGCACTTTATTAGGAATACGTAGACTACTTGAATTTCTATACTGATCACTTTATAAATGATACTAGGAATATGTGTATTACCTGAATATCTTATTAGTCACTTTATAATGATTTTATGCATATAGGGTATAGATACAGTTTAACCACTTGCTTACTGGGCACTTAAACACCCTTCCTGACCAGACCAATTTTCAGCTTTTGGTGCTCTCACACTTTGAATGACAATTACTCAGTCATGCAACACTGTACCCAAATGAATTTTGTGTCCTTTTTTTCCCACAAATAGAGCTTTCTTTTGGTGGTATTTGATCACCTCTGGGATTTTTATTTTTTGCGCTATAAATGAAAAAAGACCGAAATTTTTTTTTAAAAACGCATATTTCTTTGTTTCTGTGATAAAATTTTGCAAATTATAATTTTTTTTTCATAAATTTTGGCAACAATTTATACTGCTACATATCTTTGGTAAAAATAACCCAAATTAGTGGATATTATTTGGTCTTTGTGAAAGTTAGAGAGTCTACAAGCTGTGGTGCAAATCATAAAAAATTGATCACACCTGATGTACTGGTGGCCTATCTCATTTCTTGCGACCCGAACAAGTCAGGAAAGTACAAATACCCCCCAAATGACCCCTTTTTTGAAAGTAGACATTCCAAGGTATTTACTAAGATGCATGGTGAGGTTTTTGATGTTGTCATCTTTTTCCCACAATTCTTTGCAAAATTAAGATTTTTTATTTTTTTTTCTCACAAAATTTTCAATGTAATAGGTTATTTCTTTCACATGGCATGTGTATACCACAAATGACACCCCAAAATACGTTCTGCTACTCCTTCTGAGTATTACGATACCAAATGTGTGAGACTTTTACACAGCCTGGCCACATACAGAGGCCCAATATTGAAATAGCACCATCAGGCGTTCTAGGAGCATAAATTACACATTTCATTTCTCAACCACCTATTACAGTTTTGAAGGCCCTGGAGCACCAGGACAATGGAAATGCCCACAAAGTGACCCCATTTTGGAAAGCTAACACCCCAACGTATAATCTATGAGGCATATTGAGTTGTTTGAATGGTTCATTTTTTTCCAGAAGTTTTGGGAAAATGTGGAAAAAAAATGAAAACACATTTTTTTTACGCAAAGTTGACCATTTATAAGATATTTCCAACACATAGCATGCACATAGCAAAAATGACACCCCAAAATACGTTCTACTACTCCTCCTGAGTATAACGATACCAAATGTGTGAGACTTTTACGCAGCCTGGCCACATACAGAGGCCCAATATTGAAATAGCACCATTAGGCGTTCTAGGGGCATAAATTACACATCTCATTTCTCAACCACCTATTACATTTTTGAAGGCCCTGGAGCACCAGGACAACGGAAATGCCCACAAAGTGACCCCATTTTGGAAAGCTAACACCCCAACGTATAATCTATGAGGCATATTGAGTTGTTTGAATGGTTCATTTTTTTCCAGAAGTTTTGGGAAAATGTGGAAAAAAAATGAAAACACATTTTTTTTACGCAAAGTTGATCATTTATAAGATATTTCCAACACATAGCATGTACATAGCAAAAATGACACCCCAAAATACGTTCTACTACTCCTCCTGAGTATAACGATACCAAATGTGTGAGACTTTTACGCAGCCTGGCCACATACAGAGGCCCAATATTGAAATAGCACCATTAGGCGTTCTAGGGGCATAAATTACACATCTCATTTCTCAACCACCTATTACATTTTTGAAGGCCCTGGAGCACCAGGACAACGGAAATGCCCACAAAGTGACCCCATTTTGGAAAGCTAACACCCCAACGTATAATCTATGAGGCATATTGAGTTGTTTGAATGGTTCATTTTTTTTCCAGAAGTTTTGGGAAAATGTGGAAAAAAAATGAAAACACATTTTTTTTACGCAAAGTTGTCCATTTATAAGATATTTCCAACACATAGCATGTACATAGCAAAAATGACACCCCAAAATACGTTCTACTACTCCTCCTGAGTATAACGATACCAAATATGTGAGACTTTTACACAGCTTGTCCACATACAGAGGCCCAACATGCAAGGAACACCATCAGGTGTTCCAGGGACACATAGCATGCACATACCAAGAATTACACCCCAAAATACATTCTACTGAGAAAAGAGTAAACAAAAGATTACCTGTGGTTTTAGCAGCGCAGTTGTCCACAGGATGATAGCACTGGTCCAAGCAGCAGGCAGGGACTTGGTCAGCAAAAGTGAACACAATTTTCCAGGCAACAGGCAGGTATACTGTCCATAGTCAATATTGGCAGCAGGCAGGGATACTGTCCATATACAGTCCAAGGTCAGTACAGGCAGAGATCGTCAGCATTGCCAAAATATTGGTCCTGGTAGTAGGCAGGAACATGGTCCATCCACGTGGTGTGGTCAGTTCATGCGACAGGCAGAGGCATGATGGTATAGGTCCTACAGGCAGCAGGCAGAAGTAGGGCCTTGTTCAGGACAGAATGGGTATAGGGGTAGAGGCTTCTCCCACCCAAATCTCTTTGAAGCCTCCGAGTCTCCAGACCCTAATCTAGGAATGAGAAAACAAAGGAAATTGTCTTCTTCATCCAAAAAAACTATTCTGGAGCCCCTCACATATGTGAGACCCCTGTTATGAATCCCACTAGTCCACAGAGGGTACAAGATCAGTCCAAGAGGCAGGCAAAAGGCATGGTCAAACAGTCCAGGGTCAGTTCCAGATCAGGCAGAGGTATGTACAGAATCAGTAGGCAGAAGCGTGGTCGAATAACAGTCCAGGGTCAGTTCCAGATCAGGCAGAGGCATAAACAGAATCAGTAGGCAGAAGAGTGGTCGAATAACAAGCCAGGGTCAGTTATAGAGCAAGCAGAGGCATAAGGGGTTTGAAGATAAATGGCAGGAAGTGAGGGTTATGGTTACCATACTTCACTAATAATTCACTGAAGTATGGTAACGGCGGAAACAGTCACCTATGCAGAGGCCTGGTTGGGAAGGGCATTGGGCACAATGATAAGTGGTGTCTCTTCTCACTCCTCGTTTGCTGCACACCCGACATTTTTTCTGATGTCTTCGGCCTGTTGGTCTGGGAGGGATTTTATCAGGAAAGTGGCGTTCAGAGAGTCTGCTAATTACATCGGATCGAATGTTTTGTGGTGGGCCGTTGGGGTATATAAGGGCAGTGGTGATTTCCTCCTGGTAGCCAAGGAAGGGTATGGGTCTTTCTGTGGACTTACGATAAATTACATATGTGTTGTATATGGCCAAATTAAAGAAATAAATTGAATTTTTTTTATACCACTTGTATGTTCTTCTCGTGGCAAGATAGGGTTCGAGCATCTGGTCGTTCAAGTCGACACCCCCCATGAACATGTTGTACTCATGGATACAAGTGGGTTTTTGTATTGGGCCATCCCTCCTGGTGATCTCAACAAAAGTGTTGTTGTGGATCGAAGAAAGCATGTAGACATCCCTTCTGTCCCTCCACTTCACAGCCAAAATTTCCTCGTTCCGTAAACTCGCCGATTCGCCTCTTCTTAGCCTTTTGTTGACGAGGCTTTGAGGAAAGCCCTTCCGGTTCGTTCTTACGGTGCCACATGCTGGAGTTTGCTTTCTATGGAGGTTGCGGAACAGGGGTAAACTGGTATAAAAATTGTCCACATACAGATGGTAGCCTTTCTCCAGGAGTGGGTTTATGAGTTCCCAAACAACTTTTCCACTCGATCCGATGTATTCGGGGCAATTAGGGGGATGTAGCTGGGTGTCCTTCCCTTCGTATACCATGAAGGAATATGTATACGCTGTGGCTCGATCCCATAATTTATACATTTTCACCCCATAGCGGGCCCTTTGAGGGAATAAATTGCTTTAGGCCCAGCCTGCCAGAAAATTTTATCAGGGACTCATCCACACATGTGTTGGTCTGGGGTAAACAACTGGGGGAAAATCTGAGAAAAATAATTCATTAGCGGCCGAATTTTGTAAAGTTTATCAAAATTTGGGTCATTCCGGGGAAGGCACTGGGTATTGTCGTTAAAGTGTAGGAATCTCATTATCGTTAGATATCTGGTCCGGGACATTATTGAGGAAAAGATGGGCATGTGATAGATGGGGCGGGATGACCAATATGCGCATATTTCATTTTTATTGTTTAGTCCCATACAAAATGTGATGCCCAAAAATTTTTTAAACTGCTCCACTGTTAGGGCTCTCCACTTGTAGGGACGGGCATAAGAGGACGTTGGGTTGCTTTCAATAAATTGATGGGCATATAGGTTGGACTGGACCACAATGGATTCAAGCATGTCCTCTGTAAAAATTAGGTGGAAAAAGTCCATCAGGGAAAAATTGTGTGTGTCCACCTGGACTCCTGGGTTGGCAGTGAAAGGGGGAACGTTGGCTTTTCCTGAGTTAGGAGGAAGCCACAAGGGGTTCTGGAGGGAATAGGGAAGGCTGGCATGGGACCTAACCCTTTGGGGCCGAGTTGACACCCCACTTGTACGTGGCCTTTGCCGAGGTACTGTGGTGCCGGTGGATGGCACTGGGTTGCCGGTGGATGGCTCTGCGGTGCTGGTGGATGGTACCGCCTCCTCACCAGTGCGCCTTCGTCTGACGGGCGGACTATCATCTTCCTCCTCTGAGGCTGTCATGGTACCGCTGCTGAGGACAGGCTCGTAGTCCACGTCAGAGTCACAATCTGAATATGAGGAGGAATCCGAAGCGGAAACCTCCCCATTGCTCTCATCGGCTGCAAGGATATCATATGCCTCCTCAGCTGAATACAATCTTTGTGACATTTTTATTGGTCACAAATGGCACTGACAGGTGACGCTGATCTGGCAGATGACACTGACAGGTGACGCTGATTTGGCAGATGACACTGACAGGTGACGCTGATGTGGCAGGTGACACTGACAGGTGACGCTGATCACAGGTGACACTGACGTGGCAGGTGGCACTGACGACACGTGGCACTGACAACACGTGGCAATGACAAATGGCACTGGAGGCAGGTGGCACTGGAGACAGATGGGGCTGACAGATGGGGCTGACAGATGGGGCTGGCAGATGTCGCTGGCAGATGTCGCTGACAGATGGCACTGGGGCTGGCACTGGCAGATGGTGCTGGCTATTTGCTCTGGCAAATGGGGCTGGCAGATGGCACTGCGGCTGGCAGATGGCGCTGGCAGGTGGCACTGGCGCTGGCAGGTGGCACTGGCAGGTGGCACTGGCAGGTGGCACTGGCACTGACGGCACTGGGGCTGACGGCACTGGGGCTGAAGGATGGCACTGACGCTGGCAGGTGGCACTGGCAGGTGGCACTGGGGCTGACGTCACTGGGGCTGACGGCACTGGGGCTGACGGATGGCACTGGCGCTGGCAGGTGGCACTGGCGGCACTGGAGCTGATGGCACTGGGGCTGACGGATGGCACTGTCGCTGGCAGGTGGCACTGGCAGGTGGCACTGGCGCTGGCAGGTGGCACTGGCACTACTGGCAGATGGCACTGGGCTGACAGATGGCACTGGCACTGGGGCTGACAATTGGCACTGGGGCTGACACTGAAACAATGTATCACTCACAGATCGCTCTCCCTCCTCACACGCTGTCTCTGTGTGAGGAGGGAGAGACACGGCAATGGGAGATGATCTCATATGTTTACATTTGAGATCATCTCCCATTGGCAGCTGCGATCGCTCTGTGAACGGCCGCTTTGATTGGCTGTTCATGGCGATCTGTATTTGCCTGTCTCCGGGAGACACAGCGAATACAAAACTTCCGCGATGAGCGCCCCCGGCGGTGCGCATTGCGGAAGTAAACACCAGGCCGTCCAGGGACGGCCAGGCGAAGGAACCCGCCCGCTCTAAGGCCATCATTCGGCTATAGGGCGGGCGGGAGGAGGTTAAATTAATTGTTTGCTATAATCGCATAGGTGTGCTTTTTAGATTTTGTATGCGATTATTTATTCACTATTATTGGATTTAATTTCGTTTTTGTGTGGAGCGCAACACCATTCTTTATCATTATTATAATTTGAGGGGAGGGTTTGCACCTCTGTCTGTGGTTTGCTGCAACCATATTAGCTCTTTTGTTTAACCATTGTAGCGCGAGGATAACCAACAATTACCAAGTGTGGGAGGCAGTTTCACCACCAATTGGTTCCAATGAGTCACCCTGGCTTGCCATTACTGGTATCTCCACAGAGGATGACAGTGTGGAGGCATGACTGGAGTTTCCAGCACCTGGGGGTGGAATTTTTGGTACCTTTGTGGTAGCTCTGGAAGTCATAGTGCTAAGCACAAAAGCAGAGGCACTTTAAGAAAAATATACTACTTGCTGAGCAATAGTTTAGCAAAACAATGCCACCATAAAGATCAGCTTTTGGTGTTGAGTAACAATTGTAATTCCTGCACTGGAAATGCCTGTATACATCCCTTACGTGTCAGTTGCTCTGATAGATACATCCCTTACCTTCAGTTGCTCTGATGGAGATCTCTGATAATGAGAGCGTCTGTCTAAAAGCCTCAGGTGTGAGCCTGATTTGGCACCCTCAGCATCTTCCGCCCCTTAGCGTGTGCGCCCCATCCCACACAGCGCCCCCCTGCTTTTTAGACCACGGCCCTTTCCAATACCCGCCCCCTCCTTGTTTCAAGAATGACACTAGTCCATGCGCGCGGACGGCATTCAGGTCTGCAAACGCAGACCTGATGAGGAGGCTGTGATCACCGTCTAGCACCTTGCCAGAGTGAACACAGTGCCTTGTACAAGGTCTGGGGCGCAACAATTTATTCTCCATGGGAAAATGCTTATACAAAGGGCACGTTTGATATGTCAATGTAATATGGGACGCTGCCACCGCACCTCTCCGGGAGGGGAGGAGAGATTTATCAGCAGTAGTGTTTGGCTCCTTAGTTTGCAAGATAATGTAGTAACTTATTTTCATGTATAGAGGGCCCCTACTAAAACATGTTTTATGAACTTAGCCCCCTTTAGAAGAGGAAACGCGATCTGTTCAATTAAGAACCCCCCTTTGGCTACTGGGACCACACTCGCTGTTATATATGTAGTGACTTTTCTTCCCTGGAACATGTTTTTTGGAAAAAAAATATATATATATATAATAAAAATATATATCTCTGCTAAAATATATATAATGTTTGGGGGTTCCAAGTAATTTTGTAGCAAAAAATATTGATAAACTTAAGAAAGAAGTGTCAGAAAAAGATTTAGACTTTAAGTGGTTAAAGAGGAGGGCCGGTTTAAAAAAAAATATTTTAAAGTCAGCAGCTGCAAACACTGTAGCTGCTGACTTTTAATAAGCACACTTACCTGTCCAGGGCGCCCGCGATGTCAGCCGCCCGAGGCTGACCCGTCTCTCGGTCTCGGGTCCCGGCGCCACCATTTTGGCTAAGGGAAACAGGCAGTGGAGCCTTGCGGCTTCACTGCCCTTTTCCTACTGCGCATGCTCGAGTCGCGCAGCGCTTTGTGAATGGGGCGCGCTGTGTTCTGGGACACACAGTTCCCAGAACACAGCACGACCCATTACCCAGAAGACGCAGCACGGAGGAGAGAAGACCAGAAGATCTCCGCGGAAGAGGCAGATTAGGATGATGTGCCTAGCAACAGGCATTTCTGGTAAGTTTTTTTTTTCAGATTTTTTTCACATTTTTTATGTATTTTTTTTTTCAGGGTGGCCCTCCACTTTAAATTCCTGCATTTACATTGAAAACTTGGCAGTCTGCCCAGATTATTTATTTACATTATTTATTTACACAGAAGTTCTATCAGTTTGATCTAAGAAGGAAGCTTAATTACAATGTTGCAAGTTAAAAAACTTGGCACACTGCCCAGAAAGGATGAGCTGAACACCCCCCTGTTCGGTTCGCACCAGAACCTGCGAACAGACCTAAACTTTGTGTGAACTTTAGAACCCTATTAAAGTCTATGGGACTCGAACGTTCACAATCTAAAGTGCTAATTTTAAAGGCTAATATGCAAGCTACTGTCCTAAAAAGTGTCTGGGGACCTGGGTCCTGCCCCAGGGGACATGGATCAATGCAAAAAAAAAGGCATTTTTTTCAGGAGCAGTGATTTTAATAATAATTAATGTGAAACAATAAAAGTGTAATATTCCTTTAAATTTCGTACCGGGGGGGGGGGGTGCCTATAGTATGCCTGTGAAGGGGCGCATGTTTCCCGTGCTTAGAACTGTCCCTGCACAAAGTGTCATTTCGCAAGGAAAAAAAGTCTCTTAAAATCACTTTCAATTGTCGGCTCCCGTAATACAGAGGTTCTCCAGTGACGTATGGATGACCCCGCCCCCCTCTGATGTAACGGAAACCTGCATTACATCAGAGGGGGACGGGGTCACCCATATGTCACTGGGGAACCCCATGGCTTCCCTCACCAGCGTCAGAGGGGACGGGGTCAGGTGACAGGTGGCCCCGCCCTCCTAATATAAGAAACGTCAGCGCTGGGATCCCCCCAGTGTCTCCTCAGTGGAGACAGAAGACGGATGCATGTATGGACAGCTTTGGACTGAAAATCACCCATCGCTGGATCAGATCAGCCATCGCTGGACCCCGGAGAGATGATCATCCATCGCTGGGTAGCAAGAATGGATTAGCACCGCTGGAATCTTTTTTAAAAAATTTTTTATTTTTAACCACTTCAGCCCCGGACCAATAAACACCTTAAGGACCAGAGGTCTTTTTCCAATTTCGCACTGCGCTGCTTTAACTGGTAATTGCGCGGTCATGCAATATTGCACCCAAACAAAATTTGCGTCCTTTTCTTCCCACAAATAGAGCTTTCTTTTGATGGTATTTGATTGCCTCTGCGATTTTTATTTTTTGCGATATAAATGGAAAAAGAGCGAAAATTTTGAAAAAAAAAGATATTTTCTTCTTTTTGTTATAAGAAAAATTGAATAAACTAAATTTTAGTCATACATTGAGGGCAAAATGTATTCAGCCATATGTCTTTAGTAAAAAAAATGTCAATAAGCGTATATTTTTTAGTTTGCGCAAAAGTTATAGCATCTACAAACTAGAGTACATTTTCTGGAATTTACACAGCTTTTAATTTATGACTGCCTATCTCATTTCTTGAGGTGCTAAAATGGCAGGGCAGTACAACCCCCCCCCCCCCCCAAATGACCCCATTTTGGAAAGTAGACACCCCAAGGAAATTGCTGATGGGTATGTTGAGCCCATTGAATATTTATTTTTTTTGTCCTAAGGGATTGAATAATGACAAAAAAAAATAAAAAATTTACAAAAAGTTGTCACTAAATGATATATTGCTCACACATGCCATGGTTATATGTGGAATTGCACCCCAAAATATATTCCGCTACTTCTCCCGAGTATGGGGATACCACATGTGTGGGACTTTTTGGGAGTCTATTCGCGCACGGCCCCCCGAAATCCAATCACCACCTTCAGGATTTCTAAGGGTGCAAATTTTTGATTTCACTCCTCACTACCTATCACAGTTTCGAAGGCCATAAAATGCCAAAATAGCACAAAAACCCCCCAAAATGACCCCATTTTGGAAAGTAGACACCCCAAGCTATTTACTGAGAGGCATGTTGAGTCCATGGAATATTTTATATTTTGCCACAAGTTGCGGGAATATTACAAACTTTTTTTTTTTGCACAAAGTTGTCACTAAATGATATATTGCTCACACATGCTATGGGCATATGTGAAATGACACCCCAAAATACATTCTGCTGCTTCTCCTGAGTACAGGGATACCACATGTGTGGGACTTTTTGGGAGCCTAGCCGCGTATGGGACCCCGAAATCCAAGCACCGCCTTCAGGATTTCTAAGGGCATACATTTTTTATTTTACTCCTCACTACCTATCACTACCTATCACTACCTATCACAGTTTTGAAGGCCATAAAATGCCAAGATGGCACAAAACCCCCCCTAAATGACCCCATTTTGGAAAGTAGACACCCCAAGCTATTTGCTGAGGGGCATGTTGAGACCATTGAATATTTTTTTTTTTGTCCCAAGGGATTGAATAATGACAAAAAATAAAAATATTTTTTTTTTTTTTACAAAAAGTTGTCACTGAATGATATATTGCTCACACATGCTATGGGCAGAAGTCAAATTACACCCCAAAATAAATTCTGCTGCTTCTCCCGAGTACGGGGATACCACATGTGGGGGACTTTTTGGGAGCCTAGCCACGTACGGGACCCCGAAAACCCAAGCACTGCCTTCCGGATTTAAATATAAAATGCTACCAAAAAAAACTTAGCGATCGCAGGGATCAGGCCTGACTCTGCGATCGCTGCAGTTATGTGTTTAGTGTTTTGTAAGTGACAGTGATCGATCGATACTGCACTTGGGAGGGCTGGGCAGAGGGGCAAAACGCAGGTGCTAGCAGGTATCTGGGCTGATCCCGCTCAATGCGTTTTTTTGGAACCCTAAACTGCTGGGGACGCTAGTATAGATCTGATCAGATCAGATATTGATCTGTTCAGATTCTATACCACTACGGGAGGTTTATGCTTTGCGTGTGGGTGTTAGCGGTACTGGCACTAACCTTGCGCTGTAACACTTATACGGTGATCGCTGGTGAAAGGGTTAACTAGGGGCAATCAGGGGGTTAAAACCATTATTGGGTAGTATATCGGGGTACCTAGCGATATAAAAACCTGGCGGTGAACCTAAAAAAATAACTAGCTACCTAGCGACACTAATGCAGCGATCAGAAAAATGATCGCTTAGTGACACTGGCAAAAGGGGGTGAAAGGGTTAACTAGGGGCAATCAGGGGGTTAAACCATTATTGGGTAGTATATCGGGGTACCTAGCGCTATAAAAACCTGGCAATGAACCTAAAAAAATAACTAGCTACCTAGCGACACTAGCGACACTAATGCAGCGATCAGAAAAATTATCGCTTAGTGACACTGGCAAAAGGGGGTGAAAGGGTTAACTCTAGGGGCAATCAGGGGGTTAAAACCATTATTGGGTAGTATATCGGGGTACCTAGTGCTATAAAAGCCTGGCGGTGAACCTAAAAATATAACTAGCTACCTAGCGACACTAATGCAGCGATCAGAAAAATTATCGCTTAGCGACACTTGCAAAAGGGGGTGAAAGGGTTAACTAGGGGCAATCAGGGGGTTAAAACCATTATTGGGTAGTATATCGGGGTACCTAGCGCTATAAAAACCTGGCGGTGAACCTAAAAAAATAACTAGCTACCTAACGACACTAGTGACACTAATGCAGCGATCAGAAAAATGATCGCTTAGTGACACTGGCAAAAGGGGGTGAAAGGGTTAACTCTAGGGGCAATCAGGGGGTTAAAACCATTATTGGGTAGTATATCGGGGTACCTAGCGCTATAAAAACCTGGCGGGGAACCTAAAAAAATAACAAGCTACCTAGCGACAATAGCGACACTAATGCAGTGATCAGAAAAATTATCGCTTAGCGACACTGGCAAAAGGGGTGAAAGGGTTAACTAGGGGCAATCAGGGGGTTAAAACCATTATTGGGTAGTATATCAGGGTACCTAGCGCTATAAAAACCTAGCGGTGAACCTAAAAAAATAACTAGCTACCTAGCGACAATAGCGACACTAATGCAGCGATCAGAAAAATTATCGCTTAGTGACATTGGCAAAAGGGGGTGAAAGGGTTAACTCTAGGGGCAATCAGGAGGTTAAACCTTTATTGGGGGGTGATAGGGGGCTACCCTGGACCTAACACTAACTGCCCTGACAGTTTTTACTTTTACAACTGACACTGAATGCAGTGATCAGTAAATAAATGATCAATGCAATCAGTGACACTGTGACTGGGGGGGGGGGGGGGCGGGGAGGGATCGGGGGGGGTTTGTGTGCCTGTGTGTACCTACATGTCAGTGTAGTGTTGGTGCACACTTACTTTTTGTCTTCTCCTCGTAGTCCGGTCAAAAAGACCGCCCCGAGGAGAATGATATCACTTCCTCCTTCCTGTGTATACAATACACAGTGGGAGGAAGCTTGTCATTGGCCAGGAGCGATCGAGAGGGGATGGCCAGAAACCAACGGCCATCCCCTCATCACGGATCGCTCCTGCAGCGAACCAGACCGCCGTATCCAGCGGGAAGGGGTCCGATCGGACCCCCCACCCGCTGGAAGGCAGGCACGTACATGTACGTGCTTGTGCCTGCCTGTGCCATTGTAATGACGTACAATGGCAATACGGCGGTCCTTAAGTGGTTAATAAAGGAATTTTCCAAAAGTGTGTTTGTCTTATTTAACCATTTTTTACACTTTCTTTGTGAAATGGTAGGGGTACTTTTGTACCCCCTTACCAGATCATACAGGGGGGGTGGGATCTGGGGGTCCCCTTGTTAAAGGGGGCTTCCAGATTCTGATAAGCCCCCCACCCGCAGACCCCCACAACCACCGGCCAGGGTTGTGGGGATGAGGCCCTTGTCCCCATCAACATGGGGACATGGTGCTTTGAGGGGTCACAGACCCCCAAAGCATCCTCCCAATGTTGAGGGCATGTGGCCTGGTACAGTTCAGGAGGGGGGCGCTCTCTCGCTCCCCCCTCTTTTCCTGCGGCCTGCTCAGATAAAGGGTCTGGTATGGATATTTAGGGGGACCCCACTTCAATTTTTTTTTAATTTGATGCGGGGTTCCCCTTAATAGTGCAGGGACAGTTCTAAGCACGGGAAACATGCACCCTTCACAGGCAAACTATAGACACCCCCCAGATACGAAATTTAAAGGAATATTACACTTTTATTGTTTCACTTTAATCATTATTAAAATCACTGCTCCTGAAAAACCGTCAGTTTTTAAAACTTTTTTTTTGCATTGATCCATGTCCCCTGGGGCAGGACCCAGGTCCCCAAACACTTTTTAGGACAGTAACTTGCATATTAGCCTTTAAAATTAGCACTTTAGATTTCTCCCATAGACTTGTACAGGGTGTTCCAGCTTTTCGAATTTTCCATGAACAGCCCAAATTGTTCACTGTTCACTGAACAGGCAATGTTTGAGTCAAACATGAGTTCGACTCAAATGTGAATCTCATCCCTACTGCCCAGATGTTTTCTTTTGACAGCTGAGTGAGCAGTTTCTCCACTTGTTTATAGGAAAGAATTGGCAACCTCTGCAGGAGAGATCGTCAAAGGGGGTAAATCGAGATCAAAATTTTTTAACGATTAATTGTGCAGCTCTAGTAAACAATAATTGAGGCTTTGGGACACCCTTGGGGACAGCTGCATTGGCAAGTCCAAAGCTTGGATCGTTTTGTTCCAAGCAAATAGAATACTGTTTTGCAACAGTCTCGAATGGAACTCGGCATAGGGAACTGCTTTGAATGAAGCCACCATCCTTTCTAACAACCTAATGCAAAGGTGAATGGAGGGATCTCCTTTTGACCTGACCATCCACACCAACTCTCTTATAGAGTTGTTTCTTTCCTGGGCAAGGACACCCTTTTTCTGGGATATACCTATGATCAGACCCAAATACTCCAGATTTTTTAGTGGTTTTAAGGGAGACTTCACTAGGTTGAGAACACAACCCAGCCTTTTCAAGGTAACTGGTTGTAATGCGTACACCTTACTCCGAACACCAATTGGTCTATTTGCAATAGCTTGTCTAGGTATGCCAAGACTGTTTATGCCTTATGCCCTTAACCTGGCTAGAGGTGGGGCTAGCATTTTTGTGAACACTCAAGGTGCTGTAGCTGGCCTAAAGGGCAAGACCCAAACTGAAATGCTGTTGTTCTACTTTGAACTGCAGAAACCTTTGGTGAGCAGGAAATATATGGACATGCAAATATGCATCCCTGAGGCCGATAGACGCCAGAAGTTTTCCTTCTTGTAGGATAGAAACTACTGACCTGAACTATCAGCTGACTCTACTAGAGGTAGCTTGAAAGAGGCATGAACCATCTCAGTAATGCCATGTACACACGACCAGGCTTTGAGGGACTGAATTCCGTCTGACTTTTCAATGGACTTCCATTGAATTGGACTTGTCTACACACAATCACACCAAAGTCCTAGGGATTTGACCGATGATGACGCAAGACCGGACTAGAATAAGGAAGTTCATAGCCAGTAGCCAATAGCTGCCCTAGCATCGGTTTTCATCCGTTGGACTAGCACACAGACGAACAGATTTTTCAACCGGACTCAAGTCCATCGGAAAGATTTGAAACATGTTCTAAATCTAAAGTCCGTCTGATTTTTTGACAGCAAAGGTCTGATGAAGCCCACACACGGTCGAATTGACCGATGGATTCGTTTTGTTGGACCTTTGCTGTCAAAGTCCGGCATAAGAGATTTGTACCAGAAATCTCTCAGATTGTGAAGCTGAAAAAAGGTTCAACTCTAGTTGTCTCCTTTGCAGAGGAATAGATAAACCGGGAATCCAAGGTGCAATTGCTTCTCACACTTCAGCCCCTGTATACGTGACTGAAAATGGCCCATGTTAGATCCCCCCTCCCCCACCTTAGATCCCTTATCAAGGGAACAGTGGGTAGAGGATGAGAGGTTACCCTCAGGTGATCAGGAAGAAAAGCAAACTGATTCTACTTATCCGGATGATCCCATTCAGTTTAAATAAGCTTTTCTCGTAATGCATGGACAGAAAACGCATGCAAAGACTATAAAGGTTTCAAAGAACCCAAGGAGGAAAGCAGACTTTCAGCTAACTTGGTTAGGGGTAGCATGAAAGTAGAGCGAATCATTTGCGTAAGGATTTGTACCTCACATTGTAAAGCTGAATCAACTGTTTCCTCCGCAGAGGAATAATCGGCTTGTTTTTCCTCTTGATTGTCTGAGGGTAACAACTCATCCTGTTCCCACTGTTCCCTTGGTAAAGGGTTTGGAGTGGGAGAGAGGGATCTAACACGCTCCCTATCGCCTTGGATGGAGGATGCGATTAAAGCCGCTAATCTTCCTTCTAAGCCCTGCAGGACAGAGGAAGATGCATCTTCAGTAACATATACAGGGGCCGAAGTGCGAGAAGCAATTGCACACACCAATCGGTTCCAAAGACTCACTCTTGCTTGCCATATCTAGTATCTCCAGAGAGGATGACAGTGTGAAGGCATGGCTGGAGTTCCCAGCGCCTGGGGGTTGAACTTTTGGTTCCTTAGTAGTAACCTTGGAAGCCATAGTACTAAGCGCAAAAGCAGAGGCACTCTAGGAAATGTTCTATTTGCTGAGGAATAGAAAAAAACAAAACAATGGCAGCATAGATTAATCTGATGCTAAACAATGTCTTTTGCTGTAGTGCAAATGCCTGTATACACTCCTCATGTGCTCCAGTGCTCCTGTGTCAGCTCTTGCTTCAGCTCCTCTGTTTAGACACACTAAAGGCCCGTACACACGGTCGGACTTTTTGACAACAAACATGCAAATTAGCTGTTTTGGAGCAACATCCGACTGTGTGTACGCTCCATCGGACAAACTTTTTCAGTTTTCATCGGACTTTTGTTGGCTGTGCGAACGGACAAACTTTCTGGCAACAAAAGTCCGATGGAGCAAAGTCCGACCGTGTGTATGCAAAAGCATCGGACTTTTGTACAAGGTACAAACACGCATGCTCAGCACCAATGCAAACGATCGAACTACAATACAGAAGTTGACCAAAGGTGGCGCTGGAGTCATTGAACGTCCTCTTTTGAAGCGGCGTCAGTACGTTGTGACGTCATTACGTTCGTGTTTGTTGTCCAAAAGTCCGACCGTGTGTATGCAATACAAACTTGTGGACCACGCCCTTTGTACAAAAGTCCACGGGAAAGTTTGTACAAAGTCCGACCGTGTGTATGAGGCTTTAGTTATCAGAACATCAGCTTTTAAGCCATTTCAGGGGTAAATCTGATTGCCTGTGCACCGTGTGCTTTCACAAGGACGCGAAGTCAGCACACGGTGCCTGAGCACTTTAATCACACCCCTTTCCTCTGCCCTCCCTCCGTACAAAAGTAAAACCTCAGCCCGCGTGAGGACGGCTCAGGATTCAGTCTGAGACACAGACCAGGAGGAGAGGAGGCTGCAGTCACTATGCCTCCTTACTGTCTCCCTTTGAAAAAAGGCTGGCTTCTTTTGCATATCAAGTAAAAAATGTCGAGGGGGGGGGGGGAGGGGCGGCGGGGGTACTTTAGAAGTTTATGAATCAGCCTTTAGCGCTTTCACACTGTAATGGCAGCATAGCATTTCCCAAAACTGCTTACAGATGTAATGTACCATAGTACATGTACCCCCCCCCCCCCAGCTACTCAGTTTCCCCAAAGCTGCTAGGACACACGCTGTTGTAGCACAGATTGAAAAGGTATGTGCATTCTTACTCCCTCTAGAGGAGACTTTAAGGCATTATAATGTAACATATGAAATAAAAGTCATAGGTGGACTTTGCAGTTCCTAAGCTTTTCTCTTACCCTTTCCTCGCTGCAGAATACTGCTGAAAACAGACAGATCCAAACATCACCCATCACGGAAGGTAGCATAGTTAAACTTTCAAAGACCAGGTCCCTTTCAATAGGGTTTCCACTCCTTTGGACCTGTATAGCACCCCTCAGGACAGCTTTAGGTAATGTAGCAAGACCAAAAAGAGTCCTTGTTCCTAGGGTCCAGCCCTCAAACAGAAGCATTACAGGCAAAACCTCATTCTATGCAAGGCCCAGGTCCCATCCTGTGGCTGCAGTGGTGTGGATGGATCCGGTTGTGGAGGTTTTTTAAATCTAGCATGGATCCCTCCTGGAGCGCCTAAGAGCGCATCTTCACTCTTGACCAACACCTTTAGACACTGTCGAAAAAAACTGATGCGCTCCTGGAAGGAGGAGGGATTATATAGGAAGTGAACTTCCTTGATTGGTTATACCAGTGTCAACACCTGAAGGTGGCCCATAACCCATTAAGTAATTACTTAAGGCTCTGTGTCCCGTGATGTAGGATTAAGAAAAGGCATAGGTGGACTTTTTACAGTTCCTAGGCTTCTTCTCTTACCTTATCCTCGCTGCAGGATACTGCTGTAACAGACAAATCCAAACTTCACCTATCACGGCAGGTTGCGTTAGTAAACCTTCAAAGACCGGGCCCCTATAATATGGGTTCCACTAATTTGGACCTGTATAGCACCCCTCAGGAGCAACTTTAGGTAATGTAGCAAGACCAAAAAGAGTCCTGGTTCCTGGGGTCCAGCTCTCAAAGAGAGGCGTTACAGGTAAAACCTTGTTGTTCTATGCAAGGCCTGGGTACCATCCTGTGGCCTCAGGGGCTTGGATGGATCAGTTGTGGAGGTTATTTAAATCCAGCATGGATCCCTCTCTTGGAGCTTCTCAGAGCACATCTTTACTCATGATCAACACCTTAGACACTGGCAAAAAAACTGAGGTACTCCTGGATGGAGGAGGGGTTTTATAGGCGAGTGAACTTTCTGTATTGGATATACCAGTGTCCATCACCTGAAGGTGGCCTATAACCCATTACGTTATTACTTAGGCTCTGTGTCCCATGATGTATGATACAGAAAAACGTTTTTTCCTACAAGTTTTTTTACTTTAAAATTTACGGATACCTGCTCCTCCAGCATGCCATCCGGGCTCAGTTTGGCTCCCTGACCATAGAGCTCAAGGAATCCCCAATGGAGGATCTATTATCCTACCCAGACATTACTAAACTGGTCACAACATTCTATAGTCATCTCACTGGGGCAGGGGTGGACCCATTTCACAATTCTTATACAAAATGGCGAAGGTTGATACCTGAGTTAACGCAGGAGGATTGGGAGGAGGCTACAGTAGTCTGTTTTCAGCATATCATAAGCACAGCAGATCAATATGTTCAATTCAAGTTTATCCATCATTTACATTATACCCCAGCTAGACTGGCATGTATGGGCTTCAGAGACTATGCAACCTGTGCTAGATGTACCATTGATAACGCTGATTTATATCATATGTTTTGGCGCTTTCCAGGACTGAACTCTTACTGGAAGGACCTGTTTAATTTCTTTGAAGACCAACTTGCCCTGCCGTTACCCCGGACCCCAGAAGTGGGACTACTGGGCATCCTGAATGACTTAAAGGGATTGTAAAGTGAATTTTTTTATTTATTTAAAATAACATACGTTATACTTACCTCCACCGTGCAGCTCGTTTTGCACAGAGTGACCCTGAACCTGCTCTTCTGGGGTCCCTCGGCGGCTGTCTCGGATTCCTCCCGCAGATGCTTCTCACGTTTATGCGAGCTCCCTCGCATGGTGAGAAACATCTGCGGGCGCGCTCCCATGATACAGCCGGCGGCTATAGCCGCTCACTGTATCACATGGCCCCGCCTCCCGACGCTCCGCGTCAGTGGATGTGATTGACAGCAGCGTGAGCCAATGGCTGCGCTGCTTTCCATTCATCCACTCCAGCCAATCAGCGGCTAGGCTGAACGGTGGAAAGGACGTCGGGGGACAAGCACGGGACTTTCGAGGGGTGAGGTAAGTAAAACGGGGGGCTGGGGGCGCATACACTGTCAGATGTTTTTTCACCTTAATGCATAGAATGCATTAAGGTGAAAAAACATTTACCTTTACAACCTTTAATAAATAAAGCACCTGCTCGGATTTTACTCCGTACCATCCTATTCTATGCACCTAAAGTGATTTTGTTGAATCGTAAAGAGAGTGACTCCCCAACAACCCAATCTCTGTATGGCATTATTAATGGGGAACTTCCCAAAATCAAAATTATATATAAGAATAGAGCTTGTTTAAAAAAATTCAATAAAGAGTGGCAGCCATGGTTGGATGTCTCCGGCTGCTTTTGGGGGACAGTCCTATCCTCGCAATTATCCTAATTATGGTGGCTAGGGATTGGACTGGGCCTGGAGGCAGCTGGAATAGGCAATATGATACCAAAAGGAAGTAAAGATTAAAAGACAACCGGTGTAATAAGCAGCTGCATTGGTGATGTGGATTAAGGTACTTTGACATAAACAGGGGGACAGTGATGTGTGTTAATGTTGTGTGTATGCTTGGTATGTTTGTCTAGTCTTTTGTTTCGTTTTTGTTGTTTCTCAGTTACTTTATCTCTGAAGTACCCATATGGCGGAGTCGAGATGCATTCTTGCCCTTGCTGCCATGATTCTGGTAGAGGGGAGCTGAATGGTATTGCTTATGCTTAACCACTTGACCACTGGGCACTTAACCACTTCAGCCCCGGACCAATAAACACCCTAAGGACCAGAGGTCTTTTTACAATTTCGCACTGCACTACTTTAACTGGTAATTGCGCGGTCATGCAATGTTGTACCCAAACGAAATTTGTGTCCTTTTCTTCCCACAAATAGAGCTTTCTTTTGATGGTATTTGATTGCCTCTGCGACTTTTATTTTTTGCGATATAAATGGAAAAAGACCGAAAATTTCGAGAAAAAATGATATTTTCTACTTTTTGTTATAAGAAAAATCGAATAAACTCAATTTTAGTCAAACATTTAGGGCAACATTTATTCAGCCACATGTCTTTAGTAAAAAAAATGTCAATAAGCGTATATTTATTGGTTTGCGCAAAAGTTATAGCGTCTACAAACTAGAGTACATTTTCTGGAATTTACACAGCTTTTAATTTACGACTGCCTATCTAATTTCTTGAGGTGCTAAAATGGCAGGGCAGTACAAACCCCCCCCAAATGACCCCATTTTGGAAAGTAGACACCCCAAGGAAGTTGTGGAGAGGCATGTTGAGCCCATTGAATATTTTTTTTTTGTCTCAAGTGATTGAATAATGACACACAAAAAAAAAGTTTACAAAAAGTTGTCACTAAATGATATATTGCTTACACATGCCATAGTTATATGTGGAATTGCACCCCAAAATATATTCTGCTGCTTCTCCTAAGTACGGGGATACCACATATGTGGGACTTTTTGGGAGTCTAGCTGCGTACGGTACCCCGAAAACCAATCACTGCCTTCAGGATTTCTAAGGGTGCAAATTTTTGATTTCACTCCTCACTACCTATCACAGTTTCGAAGGCCATAAAATGCAGAAATAACACAAAACCCCCCCCAAATGACCCCATTTTGGAAAGTAGACACCCCAAGGAAGTTGTGGAGAGGCATGTTGAGCCCATTGAATATTTTTTTTTTGTCCCAAGTGATTGAATAATGACACAAAAAAAAAAAAAAGTTTACTAAAAGTTGTCACTAAATGATATATTGCTCACACATGCCATAGTTATATGTGGAATTGCACCCCAAAAATTTGACTTATGCCCATACCATGTGTGAGCAATATATCATTTAGTGACAACTTTGTGCAAAAAAAAAAAAAAAATTTGAAATTCCTGCAACTTGTGGCAAAATATAAAATATTTCATGGACTCAACATGCCTCTCAGTAAATATTTACTGATCACTGCATTCAGTGTCAGTTGTAAAAGTAAAAACTGTCAGGGCAGTTAGTGTTAGGTCCAGGGTAGCCCCCTATCACCCCCAAAACCAAGCACTGCCTTCCGGATTTAAATATAAAATGCTACCAAAAAAACTGTTAGCGATCGCAGGGAACAGGCCTGACTCTGCGGCAGAGGGGCAAAACGCAGGTGCTAGCAGGTATCTGGGCTTATCCCGCTAACAATGCGTTTTTTTGGAGCCCTAAACTGCTGTGGACGCTAGTATAGATCTGATCAGATCAGATATTGATCTGTTCAGATTCTATACCACTACGGGAGGTGTATGCTTTGCGTGTGGGTGTTAGCGGTACTGGCACTAACCTAGCGCTGCCTGGGGCGACGCAGACCCTGACCCTAAAACCGAATTGATATCACCCGCCGGGTTATCAGGGGGTTAAACCTTTATTGGGTAATAAATGGTGGGTGCCCTGATGCTATAAAAAGCAAACTAACCAGAGTCACCCGTAACACTTATACGGTGATCACTGGTGAAAGGGTTAACTAGGGGCAATCAGGGGGTTCAAATTTTTATTAGGTAGTATATGGGGGTCCCTGGCGCTATATAAAAACCTGACGGGGAACCTTAATAACTAACTGGCTAACCAGCGTCACCAGTGACACTTATACTGTGATCGCTGGTGAAAGGGTTAACTAGGGGTAATCAGGGGGTTAAAACCATTATTGGGTAGTTTATCGGGGTACCTAGCGCTATAAAAACCTGGCGGTGAACCTAAAAAAATAACTAGCTACCTAGCGACATCAGTGACACTAATGCAGCGATCAGAAAAATTATCGCTTAGTGACACTGGCAAAAGGGGGTGAAAGGGTTAACTCTAGGGGCAATCAGGGGGTTAAACCTTTATTGGGGGGTGATAGGGGGCTACCCTGGACCTAACACTAACTGCCCTGACAGTTTTTACTTTTACAACTGACACTGAATGCAGTGATCAGTAAATAAATGATCACTGCAATCAGTGACACTGTGACTGGGGGGGAGTGGGTTTGTGTGCCTGTGTGTACCTACATGTCAGTGTAGTGTTGGTGCACACTTACTTTCTGTCTTCTCCTCGTAGTCCGGTCAAAAAGACCGCCCCGAGGAGAATGACATCACTTCCTCCTTCCTGTGTATACAATACACAGTGGGAGGAAGCTTCTCATTGGCCAGGAGCGATCGAGAGGGGGTGGCCAGAAACCAACGGCCATCCCCTCATCACGGATCGCTCCTGCTGCAAACCGGACCGCCGTATCCAGCGGGAGGGGGTCCGATCGGACCCCCCACCCGCTGGAAGGCAGGCACGTACATGTACGTGCTTGTGCCTGCCTGTTCCATTGCAATGACGTACAATGGCAATACGGCGGTCCTTAAGTGGTTAAACACCCTAATAACCAGACCAATTTTCAGCTTTCGGTGCTCTCACAATGACAATTACTCAGTCATGCAACACTGTATCATATGAAAATTTTGTCAATTTTTTCACACAAATAGAGCTTTCTTTTGGTGGCATTTAATCACCGCTGTGTTTTTTATTTTTTGTGCTATAAAAGAAAAAAGACCGAAATTCTACAAAAAAAAGAATTTTCTTTGTTTCTGTTATAAAATTTAGTAGATTAGTAATTTTTCTTCATAAATTTTGGCCAAAATGTATACTACTACATATCTTTGGTAAAAAATATTTTTGTACTCACCGTAAAATCCTTTTCTCTGTAATTCACCGACCGACACAGCTCCTCTCTGTAACTAAATGGGTTGTATAGCCTGCTATTAGGAGAACTAGGCAAAATTGTTACACAATACACAGAACTTTTAATCCCGCCCCAGGGGGGTGGATCCTGTGCTATCAACCCTCCTCACTGCTCCCAGCAGATTCAGTATGTCAACAAGCAGTATAACGTAGAGAAAAGGAGGGGTGGGTGCTGTGTCAGTCAGTGAATTACAGAGAAAAGGATTTTACGGTGAGTACAAAAATCCTATTTTCTCATATATTCGCTCACTGACACAGCTCCTCTCTGTAACTAAATGGGACGTCCCCAAGCAGTGCCAAACGAGGGGTGGGGAAAAAACAGCATAAAAACTTCATCCACCATGGCAAGTGGGAACTAGTGAAACCAAACCCACAAAAAAAATGTGTGGAAAAACTCCACCATATAACCGAGCATCCTCAACAGGAATGATCCCCAAGACCGCAACATTGCGGAAGTAATGCAACAGCGCATTAGCAAAAACAGTACTGCTTTTTTATTGAAAAACCAGGAAAAAACTCAATTGCAACTACACGGCCGCCTGCAAAACTTTGTGGCCAAAGCAAGCATCAGCTTGGTAAATGTATGGACAGATGACCAGGTTGCCGCCTTACGCACCTGAGCGACAGACGCTTGGTGTCAGAAGGCCCAAGATATTCCGATTGCTCTTGTAGAGTGGGCCGTGACTGGAAAGGGGGGCACCTGCCCCTTCAAGGTGTAGGCTTGGACTACAATCTGTCTGATCCACCTGGAAATGGTGGCCGACGAGAATGCCATGCCTTTCTAAGGACCAGCCACCGAAACAAAGTGAGTCTGACTTCCGAAAGGAAGCTGTGGCAGACAAGTACACCTTCAGAGCCCTAATCACATCGATAGCGTGAAGGGCCACCTCCTTGGGGTACTTCGGCTTAGGACACAATGATGGTAACACCACCTTATCCCTGTGGATGACCAGATAAGGTGACTTGCAGGACAAGGCTGCCAATTCCGAAACCCTCCTGGCCGATGTGATGGCCACTAGAAAGACCACCTTCTGAGAAAGGGTCAACAGGGGAATCTCCCTGGTATTCTCAAGCGCTGGCTTCTGAAGCGACAACACCAGGTTCAAATCCCATGGGGGTAACGGAGGACACACCCATGCTGAAGAAACAGCAGGATCCTCGATATAGAAAAGGAACGCGGATGCCACCCTTTCTCCTCACACATGGAGATGTAGGCCTTCCAGGTACGACGGTATATCTTCCGTGAAGATTTCCGCACCCTCAGCATAGTTGGAATCACAGAGTCCGACAGACCCCGGTTCCCCAGCACCTGGCTCTCAATAGCCATGCCGTTAAAGCCAGCGATGGTAAAGCAGGGTGAAAGATTGGACCTTGAGATAGGAGGTCCTCCCGTAGTGGCAGTCGCCAGGGAGCGTCTGCCACCAGACGCACCAGGTCTGTGTACCAGGGCCGCTGAGGCCAATCTGGGGCAACCAGGATTACTGGAATCCCCTCGGCTTCCATTCTGCGAAGTGGACGTTGCAACAGTTTTAGTGGAGGAAAGGCGTAGATCAGCTGGTACTGATCCCACGGAGCCACCAGCGCGTCTGCCCACGGATTTCTCATCTTGGACACAAATCTCTGCACCTTCCGATTGAGACGGGAGGCCAAGAGATCCACATCTGGCGTGCCCCATTTCAAACACAGCAGCTGGAATATCTCCAGATGCAATGCCCATTCTCCTGGGTCCAGCATCTGACGACTGCCAATTTTCCACCCCCGGGATGTAAATGGCTGACAGGGCCGGAACGTGTCGCTCTGCCCACTGAAGTATGTGAGCGACCTCCTGAGCAGCGGCTGAGCTTCTTGTTTCCCCTTGGTGAATTATGTACGCCACAGCCGTGGCGTTGTCTGACTGTATCCTGGTCGGACGCCAGGGCCGCTGATAGGCCAGTACAACTGGCCCTGCTGTACCGGGCCTGACCAGCAGGGGGGGCCCGGGCAACCTGAACTGCAAAATTAATATATAAAAAAAAAAAAAAAGATTCTCCTCCACCGATCATTGTCCGCACAACCCCACCCCCGTTCGGTAAGGTTTTTTTTTTATTAGATGCGATTAGTCTGTTCTGTATGAGGCTGCAGGGGAGGGACTATTTGTTGTATTTCGGGCGCGGAAGAATACGCCTTCTGCTCCCGCTCCTCCTGCTCCAGCATACCCTCCTCCTGCTCCAGCATACCGGCCAGCATACCCTATGGTGTTGCGGAGTGATATTCCTCTCTCTCTCTCTCCGCGTGAGAAGAAGTAGCAGAGTGAGAGGAGCAGAGAGTGCAGGGGCCGGGCGATCAAGCTATTGTGGACACTCAAGAAGAGGGAGGAAGTGATCTCTGCTGCCCTGCTAGAGCTAACAATTACACAGGTGAGGTGTATGCTTGAAGTTCAACATCTACTACTACTCTGCAAATTCTCTGCAATACATACTCTGCAATACTCTGCAATACTCTGCAATACTTTGCAATACCTACTCTGCCAATACATACTCTGCCAATACATACTCTGCCAATACATACAATGCCAATACATACTCTGCCAATACATACTCTGCCAATACATACTCTGCAATACTCTGCAATACTTTATACTTACCCTGCCAATACTCTGCCAATGCTCTGCAATACTTACTCTGCCAATACCCTGCCAATACACTGCAATACTTACCTTGCCAATACTCTGCAATACATACCCCGCCAATACTCTGCAATACATACCCCGCCAATACCCCGCCAATACCCTGGCAATACCCTTTCAATACTCTGCAATACTTACCCTGCCAATACTCTGCAATAAATACCCTGCCAATACTCTCCAAAATACCATTTTATTTATTCATTAATGGTTTGTATTACATATAGATATTAAAGAGGTATGTTCTCATCTGAAAACAGTATTTCTTTTGGATAATCAAACCTATAACTGACTGGAGAAAAAAAATATCACCTGTAGCCAAACCTACACTTTGTTTCAAGGCGGGGTCTGGGGAGGGACAATGGGTGGGGCCAGGGGTGGGGCTAAAGGAGGGACCAGGGGCGGGGCCAGGGTGGAGCTGAAGGGGGCCCTGTCAGGTAGGCTGTACGGGGCCCCATGATTTCTATCAGCGGCCCTGTCGGACGCCCTTGAACACATGTCGACCACGTGTGGAGGCACAGCCTCATCGCTCTCAATTCGAGCAGATTGATCGGAAACTTGGATTCTTCCATCGACCAGAGGCCCTGAGCTGACTGAATCCCCATCACTCCACCCCAGCCGGACAGACTGGCGTTCGTAGTGATCACTGTCCAGTTCAGAGGAAGAAACGACTTTCCGGACTGAAGCACCGGGGACCTCAACCACCAGAGCAGGGAATCCCTGACTGGTTGGCTCACCTGGATCTACCGATCCAGGGACAACGGAGATTTGTCCAATTTTGTCAATATCTCCTTCTGCAGGACTATGGCATGGAACTGGGCATAAGGTACTGCCTCGAAGGAGGCCACCATGAGTCCCAGCACTCGCATGCAAAAGCGGAGCGACGACCACTTGCAGTTCATCAGTAGATTGACCGCAGACCTGAGAGTCAGCAATTTGTCCGAGGGGAGAAAAACCCTCGCTTCCCTGAAGTCCAACAGTAACCCCAGGTACTCCAGACGCTGAGTTGGTACAACCACCGACTTCTTTAGGTTCAACAGCCACCCAAATTCTTGCAGGGCCTGCATGGTGATCGCCACATCCTCCTCCAATTCTGAGGTGGAAGATGCTCTCAGGAGGAGATCATCTAGGTAACCCATGATCGCGATCCCACGTTGCTTCAGTAACACCAATACTGGAGCCAGTACTTTGGTTAAGACTCGGGGGGCTGATGTCAGGCCAAAAGGAAGAGCCACAAACTGGTAGTGGGCTACCCCAACTGCCAAATACAGAAATTTTTGATGCCGAAGGCAAATGGGTATGTACAGGTAAGCATCCTGGATGTCCAAGGACGCCAGGAAGTCCCCTTGATGGAGTGCAGTGACTACTGAGTGAACTGATTCCATTATGAACCTCTGCGCCTTTACAAAGTGATTAAGGGCTTTTAAGTCCAAGAATGGACATACCCCTTCCTTCTTGGGAACCAGAAACAGATTTGAGTAGAACCCCTGGAAGCGTTCCAATTCCGGAACCGGTACAATCACCCCCTGATTCAGCAAGTCCCTTACCGCCCCTAACCGGGCCTCCCGGCGAACCGGGGACACGGGTATGCTGGAGGGGGAAGAACCTGTTTGGCGGCCAAGAGAGAAACTCTATCTTGTAGCCTGTGGAAATCAGATGGCAGACCCATTGGTCGGATAACCGGGAGGTCCACTGGGCTGCAAACTCCCGAAGATGACCCCTCACCTGATAAGTGGGTGGGGCAAACCTTCATGCGGTAGCACTTTTGGTGGCAAGCTTGTTAGGCTTGCGGTTCCAGGGACGCTTCTGAACGTCCATGGGCGTCCTGTTGTGCTGGGGGCGTTTTGCCGAAGCACCGGGCAGACGAAAAAGCCGCTTGTAAGCGGAAAAAGAGGGCCCTTGCCTGCAGCAAGGCTCCTTAGCCTTCCTGGCCTGTGGGAGTAGTGTACTCTTACCACCAGTGGCATTCTTAATAATGTCATCCAAGGAGGCTCCAAAGAGCCGCTCGCCAAGGAAGGGAAGAGCCGTAAGGGCTTTCTTGGATGCCTGGTCAGCAGACCAGCATTTCAGCCAAAGTAGGCGCCTCAGCACCACAGCTGACACTGAAGCCTTAGATAATAGAGGGAGAGTATCCAGGGCTGCGTCACAAATGTACTTAAGGCCTTGCACTAGTTGGTCTGCTAGATCCACGCAGACAGGGGAGGCGTTCTGGTCTCCCAATTTACGGTGCAAAAGTTTAGCCCACTCAGTCAGTGTCTGTGACTCCAGTGTGGATGCCAGTACAGGTCGCACGGCTGACCCCACAACCATAAATAAGGAATGAGCCACCACCTAGGGCCTTCGTATCCGCGGGATCCTTGAATGCAGGAGTCCCCTCAACCGGGATCATGGTTACTTTATTTAACCTGGATACTGGGGGGTCCACAACCGGAGGAGCCGACCAATTTTTGAGAAGGCTTTCCTCAAAGGGGTAACGCAGCGCCAAATTTTTGGGGACCGAAAAGGTCCGTTGCGGGCTACCCCATTCCCTGTAGATGAATTTGTCAAAATAAGTCAAATACAGGAACAACTTATTATTATTATTATTCAGGATTTATATAGCGCCAACAGTTTGCGCAGCGCTTTACAATATGAGGGCAGACAGTACACTTACAATACAAATCAATACAGGAGGGATCAGAAGGCCCTGCTCGTTAGAGCTTACAATCTAGAAGGGAGGGTCAAGTTGAAACAAAAGGTAACTGTGGGGGATGAGCTGATGGAGAAAATGAAAATACAGTTAGGTGTGGGTAGGGTAGGCTTCTTTGAAGAGAAGTGTTTTCAGGGATCGTCTAAAAGCTAATAAAGTAGGAGATAGGCGGACAGATTGGGGTAGAGCATTCCATAGGATTGGAGAGGCTTTGGAAAAGTCCTGGAGGCGAGTATGGGAGGAGGTGATGAGGGAGCTAAAGAGCAGGAGGTCTTGAGAGGAACGAAGAGATCGAGTAGGTTGGTATTTAGAGACTAAGCTAGTGATGTAGCTGGGAGTAGAGTTGGCTTTGTACGTAGTTAGTATTTTGAATTTAATTATTTGGCGGAGCGGAAGCCAGTGGAGGGATTGACAGAGAGGAGTAGCAGACACAGAGCGATTGGTAAGGTGGATGAATCTGGCAGCGGCATTCATGATAGATTGAAGAGGTGATAGACTATGTAGAGGCAAGCCAATGAGAAGGGAGTTGCAGTAGTCGAGGCGGGAGATGACCAGCGAGTGAATTAATAGCTTTGTTGTGTCTGGTTAGAAAGGGACGTATTTTGGAGATGTTGAGGCGGCAGGATTTGGACAGTGATTGGATGTGTTGCTTGAAGGAGAGTTCAGAGACCAGGACTACACCTAAAACCTTGGCATGAGGGGATGGGCTTATGGTTGTGCCATCGATTTTGACAGTGAGATCAGGGGAAGGGGCATATGGGGGAGGAAAAATTATAAGTTCGGTTTTGGATAGAGTTTGAGGAAGTGATGTGACACCCAGACTGATATATTTGATAGTAAATTAGTGATACGTGAGGAGACAGAGGGAGTGAGCTGAGGGGTAGAGAAATAGATTTGGGTGTCGTCAGCATAGGTGAACGTGCTGGCTTGTGGGACCCAAAAGAGACCGGTACATCAGCAGAGGGATCCGCTGGCCCCTGAATCTTCAGGGTATCACGCACAGCTGTTATAAGTGCTCCAGCAAGCGCTTTGTCGCGGCCGGACCCGGACAGGGAATCATCCTCACTGTCCGAATGGTCCTGGTCAGCCACGTCTGATAGGTCAGAGCAGGGGTCACCAGCCGCAACAGGGCCCGAGTCTGCATCAGAGCTCTCCCCAGGGGGGGAGGGGGGCAGGGGACTCTTACGTGCACCTTTCCTTCCATGCGCCGCCTCTATCTTAGCAACAAGAGTCAAGGACCTCCGTCAGGGTGTCCATGCGCACCTCGCTATCCGCAGGTGACCCGGTTGCTATAGCCTGGATTTCGGGGGGAAGAAACACCAGTTTGTGAAGCCATGCTGACACTAGCCTGTCTGCCACCTGCAAGGGGACTTAGGACAGTGAAGGATCCACCCTCCTGCTGCTGCCGCATGGGGGGGTACTTAGCGCTAGACTCACCACCCTGGGGCATTCTGTGAATGCCACTAGCAGTGCCTGTAGTCCCTACAGCTGCTTATAACAGCGGTGAAACGTTCAGCAGAGCTAGCTTCAGTGTTCAGCAAGGAGCCATCCAGCATCCTGTACACACAGTGGACACAGAAAACCGCAAGTGAGAGGACATGTAATGCTGCCACAAGAGAACTACGGTGAAAAGAGCGCTCAGGCTTCAAGAAAATGGCCGCCAATGTAACTAATAGGAGATCCTAAAGAAGATGGCTGCTGAAGCTCACCAGGGGAATACAGGCTTTCCCACATCCAAGATGGCCGCCGGACAGCGCCATGCGGTGACAGAACAAAAATAGAAATGTGCTGCCTGCCTACAGCCAGAACAACCTCTACAGACCCTTTTGGGACCCCCCAGACCGGGACCAGGACCAATGCCAGCCGCACAGAGCCCTCACAGGTGAGAAACCAGCGAACCCACACACACACACCGCCCACAGCTCATGCAGCCACACCCCTCGGAGGAGGGAAAGAGGGGTGATAGGGACTTGGGAGAGAAGATAGGGAGGTGAGGTGGCCCCCGAATCGACCCCCCAGGGAATGCCCAGCTGCTCACCCCACCGAGGCAGGGAGAGCTGTACTCAGGCCCGGATTGGCCATAGGACAAACCGGGCGCTTGCCCGGTGGGCCTGCAGACGCCAGGCTGCATCTCCTTGCGGGCTCATCCAGCCTCTCCTCGGCCGCCCGGCTGCCAGTTAAGCTCAGCCATCGGCGCCGGGGGGGAGGAGCTAGAAGAGATGCCTTCGGCAGCCTCTGAGTGGCTGCGCAGCCGCCCGTATAGGTCAGCCGTCAGTGCCGGGAGGAGCCAGAGCAGACACCTTCGGAAGTACCCGAAAAACCGTGAGTTCAGCCCCCCTGTAAACTGCATAGGAGGAGCGGTGGGGGCGGCTGCATATACTGTAGAAGAATAATTCTCTCCATCTTCCTCCTGCAGTAGCGGAATGCCTGCGAGAGGGAGAGGAGAAGCATTCCGAGACTGCAGAAGGAGGATGGAGAGAATTATTCTTCTATATGCAGCCGCCCCCACCCCTCCTCCTATCCTGCTTCTCTCTGCTGCTTCCCCCTGGGCTCTCCACCGCACCCATACTCTCTGCCATCCCCCCATGCTCTCCACCTCCCCCCATGCTCTTTGCCATCCCCCCATAGTCTCCACCTCCCCTCATGCTCTCTGCCATACTCTCCACCTCCCCCCATGCTCTCTGCCATCCCCCCATGTCATCTGCCATCCCCCCATGCTCTCTGTCACCCCCTCCCCATGCTCTCTGCCATCCCCCCATGCTCTCCACCTCCCACCATGCTCTCTGCCATCCCCCCATAGTCTCCACCTCCCCCCAGGCTCTCTGCCATCCCCCCATACTCTCTGCCATACTCTCCACCTCCCCCCATGCTCTCTGCCATCCCCCCATGCTCTCCACCTCCCCCCCCCTATGCTCTCCACCTCCCCCCATGGTCTCTGCCATCCCCCCATGCTCTCTGCCATCCCCCCATAGTCTCCACCTCCCCCATGCTCTCTGCCATACTCTCCACCTCCCCCATGCTCTCTGCCATCCCCCCATGCCATCTGCTATCCCCACATGCTCTCCACCTCCCCCTATGCTCTCTGCCATACTCTCCACCCCCCCCCCCATGCTCTCTGCCATCCCCCCATGCCATCTGCCATCCCCCAAGCTCTCCACCTCCCCCTATGCTCTCCACTACCCCCCATGCTCTCTGCCATCCCCCCATGCTCTCTGCCATCCCCCCAAGCCATCTGCCATCCCCCATGCCCTCCACCTCCCCCTATGCTCTCCACCTCCCCCCAATGCTCTCTGCCATCTCCCCATTGTCTCCACCTCCCCCAATGCTCTCTGCCATACTCTCCACCTCCCCCCCTGCTCTCTGCCACCCCCCCATACTCTCCACCTCCCCCTCCCCCATGCTCTCTGCCATACTCTCCACCTCCCCCCATGGTCTCTGCCACTCCCCATGCCATCCCCCATGCTCTCCACCTCCCCCCATGCTCTCCACCTCCCCCCCATGCTCTCCACCTCCCCCCCATGCTCTCTGCCATACTCTCTACCTCCCCCCCATGCTCTCTGCCATCCCCCCATGCCATCTGCCATCCCCCATGCTCTCCACCTCCCTCTCCCCCTATGCTCTCCACCATACTCTCCACCTCCCCCCCATGCTCTCTGCCATCCCCCCATGCCATCTGCCATCCCCCATGCTCTCCACCTCGCCCCCCATGCTCTCTACCATACTCTCCACCTCCCCCCATTCTCTCTGCCATCCCCCCATGCCATCTGCCATCCCCCATGCTCTCCACCTCCCCCTCCCCCTATGCTCTCCACCTCCCCCCATGCTCTCTGCCATCCCCCATGCTATCCGCCTCCCCCCCATGCTCTCCGCCATCCCCCCATGCTCTCTGCCATCCCCCCAAGCCATCTGCCATCCCCCATGCTCTCCACCTCCCCCTATGCTCTCCACCCCCCCATGCTCTCCACCTCCCCCCCATGCTCTCCACCTCCCCCCCATGCTCTCTGCCATCCCCCCATGCCATCTGCCATCCCCCATGCTCTCCACCTCCCCCCCCATGCTCTCTACCATACTCTCCACCTCCCCCCATTCTCTCTGCCATCCCCCCATGCCATCTGCCATCCCCCATGCTCTCCACCTCCCCCTCCCCCTATGCTCTCCACCTCCCCCCATGCTCTCTGCCATCCCCCATGCTCTCCGCCTCCCCCCCATGCTCTCCGCCATTCCCCCATGCTCTCCGCCATCCCCCCATGCTCTCCGCCATCCCCCCAAGCCATCTGCCATCCCCCATGCTCTCCACCTCCCCCTATGCTCTCCACCCCCCCATGCTCTCCACCTCCCCCCAATGCTCTCTGCCATCTCCCCATTGTCTCCACCTCCCCCCATGCTCTCTGCCATACTCTCCACCTCCCCCCCTGCTCTCTGCCATCCCCCCATGCTCTCCACCTCCCCCTCCCCCTATGCTCTCTGCCATACTCTCCACCTCCCCCCCATGCTCTCTGCCACCCCCCCATGCCATCCCCCATGCTCTCCACCTCCCCCCATGCTCTCTGCCATACTCTCCACCCCCCCATGCTCTCTGCCATCCCCCCATGCCATCTGCCATCCCCCATGCTCACCACCTCCCCCTCCCCCTATGCTCTCCACCATACTCTCCACCTCCCCCCATGCTCTCTGCCATCCCCCCATGCCATCTGCCATCCCCCATGCTCTCCACCTCCCCCTCCCCCTATGCTCTCTGCCATACTCTCCACCTCCCCCCCATGCTCTCTGCCATCCCCCCATGCCATCTGCCATCCCCCATGCTCTCCACCTCCCCCCCCCCCATGCTCTCTACCATACTCTCCACCTCCCCCCCATACTCTCTGCCATCCCCCCATGCCATCTGTCATCCCCCATGCTCTCCACCTCCCCCTCCCCCTATGCTCTCCACCTCCCCCCCATGCTCTCCGCCATCCCCCCATGCTCTCCGCCATCCCCCCATGCTCTCTGCCATCCCCCCAAGCCATCTGCCATCCCCCCATGCTCTCCACCCCCCCATGCTCTCCACCTCCCCCCCATGCTCTCTGCCATCTCCCCATTGTCTCCACCTCCCCCCATGCTCTCTGTCATACTCTCCACCTCCTCCCCCTGCTCTCTGCCATCCCCCCATGCTCTCCACCTCCCCCTCCCCCTATGCTCTCTGCCATACTCTCCACCTCCCCCATGCTCTCTGCCACCCCCCCATGCCATCCCCCATGCTCTCCACCTCCCCCCATGCTCTCCACCTCCCCCCCATGCTCTCTGCCATACTCTCCACCTCCCCCCATGCTCTCTGCCATCCCCCCATGCCATCTGCCATCCCCCATGCTCTCCACCTCCACCTCCCCCTCCCCCTATGCTCTCCACCATACTCTCCACCTCCCCCCATGCTCTCTGCCATCCCCCCATGCCATCTGCCATCCCCCATGCTCTCCACCTCCCCCTCCCCCTATGCTCTCTGCCATACTCTCCACCTCCCCCCCATGCTCTCTGCCATCCCCCCATGCCATCCCCCATGCTCTCCACCCCCCCCCCCCCCCATGCTCTCTACCATACTCTCCACCTCCCCCCCATGCTCTCTGCCATCCCCCCATGCCATCTGCCATCCCCCATGCTCTCCACCTCCCCCTCCCCCTATGCTCTCCACCTCCCCCCCATGCTCTCTGCCATCCCCCCATGCTCTCCGACTCCCCCCCATGCTCTCTGCCATCCCCCCATGCTCTCTGCCATCCCCTCA
Source organism: Lithobates pipiens (assembly GCF_037356315.1). Lineage (NCBI taxonomy): Eukaryota > Metazoa > Chordata > Amphibia > Anura > Ranidae > Lithobates > Lithobates pipiens. Next base: position 1,718,714 of record NW_027507872.1, on the reverse strand, counting down.
TAGGCTCCACCTCCCCCCATGCTCTCTGCGATACTTTCCACCTCCCCCCATGCCATCTGCCATCCCCCATGCTCTCCACCTCCCCCCATGCTCTCTGCCACCCCCCATGCTCTCCGCCATCCCCCCATGCTCTCTGCCATCCCCCCATAGGCTCCACCTCCCCCCATGCTCTCCACCTCCCCCCATGCCATCTGCCATCCCCCATGCTCTCCGCCTCCCCCCATGCTCTCTGCCATCCCCCCATAGGCTCCGCCTCCCCCCATGCTCTCCGCCATCCCCCCATGCTCTCTGCCATCCCCCCATGCTCTCCGCCATCCCCCCATGCCATCTGCCATCCCCCATGCTCTCCACCTCCCCCTCCCCCTATGCTGTCCACTTCCCCCTCCCCCTATGCTCTCCACCTCCTCCCCATGCTCTCTGCCATTCCCCCATGCTCTCTGCCATTCCCCCATGCTCTCCACCATCCCCTCATGCTCTCCACCATCCCCCCATGCTCTCCAGCTCCCCCCCATGCTCTCCACCATCCCCCCATGCTCTCCACCATCCCCCCATGCTCTCCACCTCCCTCCCTCCCCCTATGCTCTCCACCTCCCCCCCCCATGCTCTCTGCCATCCCCAATGCTCTCCACCTCCCCCCATGCTCTCTGCCATCCCCCATAGTCTCCACCTCCCCCCATGCTCTCTGCCATCCCCCATAGTCTCCACCTCCCCCCATGCTCTCTGCCACCCCCCCCATGCTCTCTGCCATCCCCCATACTGTCCACCTCCTCCCATGCTCTCTGCCATCCCCCATAGACTCTGCCACCCCCATGCTCTCTGCCACCCCCCCATGCTCTCCACCTCCCCCTATGCTCTCCACCTCCCCCCATGCTCTCTGCCACCCCCCCATGCTCTCCGCCATCCTCCCATGCTGTCCACCTCCCCCTATGCTCTCCACCTTCCCCATGCCATCTGCCATCCCCCCATGCTCTCCACCTCCCCCTATGCTCTCCACCTCCCCCAATGCTCTCTGCCATCCCCCATGTTCTCTGCCATCCCCCCATAGTCTCCACCTCCCCCCATGTTCTCTGCCATCCCCCCATGTTCTCTGCCATCCCCCATACTCTCCACCTCCACCCATGCTCTCCGCCACCCCCCCAGGCTCTTCGCCACCCTCTCATGCTCTCCGCCACCCCCATGCTCTCCGCCACCCCCATGCTCTCCGCCACCCCCTCATGCTCTCCGCCACCCCCTCATGCTCTCTGCCACCCCCTCATGCTCTCCACCACCCCCCCATGCTCTCCGCCACCCCCTAGGCTCTCCGACACCCCCCCATGCTCTCCGACACCCCCCATGCTCTCAGCCACCCCCCCATGCTCTCAGCCACCCCCCCATGCTCTCAGCCACCCCCCATGCCATCTGCCATCCCCCACGCTCTCTACCTCCCCCCATGCTCTCCACCTCCACCTCCCCTCCCATGCTCTCCACCGCCTCTCCATGCTTCCTGCTATCCCCCTATAGTCTCCACCTCCCCCCATGCTCTCTGCCATACTCTCCACCTCCCCCCATGCTCTCCGTCACCCCCCATGCTCTCTGTCACCCCCCAAGCTCTCTGCCATCCCCTCATGCTCTCTGCCACCCCCCATGCTCTCTGTCATCCCCCCATGCTCTCTGCCATCCCCCCATGCTCTCCACCTCCCCCCATGCCATCTGCCATCCCCCACGCTCTCCACCTCCCCCCATGCTCTCCACCTCCCCCCATGCCATCTGCCATCCCCCACGCTCTCCACCTCCCCCCATGCTCTCCACCTCCACCTCCCCTCCCATGCTCTCCACCGCCTCTCCATGCTCCCTGCTATCCCCCCATAGTCTCCACCTCCCCCCATGCTCTCTGCCATACTCTCCACCTCCCCCCATGCTCTCTGCCATCCCCCCATGCTCTCTGCCATACTCTCCACCTCTCCCCATGCTCTCTGCCATCCCCCCATACTCTCTGCCATCCCCCCATGCCATCTGCCATCCCCCACGCTCTCCACCTCCCCCCATGCTCTCCACCTCCACCTCCCCTCCCATGCTCTCCACCGCCTCTCCATGCTCCCTGCTATCCCCCCATAGTCTCCACCTCCCCCCATGCTCTCTGCCATACTCTCCACCTCCCTCCATGCTCTCTGCCATCCCCCCATGCTCTCTGCCATCCCCCCATGCTCTCCACCCCCCCATGCTCTCCACCTCACCCCATGCCATCTGCCATCCCCCACGCTCTCCACCTCCCCCCATGCTCTCCGCCACCCCCCCATGCTCTCAGCCACCCCCCCATGCTCTCAGCCACCCCCCCCATGCTCTCAGCCACCCCCCCATGCTCTCAGCCACCCCCCCATGCTCTCAGCCACCCCCCATGCCATCTGCCATCCCCCACGCTCTCTACCTCCCCCCATGCTCTCCACCTCCACCTCCCCTCCCATGCTCTCCACCGCCTCTCCATGCTTCCTGCTATCCCCCTATAGTCTCCACCTCCCCCCATGCTCTCTGCCATCCCCCACGCTCTCTACTTCCCCCCATGCTCTCCACCTCCACCTCCCCTCCCATGCTCTCCACCGCCTCTCCATGCTTCCTGCTATCCCCTATAGTCTCCACCTCCCCCCATGCTCTCTGCCATACTCTCCACCTCCCCCCATGCTCTCCGTCACCCCCCATGCTCTCTGTCACCCCCCAAGCTCTCTGCCATCCCCTCATGCTCTCTGCCACCCCCCATGCTCTCTGTCATCCCCCCATGCTCTCTGCCTTCCCCCCGTGCTCTCCACCTCCCCCCATGCCATCTGCCATCCCCCACGCTCTCCACCTCCCCCCATGCTCTCCACCTCCCCCGATGCCATCTGCCATCCCCCACGCTCTCCACCTCCCCCCATGCTCTCCACCTCCACCTCCCCTCCCATGCTCTCCACCGCCTCTCCATGCTCCCTGCTATCCCCCCATAGTCTCCACCTCCCCCCATGCTCTCTGCCATACTCTCCACCTCCCCCCATGCTCTCTGCCATCCCCCCATGCTCTCTGCCATACTCTCCACCTCTCCCCATGCTCTCTGCCATCCCCCCATGCTCTCCACCTCCCCCCATGCCATCTGCCATCCCCCACGCTCTCCACCTCCCCCCATGCTCTCCTCCTCCCCCCATGCCATCTGCCATCCCCCACGCTCTCCACCTCCCCCCATGCTCTCCACCTCCACCTCCCCTCCCATGCTCTCCACCGCCTCTCCATGCTCCCTGCTATCCCCTCATAGTCTCCACCTCCCCCCATGCTCTCTGCCATACTCTCCACCTCCCTCCATGCTCTCTGCCATCCCCCCATGCTCTCCACCCCCCACATGCTCTCCACCTCACCCCATGCCATCTGCCATCCCCCACGCTCTCCACCTCCCCCCATGCTCTCCACCTCCCCTCATGCTCTCTGCCATCCCCCCATGCTCTCTTCCATGCCCCCATGCTCTCCGCCTCCCCCCCATGCCACCTGCCATCCCCCACGCTCTCCACCTCCCCCCATGCTCTCTGCCATACTCTCCACCTCCCCCCATACTCTCTGCCATACTCTCCACCTCCCCCCATACTCTCTGCCATCCCCCCATGCTCTCTGCCACCCCCATACTCTCCGCCACCCCCCCATGCTCTCTGCCATCCCCTCATGCTCTCTGCCACCCCCTCATGCTCTCTGCCACCCCCCATGCTCTCTGTCATCCCCCCATGCTCTCTGCCATCCCCCCATGCTCTCCACCTCCCCCCATGCCATCTGCGATCCCCCACGCTCTCCGCCATCCCCCCATGCTCTCCACCTCCCCCCATGCTCTCTGCCATCCCCCCATGCTCTCTGCCACCCCCATACTCTCCACCTCCCCCCCCATGCTCTCTGCCACCCCCATACTCTCCACCTCCCCCCCCATGCTCTCTGCCACCCCCATACTCTCCACCTCCCCCCCCCCATGCTCTCTGCCATCCCCTCATGCTCTCCACCTCTCCCCCATGCTCTCTGCCACCCCCATGCTCTCTGCCACCTCCCATGCTCTCTGCCACCCCCAAGCTCTCTGCCATCCCCTCATGCTCTCCATTTCCCCCAACCATGCTCTCTGCCACCCCCTCATGCTCTCCACCTCCCCCCCATGCTCTCTGCCACCCCCCAAGCTCTCTGCCATCCCCTCATGCGCTCTCTGCCACCCCCATGCTCTCTGCCATCCCCTCATGCTCTCCACCTCCCCCCCATGCTCTCTGCCACCCCCATGCTCTCCGCCACCCCCATGCTTTCCACCTCCCCCCATGCTCTCTGCCATCCCCCCATGCTCTCCACCTCCCCCCCATGCTCTCTGCCATCCCCTCATGCTCTCCACCTCCCCCCCATGCTCTCTGCCACCCCCATGCTCTCCGCCACCCCCATGCTTTCCACCTCCCCCCCATGCTCTCTGCCATCCCCCCATGCTCTCCGCCTCCCCCCCATGCTCTCCACCTCCCCCCATGCTCTCCGCCATCCCCCCATGCTCTCCACCTCCCCCCATGCTCTCTGCCATCCCCCCATGCTCTCTTCCATCCCCCCATGCTCTCTGCCATCCCCCCATGCTCTCCGCCATCCCCCCATGCTCTCCGCCATCCCCCCATGCTCTCCGCCATCCCCCCATGCTCTCCACCTCCCCCCCCATGCTCTCCACCTCCCCCCCATGCTCTCCACCTCCCCCCCATGCTCTCCACCTCCCCCCCATGCTCTGTCACACCCATGCTCTCTGCTATCCCCCATGCTCTCTGCCACACCCATGCTCTCTGCCATCCCCCCATGCTCTATGCCATCCCCCCATGCTCTATGCCATCCCCCCATGCTCTATGCCATCCGCCCATGCTCTCTGCCATCCCCCCATGCTCTCTGCCATCCCCCCATGCTCTCTGCCATCCCCCCATGCTCTCTACCATCCCCCTATGCTCTCCACCTCCCCCCATGCCATCTGCCACCCCCCACGCTCTCTGCCATCCCCCCATGCTCTCTGCCATCCCCCCATGCTCTCTGCCAATCCCCCTATGCTCTCCACCTCCCCCCATGCCATCTGCCACCCCCCACGCTCTCCACCTCCCCCCATGCTCTCTGCCATCCCCCCATGCTCTCTGCCATCCCCCCATGCTTCCCACCTCCCCCCCCATGCCATCTGCCACCCCCCACACTCTCCACCCCCCCGCATGCTCTCCACCTCCCCCCATGCTCTCTGTCACACCCATGCTCTCTGCCATCCCCCTATGCTCTCTGCCAACCCCCCATGCTCTCTGCCATCCCCCCATGCTCTCTGCTATCCCCCCATGCCATCTGCCACCCCCCACGCTCTCCACCTCCCCCGTGCTCTCTGCCATCCCCCCATGCTCTCCACCTCCCCCCCATGCCATCTGCCACCTCCCACGCTCTCCACCTCCCCCATGCTCTCTGCTATCCCCCCATGCTCTCCGCCACACCCATGCTCTCTGCCATCCCCCCATGCTCTCTGCCATCCCCCCATGCTCTCTGCCATCCCCCCATGCTCTCTGCCATCCCCCCATGCTCTCTGCCATCCCCCCATGCTCTCTGCCACACCCATGCTCTCTGCCATCCCCCCATGCTCTCTGCCATCCCCCCATGCTCTCTGCCACCCCCATACTCTCCGCCACCCCCCCATGCTCTCTGCCACCCCCCCATGCTCTCTGCCACCCCCCATGCTCTCTGCCACCCCCCATGCTCTCTGTCACCCCCCCATGCTCTCTGCCATCCCCCCATGCTCTCTACCTCCCCCCATGCCATCTGCCATCCCCCATGCTCTACACCTCCCCCCATGCCATCTGCCATCCCCCACGCTCTCCACCTCCCCCCATGCTCTCCACCTCCACCTCCACCTCCCCCTCTCCTCCCATGCTCTCCACCGCCTCTCCATGCTCCCTGCTATCCCCCCATAGTCTCCACCTCCCCCCATGCTCTCTGCCATTCCCCCATGCTCTCTGCCATACTCTCCACCTCTCCCCATGCTCTCTGCCATCCCCCCATGCTCTCTGCCATACTCTCCACCTCTCCCCATGCTCTCTGCCACCCCCCCATGCTCTCTGCCATACTCTCCACCTCCCCCCATGCTCTCTGCCACCCCCAAGCTCTCCACCTCCCCCCATGCTCTCTGCCACCCCCCATGCACTCTGTCATCCCCCCATGCTCTTTTCCATCCCCCCATGCTATCCACCCCCCCCCCCCCATGCCATCTGCCATCCCCCACGCTCTCCACCTCCCCCCATGCTCTCTGCCATACTCTCCACCTCCCCCCATACTCTCTGCCATACTCTCTGCCATCCCCCCATGCTCTCTGCCACCCCCATACTCTCCACCTCCCCCCCCATGCTCTCTGCCACCCCCATACTCTCCACCTCCCCCCCCATGCTCTCTGCCATCCCCTCATGCTCTCCACCTCTCCCCCATGCTCTCTGCCACCCCCATGCTCTCTGCCACCTCCCATGCTCTCTGCCACCCCAAGCTCTCTGCCATCCCCTCATGCTCTCCATCTCCCCCCCCCATGCTCTCTGCCATCCCCTCATGCTCTCCACCTCCCCCCCATGCTCTCTGCCACCCCCCAAGCTCTCTGCCATCCCCTCATGCGCTCTCTGCCACCCCCATGCTCTCTGCCATCCCCTCATGCTCTCCACCTCCCCCCCATGCTCTCTGCCACCCCCATGCTCTCCGCCACCCCCATGCTTTCCACCTCCCCCCATGCTCTCTGCCATCCCCCCATGCTCTCCACCTCCCCCCCATGCCATCTGCCACCCCCCATGCTCTCCACCTCCCCCCGTGCTCTCCATCTCCCCCCATGCTCTCTGCCACCCCCCACGCTCTCTGCCACCCCCCACGCTCTCTGCCACCCCCCACGCTCTCCGCCACCCCCCACGCTCTCCACCTCCCCCCCATGCTCTCTGCCACCCCCCATGCTCTCTGCCATCCCCCTATGCTCTCTGCCATCCCCCCATGCTCTCTGCCTTCCCCCCATGCTCTCCACCTCCCCCCCATGCCCTCTGCCATCCCCCCATGCTCTCCACCTCCCCCCCATGCCCTCCACCTCCCCCCCATGCCCTCCACCTCCCCCCCATGCCCTCCACCTCCCCCCCATGCCATCTGCCTCCCCCCACGCTCTCTGCCACCCCCCACGCTCTCCGCCACCCCCCACGCTCTCCGCCACCCCCACGCTCTCCGCCACCCCCCACGCTCTCCGCCACCCCCCACGCTCTCCGCCACCCCCCACGCTCTCCGCCACCCCCCATGCTCTCCACCTCCCCCCACGCTCTCCGCCACCCCCCACGCTCTCCGCCACCCCCCATGCTCTCCACCTCCCCCCACGCTCTCCGCCACCCCCCACGCTCTCCACCTCCCCCCATGCTCTCCACCTCCCCCCCATGCTCTCTGCCACCCCCCATGCTCTCTGCCATCCCCCTATGCTCTCTGCCATCCCCCCATGCTCTCCACCTCCCCCCCATGCTCTCTGCCATCCCCCTATGCTCTCTGCCATCCCCCCATGCTCTCCACCTCCCCCTCCTGCCATCTGCCACCCCCCACACTCTCCACCTCCCCCCATGCTCTCCACCTCCACCCCATGCTCTCTGCCACTCCCCTATGCTCTCTGCCATCCCCCCATGCTCTCCACCTCCCCCCATGCCATCTGCCATCCCCCACGCTCTCCGCCATCCCCCCATGCTCTCTGCCAGCTCCCCATGCTCTCTGCCACCCCCCCATATCTCCACCTCCCCCATGCTCTCTGCCACTCCCCCATACTCTCCACCCCCCATGCTCTCTGCCGCCTCCATGCTCTCCACCACCCGTGCTCTTCGCCACCCCCATGCTCTCCTCCAGCCTCCCTGTGCTCTCTGCCGCCCTTCCCTGTGCTCTCCACCTCCCCACATGCTCTCCAATGCCCCCCTGTGCGCTCCACCTCCCCCATGCTCTATGCTGCCCCCCTGTGCTCTCCTCTTCCTCCCTGTGTTCTCTGCCTCTCCCCTGTGCTCTCGCCCCACCCCATCAAGGTTCTTCCCTGTGCTCTCCAACCCCATGCTCTTTCCTGGTCCCACCTCACCCCTCCCCCACACTGGGTTCCCCCTCCCCTCAGGGGATCTGTCAGGGAGGAGAGTGGGGAAGGGGCCAGTTAACATGTCATGGGCTGCTCAATGCAAAATGCTCGGGCCTATTTTTTGCCCCAGTACGGGCCTGGCTGTACTTACCAGTCCTGAAGAGCTGGGAGACATTCCATCACAGACTTACTCCTGCGCAGTTACAGGGTAGCTGCTGGCCTGGTATACTGTGATCCAGACAGCAGTAGCCCGGTCATATGTATACCCCAGAGCAATGAAGCTCACCGACCACCTCTGGAGCTGAGGCATGTCGTGGCCTGCCGAGCCTTAGCTTAGCTCACGCTCGATGGCCGGACTGGGGAGACTACAAGGATAATCATTAACCAGCCTGTCACCCAGCAGGTAGTTGATGGAAGATCCCAGGATCTTTCATCTTGCGCAAAAACATCAAACCTGCAGCAAAAACAAGGACCGAGAGGGCCCGCAGGGTTCCTAGGTCATTCTCCTTACTAGGCAAAATAAAAACTGAATCTGCTGGGAGCAGTGAGGAGGGTTGATAGCACCGGGTCCGCCCCCCTGGGGCGGGCTTAAAAGTTCTGTGTATTGTGTAACAATTTTGCCTAGCTCTCCTAATGGCAGGCTATACAACCCATTTAGTTACAGAGAGGAGCTGTGTCGGTCGGTGAATATAAGAGAAGTACAAATTGATGGATATTATTTGGTCTTTGTGAAAGTTATAGAGTCCATAAGCAATGGTGCCAATATCTGAAAATTGATCACACCTGAAGGACTGATGGCCTATCTCGTTTTTTGAGACCCTAACATGCCATAAAAGTACAAATACCCCGCAAATGACCCCTTTTTGGAAAGAAGACATTCCAAGGTATTTAGTAGGAGGCATGATGTGTTTTTTGAAGTTGCGATTTTTTCCCACAATTCTTTGCAAAATCAAGATTTTTTTTCCTTTATTTTTTTTCACAAAATTGTCATATTACCAGGTTATTTCTCGCACACAGCATATGCATACCACAAATTACACCCCAAAACACATTCTGCTATTACTCCCAAGTATGGTGATACCACATGTGAGACTGTTACACAGCGTGGCCACATACAGAGGCTCAACATGCATCAGGCGTTCTGGAGCACCCAGGCCAATTCTGACATTTCTCTCCTACATGTAAAAATCATAATTTATTTGCAGAAAATTACATAGAACCCCAAAATATTATATATATATTTTTTTTAGCAAAGACCCTAGAGAATACAATGGTGGTCATTGCAACTTTTTATCTCGCACGGTATTTGCGCAGCAATTTTTCGAACGCTTTTTTTGGGGAAAAAACAGTTTTGTGCTAAAAAAACAAAACAAAACAGTAAAGTTAGCCCAATGTTTTTGCATAATGTGAAAGATGAAGTTACGCTGAGTAAACAGATACCCAACGTGTCACTCTTCAAAATTGCACACGCTCGTGGAATGGCGCCAAACATCGCTACTTAAAAATCCCCATAGGCGACGCTGTAAATTTTTTACTGGTTACATGTTTTGAGTTACAGAGGAGGTCTTGGGCTAGAATTATTGCTCTTGCTCTAACGTTCGCAGCGATACCTCACATGTGTTCTTTGAACACCGATTTCATATGTGGGCAGGACTTACGTATGTGTTCGCTTCTGCATGTGAGCACATGGGGACAGGGGCGCTTTAAATTATTTTATTTTTTTTATTGTTCATTTTACTTTATTTATTTTAGTTTGAATTTTTTTCCCCCAAAATAAATTTTTTGATCACTTTTATTCCTATTACAAGGAATGTAAACATCCCTTGTAATAGGAATATGGCATGACAGGTCCTCTTTACAGTGAGATATGGGGTCAATAAGACCCCACATCTCACCTCTAGGCTGGGAAGCCTGAAATAAAAAAAAAACATGATTCTGGCTTATCATATTGGCAAGTCGGTAGAAGCACAGGAGGGCGGCGAGAGGGGGGAGTCATCTCCTGTAAGAACGATCAAGCAGTGTAACAGTTGCTATGATTGTTCCTATGGTGTAGGGAATCGCCGGCTGAAAAATCTGATATCTGAAGGATGCCTGTAGCTACAGGCATCCTTCAGATATCCCTGCACAAAGTCAAGGACATCATATGATGGCCAGCGGGCAGGAAGTGGTTAAAATGCATTTTTTTTAAAACACAAAGTTGTACATTTATACAATATTTCTAACACATAGCATGTACACACCAAAAATGAAACCCCAAAATAGATTCTCCTACTCCTCCTGAGTACGGCGATACCACATGTCTGAGACTTCCACAGCCTGGCCACATACAGAGGCTGAGTACAGCCAACATGGCCGAGCATGGCTGGGTATCATCGAGTATTGCAGGTTATCACTGAGTATGGCTGGGTATTGCAGTGTATCACCGGGTATGGCTGGGTATTGCAGAGTATCACAGAGTATAGCTGGGTATTGCAGGGTATCACCGAGTATGGCTGGGTATTGCAGGATATCACAGACTGTGGCTGGGTATTGCAGGGTATCACCGACTACGGCTGGGTATTGCAGGGTATCACCGACTCCGGCTGGGTATTGCAGGGTTTTACCGACTACGGCTGGGTATTGCAGAGTATCACTGAGTATGGCTGGGTATTGCAGAGTATGGCTGGGTATTGCAGAGTATCTCAGAGTATGGCTGGGTATGGCAATTTATGGCAGAGTATTGGCAGGGTATTGCAGATTATTGCCAGGTATTGCAGAGTATTGGCAGGGCATTGCAGAGTATTGGCAGGGCATTGCAGAGTATTGGCAGGGCATTGCAGAGTATTGGCAGGGAATTGAGGGGTTAATAGTCATTGAGCAGCACTGTGGGCACTACAGATCCAGCCCACATTGCTGCTGACACCGATCTTTCCCCCTCCGCTATACCGATCGGTACAGAGAGGGGAGGGAGGAACTGGCATCATAACATGACACTGGTTTGTTTACAAGTGATCGCTCCGTCATTTGATGGAGCAATCACGTGGTAAACGGCCGCGATGAGCTGTGATCCGGTCACGGATGCTCTTGAATGCGCACCCCAGGGGGTGCGCGAGAGCAGAATTCTGGGAGGACCTCAAATGACGGCCTCCCAGAGTTAAGCAACCGCCCTGTAGCCATCATTCGGCTATGGGCCGGTTGTTAAGTGGTTAAAGGATAACTGGATTACTCGTGCCGGCTTATAAAGTGTTCCGTATATAAACATAAAGGGTATACATCATATTCTGTATGTAATAAGTAACACCGTTATACTGCTTAACATTTAAGTTGTAATGTTGAAAATTAAAATAAACACCTTTTAAAAAAAGAATTATGTCCTATATCTCTTTGTTCCCAAATACTATTTTGACATTTTCTGAAACAATTTCCTTGGGTGCCTGTTGGTCATATGTCTTGCGTTGATCACATTTGTTGGTTTCATTGAGATAATTAAAAAGTCTGTGGGGTTTGGACGGTGGCAAAAACTTGCATCACAGGCTGCCTTGCTGGTTGGGAAAGGCTATTTTGCTTGGGTTGAGCACATCTAGCTAATGTTGATTTTCACCCTAGGACAGGAAATCACCCGCAACTGCCCCGTCGTTCCACCCACCAGCCCTGCACTTCACCCCATCTAGGTCGCAGGCAGCTTCACCCTGCATCTCCTCCTCCTCTGCCTCGGCAGCCAATAAGGTCGCTTCTCCTCTCGGCTAATAGGGTCTTAAGGCCTGCTTCCTGATTGGCCAGGAGAAACAGGAAGACGATAGCAAATATTAATTCGCTATTGTCACACAATTTGGTGGTCTAAGGGCACAGTGCTCTGCACCACAAGCCCATGCTTTTTTTTAAGCCTAAGGCTCTAATTATGTGCTTTAAAAAAAAAGACACACCCACTGAAATCCATGCATCTGGCACACTGCATGTAGATTAGGGGCCGGGCACATGGATTAGGGGTGTGGTGCCCCTAATGGAGCGTCTGACACTGCAGGAAACGCATTGAGGTATTGCTGGCAGAATCAACTTAATCATTTGCCGAACAGCATATGCCGATATACGTCCTAAATTTGAGGACAGATATTGTTGTTATGGCAGCAGCTAGCTGCCATAACCCTGGTATTCTCGTATCCGGTGGGTGGTCGGCTACAAGATAAAAGTAGTCTCTGCAGTGGATTTGTCTCAAGATCACGTTTATTGGTGGCGTGAGAGGGCCCCCCCCGCTGCGCTCCAGTGCCCTCCACTGCTTACCGGAGTCTTTGGTAGCAGCGCAGGCGATCCGATCCTTTCACTAGCTGTGCATGGAGACGAGTGAAGGTAAGATGGCCCCCACTCATCTCCATGACATTGCAGGGTGGAAAACGTCACTTTCGCCCATAGCTCTTAAAGGGCCATTTTTTTTTCAATCATTTTTTTAAATGACAATTTTTTTTATTTTTTTTTCATTTTAGTGTAAATATGAGATCTGAGGTCTTTTTGACCCCAGATTTCATATTTAAGAGGTCATTTCATGCTTTTTTTATATTACAAGGAATGTTCACATTCCTTGTAATAGGAATAAAAGTGACAAAATTTATAAATATTTTTTTAAAAACAGTGTAAAAATAAAAAAGGTAAAATAAATAAGATTTTTTTTTTAAACATGCCCCGTCCCGACAAGCTCCCATGCAGAAACAAACACATACATGAGTAGCACCGGCATATGTAAACGCTGTTCAAAGTACACATGAAGTACGGCCATGATTGTAAGAGCAAGAGAAACAATTCTAGCCCTAAGCCACCTCTTTAACGCAAAACATGCAGCCTGTAGAATTTTTTTAAACATCGCCTATGGGGCGGTCCCTCTTGTACGTCAACAAGCAGTATAAGGTAAACGAATAGGAGGGGAGGGTGCTGTGTCCATCAATGAACTTCAGAGAAAAGGATTTTACAGTGAGTACAAAAAACGGAGTTACGTACCGGTAACATCCTTTTCCGGGAGTCTTTCAGGACAGCCACCTTAGAGAGACCCTGGCTCCTCCCCTCTCAGGAAACACCGCCTTCAATTTCAAGATTTAAGCCTCGTCCTCCCTCTGTTCCTCAGTTCTTCCAGAGTACCTCCGGCCAACTGGGGAGACACAAGAACACGTCAAACAAACAAACTTTCAATCTTACCTGACGGTCTCGTGTGACGAGTTCCCGACGATCTCCAAAAACCTGGGTGGGAACCGGGGCTGTCCTGAAAGACTCCCGGAAAAGGATGTTACCGGTACGTAACTCCGTTTTTCCCAAGTTCGTCTTTCAGGACAGCCACCTTAGAGAGGATAAGCGAGCACATTACCTTAGGGTGGGACCACTGCTTGCAGCACTTTACGATCAAAGGCCTGGTCTTTGGCTGACAGAAGATCCAGTCTATAGTGTTACACGAACGTAGCAAAACTAGACCACGTTGCAGCTCTACAGATCTGTTCAGGAGATGCACCAGCCCACTCTGCCTGAGAAGTTGCCACTGCCCTGGTTGAGTGTGCTCTAATCCCAACTGGGGGTTCTAACCCCCCTGCCACATAAGCCTGCCCAATGGCTAACCTTAACCATCTGGCTATCGTACGTCTAGAGGCTCTGGAACCCTTCCTAGCCCCTGAAAATAACACAAAAAGTGAATCAGACTTCCTGAACTGACTTGTGCAATCTAAATAATGAAGGACACATCTTCTAACATCCAATCTATGAAAGATGTGTTCCTGTTCTCTTACTGGATTTGAACAGAAAGTAGGTAGCACAATCTCCTGGGCTCTATGAAAACTAGAGGCTACCTTAGGCAAAAAGGCCGGATCCGTCTTAAAAACCAAACGGTCCGGAAAAGCCTGAAAAAAAGGTGCCCTAACAGAAAGGGCTTCGAGTTCACTCACTCTCCTTACTGTAGTGATCGCCACCAAAAACACCGTTTTGAGAGTGATCAGTTTTAATGAGCAACATTCCAATGGCTCAAAAGGTTCTCCTGTGAGAAATTGTAAAACTAAAGAAAGATCCCAAACTGGGAAGGGGGAATTTGAAACAGGTCTCTGCCTACTTAGGGCTTTGAAGAATCTCATTATCCAAGGGTCTGAAGCTAGCTGCCTTTCTAAAAACACGCTTAAAGCGGATACCTGACCCTTCAGAGTTCCAAGGACTAAACCTTTATCTGCCCCAGCCTGTAGAAACTCTAGAACGGCTACAGAGCTGTGCACATTGAAGGAGCTCTCTGAGCACCAGCTATTGAACCGCCTCCATACCTTTAAGTAAATGGTCCTGGTTTCCTTTTTCCTGCAGTTTAGGAGCGTGGCTACTAAGCTATCTGAGAAGCCCTTGCCCTTCAACAGTTCTTCCTCAGAAGCCAAGCTGCAAGGTTCCACCGCTCTACCTGAGGACAGCAGATTGGACCCTGAGAAAGGAGATCCTCCTGGACTGGGAGAATCCAGGGGGGTTCTACAGACAGGCTCTTCAGAATGGAGAACCACCGCCTCCTGGGCCAGTGAGGTGCGATTAGAATAAGGGTAGTGTTCTCCACCTGAAACTTCCTTAACACTGCCGGAATCAGTACGGGATGGGGGAAAGCATAGCACCTGGAGAAACCCCAATTCTGTGCTAGTGCGTCCACCGCCAACGCCCCGTCCCCCTTGTTTATAGAAAAGAAGCTGGCTACCTTCGCGTTTTCTCTCGAGGCAAAGAGGTCTATCGAAGGAATCCCCCACCTCTGGGTGATCATTTCGAAAACCTCCTGTTTGAGAACCCAGTTGCCTTCTCTCAATGTTCTCCTGCTGAGGAAATCTGCCACCTGATTTTGCTCCCCCTTCAAGTGGACTGCTGACAGGGACAGGACATTTGCTTCGGCCCACCCGAGGATGGCTTTTGTTAGGGCCCATAAGGATTCGCTCCTGGTGCCCCCCTGTCTGTTGATGTAGGCTACCACTGAGGAATTGTCCGACCTGACTCTTACGTGATGCCCCCTGAGTTCTCTCTGAAAGGTCCTGAGAGCCAGATCTACTGCCCTCAGCTCCCTCCAATTCGAGGATCTCTTCGACTCCCTCCTCTCCCAGGTACCCTGTAACAGGCGGGAGTCTAGGTGTGCACCCCAACCTGAGCTGCTTGCATCGGTTGTGACCACCCTGGATATTGGTAAAACCCACTCTAGGCCCTGGGACAAATTTGCTCCCTTTCTCCACCACCAGAGGGACCTCTTTACCTGGTCCGGAACCGACACCAAAGAATCCAGGGACCCCTGGCTGTGATCCCAAACCTTCAGTATAAATAATTGCAGGGGACGGTAATGTAATCCCGCCCACTGGACCGCCGGGAGCGTGGACGTCAGCAAACCCAATGCCGACATGACCCTCCTTACTGAGATCTGGTGGCTGCCCTGGAGAAACAACAGTGCCTTGTCTACCTTTTGAATTTTTTCTGAAGGGAGGAAGACTTTCTGTACTGTTGAGTCCAACACATATCCCAGGAAGGTGACCCTCTGGGAAGGATCTAAGTTGGACTTCTCCAGGTTCAGAAGCCAACCCAAGTTTACTAACAGGTCTCTTGTTGTCTGTAAATCTCGAGTCAACTGTGTCGGAGAAGGGGCAAACAGGAGAAGATCGTCGAGATACGCGATCACCGAGATTCCCCTGAGACGCAGATAAGCCAGAACTTCTGCCATTACTTTGGTGAAGATCCGGGGGGAAGAGGATAGCCCGAAGGGAAGTGCCTTCAACTGTAGATGTAGCACCCCTACCGAGGTTCTTACTGCCAGTCTGAGGAAACGCTGGTGGGTCTCTGCGATGGGAATATGCAGGTATGCATCTTTTAAATCTATCGATGCCATGAAACAGTTTGGTGGAAGAAGTGCTTTCACCGAGTAAACTGAATCCATCCGAAACCTTTTGTAGGTGACAGACATTCAGAGGCTTCAGGTTCAGGATAAGCCTGAACTTTCCCGAAGGCTTGCGAACCACAAACACGTGGGAATAGAAGCCCCTGCCTGTCTCTCCTGCTGGGACCCGTACTACCACTTCTTGTTCCTCTAACTCCTGCAGAGAGGAAAGAAGGGCAGACGATTTTTCTGCACATTTTGGCTCGGTGACAAGGAGTCTCAGAGGGGGGAGTTCTGAAAACTCCAAACGGTAACCTCTTCTGATGACCCCCAACACGAACTGATTGGAGGTGATCATCTCCCACTGTGGGAGGAAGGCCCCCAACCTTCCTCCCACTGTGACCCTGTCACTGAGACTTTTTGGGCTGTTCAGGAGGGCGAAAAATTGCTCCCCCGCGCCCTTTGCCCTTGAGCCCCCAACTTTTCCTCTGCCGACTAGTTCTAGGGGCTTCAAACTTCTTCTGAGGAAGAGTCTTTTTCTTTGACTGCTCCCCAATTTTCCTCTTAACGGGAAAGGCCTTTTTCTTATCCGCCGTGCGATCAAGCACTGCTTCAAGACCTGGCCCAAACAGCAAGTCTCCTGTAAAGGGGATCCCACAAAGCTTTGCTTTTGACACATTGTCCCCCTGCCAGGTCTTCAGCCATAAAGCCCTCCTAGCTGAGTTGGTCAGAGCCGAGGACCTTGCAGACATTCGCACGGATTCAGCTGAAGCATCCGCAATGTATGCTATCCCCTTAAGCAGCATGGGAAAGGAGGATAGAATGGTCTCCTTTGCCGTCCCTCCTTCAATGTGCGCGTTAATTTGGGTAAGCCAATACTCCATATTACGAGCCACCACTGTGGCTGCCATGGCCAGTTTAAGATTCCCCTGTGATGAGTCTCAGGCTTTCTCTAGGAGTGAATCCATCCTTCGATCCATAGGGTTTGAAAGTACCCCCATGTCCTCGAAGGCCAGATCAGTGTGTCTGGACACCTGGGAAAAAGCAGCATCTAATCTGGGAGATTTATTCCAGACGAGAGCCTCCTCTTCCGAAAAAGGAAACCTTCGTTTTAATGCCCCAGAAAAGAAAGGTTTCCTCTCAGGATCCTGCCATTCCTTCTTGATGGCATCGATCAAGATGTCATGCACCGGGAACACCCGTTTTTTCTGTTCCCCCATGCCCTTGTACATCTGATCATGGAGTGACAATGCCTTCTTTTCCTCTTGTATGCCTAAAGTGGTATGAATACCTCCTAAGAGCTCATCCACTTCCTCCAGGGAAAGCTTATACCGTGAGGTTCTACTGGATTCCCCATCCAACCCCTCATCGTCAGATTCCCCTTGGGAGTCTGAGCCGACACTGTCAACCTCTTCCTCAGCTTCCTCTCTGGGACCCCCTGGATTCTCTCCACCTGCAGGAGGAACATCCACAGGGCTAGATGGTACACTCTGCTGCGCTGGTGTAGGAGTGCTCTGGGGCTGAGGCCACTGTAAACTAGAAAAAAGTGTCTTGAAGGACTGGAAAGTATTAGAGAGTTCCTTCACAGAAGCCGCCAGATCTGCCCCCTGTTCTGCTGCCTGCTCTCTAACCAATCCCTCAATACACTCTCTGCAAAGTGCCTTGGACCAGGAATCCCCCATAGAGGCTCTACATGAAGGACACTTCTTCCTAGAACCATGGGGGGACTTGCTTGTGGCTTTCTGAAAGACAGAAATAAAAGAGAGAGCAGCATAAAATTAAAAAAGAAAAAGAAACACCAGCGCTACATAGAGGACCACCGGGAGTGCCCCCCCCCAGGATCAACCACCACCAGGATCCCAGACGCACTACCCTTTCCCCCGACCACCAAGGGGGAAAAAACACCAGTGGAGCTACTGGTTATAATGTAAGGGAACACCTCCCCAGGGTTCCCCTTACCTTTGAGTGGCTGGTGCTGTTATCTCCAGGAGCTCTTGGAGCCTCTGCTTCAGACATTCTCCTGTTGAGGAAGAGTGGTGCGAACGTGCCTCCTACAGCTGCCTGTACAACTTTAGAAAGAGAGGCTGCACCAGCCGAACGCTTGGTCCCCTTTCACGTGCCGCGTCCGGAACCGGAAGACGAAGAAGTCCGCCCCCACCGGAACTGACGTCGCCCGTCATCCGGTCCGGCCTCCAGCTCCAAGCCGACTGCTAACACAGGGGGACCTTGGACGTCTCGTTGCAGTGCCCCCCTGGGCGAACGAAGGGATGGACCGCCCCAAACTTCCTGCTTTCCCCAAGCGAAGTTTAGAGTGCGTGTAAAAAAAAAAAAAGGTCAGTACGAGGGTCCAGCTCCCCAGCCGACCGGACTGCCTACCCTGTTGCAGCACCCTCCTGGGTGAACGAACAGGAGAACCTCTAAAACGTCCTGCTTTCCCCAAGCGAAGATTAGGGTACATGTAAAAGACGGTCAGTCAAAAACCAGCTCTCTGGCCGCCCAGACTGCCGAACCCGTCGTAACACCCGCCTGGGTGAACGAACGGATGAACCTCTAAAACTTCCTGCTTTCACCAAGCGAAGATAGAGTACATGTAAGACGGTCAGTACGACAGAATCGGACTGCCGAACGGAGTCAGAGCTCCATTTCAGATACGTAGCCTCAGTTTCGCCAACTGATTTAGCTAAGGTTCCTTAGCGGTGTCTCCCCGCCGGAGGAAACACCATAACTGAGGAACAGAGGGAGGACGAGGCTTAAATCTTGAAATTGAAGGCGGTGTTTCCTGAGAGGGGAGGAGCCAGGGTCTCTCTAAGGTGGCTGTCCTGAAAGACGAACTTGGGAAAATCCTATTTTCTCTTTCATTCATTGACAGACACAGATCCATTAGGCCCCTTTCACACTGGGGCGGTGCGGCCGTCGGCGGTAAAGTGCCGCTATTTTTAGCGGCGCTTTACCATCGTTTTAGCGGCGGTCTGCGGGCGCTAGCGGGGTGGTTTTAACCCCCGCTAGCGGCCGAAAAAGGGTTAAAACCGCCCGCATAGCGCCGCTGCAGCGGCGCTATGCCGGCGGTATTGCCGCGCTGTCCCATTGACTTCAATGGGTAGGAGCGGTGAATACACCGCTCCTTCACCGCTCCAAAGATGCGGCTAGCAGGACTTTTTTCACTGTCCTGCCAGCGCACCGCTCCAGTGTGAAAGCCTTCCGGCTTTCACACTGGAGTGAAAGGGGCCGGTTTTTTTCAGGCGCTACACAGGCGCTATTTTTAGCGCTGTAACGCCTGAATACCGCCCCAGTGTGAAAGCAGCCTTAATCTTGACCGTAGGGATGTCCCCAAGCAGTGTCATAATGAGGGGTGGGAACAGCAAACATAACTTCACTCCCAACCAGAGGTGCTCCCCAACAGAGGAGTGACCATCTGAACCAGCCGCATCAGAACTTGCGGTCAACCAGACATGGGAGTAAGTCACACATGTGCAAGTCACAAGCAAGTCTCAAGTCTTAACCTTCAAGTCTCAAGCAAGTCCCAAGTTACTGTGGCAAAAAGAAAGCAAGTCAAGTTGAGTATCTGCTAGAAGTAAAGCAAGTCAAGTCAAGTAATTTATTTTGGTCAAGTCACAAATCAAGTCAAAATACTGATCTACCCCATTTACACCTTTAAATTAGTAAAAAGTCAGTGTTCAGGAAAGGTTTTGTTTTATTTTCAACATTTAAAAAACTGCTTTGTGCTTTTTTTCTTGGCATATTAAATAAACACTTTGAATGTCCAAACATCAGACAAGGAGCAGAACACTCAGCAATGAAATGGCCAACACGTCTGAAATAATTTAGTCCTTGCTGAGGGGGAAAATAACTAAGTTCAAAGTTTGAACTTCAAACTAATAGCAATAACTTATAACATCAAAATTAGTGGACACAATTCCAACATCTGGACACTTGAATGGTGATGAGAATAGCCACTTAAAATGCCAGATATGGGGGTGTGCAATGGATCAGTTTTAGGGTTTTAATATACTTTGTAAAAAGCACCCTATACATTTATAGTCAGTGGCAGTTGTATCCTCTGCATTATGCCCTGATAAAATAACATTTAATTACAGTGCACGTCAGTGTGATAATCACTATGATTTAATCAGCTAGCACCTATGTACAAGTTTCATATAAAAACACAATTGTTAACATATGTAAAACAAGTGACCTAATGGACAATTCTGAGCGAGATTCTTTTTGAACCAAAGATGTGGGCTTTATTTTTTGATTGTGCATTGTACTACAGCAGAATTAAAAAAAATACTGTATAAAAATATACTATGCATATACAATATACTAAACCTTGTACTGACAAGATATCTTCTCTATTAAAGAAGAGGATATGTAGAGGTGGTTGTCCATATAAAAATGGCAGGGATGAGGAACAAGGAAATTACTTCTCACTAGTATATATATTACTTATTTATATATTAAATTACTTCTCACTAATTTTATATATATATATATATATATATATATATATTGTAGCAGAGCGTCCCAGAGAGAGCCAGGAAAAGTCATGTTCGGGGTTTATATGTCTCCCAGGCTCCTCTCATACACATTCAGAAATCTCTGATCCATGATCCAGTTCAGGTCTTGGTCCTCTTCCCCAGGCTAATTTAAGCTCACCTGAGCAGACAGCCTTTGCTCTCTGCTTGGGACATACAGACAAAGTAGGTCTGTGAAAAGGAAAAGGTTGGTAAAAAAAAAAAAAAATCTGTTTATGTAGAGACTGACAAGCGGTAGGCTTGTTCTGCCTGGTAGTGAGGGCCTTGCATATTGTATAGTTAGAGCCGAGACACGGCTAGGATTTGTGTTTTTCTATTTTTTGTCTGTTATTTGTTTTCTGGAACACTGTACAGCACCTATATATGGACTTGTATATAACACAAATAAACACAGCACTGTTTGTCACTACATCACTGGATTTAGTATCTGTGCCTTAGCAACTGCTCATCCCAGGGAGCTTTGTACCTGCTACTTGTCCCCCAGGTTACATATGGTGGAGGCTGCAACCAGCTGTAGTAAGTTACTACTTAAAAGGCCAGTATCTAGAGTGACTAAACATGGAGGGAATCCTAAAATAATTGATGATATCCAACGCTGCACAGCAGAAAACAAACGCTGCACAACAGCAAGTTCGACCTAATTCACCTGGTGAGGAAATGGCTACAGCCGGAGTCCCTGTCTGGGCCACAAATAGTGGAGCGTGTGGTCTTGGACCGCTTCCTGAGGTCACTACCAATTCCCCTGCAGAAGTGGGTGAGTCAAGGAGACCCCAAATCAGTGGACAACCTGGTGGAACTCGTTGAAAGGTACTTTGCTGCAGAAAACCTGGTCCCCACCCCTACAACTGCACGGACTTTCCACCCAAAGCCACGGTCTCCCCAGGCAACTGGTAACACTGTTCCAGGGGTAGTGGAAAAGTGGTAAATATGGCAAGGAAATAGGGGGGGGGGGATTTTTGGTGGCAGGACTGAAGTTTGGCATCCCAAAAAAAGGGAAACCACTGCCTGTCAGCAAACCAAACTGGGGAAACGTCAGCTGTTTTCGTTGCCAAGAACTGGGACTTGTTGCAGCAAATTGTCCATTGACAGATGAACCAATGCAGTGCGATTTATCTATTAGAAGGCAGTCTATGTTTGCAGCTGTTTCATGTGCTGCAGCGCCAAATATGGGAAAACCAATGTGCCAAATGACTGTTAATGATGAGCCTATTACAGCCTTGCTGGACTCTGGAAGTCTAGTGACTTTGGTTACAGCTGAAATGATTGACTCTGAATCTGTGAATTGTCATGCTAAAAAAATTGCTGTGATCTGTATACATGGGGATACCTGGGAGTATCCTATAACCACCGTTCAGTTTTAAACTGGCTTAGGTACAGTGACCCATCAGGTTGGACTTGTCCCCCACTTGGTGCACGAGGCCATCATTGGTAGAGACTTCCCTAAGTTTTGGGAACTGTGGGATCATCCCGACCCGGTCGCAGTACCTGACTCAGTGGCAGAGCCAGAACTCCTGGCCACTACTGACAATGTGGGTACAGGGGATTCCTCTCAGGGCTCCCCGGGTTTTCCTCTGTCTGTTATGGCAGGAGAACTGGAGGAGACTGAGGAAGTCCCCACCACTAGTAGAGCTGCACAGCCATCTGCTGAATCTGAGCCTACGTTGGAGTTTTCTGACCTTAATGTGCACAAAGAAAATTTTGGTACTGAGCAGAGAAAAGACCAGACCCTTGCCAGGGCCTGGGAAAATGTAATAGTGGTTAATGAGGTACCTGTCGAACCAGGGGACAGGCCCTGTTTTCCTTATTTCAGCAGCAATCAGGATTTATTATATTGTGTCTGTAAAATGAATGATGAAGTGGTTGAACAGTTGGTGGTCCCCAAGCCATACAGACGGGTGGTGTTGGAACTTGCCCATGGGCACTTGCTAGGAGGCCATTTAGGGGTTGAAAAAACGACTGAAAGGGTGTTGCGCAGGTTTTACTGGCCCGGGGTACAGAAAGATATTGAGAATTATTTTCAATCCTGTCCTGTGTGTCAGATGTCAGCCCCACTACCCCACTTCCAAAGTCCTTTAGTGCCCTTGCCTATTATCGAAGTGCCCTTTGAGAGGATTGCCATGGACCTTGTGGGTCCACTCCCCAAGTCTGCCCGGGGTCATCAGCAAATCCTCGTAACCATGGATTATGCTACCCATTACCCTGAAGCAGTTCCCTTACGCACCACGTCTGCTAAAAACATTGCCAAAGAGCTGTTTATGGTGTTCAGTCGGGTGGGCATCCCTACCCATTTATGTCGCGAATAACTAGGGAGCTGTGCAAGTTGTTTAACCACTTGCCGACCGCCGCACGACGATATACGTCGGCAGAATGGCACGGGCAGGCATATGGGCGTATATACAAGTCCCTGCCTGCCCGCGGGTGGGGGGCCCGATCGGGCCCCCCGGTGCCTGCGGCGGTCGGCATTCCTTCGAGAGCGATCCGGGATGAGGGGGCGGCCATTCATTCATGGCCACCCCCTCGCGATCGCTCTCGACGAATGGAAATCCTCCGTGACATCACTTCCTCTCCTGTAATGTAAACACAGGAGAGGAAGTGATGTATTCTCTCCTCCGTGTCGGTATTTTTCGTTCCGGCACCGAGGAGAGAGGTTCGGTGAGTTGCACCAACACACCACACATACAGTAGAACATGCCAGGCACACTCACACCCCCCTTTACCCCCCGATCACCCCCCCAATTACCCCTGCCCCCCCAGTCACAGTGACACCAATTGCTTTTTTTTTTTTTTTTTTGCATTGGTGTCATTTGTGACTGTAATAACTGTTAGGGCAGTTAGGGTTAGCCCCCTTTAGTTCTAAGGTACCCCCCTAACCCCCCCAATAAAGGTTTAACCCCGTGATCACCCCCCGTCGCCAGTGTCACTAAGGCTGGGTTCACATTGCAGCGGTTTGAGAACGGATGTGATTTGCACCGCACTGCAGTGCAAATCACATCCGATCTCTGTGCGATTCGAGTTCAGCCATACAGATAGTATGGCTGAATTCGTGTCGCACCCGCCGCAAACTCGCACGGGACCCTTTTTTTGGTCCGCAGCAGAATCGGATCGCATGGGTGTTCACACCATGCGATCCGAGTTTGCAGATCGCACTGCGATATGCGAACTGATCTGGGGGTGTCATTAACATTTCACTGACACTCCCAGCAGTTCGCATAGGGCAGTGTGAACTGCCGCCGGGAGGCATGCGATGCGGGAACCCGCCGCGGATTCGTGGCGTTCCCGCATCGTTCCAGTGTGAACCCAGCCTAATAAGCGATCATTTTTCTGATCGCTGTATTAGTGTCACAAGTGACGCTAGTTAGGCAGGTAGGTATTTAGGTTCGCCGCAACTTTTTATAGCGCCAGGGACCCCCATATACTACCGCATAAAGCCCCCTGATTGCCCCCTAGTTAACCCTTTCACCAGTGATCACCATATAACTGTTACAGGTGACGCTGGTTGGTTAGTTATTTTTTTATAGTTTCAGGGCACCCGCCATTTATTACCTAATAAAGGTTTAACCCCCTGATCACCCGGCGGGTGTCATTTGTGACTGTAATAACTGTTAGGGCAGTTAGGGTTAGCCCCCTTTAGTTCTAAGGTACCCCCCTAACCCCCCCAATAAAGGTTTAACCCCGTGATCACCCCCCGTCGCCAGTGTCACTAAGGCTGGGTTCACATTGCAGCGGTTTATGAGAACGGATGTGATTCGCACCGCACTGCAGTGCAAATCACATCCGATCTCTGTGCGATTCGAGTTCAGCCATACAGATAGTATGGCTGAATTCGTGTCGCACCCGCCGCAAACTCGCACGGGACCCTTTTTTTGGTCCGCAGCAGAATCGGATCGCATGGGTGTTCACACCATGCGATGCGAGTTTGCAGATCGCACTGCGATATGCGAACTGATCTGGGGGTGTCATTAACATTTCACTGACACTCCCAGCAGTTCGCATAGGGCAGTGTGAACTGCCGCCGGGAGGCATGTGATGCGGGAACCCGCCGCGCATTCGTGGCGTTCCCACATCGCTCCAGTGTGAACCCAGCCTAATAAGCGATCGTTTTTCTGATCACTGTATTAATGTCACAGGTGACGCTAGTTAGGCAGGTAGGTATTTAGGTTCGCCGCAGCTTTTTATAGCGCCAGGGACCCCCATATACTACCGCATAAAGCCCCCTGATTGCCCCCTAGTTAACCCTTTCATCAGTGATCACCATATAACTGTTACAGGTGACGTTGGTTAGTTATTTTTTTTATAGTTTCAGGGCACCCGCCATTTATTACCTAGTCTCACTAGTGTACCCCTAAATTTAGGGGTGTCTACTTTCCAAAATGGGGTCATTTGGGGGGGTTTGTGCCATCTTGGCATTTTATGGCCTTCAAAACTGTAACGCCCTTAGAAAGCCTGAAGGCGGTGCTTGGTTTTCGGGGCCCCGTACGCGGCTAGGCTCCCAAAAAGTCCCACATATGTGGTATCCCCGTACTCAGGAGAAGCAGCAGAATTTATTTTGGGGTGTCATTTCACATATGCCCATGGCATGCGTGATCAATATATCATTTAGTGACAACTTTGTGAAAAAAAAAAAAAAAAAAAAAGTTTGTAATTTTCCCGCAACTTGTGGCAAAATATAAAATATTCCATGGACTCAACATGCCTCTCAGCAAATAGCTTGGGGTGTCTACTTTCTAAAATGGGGTCATTTGTGGGGGTTTTGTGCCATCTTGGCATTTTATGGCCTTCAAAACTGTAATAGGTAGTGAGGAGTGAAGTCAAATATTTACGCCCTTAGAAAACCTGAAGGCGGTTCTTGGATTTCGGGGCCCCGTACATGGCTAGGCTCCCAAAAAGTCCCACATATGTGGTATCCCCGTACTCAGGAGAAGCAGCAGAATTTATTTTGTGGTGTCATTTCACATATGCCCATAGCATGTGTGAGCAATATATCACTTAGTGACAACTTTGTGAAAAAAAAAATAAAAAAAATTAAAGTTTGTAATTTTCCCGCAACTTGTGGCAAAATATAAAATATTCCATGGACTCAAAATGCCTCTCAGCAAATAGCTTGGGGTGTCTACTTTCTAAAATGGGGTCATTTGTGGGGGTTTTGTGCCATCTTGGCATTTTATGGCCTTCAAAACTGTAATAGGTAGTGAGGAGTGAAGTCAAATATTTACGCCCTTAGAAAACCTGAAGGCGGTTCTTGGCTTTCGGGGGCCCCGTACGCGGCTAGGCTCCCAAAAAATCCCACACGTGTGGTATCCCCGTACTCAGGAGAAGCAGCAGAATTTATTTTGGGGTGTCATTTCACATATGCCCATAGCATGTGTGAGCAATATATCATTTAGTGACAACTTTGTATATAAAAAAAAAAAATAAATTTTTTTGTCATTATTCAATCGCTTGAGGCAAAAAAATAAAATATTCGATGGGCTCAACATGCCACTTATCAATTTCCTTAGGGGGTCTACTTTCCAAAATGGGGTCATTTGGGGGGGTTTTGTACTGCCCTGCCATTTTAGCACCTCAAGAACTGAGATAGGCAGTCGTAAACTAAAAGCTGCGTAAATTCCAGAAAACGTACCTTAGTTTGTAGATGTGACAACTTTTGCGCAAACCAATAAATATACAGTTATTGACTTTTTTTTTACCAAAGACATGTGGCTGAATACATTTTGGCCTAAATGTATGACTAAAATTGAATTTATTGGATTTTTCTAATAACAAAAAGTAGAAAATATCATTTTTTTTCAAAATTTGCGGTCTTTTTCCATTTATATCGCAAAAAAAAAAAATCGCAGAGGCAATCAAATACCATCAAAAGAAAGCTCTATTTGTGGGAAGAAAAGGACGCAAATTTTGTTTGGGTACAACATTGCATGACCGCGCAATTACCAGTTAAAGCAGCGCAGTGCCAAATTGTAAAAAGACCTCTGGTCATTTACCAGCAAAATGGTCCGGTCTGAAAGTGGTTAAGGTGACAGTTGCGAACCTCAGTGTACCATCCTCAAACAGATGGCTTGGTGGAACACTTCAATAAGACATTAAAGAGCATAGACACAAAAAGTTTGGAGGTAAGGGACTTTTGCGGCACCAAATATTGAAAGAAAAATAATGTAGTGCTCCCAAATGGCAACGTTTGGACACCCTAAACAAAGGACTAATTGTCAGTCAGTTGGATCAGTTTACCTCATGAAATGCCTATGTGGAGCTTTCTATGTGGGTAAAACGAAGCGCCCTCTGTTTTGCCGCATAAGGGACCATGTCTCTCTAATATCGAAACAGAAAATGGAAGCCCCCATAAGCCGCCATGTGGGGCTGTATCATAATTTCAATCTCAAGTCTATTGGCTTCTTTAGCCTGGAGCACCTCCCTTTACAGGGTCGGGGGGGGGGGGGCGGGCGATCGTGATAAAAAATTACAACTTGAAACAAGATGGATTTATTCCTTGCAGGCGACTCGCTTCACTGGCCTCAATGAGGGTATCGGTTACAAGCCATTCTTGTAAAGAGGTGGCTTTGGTTTTATTCAGGTATATTCTATTCATTTTCTTCTTCCATCTTGTTTAGAGATCATCGCTATGTGGGGGTGGGTCCACTTAGAGGGTAAAACTTGAATGTTTGGTGCCTTTAGCTTAATGTATGATTATTGTAGGTGTATTTATGTCATCCGTTATTTGCTTTTAGGGTTTGGCCTTGTTGTCAGGGCCACTCGTTGGTTGTCGAATGTCGGGTCACATATATACTTGCATAACTATTGGGATTTTCTTTGATATTTTGCGGATATGTGTTTGGATAAAATTACCTCTAACAGAAGTTTAAAAGGAGGAGGTAAAAGAGGAGAGAAAGGGAATTTACTTTATAATTTTTTTTTTCCATTGATCTTCTATCACAGATCTTGGTTCGTGGTGCCTTCTTTTTCGCCACTGGGGGCCCGTATGGACACCCAA
This sequence comes from Lithobates pipiens, assembly GCF_037356315.1. Lineage (NCBI taxonomy): Eukaryota > Metazoa > Chordata > Amphibia > Anura > Ranidae > Lithobates > Lithobates pipiens. Next base: position 1,691,313 of record NW_027507872.1, on the reverse strand, counting down.
GGGTCCTGATTTATGGGGGAATGTGCTCCCCTTCTCTTCTTTTTTGTGGGGGCGCACGAGCCCTTTCAGGACCCGCTGTGGATTTCCCTTTAAGGGTCATCTTTCTGCGTAGCTTTCTGGGCCATTTCTAACTGTGTACAGGAAGTGTCAGCAGGGGTAGTCTTTCTCCCTTCCTGCTGACACCTAGCTGCAACGAAAGTGATGTTCATTTATGGTTCCTGCGGTAGTTTGATGACCCAGGAAGCCCTCCCATTGTGTCCACTTGGCGCCATGACAATGTGATGTCACATGTCACGTTTTGGTGCCATGGAGAGGGCTATTTAAACCTGGTCTGCCATGTGATAGGCTGGGAGTGTTTGGAAGCTCGGGAGTTCCATCCTGCGTGGTGTTGTCAGGTAAAAAGGCAGTTCTGTGGCTACTTTGTATAAGTATTTTCAGAGCACACCTGTTTGTATACTCACTATATACACACTTTATATAATTCTGTCTATTTTTTAAATTGCAAGGTGGATAGGATCTGGTCCAGTTTGGATGCTGTGGGTCTGCTGTGTCTGGGAGAGGGGGTGTTATTCCTCTGCTCCCCTTCCTCCTTTCCCTTCGTTTGCTGTCTCAAACTGTGAGCCAGTGGTTCAATCTGAACATTTATAGCCCAAAACCGTGAAGAGGTGAGACACTTCTATATTTTGAAGTTCATGATGCGTCTTTATGCGTTTTTTCCAAAATGCAGTTTATTTCATGGTCTATGGGGCCATAGTAGCACAATAATCCTGAGGGGATTATACATTTGTTTGCTATTTGTTTTCTATTATATCCCGTGGATATTAACACTTTGAGGATCTTTTGCCCTTTTTCAGAGCTCCCTGATATACAGCCACTCTATGCAACTGATCCATAAGGTGGGTAGGTGTGTTCCCTTTAATGATGACCTGGGTGGGACCCTCACCTGCTTGCATCCTTATGTCTTAATGATCTGGAAAGTAGCTTTATTTCACAGTTCACTCAGGCACTATTTTATGTATATTTTTCAGAGACAGTTGTAATAATTATTACCCTCTCTGCGGGTCTCCTTGGCCATATATGAGGGCAGACCAGCATTGTCTGCAATGTGGATCAATGGAAAACATTGTGTGAGGAAGATAAATCCCATTTGGTATAGATGTTTCTTTTTTTTTTTCCCCTTTTTTTTTTTTTATGGTAAGGGCAAATTTTTAATATCTGGGACTTGGGAGGGAGGGGGTTTTGACTCTCTCTCTCTCTCTCTCTCTCTCTCTCTCTCTCTCTCTCTCTCTCTGCACTTGCAATCTTTGATACTATATCATTGTTGTTCTGTTATTTATTAATAATTTGTAACTTTGATGCATTTTTTATTTTTATGTATAGTTTAAAGAGTAACATATTTGCTGTTCTGTGATATTCATATCTCTACTCCCTTGTTCCTGAAGAAGCAGATCATGGCGAAACATGTTGAACATACTGGGATGGAACCTCTTTTGGTCTTTAAAGAAAATGTCACCTGCGTTTAGGCAATATTTGTCATTTATAGACCATAGGGAATTGTATAAAATGTTTGACATTTTTTTTTATATTTTGTGTAACGTATATGTAATATACAAATTTTATTTATTTTTTAGAACACCTTTTCTTATTTTTCTTTCAATATTTGGTGCCGCAAAAGTCCCTTACCTCCAAACTTTTTGTGTCTATATCTCCTTTTGGGATGCTGGTACCAGTATTGTATATTATTTGAACAGATCCCGGTCAGAGCACTCTTTTCAATACATTAAAGAGAATGTTAAAAAAGGTTGTTGACAAGGATGGGAAAAACTGGGACTTCCTGATACCATACTTGATGTTTTCCATCAGGGAGGTTCCCCAGTCCTCTACAGGGTACTCTCCATTTGAGTGGCTTTATGGGAGACACCCTCGGGGACTCTTAGACATAGCCAAAGACACTTGGGAGGGGGAGCAGACACCCCATAAAAGTGTCATTGAGTACATCGCTCAAATGCAGGAGAGGATTGCAGCAATCATGCCAATGGTAAAAGAACACATACTGCAGGCCCGGGCAGCCCAACAGAGAATATACAACAGGAGGGCCCAACTCCGGGTTTTCTCACCTGTTGACAGGGTCCTGGTGTTAGTTCCTACTGTTGGGAGCAGGTTCCTGGCTAAGTGGCAGGGTCCCTTTGAAGTAATTCAAAGAGTTGGGGATGTCAACTACAAGGTGTATCAACCAGGAAAAAGGAAGCCCAAGCAGGTTTACCATATAAACCTGTTAAATCCCTGGAAGGATAGACTGACGTTAACTTCAAGGTCCCTCCCGGTAACGCTTAAGGGTACTGAGTCCCCTCTGATCCCTGAGGTCACGATTCCAGACACATTGTCATGTTCCCAAAAACAGGAAGCTAGAGTTCCTGATAAGAGAGAAATTTTCAGTTACTTGGCATGACTTCAGCAGTTCAGCATGATATTGTTACTGAACCTGGGGTACCTGTCAAGCTCAAACCGTACAGAATTCCTGAAGCGAGGAGAAAAGACATCAGCAATGAAGTTAAAAGAATGTTGGAGCTAGATGTTATTGAGGAATCCAATAGTGACTGGTCTAGCCCCATTGTGTTAGTCCCAAAACCGGATGGCACTTGGAGGTTCTGTAACAACTTCAGGAAGCTTAATGCAGTGACAAGGTTTGACACCTACCCAATGCCCAGAGTAGACAAAGTTATAGACCGACTTGGCAAAGCTCACTAGATTACCACTTTGGACTTGACAAAAGGGTATTGGCAAATACCCCTGACTGGTAGCACCAAAGAGAAGACTGCATTTGCGACCCCGGAGGGTTCATTTCAATATAAAAAAATACCTTTTGGGTTGCAAAATGCCCCGCAACATTTCAGAGGGCCATGGATAGGACCCTAAGACCCCACCAACGACATGCATCAGCCTATTTAGATGACATAGTGATATATAGCACTGACTGGGAGTCTCACTTGCCTCGTGTCCAGGCTGTCCTTGATTTCCTCTTCAAAGAAGGTTTTTATGGCAAATCCAAAAAAATGTGCCATTGGTCTAGAGTAAGCCAAGTATTTGGGCTACATTATTGACTGTGGTGTCATAAAACCTCAAGTGAGTAAAATGGAGGCCATCCAGGAGTGGCCACGTCCCACAAACAAGAAGCAGGTCAGGGCCTTTCTTGGCATTGCGGGGTATTAGAGAAGATTTATTCCAAATTTTGCAACTATAGCTACCCCTCTGACAGACCTGACCAAAGGTAAAGACTCGGCTCAGGTGAGCTTAAATTAGCCTGGGGATGAGGACCAAGACCTGAACTGGATCATGGATCAGAGATTTCTGAATGTGTACAAGAGGAGCCTGGGAGATGTATAAACCCCAAACAGGACTTTTCCTGGCTCTCTGCCAATATAATTATATATATATATATATATATATATATATATATATATATATATATATATATATATATATATACATATATATTTATATTAAATTATATAGTATAAACTTTATAGTCAGGCAGCAGTGTACCTGAGCGGCGGCGTCCCGGTGGGCGGCGGCCATTCCAGTATTCAAAAGCCACACCTCCTCCTCGTCTGTGATAGGCGGAACACTCAATTTCCCCAGCATTCAGTGTTCCGCCTATCACTGACATCCGTTCATCCTCATAACACAGACGAGGATGAGAGGATGTCCGTGATAGGCTGAACACTGCCTGCTGTGAAATTGAGTGTTCCGCCTATCACAGACGAGGAGGCGCGGCTTTTGAACACTGCAATGTCCGCTGTCTGTCTGCATGAGACGCTGATTGGGTAGACAGACGGTGGTTTGCAGTTAGTGTATTAGTGGTGGTTACGTTTAGTGCTAGTTAATGGTGGTAGTGTTATGGTGCCAACTTGCCAAGTCATTGCAAGTCATATAGCCCAAGTCAAAGTCAAGACACAAGTCAGTAGTGACAAGTCAAAGTCAAGTCGAGTCATTTATTGAATTCAGTCAAGCAAGTCGCAAGTCTTCAAACAGGTGACTCAAGTCTGACTTAAGTCAAGTCATGAGACTCAAGTCCTTCCCCTCTGCTGTCAACATATGCATCAGAATGCAGAAAGAGTGTAAATTGCAACATTACACGGCCACTTGCAAAACTTTGCGGTTAAAGTAGGCATCAGAAGATGCGCTTACATCAACTTTGTGAAAGTGTGAACGGAAGACCAAGTCGCCGCCTTACACACCTGAGAGACTGACGCTTGATGTCGGAAGGCCTAAGAGGTCCCAACTGCCCTGGTGGAATGAGCTGTGATAGGAAAGGGGGGCACCTGCCCCTTCAAGGCGTAAGCCTGGACCACGATCTGTATGATCCATCCGGGAATGGTGTTTGATGAGACCGCCAGCCATTTTTTCAGACCAGCCACCGAAATGAACAGAGAATATGACTTTCGGAAGGGAGCCATGGCAGAAATTCCCTTAGAGCCCAGACTACATCCAGGGAATGGAGGGCCACCTCCTTAAGATTTGTCGGCTTAGAACACAGGGGTGGTAACACAATGTCTTGGCGACAAAACCACCTTCGGCAAAAAAAAGGGTTGTGGACACAACACCACCTTATCCCTGTGGATAACCAGATAGGGTGACTTGCAAGACAAGGCCGCCAGTTCAGAAACCCTCCTGGCAGATGTAATAGCTACTAGAAAGACCACTTTCTGAGAGAGTCAACAAGGGAATTTCCTTGATATTCTCAAATGGCGGTTTCTAAAGCGCCGATAGCACCAGATTCAGATCCCACGGATGTAAGGGTAGACGCACCAGAGGGACTACATGCCAGACCCCTTGCACAAAGGTGCTTACCAATGAGTGAGACGCCAGGGGTCATTGGAAAAAGACAGCCAAGGCTGATATATGTCCCTTGATGGTGCTCGAGGCCAACTTCTGGTCCACTCCACGCTGCAAGAACAGCAGGATCCTGGACACTGAATAGGTGTGTGGACACCCCATCTCCTCACACATGGAGATAGAAGCTTTCCACGTACCATGGTATATCTTCAGAGAAGAAGATTTCCGTGCCCTCAGCATAGTGGAAATTACCGAGTCCGACAGACATCGGTTCCTTAATACCTGGCTTTCAACAGCCATGCCGTTAAAAGTATCGGACCTGGGGGGCGTGGCCGGCCGGAACCGAGGACGGACGTGTTTTAGCACAGCTCCGCCGGGCCTATCTTTATCTACTGCCATCCTCAGCTTCTAAGTGCCCTACATACCAAAAAACTACCTCACCTTGTTCCTCACAGGGCTCCCCACCAGTTGGGCTGCTTTTGGAAGTCCTCATCCTCCCGTGCGCTGCAGGATTCCTCCCATTTCGGCCGCTGGGGGCCGCCTCGCCGAACGCCATTTTGCGGCCTACTAGGCCTCAAGAATCCCCGGACTTTCCTGCGGGACGTCCGGATCCGCCGCCGGATCGAACGCATCCCGCCGCCGCACCGCTACATCCGCTGCATGTGGGAACCTCCTGGGATCCTCAACTCTGCTTCCACCCGGCCTGGTGAGTCCCCCTGTGGGGATAACTGCTCTGATCCAAACACTCAGCTGCCTGCTCCCCTCCAAGCCTCTCCTCCTTATCCCACATCCTCCAGACCCTGCTGACCCTGCTGGGATATCCCCACAGATCCCTAAGAACTGACCCATTGCCACCGGTATCCCACCCCACCAGGCACGCCTCATCACTAGCAGCTCTCTCCCAGCAAGGCCCTGGCTTCGGCCTATACTGGAGCATAGAGGCCATCTTGCTACACCCTGCTACACCTTGTTCTTCATAGCTCATAACTCCACAGGGTGTGGGCCTTATTTCAAACTCAATCCATACTAACTCAGGGGCATGGCTAGCCCCTAATTGAGATGCCTGCCTGAGTCATTACCTCCATTCCATAGCGGGGAGACGAGCTACTCACAGCTATTGCACACCCCGAATAGGCATACCGCCTGGACTGAGACACACATCCGGACTCCGGGGCATGTCGAAGAAGCGACAGAAACCCCCTGCGCCGCGCCGCCTCACTCATTATTACACATCTGCCACCATGCAGGAGGCCCAAGATGGCGCCGGCTCCGGGAGCTCTCGCAGGTCCTCTCCCAGCCCTCAACGCTCCAATGGGAAACCCCATCCTCGTCATGCAGAAGAGGACACCAGCACTCTCCAAGGGACTGAGATGGACACCCTCCCACCACCACCTATGCCGCTGGGCACACCTCACGCTGATAGAGGTAAGAGATTGGCCTCTTCCCCTGCACAATCCCCAGGCAAGGAACCTCACGCGAAGAAGCAGCTCTGGTCTGCAATTGTGGCAGGTGGACAGAATGCAGACCGAACCCCCTCTCTTGCGGCAGTCCCAGTATCAGATAACCCAGTTTCAGAAGCCACGTTAAAAACCATGCTGCTCACACTCCAAACTGATCTCCACAGAGAACTGCAATTCTCGTTGTCCCAGATTCACGACAGAGTGGATTGCCTGGAGGAGAGAACAGATACCATCGAGGAGACGTTGCAAGACTACTCCAAAGCTCACAATGAACTTTTGGATGCACATGACCATCACTCCGCAGAAATCCACCGTTTAAAGTTAAAAATGGCGGACTTGGAAGATCGCGCTAGGCGCAATAATATCAAATTCAGAGGGGTTCCGGAATCCGTTAAGCCACCGGACATTATTCCATACCTACAGCAACTATTTACCACACTGGTGCCTCATCTGAGCAACACTGACATTTTAATTGACCGGGCTCACAGAATTTCTAAACCCTCTCATCTGCCTGATGACGTCCCCAGAGACATTCTAGCGCGCATCCATTTTTTTCATATTAAGGAACAGATCCTTGCCACTACCAGATTATCAAAGTCTCTACCACCTCCCTACAACGATGTCAAACTGTTCACCGGCCCCCCCCCGGCCACGATGGAACTTCGCAGAACTTTCTCTCCAGTCACATCCATCCTGCAACAAAAAAAGATCGCCTACAGGTGGGGCTTCCCCACGAAACTATTGGTGAGCTATCAGCAGCAAGTGATCCCCATCCTCAACCCCAAAGATGGCTATAAGAAATTAACCAATTGGGGTTTCCTCCCGCTACCCCCGAGAGACTCCCGCCGCACTAATGAGCATTTTTCTTCACTCCCTCCTGGAAAAGATACTACTTCACGAAGAGAGCGTGAAACCTGACTCCGCGGTACACTCCGGTCCGAACATGGATCTCCCCGTTATGGACGGACTGACTCTTGCAAGTATATTAACTTACTACTGTTTGCTTTAGTTTCTTTGAACTTGAACAACGTTACTGTTTGTTTGTTGGTGCACTCTTCCTCTTTACACCCCCCAAATTAGAGTGTGCTAGGCACACGAACAGATACCCGTATTCATACGGTTCACCCCCTTAACACCCTTGCTCTCTTGTTTTGTTTTCATCCGGTTTTTTGTTTTCTGTTTTTTATTAGAGGTTTGCAAACCCTGTTTTCACAGCACACACTTGATACTTATTGTATTGCCTTCTCTTCACTTGTGTTCGCTACAGTAATCTCTTTCTGAGTCTTCCCTCTCCGTTGTCTCCCTATAGGCATGGCCCTCACGATCTCCACTATCAATGCTAAAGGCCTAAATTCCCCATTTAAGCGTAGCCTCCTCTGGAGAGAGGCGTCTAATCTCCGCTCTGACATCCTCTGTGTTCAAGAGACTCATTTCACACAAACTGATCCCCCCAAATGTTCTAACAGACGCTACCCTCACACCTTCTTTGCGAATGCTTCACGGAAACAGAGGGGGGTGATGATAGCTGTCAGCGCCTCGGTAGACTTTGAGCTACACCAATTCGAGAAGGATGCAGAGGGGAGATACATAATTCTATCGGCCACAGTCAATACCCGTCCTCTAACCATTGTAAATGTATATGTTCCTCATGTTGCACAAAAGAAATTTTTTACTACCCTTATGGCCAAACTAGCTCCGTACAGATCGTCACCATTAATCATATGCGGAGACTTTAACGGTCTCTCTGACCCCGCACTGGACTCAACTTCACACGCCAAGCATAGACCCTCTGCCCTAGCAGCTATGCTTGCCCGCGAAGACCTTTATGACTCATGGAGATGCATGCACGGCTCAGAGAGAGATTACACCTTTTTTTTCCCCCCCGCATCAATCCTACTCCAGAATAGACCTGATTATCACAGATAAACATGTATTACAGTCAATTTCTGAATCAAGTATAGGACTTATCTCATGGTCCGACCACGCCCCTGTCACTATTAAACTAGCCCCGCTATCACAATCACCCAGGCACACTCTCTGGAGATTGAATTCATCCCTCCTTAATGATCCTAAACTTGCCTCCCAAATACATGCAGAACTCCTCTCCTATTTCCAATCCAATGACAATTCCATTGATGACCACGCTGTCATCTGGAATGCCCATAAAGCCTGCCTACGCGGCCTTTTCATTAAGTTGGGTGCACAGCAAAAAAAGGCCCGTGCGGCCACCACGGCTACCTTGCTCCAACAGATTCGAACCTTGGAAGCCATAAACAAATCCTCCCCTTCGGACATGATCTCCGCTGACTTAAAAAACCTTAGGGCTAAACTTAGCGAACACCTCCACATGAAGTTTGAATACTATATAAAACGCCTTAAGCTACAATCCTACTCCTCAGCGAACAAACCGACCGCATTTATGGCCAAACAGCTGAAGCGACAACTCACTCACAAAAAAATTTCCTTTCTGACAACCTCCAATAAAACACGTATTACTAATCCCCTCGATATTGCTAACGAATTTAGCAGCTTCTATCATGCTCTTTACAACCTCAACACCACTGACCCCTCCCCCCACCTTCCCAAGCCGATATAGCTAATTTCCTAGCGTCTGTATCGCTCCCTACGATCACCCCTGAACAACTGGACTCCTTATCGGCCCCCTTCCTCCCAGAAGAAATCCATTCTCTCATTAAGAAGCTCCCCCTACATAAAGACCCGGGCCCAGATGGCATTACCAACGAGTACTATAAGAAATATGCTGACATCATCGTACCCTATCTCTGCAAAACCTATAACCAATTTGCGAGCACTGGACAGATCCCCAAGGAATCCCTAGAAGCACTTGTAGTCACTATCCCTAAGCCAGGAAAACCTCCTGATAGCCCAGCGAACTACCGTCCCATATCACTCCTCAACACAGACACCAAAATTTATGCCAAACTTCTAGCCCAGCGACTAGCCGTAATTCTCCCAGACCTAATACATCGTGACCAAGTGGGCTTCGTCCCGGGAAGGCAGACAGCAGATGGAACCAGACGATTTGTCGACCTGATTCAATGGGTCGAATGTAAGCGAACGCCTTCTCTCTTCCTCTCTCTGGACGCAGAGAAGGCGTTCGATCGAGTCTCCTGGCCCTATATGGAGGCAGTCCTCCGCAAGGTAGGGCTTTCAGGCTCCTTCCTGTCAGCCATTCTGGGACTCTATACGCACCCTAGTGCACGGGTGTGGACCTCGGGCATAATATCGAACCCTTTTCAAATCACCAATGGCACCCGCCAAGGATGCCCTTTGTCCCCATTGATATTTGCCCTGGTAATGGAACCCTTAGCGCAGACTATCAGACAAAACCCCCAAATTAAAGGCATCACGGTGGCAGACCCAGAACATAAAATTGGCCTCTACGCCGATGATGTTATCATTGCCCTCACCGACCCACTTACCTCACTCTCTGAGGTTCAACGCACGTTGGACTCCTTCAGCGCTGTATCAATGTACAAAGTTAACCATTCCAAATCTTTAATGCTGAATCTTGGCCTAGACCCACACACCGTGTCCCAGATTTCAACAATGACCTCTTTCATGTGGGCTACTAATTCTTTCCTCCCGTACTTAGGTATACAGCTGACATACCCCAGCTCCATTCTAGTGAGAACCAATCTTGAAACTCTACTGGGCAAACTTCACCGCCTAACCAAAGACCTACTGACTACACCGGCTTCCTGGGCAGGTAGAATTGCACAAACCAAAATGTATCTACTCCCCCACATTCTCTACTTTTTTCGCTCCATCCCCCTCCCGCCCCTACAAGCCCATCTTAAAAAGCTCCAAGGGATACTTAATGCTTTCATTTGGCAGCACAAACACCCCAGAATTAAAAATACTATCCTCCTGACACCCACTCGCTTTGGTGGCATGGGAGCCCCTAATCTCAAAGCATATTATCGAGCTGTCCTACTAGATCAACTCAAAACATGGTGGTCCTCAGACCTACAACCCACTTGGAAGCAAATAGAACTTGCTACCTTAATGACAGACCCAATTAATATTTTGACAGCTATCTGGTTGCGTTTTAAACCTTCTCGTTACCCACTTGACTCAATTAACGCATCCCTTAGAGTATGGCAAACATACTTTCAAAACACTGCTCATGTCTCCCTGACGCTTCTCCCACTGGTCCCCCTAGAAGCCCTCCAAGTATTCTCTCCCGATCTCCCCATAGGGGTCTGGGCCGCAGCTGGGATTACTAATCTGAAAACATTATTTTCTTCAGCAACTCCCCTATCCTTCTCCCAACTACAATGCATCTATCATGTCCCCTCCACAACATTCTTTTTATATCTCCGGATCAGGTCCATCCTAGCAAATCTTCCTCTTTCCGCCAAGAACTCACTCAAGGATCCCCTACTACAGTTTTTTGGGAATAAATCTCAAAAAAAGGGAGGCATTTCACTCATCTACAGATTACTCACCTCGCCAGACCCAGAAGTTGATCCCGCACGCACTGCATACTGGTCATCTAAACTGCAGCACGTAGTTCCCCCAGAAACTTGGCAGAAAGCTCTGAATGCTCCGGCACGCTTTTCTCACTGCATCTCACATTGGGAATCTCTGATGAAACTTTATCATGGTTGGTATTACACACCGACCAGACTGGCTAAAATTTTTCCCTCTTCCTCACCTAATTGTTGGAGGAACTGCGGTGACAGAGGTACATTACTGCATATCTGGTGGAGCTGCCCCTATATACAATCATTCTGGAAAAAAATTAAAAACCTAATACACCAGATTTGCAAAATAACTTTCCCGCTCTCTCCCACTGACTTACTACTAGATCTATCCGTCCTCTCGTGGCCGCACCACCTGCACGCCCTACTGACCCACATCCTTATCGCCGCCCGACTAGCTATTGCAAAAAGTTGGAAATCGGTTCATTCCCCGACCCTGAAACAAGTTCTCATATTGCTGAATACCCATTTTGTATTCGAATACGCCTTTGCTAAAGCTAACCTCACAACCGATAAGTTCCTGTATGCCTGGAAACTTTGGATAGCAGACCCCAGGAGTAGCCCATTGCACTGAACATCCTGGGTATCATATCCAATTTATATCTGCTTCATAAGCTTGATGTTACCCACAATCAAGAATATACCCAAAGTACCTATACTAGACCTACCCGTATATTTTTCTCTTGTCTGATTTTTCTCCCTCATTCAGTTTTTGCCTATACTATGTCCGCAAATCAAACTATGGTTATACCTGTTTTCATTTTTTTTATATATTTGTACTCTTATATGTCCTCACTCATCCCTTTTGCAAACCTCCCCTTCCTTCAAAACCGAGTATCCTGCTAGAATTTTGATATGTTACTGTGTTATACACCATGTCTGCATACCTGTATCTGTATGTACCCTACCTGTTTGACAAGTTTACTGCCAGGGTATGCCCATTTGGCTATGTATCTTTTTGCTGATTTTTCTTTTCATCTCATAATAAAAATTTACAGTTAAAAAAAAAAGTATCGGACCTTGTGACAGAAGGTCTTCTCGCATCGGCAACCTCCAAGGAGCATCCACCACCAGGCGTAACAAGGAAGCCGAGGCCAATCTGGGGCAATCGGTATTACTGGAAACCCCTCAGCCTCCATTCTGCGGAGCAGATGAGGTAAGAGTTTGAGCGGAGGGAAGGCATAAATCAGCTGTTACTGTTCCCATGGAGCCACCAACACGTTTGACATGTCCGCCCAAGGATCTTTTGTCCTGGACACGAACCTCCGCACCTTCCGATTGAGCCAAGAGGCCAGAAGATCCACATCTGGTGTACCTCACCACAGGCAAAGAAGCCTTAACACCTTCTGTGACGATTCTTCTGGGTGCAGCATTTGGCGACTTAGTCCGTCTGCCAGTTTTCTACTCCCGGGATGTATATGGCTGATAGAGGGGCAGTACGTGTTGCTCTGCCCACCGAAGGATGGGAGTGACCTCCTGTGCTGCAGCCGAGCTTCTCGTTCCGCCTTGATGGTTGACATATGCCACCGCCCTGGCGTTGTCTGACTGGATTCTTATCGGATGACCTCGTAGTCTCATCGACCATGTGGAGAGGCATAGCCTGATCGCTCATAGCTCAAGCACATTGATCGGCAGCTGGGATTCCTCCCTCGACCAGAGGCCCTGGGTTGATTGTACTTCCAGTACTCCACCCCTGCCGGTCAGGCTGGCATCCGCTGTGATCACCGTTCAATGAAGAGGCAGGAACGATTTCCCAGACCGAAGGGCCAGAGATCTCAGCCACCAGAAAAGAGAGTCCCTGACTAACTGGCTCACCCAAATTTGCCGATCCAGGGATAACGGAGATTTATCCCATTTGGACAATATCTCCTTCTGCAAGACTCTGGTATGATATTGGGTGTATTGTACCACCTCAAAGGAGGCAACCATGAACGTGTATGTAGAACCGCAGCGACGGCCACCTCAATAGCTTCACCGCGGCTCTGAGAGTCTGCAGCTTGTCTGAAGGGAGAAACACTCTCGCCGTCTAGTAAAAAGTCTAGTACCGACTTTTTGAGGTTCAACACCCACCCAAATTCCTGTAGAGTTTGCATGGTGATTGCCACATCCTCCCTTAATTCTGAGGCAGAAGCTGCTCTCAGAAGGAGATTGTCTAGGTAACCCACAATTGCGATCCCACGTTCTAGCCAATATCTTGGTATAGACTCGGGGTGCTGAAGCCAGGCCAAAGGGGAGAGCCACAAACTGGTAGTGGTCTTCCCCTACTGCAAATTGCAGAAACCTCTGATGCCTGAGGCATATGGGTATGTACAGATATGGGTCCTGCATATCCAGAGATGCCAGGAAGTCCCCCTGATGAAGTGCAGCGACTACGGAGCGAACTGATTCCATTCTGAACCTCTGTACTTTTACAAAGCAATTGAGGGCTTTCAGGTTCAGGATTCCTTTTTGGGGACTACAGACTGGAATAGAATCCCTGAAATCCTTTTAGTCTCTGGAACAGGCACTATCACCCTGCGGCTGAGCAGGTCCCTACTGCCCCAAACAGGGCCTCCCGGCGAGCTGGGCGTAAGTGTATGCTGGAGGGAAAGAATCTGTTTGGTGGCCAAGAGAGGAACTCTATCTTGTAGCCAGATGAAATCAGACCCATTGGTCGGACAGCCGAGAGGCCCACCGGGCTACAAACTCCCGAAGGTGACTCCCCCACCCGTGTGTCGGGCAGGGGCAAACCTTCATGCGGTAGCACATTTACTCGTAGGCTTGCAAGGCCAGGGACGCTTCTGTCCCTCAGTAGTCGCCCTGTCGGACTGGAAGAATTTACCTGAGGTCCCGGGTGGATGAAAAAGCCTCTTTTGAGCGGAAAAGGAGGGCCCTTGCCTGCGCCGTGGCTCCTTCCCCCCTCCTGGACTGTGGGAGCAACATGCTCTTCCCACCTGTGATATTCTTAATAATGTCATCCAGCAAGGCTCCAAATAGCCGCTCAGTAAGGACAGACAAATCCGTCAAGGCTTTTTTAGATGCCTGGTCTGCAGACCAGCATTTCACCCAGATCAGGCTCCACAGCAAAACTGCTGATACTGATGCTCTGGAGAGCAAAGGAAGTGTATCCAGGGCCGCGTCAGACATATTTTAAGGTCATGCACTAACTGGTCTGCTAGTTCCATGCAGACTGGAGGAGACTGCTGCTTCTCCAATTCAAGGTGCAATAGTTTTACCCACTCAGTAAGGGTCTGTGACACGAATGCTGTGGCCACTACCGTAAACATGGACCGGGCCACTGCCTCGGCCCTCCTGTCGGTAGGGTCCTTAAATGCAGCGGTCCCTTCTACAGGGATCGTGGTTACTTCATTTAACCTGGATACTGGGGGGGTCCTCGACCGGAGGAGCTGACCTTTTTTTTGAGAAGGCTCTCCTCAAAGGGCTAACACACTGCCGTTCTTTTTGGGACTGAAAAGTTCAGTCGCGGGCTTCCCCATTCCTTGTATATGAACTTATCAAAGTAAGTCAGATGTGGGAACACCTTAGGTGTATGGGCTGGCTTACGGGACCCAAAAGGGCCTGCCACCTCGGCAGCGGATCCTACAGCATCCTGTATTTTCAGGGTATCACCCACAGTGGCGATAAGTGCTCCAACTAGCGCTTTTTCCTGCGCGGACCCAGACACAGAATCATCCTCACTGTCCGATCAGTCCTGGTCAGTGTCCTCTGACACATCAGAGCAGGGGCCGCCAGTCACTGCTGGGCCCTAGTCTGAGTCAGAACTCTCCCCAGAGGACGGGTGGGGCAAGGGCCATTTTTTTACCTCCTTGCACCCGCACACCGCCTCCACCCTGGCAACAAACATTTCAAGGGCTGCCGACAAACCGTCCAAAGGCACTGCACTGTTTGCAGATGAACCGGTTGCAATTGCAGGGAAGTCTGGGGAAGAAACGCCAGCTTCTGACGCCATGCTGACCCACCCTGTCTGCCACCCTTGGGGACTTAGGGCAAGGTGCTCAATCCCACCCTCCTAGCTGCTACAGACTGAGGGGCCCCCACTGCAGGCTCACCACCCTGACCGAGTGCTGTGCCGTGCTGTGCCGTGCTGTGCCGTGCTGTTACTGATGAATGTGTCCAGTGTCAGTTCCCAGGTGACCAAGACAAAAAAAAAACGCTGTTCTGAGGTACAGGAACCAGTGCTGGGGAGAAAAAGAAAATGGCCGCCGGGTGCCCTGTATAGAAAAAAAATCTCAGGGGAAATGGCTCCCGAACTCTGAGAAAATGGCCGCTTACCATGCTTCTCACAGAGACTAACATAAAATGGCTGACAAACATACACAGATAATGGCGGCGGTCAGCGATTATGGTGGCAGCACATGCAGAGCCCAGAGACACCAGCAGAGAGACATATGACGGCACAAGGACACAGACAGCTAGTTCAGCCCCCAATCAAGGATCAGAGGACCCCTGGTTCAGGTACACACACCACACTACAGCCCAGTCATGCAGCATCCCCCACAGGGGGAGGGAAAACAGGGACAGGGAAAGAAGAAAGGGAGAAGAGGGACCCCCCTAATTGACCTCCCAGGGATTGCCCAGCTGCTCTGTCCTGCCGAAGCAGGGAGAGCTGTACTTGCCATCGGACGAGCTGGAGGCACCCCATCACAGACCCACACCCGAGCAGTATGGGGTGGCTGCGGACCACGGCACACTGTAACAAAGACATCCATAGTCCGGTCATATGTGCCCCGGAGCATTGCGCTCACCGGCTGCCGCTGGAGCCTGAGGGGCATGTCGTGGCCAACCCAGCATGCACACGCTCAATGGCCAGGCTGGGGAGACTACAAGGATCTATATTATCCAGCCCGTCACCCAGCCGGCTGCTGATAGAAGATTACAGGAGCTTAAAATCTAGCGCAAAAGGCAAAAATGCAGAAAAAAAATCCCCAGGACCTATGGTCCCGGAAGGGAGCTTAGGTCCTTCTTCACTAGGCAGAAAAAACTGAGCTGCAGGAAGCAGGCTGAGGGTTTTTTTTTTTTACCAGAGGGACTGCCCCCTGGGTGGAACTGTACAGTTCCGTTCATATGTATTACATGTCCTGCCTAGTCCTCTCCTGAAGGTGGCGTAATAACACTACGGTCAAGATTAATGGAGCTGTGTCCGTCAATGAACGAAAGAGAAAAAAAACTGTTTTTAACTTGTAAACAACAAATCTCAGGAAGAGGCTTGGTCCTTAAGAGGTTAAAAAAAGGAAATAGCGTGAAAAAGGCAAACTAATGAAGATATGCTTTAACATACTTCATATAACAGAGTACCATATAATGGCTCTAAATAGAAGTGGCAGTAAAGTGGTGAGATGTCTGGTTATGCACCTGAGACTAAACTCTGTGGTTACATTTTTAGATCCAAAACTGAAAAACGTACACATTAGTAAATACCATTCAAATATCACTCTGGTCTTTAACACTAAGCATCAGACGCATATAGGGTAAAACATGTCTTACCCGTTTACAAAGCTGGATGGTTATATAAAGTCCATGCTTTGCTTGTCATGGAGGACATACCCCCCAAAGTGGTCTTTATGGACTGGGTTTCATAGGAAGGGACCATGGCTCTGTATAGAAACCTGTGGCTGACAACACGCATTGCACAAGGTGGGAGCCCATGCAGGATCCAGTGCCCAAAGCGACAGTATGGCTGTCCCTGCAGCATGAGGTCTGGGCACGGCTCCCAAGCTTTAATGAGCCTGCAGATATACTGCTTTAATTTGTGATATTAGATGGCAGTGAGGAGTTAACTGAAGAACTTGAAAATAAAAAAACTAACTATGCTAAGAGTGATTTCAACATGAAGGGGAAGAGGTTGATTACCTTAGAACACTAGAAAATAAACTGAGGACTCACCTGGTGGGGGTAGCTACCGTAGAGGAGGCATACAGGGAGCAAGCTCTAGAGAAAAAGAAAGCTCTGCCAATGTCCAATGGCCTATAACTGAAGGTCTATGAATACTCTGCCTGTGTCTTATACTGTATTATTATGATTAGGCAGTTTGGCAGTTTTTCGCAGCAGGAGCAATGTAAAAATTCATGCTGGAACATGCTCTAGAGGGGGAGAGGGAGGTCTGTAGTAAATTTCGGTAATGCAAGGACATACGCCTTAAGATTTGCCAGCCATACTGGCCTCAATTTTTGGAGTTAGTGTGTGCTGTATAGCTGTAAAGTTTGTACAGTTTGCTGTTCAAGTAACATAGATGGTGTTAGCAGCTGTTCTTCAGCGTATATATACACACACACACATATACATACACAGAGGTTTAGCACAAGTAGTGCTAAGCCCATGACAAACATCAAACACCCTGAGGGCAAACCATTCATTTTGACAACAATTTACGTATATGATTGTGTATATTTATTACATGGAACTTAGAAAAATAGAGACTGGCAAATGTATCACCAACAGAAAATGTGATCGATGTTTGAGCTGCTTTTTGATTACAATTAAAATCCCAATTCTGTGCACTAAAAGCGAACCAAAGAAATTATAATAAAGATATGGCAAATGTAGGTACATAAATGGCAAAACAACTGATGTGAAAAATAGAAATAAGTCACATGCCTCTGGGCAAAATTCTACTGAAAACAATAACATAGATGGTCAATAATACCAGGAATTATGTTTCCCTCCAAGAAGCACAAATTTACAGAGACTAAAAGGTCAAATAATATACTGTGAAAACAAATCTTCCCTGTGGTATACAGGTAAAATAATGTCTTCTACAGCAAGTGTAGCACATGACATGTCCAAGTTCTGCCATCCAGTTTACCAAGAACAAGAATACTGTGGCCTGATGATAGTGTCAGGCCAGTGTCACACTGGATACAACACCAGCTTAACTATCAGGACTAGTCTTGTTTTTTTCTTCTTTTTTGTTGTTTCTAATTACACTGGGTGCTCTTGGAGCCAGCATTCGGCCTAAAATTATGAAGAAGGTGGCCAGGATGTGAATAGCAAAATAAATAGACTTCCAGTAACGCACAGTGTCAGAGAAGGTGAGGAGAACGAAGCCCATGCACATGTAGTCGTATGCTCTCATCTTCAGGAACCAGTGCACCCAGTCAAACACCAACTTGCCAGAATCAGAAAGATGACGTCTCAATCCCATATCCATCATCCCCTCAGATGCCAAGCACAAGGGGATAGTCAAAAAGCTCAGGTAATAGCCGGGGTGGATTCCATGCCAGTAAGCACTGATCAGCATTGTCCATGCACTCCTGTTATTAAAAAGAGAAAACAGAAAAAGTTTAATTTACAAGCAAACACTTCAGGCAAGTGCCCACCTATTCTTTAAATCCTGAATCAATACAATAATGCATTATAAAATAAAGGCTAAAATACTTATATAAAGTATAAACTCCCAGCTGCTCTTTTTTTTTTTTTTGCCACAGACTTCCTTCCCTCCGCATGACTGATCCCTCAAAGTTCCTTTGCTTTGCTGCCTGGCCAACTGCAGCACTTGGATTTCATCATGCACAACCAGCAGTCCTTTATTGTACAGGAGGACAAGTGCCTGCTCACTTTCCAGAGCACTGAAAGGAACATGGCAGGTATACATACCTTTTGCGCCTAGAGAAACAATCATGTGATCCATGCAGTCCATTGGTAAAATTAACAGAAATCCAGAGTGGGACTTAAAAAAAAAAAAGGTAATTTCAGGTCACAAGCAGTTGTCTGAAGTAAGTTACTAAAGCAGCTAAAAAGGTAAAAGCTTAATTTAGTTTTTCCTTAATCTGAGTTCTGTGTATTTCCTGAACAATAAGCACCCACTCCCACATACAGAGTTAGTGTACTTTATTAAGCCAAAGTGAACTTCCTCTCTGCTTCTTGTGTTACCAATTACATTCAAACTTCAAAAGCAGATTTGATGTTGGTGGCTTTAAGAAACTCCTTATTAAACATAAATGGTGTTCCAGCATTATCAGCAGGTGTGTTCCCGGAACATCGGATTACAGACATAAAGGAGTGCTTGTGACTGGTGCAAAGCAGAAATACCTGGATGAAAGCCTAAATTACTTAGCAGGTAGCCTGTGCTACCTGTATGAACAACAGGATTTTTGTTACTCACCATAAAATCCCTTTCTCTGTGCTCAATGACAGCCACAACTCTTCTGTTTTATTTACCATAGTCTTTATATACAGGACTAGGTAGAAAAAACACAGCAACACCTACAGAATGAGCAATTTTTCCTGCCTGAACCCCCACTCTGATATAGGCCAGCCAGTTAGTCGCAAAGCAATGTCCGAAGTATAAATTACAATAAATAGGGATGGGCGCCGTGTCCGTCAATTAACTCAAAAGGGATTTAATGGTAACAAAAATCTAAATTTCTCTGATTTTCTTAGGACACAGCTCTTCTGATTCTGGACCACAGGGACAAAGCATTGTCTCAAGAAGGTGTGGGAAAACCAAAAACAAGGAATTCTAAACAGCGATGTACCAAACCTTGCAGCCCATACAAGCATCTGAAAAATTTAAACACATCAGCTTGTAAAACATATTTATTTATATTTTTTAAAGTGTGCACAGATAACCAGGAAGCCACCTTGCAAACCTGAGACACTGACGCCTGAGGACTAAACACCCAGGAGGCATTAATCAACCTGGTGGAGCATCCTGGGTGGGAAGAGCCCGACCCATCATGACGTACGCCTGAACAATCGACTGCCTAAGCCAACCGGATACAGTAACAGAGGAGGCCGTCAGGCCTTTTCTTGGATAAATTGTGAGCACAAAGAGAATCCGACCTCCGGAAAGGAGGCTGTAGCAGACAGGCACACAAAAACCACCCTGAACCACATCCAAGGAGTACAACACAACCTCCTTAGGATGCAATGACTGTTGACAGAAGAGAGGCAGGACAATGTCCTCATTTAGGTGAAAATTCGACACCAACTTTGGAGGAAAGGAAGGGTACAGACACTGAATTGCCTAATCCTTGTGCAAGACTCACAGGATAAGGCTGCCAGTTCTGACATCCACCGGACAGAAGTAATGGGGACAGAGAAGGCAACCTTTGAGAAAAAGTAAGCAGAGGATCATCGTGAATTCTCCCAAAGGAGGCTTCTGGAGGACCGAAAGAACCAAGTTTAGGTCCCACAGTAGCAATGGAGAACACATCCCTTGGATGAAAGTGAGAATCAAGGAAGGCGTGGCCAAGGAATGCTGGAAAAAGACAATAAGGGCAGAAATCTGCCTTTAATGGTACTTGAGACAAGCTGCTGTGCAATACTCATTGGAGAAAGGCAAAAACTCGAGCCACTGAAAAGAACGTGGACTGACACCAGGCAATATAAGCCTTCCATGTGCAACATTTTCTCTTTAGAGAGGTAGACTTGTGTGTCTTTATCATTGCAGGGATCTTGAACCTGACAACCCCACTGCTCAAAACCTGGCTTCAATAGCCATGCTGTCCAAGCCAGAAACGGCAAAGCAGGGTGGTAGACTGTATCCTGGGACTGTTGAGGACCTCCCAAAGAAAAACAAACAGGGAACATCCGTGACTACTACTAGAGATGAAGAGACTAACTAGAAGAATCAGACACCCTTCAGCCTCTAGCTTTCACAGCACATGAGGGAGCAGCTTGAGAGGAGGAAAGGCGTAAATTAGATGATACTTGTCCCACCAGCACATCTGTTGCTCTCGCTACCAACCTTGGTACCTTGGGAGGCAGAACACCAGAAGATCCACATCTAAGGGTCTCCCAGCATAGGCAGAACTGATGGGACACATCCAGGTGTAGGGACCACTCCCCTGATCCATAATCTGGTGACTGAGGTAATCAACCTGACAATTCTTGATGCCTAGGGATGTGCACAGTGGAGAGAAGCAGAACGTGCTGTTCCACAACCGAAAAAATATGTGATGCCTCCAGTGCCACTGCTTGTTCTGCCTTGGTGGTTGACATACTGTAAGCAAGGTAAGTATGGCCATGCCTCCATCATGAGCTGATGAAGAAGGCGTGGCTGTGCTTCCGATATGCTAGATCACCTTCACACGCGTAACCCAGTCGGGGCCCACCCAAGGTCCCTCGAGGCTTCAGCTTCCCGCTGATGCACAGCGCTCGTGGTTTGCCATCAAAGGGACATACTGGCAGTTTACGTTCCCATGCTGGACACAAGCTCTCACCCACTGAGCACTGTGTTAATGTAATCCATATTGTCAGTAATTGCTTAATAAAAATAATAATAATATAATATTAATAAAATAATGCTTCACTAAGAATTGCCTGGCGCTTTCTCTTCCATTTCCTGCCTTGATCTCTCACAGTTTCTGGGTCTGCAGCCTGTGCCTGAAGCAGCCTCACTACCCACTGCTGCATTTACACCAAAGACTAACTTAAAGGGGTTCACTCACCAGAAAATTCTTTTGAGATCCTTTTTGTTTTTTTATAACTTATTTGCATCTATTGATGTCTCCCTTTTACATTAAGACCCCTTTCACACTGGGGCGTTTTTCAGGCGTTTTTCATGCGCTTTAGCGTTAAAAAATACGCCTGAAAGAAGCCGCAACTGCAATCCCAATGTAAAAGCCCGAGTGCTTTCACACCGAGATCCCTTTCATACTGGGGCGTTTTTCAGGCGCTTCAGCGTTAAAAAATACGCCTGAAAGAAGCTGCAACTGCAATCCCAATGTAAACGCCCGAGTGCTTTCACACCAAGGCGCTGCGCTGGCAGGGCGTCAAAAAAAGTCCTGCAAGCAGCTTCTTTGCAGCGCTTTTGGAGCGGTGAATAAAGCGCCCCTTCCCATTGAAATCAATGGGAAGCGCCTGTAAAACGCCAGAAAAACGCCTGAAAAACGCTATTGGCAGCAGCGTTTTGTGGGCGCTTTTAACCCTTTATTTGGCCACTAGCAGGGGTTAAAAGCGCCCCAATAACGCTCGAAAAACGCTGGTAAAGCGCTGCTAGTTTAAGCGGCGCTTTACGAGCGTTTTCCGGGCGCTGACATTGTGAAAGGGTTCTTAAAGCACTTGGGCTTTCACATTGGGACTGCAGATGAGGCTTCTTTCAAGCGCTTTACAGGCGCTTTTTTTTAACGCTAAAGCGCCTGAAAAACGCCTGAAAAACGCCCCAGTGTGAAAGGGGTCTAACAATAATATGAGTGTTTGTACACTACTGTTGCAACTACCAGGTTTTAGCACTGATTTTCACACAAGCCTTGTGTGTTTTTTTTCATCTTTGATATACTGTAAGCCACTGCTGAGGCACTATCTCCTCCTGACCAAGAGCCCCCAGAGAAAATTAATTCAGAGGTCCAGTGAAGCCTGGTCACTTGCAGTCACAGGATGTTGATGAGTAGCCGAGCCTCCTTCAGAGTCCAGTGCTTTAGTGTGGATTTCAAACCCAGGACACCTTCCCAGCCAGACAGGCTGGCATTTATAGTGACTACCATCCAGTAAAGGAGGGAAAGGACTTCCAGGTCGTGGTGGAGGAAACCGGAGCCACCAGTGGAGGGAGGACCTTGTCAACCAGCCCAGATGAATCTTGCTGTCCAGGGGAGCGGGAGACTTGTCCATTGTGAATGAACGAATGACAACGGGATTTCCCTCTGCAGATCTCTTATGGAGCTATGCATATGGAATGGCCTTTATGGCGGACACCATAAGATCCAAAGCCTGAATGCTAGATGACGGAGGAGGACTGCTTGTGGGAAAATATTAATCACAGTCTGAAGCTTTTGGAGCTTGTCCGCTAGGAAAAACACTGTGTTCGAGACTCGGGCCCGGAGCCCCAGACACTCTCACCTCCTGGTCGGGGTGAAGGCAGACTTTTTGAGGTTCAGGACCCACCCAGAGTCCTGCAGGGAACGTATTTCACATAAACCTAATCCACTTACCAGGACGACAAACTTCTCTGCAGGCCCTTGGCCCATTCAGTAAGCATCTGAAACACCAGGGCTGTGGCCAACACAGGCTGCAACGCCGACCCAGCAATGGTAAAGATAGATGGTGACCGATTCTGCCCAGCGTTCCACAGGAGCATTAAAAGGAGGGAGACTTCTCCAATGGTATCCTGGATGCTGTATTCAACCTCAAAATAGGGGGATCCACCAAGGGAGAGGAGGTCTACTTCAGAAGGGCCTCCCCAAAAGGGGTAACGTACCGCAAAGTGATATGGAACCACAAGAGAACGCTTCAGACGTTCCCAATCGAATAAACGTATTAAAGTATGTGGGGTAAGGAAAAACCTAGCTGGATTGTACATACCAATGGGGAAATGCGCGTCACTGGCCACCCCAGCAGAGTCCTCAATTTTAAACATTTCTCTGGTGGAAGTAATCAATGCAGTCACCAGTGCCTTCTCCTGTGCGATTAGAGAGGCAGAGGACCTGACCCTTGAAAGAATCAGGGGAGGCACCTTTAAAGCCCACAGAAAATACAGATCCTGGCTTAGAAACTTCAGAAGATGCAGGTGATGGCGGAGGGCGCTTCCTGCTCGCCCTGCGCTCTAATGCTGCCTTCACCTGAAAGATTGCTAGAAAAACTGTGCTACCCTACCATATCATATACACACATACATACATATGCACACTGTTGTGGAAATTTTTTATTGATGTATATTGTCAGATGTTGCCCAGTGTGTCCCCCAGTGTCAGTTTTGCTGCAATACGGTCATGCAAGCATGTCAACACATACAGACACTGGTGGAGAACCACTGGTTGCAGAAACCTTCCTGTGGGAGATCTCTTCGCCCTTTAACCACTTGCAGACCGGACCATTTTGCTGGTCAAAGACCAGACCACTTTTTGCGATTCGGCACTGCGTCGCTTTAACTGACAATTGCGCGGTAGTGCGACGTGGCTCCCAAACAAAATTTACGTCCTTTTTTTCCCACAAATAGAGCTTTCTTTTGGTGGTATTTGATCTTCCCTGCGGTTTTTATTTTTTGCACTATAACCAAAAATAGAGCGACAATTTTGAAAAAAACGCATTATTTTTTACTTTTTGTTATAATAAATATCCCCCAAAAATATATTAAAAAAAATTTTCCCCTCAGTTTAGGCCGATACGTATTCTTCTACATATTTTTGGTAAAAAAAAAATCGCAATAAGCGATTGATTGGTTTGCGCAAAAGTTATAGCGTTTACAAAATAGGGATAGTTTTATAGCATTTCTATTAATAATTTTTTATTTTTTTTTACTAGTAATGGCGGCGATCAGCGATTTTTATTGTGGGGGACCCATCGGACATTTTTGACACATTTTTGGGACCATTGTCATTTATACAGTAATCACTGCTATATAAATGCAGTGATTCCTGTGTAAATGACACTGGCAGTGAAAGGGTTAACCAGTTGGTGGCAGTGTAGGGGTTAAGTGTTCCTAGGGGTGTGTTACTAACTGTGGGGGGGTTGGGCTTTCATTTAATGAACACTGATCTCTGCTCCAATCACATGGAGCAGAGATCAGCATCACTAGTTGCTAGGCAGAATGGAGAAATGTTGTTTACACAGCATTTCCTCCATGCGGCCGCTCCGTGAGACGATCGCGGGGATGCCCGCGGCGATCGAGTCCGCGAGTCCCGCGACTGGACTCACGGGGGTCCCGACCAGCGCGGGAGCACGCCGCCGCCGGCGCGCTCCCGATGGCAGGGCGGCATTGAATATTGGACGTACCTGTACTCTAATATGCCTGCCCGTGCCATTCTGTCGACGTACATCGTCGTACGCTGGTCGGGAAGTGGTTAAGGGATGTTTGCTTATGCCTCACCAAGAGGCTGGCCACCTCATGGTGACTGCATCTATGCTCCTGGCAAACAGACCCGCGTACATGGGAATAATATAACCGTACACAGACATAGCTGGCTGAGCCTCGTGGAGTACGGTTCTCGCCAATGGTAACGGTGGGAATATGTACACGGTCCTGATTAGAGCAATGTTTGCAGTGTTTGCACCCAGCACAATGTGAGGCACGTTGTTTTGGAGGCCTGTGCTGTATGTCCGTGGAAAACTGCACACATTGCTCTGCACACTGCCAATTGCATGCGTCACTACTGGATATCTATTTTAAATTATACGTGTGTCTGATAGACGTTTCTGGCTGATTGCGAAGCCACCGCCTTCCTTTGTTATCCCTGTTCAGCCCTATAAACCAGACCTGCCCTATTCAAGCAGGACTACTATGTTGAATGTGATACCAGCCTCTGTGTTACTTGGAGATCTGCAAGTGCGCATTACTGGCATTATACAAAAGCGCTCTTTAACTGTGCTTATTAGCGTAACAGAATTATTTGCTTATAGGCAAAGTTCATAATTTCCAAGACAGATGGCGAGCCAGCGTTTGAGCCAACAGGACTTCCTAATCCAGTGGACCTCGAAGGGTAAAAGGGATCCAGAACCACACCAACAAAATACCGGCCCATGGTAATACAACCATACTTCAAGTTTTTTAGAAAAAATTTTCTGTTCTGTGTTCGGGATATTGATTCTCTGTCCGCTGTATCAGATAAGGTCTGCTTCGCAAAAGAACCTTTTTTTTGTCTCTTTCTGTATAATAGCTAGATTTTAATTGTATATTATAGTTCTGTTATTGTAGGTAGGTATGTTGATTGGGAAGGCAACCTATATCGAAGTCCTCTGTTTTTGGTATAAGTAATACTGCGTATACACGTAGCGGACTTTCCGAACAAGCTACTTGCCCACACACAGCCCTTTAAGTCCATACCAGGTGACGGGGCCAGCGACGCCTCCTTCGCTGGCCCCGGCTACCTGGAGACACGCTCAAAATGAGCAGACTTTTCTCCAGGCGGGAAAAGTCAGTTCATTTCAAAAGTACGGCGGACTGGCACTGGCTGGATTGTCCGCCGAAATGCGAGTCCGGCGGACAGATTGGAGTGCAAAAATACTTTTAGTCTGCAGGAGCCCACACATGGGGGGATTGTCTAGCGGACTTGAGTCCACCGGATTGTTTGATCGTGTGTACGAGGCATAACTAAGCTGTGTGTATGAATGGGCAGGCTGACTCTGTTTTAAAATGGCTGCCGCATATTCAATTAACCATGTGGCTGTGGGGGGAAGTGCAACCATGTATTGCTGACATCACTCACAAAAAGGACCTGTGAGTGGTTTAAAAGGGCTACACTCTGTGACTACACCCTGTGGGTGGTCTCTGGGATATAGGACTATCGATAGCATGGGGGGAGCTCTATTGTTCTGAGCTATAAAAAGATCAAGCATGCAGCCAGGATAGCCAACTGTCCTGTGGATCTGTTGACCTTCAACTTTCAGAGCTAAGTATTATTTGATTTTGGGATATTGGGAACAGGAGTGAAGGTTTAAGTCACATTATTTTGTATTTTATATAACTTTGGAATTTTTGGATACATTGGCAATATAGCCTAAAGTGTTTAGTCTGTATACATTTAACAACTGTTGCCCCCTAAATGACCAGGTCATTTTTTTGCGATATGGCACTGTGACGCTTTAACCGACAATTGCGTGGCCGTGCAACGCTGCACCCAAACAAAATTGCGCTATAAACAAAAAAAAAAAAAAAACAATTTAGAAAAAAAAATTATATATATATATATATATATATATATATATATATATATATATATATATTTATACACACACAGTTTATGTATTCTACATATTTTTGGTAAAAAAAAAAAAATCGTATATTGATTGGTTTGCGCAAAAAGTTATAGCATCTAAAACATAGGGGATAGATTTAAGGCATTTTTATTATTTATTTTTTACTAGTAATGGCAACGAGCTGTGATTTTTTAGGAGGACTGCAACATTGCGACAGAGCAAACACTTTTGACACTTTTTAGGGGACCACTGACATTAAAAGCAGCGAACAGTGCTATAAAAATGCACCGATTACTGTGTAAATGGTAGAAAATGGGTTAAAACTAGGGGGCGATTAAGAGGTTAATGGCATTCCCTCATGTGTGTTTCTAATTGTGAGGGGATGGAACTGACTGGAGACGGAGACAGATCGCTGTTCCTAATTACTAGGAACAGTAGATCTGTGTCTCCTGTCAGAATGGATATTTGGGTGTTTACATACACAGATCCTCGTTCTGGCTCGTGCCTGCTATGGTTCTTAAAGGAGCTGGCATACAGGTACGGCGATTCGCAGGAACAAGCCGATCTGCAGTCATATAATGACGGCGTCTGGTTGGCAAGTGGTTAAGTGTTCATTTGGTGTAGTCAGTTTTTGTGGGGAGAAATTTCGGGTTTGTGCTGGTTTTAGCAGGATTAGCGACTGAATTTCAGTTGGTAGTACTGCCATTTTTGTTTCTGCTGAACTTTGGTTCCGGGTGAAATAATTCTGCTTGAATTTTAGCATTTTTGTGAAATTAAGTAATCCTTTTGCAGGAATTAATATTTTTGGCTTTAGTTGCATTGGTGTTCAATATTTCATTTCATGTCTTGAGTGAAAATAGTCTGACTGCCTAGAAGATGCGGAAGTTGAAAGGTAATTTTTTCCTCCCATTTACAATACGGGGGGTTTATTTTTCCCTTTCATGGACAAAAGGATTTAAGAGATGTTGACGTTTCCTATATTATGCTATAAAGTCAAGAGGCGGTATGTATTGACTAATCATATGTCAGAAACCATGAATCAGACCGAGACAG
This sequence comes from Lithobates pipiens, assembly GCF_037356315.1. Lineage (NCBI taxonomy): Eukaryota > Metazoa > Chordata > Amphibia > Anura > Ranidae > Lithobates > Lithobates pipiens. Next base: position 1,663,886 of record NW_027507872.1, on the reverse strand, counting down.
AAGTAAAATTAAATCACACTTGTTTATTGAATAAAAATCAAAAGGTAAATAGAGAAAGCATAGCCAGAGTCCAGTAACTGGATCGAGTGGTCAGCCAGGCCAGAGTTCAATAACCAGATCGGGTAATCAGCCAGGCCAGAAGTCAGGGATCCAAGTAGAGCAAAAGCAAGCAGGATAAGGAGCCAGAAGGGATGTCAGCAAGCCAGTCTTAAAACAGAACCGCAGGAGATGGTTTCTTGTGATGGGACCAAGGCGACAGACAGATAGATATACAGACAGATAGATATACAGACAGACAGATATACAGACAGATATACAGACAGACAGATATACAGACAGACAGATGGATAATATATCTACCTGTCTGTCTATCTCTATCTGTCTACCTGCCTGTCTGTGTCTCTATCTCTATCTGTCTGTATCTCTATCTCTGTCTGCCTGGCTGTATGTATGTATGTATGTATGTATGTATGTATGTATGTATGTATGTATGTATGTCTGCCTGGCTGTATAGCTACCTGTCTGTATAGCTACCTGTCTGTATAGCTACCTGTCTGTATAGCTACCTGTCTGTATAGCTACCTGTCTGTATAGCTACCTGTCTGTATAGCTACCTGTCTGTATAGCTACCTGTCTGTCTGTCTGTATAGCTACCTGTCTGTCTGTCTGTCTAGCTACCTGTCTGTCTGTCTGTCTAGCTACCTGTCTGTCTGTCTGTCTGTCTAGCTACCTGTCTGTCTGTCTGTCTGTCTAGCTACCTGTCTGTCTGTCTGTCTGTCTAGCTACCTGTCTGTCTGTCTGTCTGTCTAGCTACCTGTCTGTCTGTCTGTCTGTCTAGCTACCTGTCTGTCTGTCTGTCTGTCTAGCTACCTGTCTGTCTGTCTGTCTGTCTAGCTACCTGTCTGTCTGTCTAGCTACCTGTCTGTCTGTCTAGCTACCTGTCTGTCTGTCTAGCTACCTGTCTGTCTGTCTAGCTACCTGTCTGTCTGTCTAGCTACCTGTCTGTCTGTCTAGCTACCTGTCTGTCTGTCTAGCTACCTGTCTGTCTGTCTAGCTACCTGTCTGTCTGTCTAGCTACCTGTCTGTCTGTCTAGCTACCTGTCTGTCTGTCTAGCTACCTGTCTGTCTGTCTAGCTACCTGTCTGTCTGTCTAGCTACCTGTCTGTCTGTCTAGCTACCTGTCTGTCTGTCTAGCTACCTGTCTGTCTGTCTAGCTACCTGTCTGTCTGTCTAGCTACCTGTCTGTCTGTCTAGCTACCTGTCTGTCTGTCTAGCTACCTGTCTGTCTGTCTAGCTACCTGTCTGTCTGTCTAGCTACCTGTCTGTCTGTCTAGCTACCTGTCTGTCTGTCTAGCTACCTGTCTGTCTGTCTGTCTGTCTAGCTACCTGTCTGTCTGTCTGTCTGTATAGCTACCTGTCTGTCTGTCTGTCTGTATAGCTACCTGTCTGTCTGTCTGTCTGTATAGCTACCTGTCTGTCTGTCTGTCTGTATAGCTACCTGTCTGTCTGTCTGTCTGTATAGCTACCTGTCTGTCTGTCTGTCTGTATAGCTACCTGTCTGTCTGTCTGTCTGTATAGCTACCTGTCTGTCTGTCTGTCTGTATAGCTACCTGTCTGTCTGTCTGTCTGTATAGCTACCTGTCTGTCTGTCTGTCTGTATAGCTACCTGTCTGTCTGTCTGTCTGTATAGCTACCTGTCTGTCTGTCTGTCTGTATAGCTACCTGTCTGTCTGTCTGTCTGTATAGCTACCTGTCTGTCTGTCTGTCTGTCTAGCTACCTGTCTGTCTGTCTGTCTGTATAGCTACCTGTCTGTCTGTCTGTCTGTCTAGCTACCTGTCTGTCTGTCTGTCTGTATAGCTACCTGTCTGTCTGTCTGTCTGTATAGCTACCTGTCTGTCTGTCTGTATAGCTACCTGTCTGTATAGCTACCTGTCTGTATAGCTACCTGTCTGTATAGCTACCTGTCTGTATAGCTACCTGTCTGTATAGCTACCTGTCTGTATAGCTACCTGTCTGTATAGCTACCTGTCTGTATAGCTACCTGTCTGTCTGTCTATCAGATATACAGACAGATAGATAGATAGATAGATTATCTATCTATCAGATATACAGACAGATTGTCTGTATATCTATCCATCTGTCTGACATACAGATAGATATACAGACAGATAATCTATCTATCTGTCTGTCTGTATATCTATCAGATATACAGATAGATAGATAGATAGATATACAGATAGATAGATTGTATATCTATCTATCAGATATACAGACAGATAGATAAACAGACAGATAGATATACAGACAGACAGATAGATGTACAGACAGACAGATAGATAGATAATATATCTGTATATCTATCTATCTGTATATCTGATAGATGTACAGACAGACAGACAGATTATCTGTCTGTGTATCTATCTATCTGTCTGTATATCTATCAGATACACATATAGATATATAGATATACAGATAGATATATAGATATACAGATAGATATACAGATAGATATATAGATATACAGATAGATATATAGATATACAGATAGATAGAGAGAGACAGAGAGAGAGAACACAGACCTGTACAGGATGACTGTAGGACACAGTGCTGGAAGCCCTTGTGGCATACACATACAGGAGATGTGTAATGAAGGCTCCAGCAGATTGTTGGGTGAAGGGATGGAGCAGAGGTTGATTCCAGGGCAGAGGTAAAAGCACAACACGGCTCCCTCCACCCTCTAATCACAGACTGAAAATACATACAGCACAAGGTGCTGCTGTATATGTGCGGGGTGGACAGATAATTACAGGCTGTTAGTAACATTACCTGGGCTTCTCATCCACACAGAGCCAAAACCGAAAGTAACACGCCGCCCATCCATGGTGCGCCCAGACATAAGGAGATGCAGGAGAATGACCCAATGAGCATGTAGAGGCACACTGCATAGCGCCACAGGGCATCCAAAACCACCGCAAATGAAGCCTGCAATCACAGGATTGCATTGGCATGATGCTTCCATAGTACACTGTGACCGGCACCCGCCCAAACACAGTGCACGTACAGTGCACTTACTTTTTTATCTTAAAGGGACCATTTTTGTGTGACTGGTATTGGGGGGCGGGCGGCGCCCATGCACCCCCTATGGACGGGTTGCCACTGTTAGAAAGATTTACTGAAGGAGCAGCTAGCAGTGACATCCAAGTGTTTGGAAGAAACAGCAAGCAAGGAAAAAGATTTAGAAAGTAAGTTTTTGTGCTGAATTCCATTTTGAGTAGAATCACTTTAGTTTTTACATTTAATTCCAGTTGTTTTGCAGAGTTTCATACTATAATTCATTTTTGGGTAGAGAGTAAACAGTAGGAGGCATCCCCATCCATTGTTGTTTTAACATCTTGGTACAGATAGAAAGAAGCCATAATATTTTTTTGTGTAGCGGAGGATTTCATCGTGCTTTGTGGTTGTCTGGCGAACACGTTTATAGGACTGTATGACACAAGACCGGTCAGGCCGTTTGGAATAGTCAGAAATCCGGCGAGCGATTGTATTTGTATATAATGAGAGGAGTAGTTTCTAGCAGTTAGGCAGTGTAGAATAATTGGAATTCTGGGGGCCCGGTTATAGTGATAAAGGCGCAAACAATAACTGCTCTGAAGGTAAAGCTCAAGGGGTCTCCGAACGCAGAGCCTGCTAAAAAGCATTTCAAATCCTATGGGCAATGGCCCGCAAAGCGGGGGCAGGACCCCCAGCCGGACAGCTGCATAGTACATGAAATCTGGCCATTAGACCCCTTATAAGTTGGCATATATGGTCAGAGGGTACAGCAAGGTGTATTCCTTTGGATGGTACTTTTTTATGTCTGGAGGCTGGAAAAACTCATCACTGAGTTCAAAACGAGACTCCAGAACGAGAAGACCTTGGAAGTTTGGAATAAGAATGCCTAGTACATGTTTATCTGGTTAAAATTCTTCCACATTAATTAAGATTCAGCTACTCAAGTGGAAAATCATTTCCAAATTATTTTGTAGTGTGTATCATTTTAGCCCACCGGAGAGAACATTGCTGGGTAAAGCCTAAACTAGCAACAAACTATTTTTGTCTTTGCTTTGTCTGGTTTTTGTCTTGGGGTTTTATTTTTTATTAGTAGCATGGTAACTATGAAATGTCTCCCTTGCTTTTGTATCTAAATGTTTGTCTTATTCTTCTCATAGTCTGTAGTAATATGTTAGAACCAACCGCGGTGGCCCTCCTGCTTATAGTGGCCATTGTACTTTTGTAGGAACGTGAAACGAATGCCCCAGATTTCGAGACGGGAAATGTGAGGTGGTTGACGGAAAGTCAGACTGTGTGTATGCTCCATCGAAACATTTGCTGTCAGAATTTCTGCACACAAACGTTTGAGAGCAGTCCGATCGTGTGTACACATGTCTGTCGCACAAAAGTTTGCGCATGCCCTGAATCAAGCTGAAAGAGCCGCACTGGCTATTGAACTTCCTTTTTCTCAGCTTGTTGAACATGTTGTACGTCACCGCGTTCTCACGTATGGAATTTTTGCCCAAAATTTGTGTGACGTGTGTATGCAAGACAAGTTTGTGCCAACATCCTTCGGGAAAAAAATGGTTTTGTTGTCGGAAAATCCAATCATGTGTACGGGGCATAAGAGTAAAGCCTCATACACACAATTGGATTTTCCGCAGACAAAGCATCAGACTTTTGTCGGATGGGCTTGTGCCTGGATTTTATCTTGCATACAAAGGCACACAATTGTCTGCCAACAAACATGAACGTAGTGACGTACTACGAAGAATTTCAGCTTGAGCGCCACCCTTTGGGAACCTTCTGCTAATATCGCGTTAGGTGAGCATGTATAGGCTTTATGTTTCGACTCGAACATTGGCTGTTCGCCGGACAGCGAACAATTTTGGTTGTTTGCGTCAAATTCGAAAGTCGCGGAACATCCTTTAAAAGTCTATGGGAGAAATCAAAAAGTGCTAATTTTAAAGGCTTGTATGCATGGCATTGTCAGTGAACATGTATCAAAAAAAAAAGTTTTAAAAACTGCCGTTTTTCTGGGAGTAGTGATTTTAATACTGCTTAAAATTAAACAATAAAAGTGTAATATTCCTTTAAATTTTGTACCTGGCGGATGTTTATAGTATGCCTGTAAAAGGGCACGTTTCCCATGTTTAGAACAGTCTGACAGCATGATGACATTTCTAAAGGGAAAAAAGTAATTTAAAACTACTCACAGCTATAATGAATTGTCGGTCTGACAATACACATAAAAGTTAATTTATTAAAACGGCATGGAATTTACCCACAGGTGAACCCCAAACCAAAATGTAAAAAAAAAAACGCGTGGGGGTCCCCCTAAATTCCATACCAGGCCCTTTAGGTCTGGTATGGATATTAGAGGGAACCTGCGCCAAAGTTTAAAAAAAAATGGAGTGGGATCCCCTAAAAAATCCATACCAGACCCTCATCGCAAGCTGGCAGGCCGCAGTAAAAGAGGGTGGGATGACAGCGGCCTCCCTCCCTCCTGAACCGTACCAGGCCACATGCCCTTAACACTAGGAGGGTGCTTTGGGATAGCGCCCCACCCAAATCACCTTGTCCCCATGTTGGTGGGGAGAAGGGCCTCATCTCCACAACCTTTGCCCGGTGGTTGTGGGGCTTAACCGAATCTGGAAGTACCCTTTAACAAGGGGACCCCCAGATCCCGGCCCCCCGTGTGAATTGGTACACGCAGACCCCCATAACCACCGGGCAAGGGTTGTGGGGATGAGGCCCTTCTCCCCATCAACATGAACATTGGGAACAAGGTGCTTTGGGGGGTGCTACCCCAAAGTGCCCTCCCAATGTTGAGGGCATGTGGCCTGGTATGGTTCAGGAGAGAGGGGGGCTGCTCTCTCACCCCCCTCTTTTCCGGCAGCCTGCCAGGTTGTGCGCTTGGATAAGGGTCTGGTATGGATTTTTGAGGAGACCCCACACCATTTTTTTTTTTTTTTGCCGTGGGGTTCCCCTCAAAATCCATACCAGATCAGGTCTGGTATGGAATTTAAGGGGACCCCCATGCATTTTTTTTAAACCTTTGGCTCGGGGTTCCCTGTGGGGAAATTCCGTGCCATTTTTATCAGTTTACTTTTATGTGCATTGTCGGATTCACAATTCATTATAGCCACGAGTAGTTTTAAATTACCTTTTTTCCTTTAGAAATGTAATTTTGCTGTGAGACTGTTCTAAACACGGGAAACATGCGCCCCTTTTCAAGCATACTATAGACACCCCCGTTACGAAATTTTAAGGAATAGTACACTTTTTGTGTATTTGTTCCTATTATAAATAATTGAAACACGTGGCGCTAAACCAAGCGACTATTTAACCACTGAATATTATACAACAAAGTGCATCAGATATAGCTCAAAAAAAATTGTATACATAAAAAAAAAAAAAAAAAAATTATTATTATTAAGAGTAAATAAACATTAAATAAAAATAAATAACCCAGTGTAACTTAAGAGGATCTTCTTATGTGCGATTAAAAGATTTTTTTACGGTATCATGCTATGGGAGCATTTCCTTTTTTCTATTTCATGAGAGCACTGTCTATGAAAGTGCCAATTGGGTCAGCTTTTCTTCTGCTGAAGTGAAGGATTGTATGCCTTTCATCCACATCCCTGCAAAAAGGGTTTGGAAAGCGCTTTTCTGCCAAACCCATTGAGTGTGAGGCTGATTTAGTCGGTGAGTTAATTCACATAAGGGGGAGAGGAATCACATTTCACAGTGGTGTGGTGAAGGAAAGGCGGTTTGAGAGAGAAAAAAAAAACACTGATCAAAATTGCTTGTTAAAGTGAAATATGTTTTGGAGACTCACGGACTCTTGCAACATTGTATGAACACTGCATATGCTCTGCATTACTCCCTGAGGAGTGTTTAAATGTATAGTGTGAACTATCACTTATTCACTGGGTTATTTATTTTTAATGTTTATTTACTATTAATAATTTTTTTTATTTTTTGTTTATGTATACAATTTTTAGAGCTATATCTGATGCACTTTGTAGTATAATATTTAGTGGTGTAATAGTCACTTGGTTTAGCGCCACGTGTTTCAATTATTTATAAAAGCTACAAATACACAGAAATTACACATTATTTTAAGTGGCTGCTTAGTGGGGAAGGGTTATTTTGCTGGAAGCACAGTGGTAAATACACAGGTGAAAGGGCATTAGTGAGTATATTATTGATTTGAATAGTACACTTTTATGGTTTCAATTTAAGCATTATTAAAATCACTGCTCCCGAAAAAACGGACGTTTAAAAAAAAAAAAAAAAAAAAACACTTTTTTGCATTGATACAGTGGTGTGAAAAAGTGTTTGCCCCCTTCCTCATTTCCTGTTCCTTTGAATGTTTGTCACACTTAAGTGTTTCGGAACATCAAACCAATTTAAACAATAGTCAAGGACAACACAAGTAAACATAAAATGCAATTTGTAAATGAAGGTGTTTATTATTAAAGGTGAAATAAAATCCAAACCATCATGGCCCTGTGTGAAAAAGTGATTGCCCCCTAAACCTAATAACTGGTTGGGCCACCCTTAGCAGCAACAACTGCAACCAAGCGTTTGCGATAACGTGCAATGAGGCTTTTACAGCGTCCTGGAGGAATTTTGGCCCACTCATCTTTGCAGAATTGTCCTAATTCAGTTACATTAGAGGGTTTTCGAGCATGAACGGCCTTTTTAAGGTCATACCACAACATCTCAATAGGATTCAGGTCAGGACTTTGGCTAGGCCACTCCAAAGTCTTCATTTTGTTTTTCTTCAGCCATTCGGTGGTGGACTTGCTGGTGTGTTTAGGATCATTGTCCTGCTGCAGAACCCAAGTTCGTTTCAGCTTGAGTACACGAACAGATGGTCGGACATTCTCCTTCAGGATCTCTTGGTAGACAGCAGAATTCATAGTTCCTTTTATCATGGCAAGTCTTCCAGGTCCTGAAGCAGCAAAACAGCCCCAGACCATCACACTACCACCACCATATTTTACTGTTGGTATAATGTTCTTTTTATGAAATGCAGTGTTCCTTCTACGCCAGATATACTTGGACACACACCTTCCAAAGAGTTCCACTTTTGTCTCATCGGTCCACAGAATGTTGTCCCAAAAGTCTTGGGGATCATCAAGATGTGTTGTGGAGAAATTGAGACTAGCTTTGATGTTCTTTTTGCTCAGCAGTGGTTTTCTCCTTGGAACTCTGCCATGCAGGCCATTTTTGCCCAGTCTTTTCCTGATGGTGGAGGCTTGAACGCTGACCTTAACTGAGGCAAGTGAGGCCTGCAGTTCCTTGGACGTTGTTGTGGGGTCTTTTGTGACCTCTTGGATGAGTCGTCGCTGCGCTCTTGGGGTAATTTTGGGCGGCCGGCCACTCCTGGGAAGGTTCACCACTGTTCCATGTCTTCGCCATTTGTGGATAATGGCTCTCACTGTGGTTCGCTGGATTCCCAAAGCTTTGGAAATGGCTTTATAACCCTTTCCAGACTGATAGATCTCAATTACTTTCTTTCTCAATTGTTCCTGAATTTCTTTGGGTCTCGGCATGATGTGTAGCTTTTAAGGATCTTCTGGTGGACCTTACTGTGTCAAGCAGCTCCTATTTAAGTGATGCCTTGATTGTGAACAGGTGTGGCAATAATCAGGCCTGGGTGTGGCTAGAGAAATTGAACTCAGGTGTGGACAACCACAGTTATAGTATGTTTTAACAAGGGGGGCAAACACTTTTTCACACAGGGCCATGATGGTTTGGATTTTTTTTCACCTTTAATAATAAACACCTTCATTTACAAATTGCATTTTGTGTTTACTTGTGTTGTCCTTGACTATTGTTTAAATTGGTTTGATGTTCCGAAACACTTAAGTGTAACAAACATGCAAAGGAACAGGAAATGAGGAAGGGGGCAAACACTTTTTCACACCACTGTACATGGACCCAGGTCCCCAAACACTTAATGACAATACCATGCATATAAGCCTTTAAAATTGTCACTTTTGATTATTCATGTTCGTGTCCCATAGACTTTAATGGTGTTCGAACAAATTTTTTGCCTGTTCGCATTTTCTGGATGTGAACCGAACAGGGAGGTGTTCGACTCATCCCTATTGGTGATCATCGATTCCAAGCATGCGTGTTTGTACTTTGGACTTTTGTGCGACCGGCTTGTGTACACGATAGGAAAACCTGACAACAGACTGTTGTTCGCCAAAAATTTACTACCCTGCCATCTAACATCTGTTGGTGGAAAGTTGGCCAACAATTGTCTGATGGAGCATACCAACGGTCGGATTTTAGGCAAACAGTCTGTAATCACACAATTCCCTGACGAAAATCCGATCGTGTGTAGGAGGCTTTAGAGAGTTGTTTTGTTTTTTGTTTTTGAAGAATGTACAAGTTGTAATATTCCTATTGTAGTCAAAGTGGAAATTTAGCTTGCAAGTAGATAAAAGTTTGGGTCTTTCAGTGAAGGGATGAAACATTCTAAGATATTCAACTGTGGAGGGCTGGTCAGTGAAATTGGAAGTTTGTAAGTTGAATGTATTGGGTCTAACAGTTTTTGGCAAAACACTGCCAGTGCTTACTATTCCTATTTGTCTGCCAGGAGGTTCCCTTTCCACTATTGTTTGCAAAGTAGGAAGGGTCAGTGACCATTTCCCAATGTACACGTAAGAATGTTGTATTGTTTGATAGAATAATAACTTTTGTTTATGTTATCTTTTTCAGATTCAGTGAGTCCCTGAAAATGGATGTACATATAAAACAGGTGTATGTAGATAGCTGCACACATGCATAAATACACACGTCTAATAGGCTGTTTCATTGTTTTGTTTTTTTTGCACGATTCTAAACCATGCGTCTCTTCATCCTGTTTGTCTGGAGAAAGAAAAGGGGGGAGAGAATGAAAATTTTCAAACAATACTAACCTCTCTAATTCAAAACCAAGTTTGTGACCTAGTAGGATCACCACGACTGTATTTCTTTGATGGAACGCGAACAGGGCAGGACTTAGGGTGGTGGGGGCCCCTGGGCTTGAGTCACTTTCGGGCCCTACCTTCTATACATTACTTTAAATAGACCAAAATGATACATACAGTAGCTATTGAGCTACACAATTCAAAATAAAAGAGATTCTGAACAAACAACCAAACAAAATTACATAATTTGTTAATTGCTGAAGTCTATTAAAAATGTTAAATCAATCGGAAAATTAAGATTTTTTTCACAAAATTGTCATTGTAATAGCTTATTTCTCTCACATGGCATGTGTATACCACAAATGACACCACAAAATACATTCTGCTACTCCTCCTGAGTATTACAGTAACACGTGTGGGACTTTCACAGCCTAACCACTTAGAGAGGCCAAACATGCAGGGAGTGCCATCAGGCGTTCTTGGAGCATAAATTACACATCTAACCTGTTGACTACCTATTACACTTTTGAAGGCCCTGGAGCACCAGGACAATGACACTGACGTGGCACTGATGACAGATAGCACTGACGACATGTGACACTGATGAAACGTGACAATGATGACAGATGGCATGAACATGTGGCACTGATGACACATGGCACTAATATGTGGCACTGATGACATAGGGAACCAATACGTGACACTAATGACAGATGACACTAATACGTGGCACTGATGACACTAATACGTGGCACTGACAGATGACACTGATGACAGATGGCACTGGGGACAGGTGGAACTGACAGATGGCACTGTGAGCACTTTATTCCCCCCCTCTTTTTTTTTTTTTACCTTGAAGCTGCAGCAATTCACTCTCCCTCCTCACAAGCGGTCTCTCTAGGAGGAAGAGCCGGTGATGAGAGATGATCTCCTGTATACATATGAGACCATCTCCCATTAGACACTTTGATCGAGTGCTAAATGGCTGCTGTGATTGGCCATTTAGCACGATCTGTGATTAGCTGTGTCCAAGGGACACAGCCAACACAGAACTTCCCCGATGCGCACCCCAAATTCCTCAATTATAGGGGCAGAGATACTATTCTGCGATTAAGCAAAGAAGGGGAATATCCCTTTTGGAAATAAGATCATTGCTGTTTTTCCAGATTTCTCAGCAGAGGTGCAGCGCCGACACAAAAATTTTACAGAAGCCAAAAGACGCCTCCACATCAAGCATATAAAATATGCTGTTCCCTGCTCGCCTCGGTGTGGAAGGAGAGGATAGAGCATATTTCTTTGAAGACCCAGAAGCAGCTATTGTCTGGCTTGAGCAGAGAGAAGCATCCAGATAAGTAACTATGATTTACCTTTTTTTTCAAGCCTTATTACTCAGCCGAGTCTTCTCATAGTTACATGGGTACCCGAGGATAAACTCTGTGTACCTATTCAAACCCTTTCTCCCCCTATATTTTTTCTCTTATCCTCCTGGAACTACACTCTAGCCTATCCACATACAGTGCTTTGCAAAATTATTCCCCCCCCCCTTTTTTTTTTTCTTTTACACATTTGTTACATTACAGCCTTTAGTCTAATGTTTTTTTTAAATCTGAATTATATGTGATGGATCAGAACACAATAGTCTAAGTTGGTGAAATAAAATTAGAAAAATATATACATAAAACAATTTTTCAGAAATAAAAAACTGATAATTGGTATGTGTGCATGTATTCACCTCCTTTGTTATGAAGCCCATAAAAAGCTCTGGTGCAACCAATTGCCTTCAGAAGACATAATTAGTGAAATGATGTCCACCTGTGTGCAATCTAAGTGTCACATGATCTGTATATACACACATTTTTGAAAGGCTCCAGAGGCTGCAACACCTAAGCAAGAGGCACCACTAACCAAACACTGTCATGAAGACCAAGGAACTCTCCAAATAAGTAAGGGACACTGTTGTTTAGGTACAAGTCAGGGTTGGGTTATAAAAAAATATCCAAATCTTTGATGATCCCTAGGAGCACCATCAAATCTATCATAACCAAATGGAAAGAACATGGTACAACAGTAAACCTGCCAAGAGACGGCCGCACACCAAAACTCATGGACCGGGCAAGGAGGGCATTAATCAGAAAAGCAGCACAGAGACCTAAGGTAACCTTGGAGGAGCTGCAGAGTTCCACAGCAGAGACTGGAGTATCTGTACACAGGATGACAATAAGCCGGACGCTCCAAAGAGTTGGGCTTTATGGCATAGTGGCCAGAAGAAAGCCATTACTTTCAGAAAAAAACAAAATGGCACGTTTTGAATTTGAAAAAAGGCACGTGGAAGACTCCCAAAATGTATGGAGAAAGGTGCCCTAGTTGGATGAGACTAAATTGTAACTTTCTGGCCATCAAAGAAAACACTATGTCTGGCACAAATCCAACACATCACATCACCCAAAAAACGCCATCCCTACAGTGAAACATGGTGGTGGCAGCATCATGCTGTGGGGATGTTTTTCAGCAGTCGGGACTGGGAAACTGGTCAGAGTTGAGGGAAAGATGGATGGTGCTAAATACAGGGATATTCTTGAGCAAAACCTGTTCCACTCTGTGTGTGATTTGAGGCTAGGGCAGAGGTTTACCTTCTAGCAGTACAATGACCCCAAACACATTGCTAAAGTAACACTTGAGTGGTTTAAGGGGAAACATGTAAATGTGTTGGAATGGCCTAGTCAAAGCCCAGACCTCAATCCGATAGAAAATCTGTGGTCAGACTTAAAGATTGCTGTTCACAAGCGCAAACCACCCAACTTGAAGGAACTGGAGCAGTTTTGCAAGGAGGAATGGGCAAAAATCCCAGTGGTAAGATGTGGCAAGCTCATAGAGACTTATCCAAAGCGACTTGGAGCTGTGATAGCTGCAAAAGGTGGCTCTACAAAGTATTGACTTTAGGGGGGTGAATAGTTATGCACATTGACTTTTTCCGTTATTTTGTTCTATTTGTTGTTTGCTTCACAATAAAAAAAAAAAAAAATCTTCAAAGTTGTGGGCATGTTCTGTAAATTAAATGATGTAAATCCTCAAACAATGTATGTTAATTATTGGTTGTGAGGCAACAAAACACGAAAAATGCCAAGGGGGGTTAATACATTTGCATGGCACTGTATATGATTGATGGAATGATCATTACTCTGCTCAGTATCAAGCACCCCTGAGACATAGGATTGTTTGCTATTTGAGCTGCAGGCCTGCAGACATGTACTCAGACAGCATTTCCTTGACGTTATATGCTGGGGAATGCTGGTTTACTGCTGCTTCATATTTATAACAATATACTCACACCTACTTTTTTTCCTCAAGATGGCTTTTGAATCTTTATAGCGCTGAAGCCTACTCTCATCATCCTCGTTTAGATATTTACAAAGTTACTATTTCTTCCAGGTGGAAGATAACCCACCAGAGAGCCGACCTTACCAAGTTGGCACAGTCCTATAATGTGTTTAATTTAACAGTGAAGTTTCACCCCACCAAAAAAAATGATGCAACCTATGCTGGAATGAGGAGGACAATACTCTGGTACATGTATCATTCTCATTCATCTACTGTTTGAGCATACAAACCGTAGCTAATGCCTTATGTTTATTGTTGATCTATAATGCTTTCTTCACAGGTTGGACATTGTTTGTTGGCAGTTTGGGTTGAAGACCCACACCAGTTGGGTAAAGTGCAGGGCGGGGAGGAGGTATCAAGTTCTAAGTTGTTACGAGACATAGTGCTATACTGTTCTCTCCATGAATCACCCACACATTTGTGAGAAGTGTTGGGGAGACCTGGAACTCCACAATATGCTTTATGTGCCTTATGGCCACCTTCAAATTCCTCACTTGGAATTTGCGAGGCATGAGAGATAACGATATAAGATCTACTATATTTTCACTACTCAAAAAGCAACATGCCGATGTAATAGCCTTAGTAGAAACTGAAACTGCTGAAGGCCGAATACAGATGGCAATTAAACACTCATGTATAGGATGGGCTTTCCACTCCATCCATACAACTCATTCTCAAGGAGTTTCTATCCTTATAAAAAAAAACACCCATTTTGAGCTCCGGGGTTCTGAGGTTGACCCCCTAGGCAGGTATGTGTTTTTATATGCACCCATATATGGGGACCTGTTACTGATAATGACATTTTAGGTACCCCCCACCATTTAATTCCATGATCTTGTCTGATGGTTTTAGCTTTATCTCACAATATCCCTCGGTACCAATTGTTTGGCTGGGTGATTTTAACATTACTCTCAACCCTAGCCTTCACAAACTGTGCAGAAGCCCTACAACTGAGCCCCCACCCCAGTCTACATGATTCGCTAGACTGATAGCCAACTTCAATCTTGTGGATACCCGGAGAACTAAACACTCCATGTTGCAGGCATATTTTTGTTTCTCTTTCTCACATCAATGTCCAGGATAGACTTTATCCTCATTTCCCATTCTCTCCTACCCAGATTGCAGGTTACAGTTTTCTCCCCTAGATCGCTCTTGGACCACTGTCCCTATTGGGCCATATTGTCCTTACAACACAACCGCCCTCCAGCTACCTGGTGGCTGAACCCCTTCTAGATAACATTGCTGCCTGAAGATGATGATTTAGCAATGGACAGGGAGCAATATTTTATGTCCAATGACGATACCGCATCCTCGCAAGTAGTTTGGGATCCCTTTAAGACTCATGCCCGTTCAACACTTAGAAGAATTAAGAGACTGAAAAGGACCTCAGACACTGCCCTAGCCAGGACGCGACTGCGGAGAGAGCATTTCTAGAGGACCCCATGTCTGACAGGGCAAACAATCTTAAAATATAATCTAGGGTAGTTGAACAAATGCACTACGAAAAGCATAAACAGTTTTTTCATAGGTAAAAAATATTTGAGCATGGGGAGAGAGCTGGGAAACTCTTGGCCCATCTAATTTATTGCGAGGAGAGGCCACCAGTGGTGATTTCACTCCACTCTCCTGGGAATGGTCTTGCCAGAGCCTAGTCAGGTGATGGTAATTTTTAGGAATTTTTTTTCTACGCTCTACACAACCTCTGTATCGGATGACACTTCCTCAATGGAATCATTCCTTTCTGAGATACACTTTCCTCAACTTACTGAGGAACAAGCTGCAGAATTAGAGGCACCACTGATGGCAGAGAAGATCACCGGGCCATAGTTGAATTCCCCAGATCTAAGTCATCGGGATAGTATGGCCTACCTATAGAACTCTATTCAACCTAATCAGAACTGCTTGTTCCAAAATGCCTCTTGTATAACTCTGTATATGAAGACTCAAATTTACCTGCCTCCATGAGAGAAGCACTAATAATATTAATCTCAAAACCTAACAAGCACCCGAGTCTCCCAGAATCATATTGCCGCATTTCTTTACACCAGGTGGCTGTCAAGATTTTGGGAAAAGTCCTAGCCATCCACCTCAATAAAGTAATTTTAGCTTTGGTATATGAAGACCAGTCAGGCTTTATGTCAGGGGTGCCCAACCTTTTGAAGAGCCAGGGCCACTTAAGCGACTTAGTAACCAGTCGCGGGCCACAATGTGCCAATGACAGTTCTGTGTCCACTCTGTGTCTGCAAAGCAGACACAGCCCACTCTACTCTATGGGCCCTCTCATCTGATGAAATGGAAGGGGACAGACAGATCCACTTTAAGTTTTTTTTTAGCAGATCTGATTGGAAGGAGGCAGGTGTAAACGGAGACAAGTCTGTTGTCATCTGCCGCTCCATAGAGGTGAATGGAGGGTGCTTGGGTCAGACAAATCATGTTAAAGGGGCCTAAGGCTACTTTTACACTGATGGTCTGCCCGCACCTGTGGCTTTCCTGCAGGTTAGCTGTACTTTGCCATAGAATTCTATCATATCCTACAGGTGTGGTGCACTTTCTGAAAGTTACACCTATGGATCAGTATAAAAGCAGCCCAGTAACCACTGCAGAACAGATATGTTCATATATACACTGATTTTAGTAATAAACTTGCTGTCCCAGGCAGAGTGCATTTGGTATCACTCCACCTGTGACAGGAGCCAGTGCTATACAGGAAGCATTGGCTTATGCTGCACTGCTCTGCATTTGCTTGCTTCCTCTACCGCTGACTTCATTCACAAAATTGATGCTCTGGCATGGGGGATAGACAAAATGCAATCTGGGCTTGCCAACCCACCATCCCAGAGCAGGAGGTCGCGGGCCACATCAGAGGGCTCCGCGGGCCACTGGTTGGGCACCCCTGCTTTATGCCAAGAAGGAACACCTCATTCAACCACAGACGATTAATCATAAATCTTCAGACATCTCTTGAAAATCTTGGCTCTAGGGTAATTGTCACCTTGGACATGGCCAAGGCGTTCAACTCAGTCAAGTGGCACCTAGGAAAATTTGGCCTTGGGCCTAGATTTATAAAATGGGTTCAACTATGAGATCAGGCCCACGTGGCTATCTGAGCAGATCCCTCTTACTAGAAGTACATGACAGGGATGCCCTCTATCTCCATTGCTCTATGCACTTGCCGCAGAACCACTGGCGAACATAATACGCTCACATCCAGACATAGTAGGACTGAGTACTGGGCCCATCACAGAGAAGATCAGCACTTATGCAGATGATACCCTGCTCTATCTAGATGACTCCGTTATGTCCCTATCCACCTTGATAGAAGGTTTTGGTTCTTTCTCAGGTCTCAGAATCAACAGGGATAAATCCCAAATACTCTTTCTAGACAGCTTCACACCACCAAAAGACCGGGCCACGTTACCGTTACAGAGAGTAAATCAAATCAAATACTTAGGAATACGGACCACTCGAGACCCAGCTGACTACAATATTTATTTTCAATCAAATAATTTTTTATTAATTTTTTTTTTTTTACAACAGCAACCTAACAAAAAACAAATCAGCAAAAAAATAAATAAATAATCTCCCCTCTATAACTGCATTCGTTAGTCCCTTTTTCATTAACCTCCTTCACATTATTTCTATATGATAGCTGTTTTATATACCATATTTATCAGCGTATAACATGCACTTTTTCCCCTTAAAATCAGGGGAAAATCATGGGTGCATGTTATACGCAGATCCCTGCTTTTTGAAGGACCAAGCACCGATATACACCTAGCCGAGTGTGTACTCAGCTAGGCTCGGCTCCGCTCACTTGCAGTCTCGCCCAGTCTCGCCATTGGACCTGTGTTATGTCCATCATAGAACCCGGGCCAAGGGGCGGGACTGCGAGAGGAGCCGAGGACACAGGACATCAGGCTCTGTGTATCTCCGCTACGCAAAAAATAGGATTTTTTGTACTCACCGTAAAATCCTTTTCTCTGTAATTCACCGACCGACAGAGCTTAGACCATTGGGTTGTATACCTTTCCCTTTAGGAGACACTAGGCAAAGTTGTAACACAACACAACACTCAGAACTTTCAGTTCCACCCAGGGGGCGGTCCCCTAGGTATCAACCCTCCACCCTGCCTTTCAGTAATCACTACATCAACAAGCAGTATAACGTAAAGATAAAAGGAGGGGCGGGTGCTGTGTCAGTCGGTGAATTACAGGGAAAAGTATTTTACGGTGAGTACAAAAAAAATCCTATTTTCTCTTATATTCACTGACCGCTCCTCTCTTAGACCATTGGGATGTCCCCAAGCAGTGGCAAACGAGGGGTGGGAAAAACAGCATAAAAACCTCTTCCACCATGGCAAGAGGGAACTAGTAAAACTATACCCACAAAACAAAAGCGTGTGGAAACCTCCACCACAAAACCAGGGTACCCTCAACAGGAGTGACTACCCACAACCGCACAAAAAAACTGCGGAAGTAATGCAACAGCGCATGCAACAGTGCATTCTTAAAGGTACTGTGTTTTTATCGAGAAACCAGGAAAAGCGAAAAAATATAACTATACAGCCACCTGCAAAAACTTTGTGGCCAACCAGGCATCAGCCGATGCACCGTCGTCTACCTTGTAGAACTTGGTAAACGTGTGGACAGACGACCATGTCGCCGTCGTACACACCTGAACGACAGACGCTTGGTGTCGGAAGGACCAAGACATTCCGATTGCCCTTGTGGAATGGGCCGTAACCGGAAAGAGGGGCACCTGCCCCTTTAAGGCGTAGGCTTGAATTACAATCTGTCTGATCCACCTGGAAATGGTGGCTGATGAGACCGCCATGCCTTTCTTGGGACCAGCTACCAAGACAAACATTGAGTCTGACTTCCAAAAGGGAGCAGTAGTAGACAAATACACTTTCAGAGCCCGAACCACATCCAGAGCATGAAGGGCCACCTCCTTAAGGTGTTTCGGCCTAGGACAGAGAGATGGTAACACAATGTCCTCATTAATGTGAAAAGCGAGACCACCTTCGGTAGAAAGGACGGTTGCGAACACAACACCACCTTATCCTATGGATAACCAGATAAGGCGACTTGCAAGACAAGGCAGCCAGTTCTGAAAACCTCCTGGCCGAGGTGATGGCCACTAGAAAGACCACTTTTTGGGAAAGAGTCAACGGGGAAACTCCCTGATATTTTCAAGCAGCGGATCTTGCAGCGCCGATAACACCAGGTTCAAATCCCATGGGGGTAACGGTGGACTCACCGGAGGGACTACATGACGAACCCCCCTGAACAAAGGTACTCACTACGAGTGAGACGCAAGGGGTCGCTGAAAAAAAAGATATGGAAAAAGGAGCGTGGTTGCCAACCATTCTCCGCACACATGGAGATGTAGGCCGTTCCAGGAACGATGATAAATCTTCAGAGAAGAAAAATTTACGTGCTCTCAACATATTTGGGATCAATGAGTCCGACAGACCCCGGTTCCGCAACACCTGGCTCTCAATAGCCATGCCGTTAAAGCCGTAAAGCAGGATGGAGAATCGGACCTTAAGACAGAAGGTCCTCTCTTATGGCAGTCGCCAGGAGCATCTACCACCAGACGCGCCAGGTCTGCGTACCAGGGACGCCAAGTCCAATCTGGGACCACCAGTATAACTGGGATCCCCTCGGCTTCCACTCTGCGATCAGATATGGTAACCACTTCAGTAGAGGAAAGGCATTGATCAGCTGGTACTGATCCTACGGAGCCACCAGCGCGTCTGATGCGTCTGCCCACGGATCTCTTATCCTGGACATGAATCTTGGCACCCTCCGATTGAGACGGAGGGGCCAGAAGATCCACGTCTGGTGTGCCCCACCTCAGGCACAGTAACCTGAATATCTCCGGATGCCACGCCCATACTCCTGGGTCCAGCATCTGGCGACTCAGATAGTCCACCTGCCAGTTCTCCACTCCGGGAATGTAAATGGCCGACAAAACCAGTACAGGTCGCTCTGCCCACCGAAGTGAACAACCTCCGGTGCCGCGGCTGAGCTTCTTGTCCCCCCTTGGTAACTGACCTATGCCACTGCAGTGGCGTTGTCTGACTGGATCCTGATCAGACGTCCTTGCAGTTTCATTGACCATGTGGAGATGCACAGCCTGATCTCTCTCAATTCGAGCAGGTTGATCGGCAACTCGGATTCTTTTGTTGACCAGAGGCCCTGAGCCGACTGAACCCCCATTACTCCACCCCAGCCGAAAAGGCTGGTGTCCTGTGTGATCACTGTCCACTTTTAGGAGGAGGAACGACTTTCCGGCCTGAATAACCAGGGACCTCAGCCACCAGATCAGCGATTCTCTGACTGACTGGCTCACCTGAATCCGACGATCCAGGGACAACTGAGATCTGTCCCATTTCGACAAGATCTCCTTCTGTAGAACTGGGCAAACGGTACAGCCCCAAAGGGGGCCACCATGAGCTCCAGGACTCGCATGCAAAAGCAAAACGACGACCACCTGCGGTTCATCCGCAGTTCTACCGCAAATCTAAGAGTCTGCAGCTTGTCTGAAGGGAGAAAAACTGTCGCTTTCATTGAGTCTAGCAGCAAGCCTAGGTACTGCAAACGCTGAGTCGGTACAATCACAGAGTTCTGTAGGTTCAACAGCCACCCAAATTCTCGCAGAGTCTGCATGATGATCGCCACATCCTCCTCTAATTCTGAGGTGGAAGATGCCCTCAGGAGGAGAGTCTATATATTGCACGATCGCGACCCCACGTTGCCGTAGCAATGCCAAACTCGGAGCCAAAACCTTGGTAAAGACTCGGGGGCTGATGCCAGACCAAAAGGGAGAGCCACAAACTGGTAGTGGGCTTCCCTGACTGCAAATCGCATAAACTACTGCTGTGTCAGACATATGAGAATGTGCAGGTATGTATCCTGGAGTCCAGGACGCCAAGGAGTACCCTTGATGGAGTGCAGCAACTACTGAGCGAATTGATTCCATTCTGAACCTCTGCACTTTAACAAAGTGATAGAGGGCTTTTAGGTCCAAGATTGCATGCACCCCTTCCTTCTTGGAAACTACAAGCATAGTTGAATAGAATCCCTGGAAACGTTCCGATCCAGAACTGGTACAGCCACCCTGCGACTCAGCAGGTCCCTTACTGCCCCCAAGAGGGCCTCCCGGTGAGCCGGGGATACAGGTATGTTGGAAAGGAAGAATCTGTTTGGCTACCAAGAGAGAAACTATCTTGAAGCCTAAGGAAATCAGATAGCAGGTCCATTGGTCAAAAACCGAGGGGACCACTGGGCTGCAAACTCCCGAAGGCGACCCCCCCCCCCCCCACCCGAGACATGGGTGGGGACAACCTTCATGCGGTAGCACTTATACTCGCAGGCTTGTTCGATCATCCTGTCGGGCTGGGAATCTTATACCGAAGCTTCAGGTGGACTGAAAACCCGTTAGTGAACAGAAAAGGGGGCCCTTGCCTACGGCGTAGCTTCCTGGCCTGTGGAAGTAGTGTACTCTACCACCGGTGGCATTTTTACTAATGCCATTCAAAAGAGGCTCCAAAGAGCCGGTCGCCAAGGAGGGGAAGATCCGTCACAGACCAGCATATTAGCAAAATCAGGCGCCTCAGCACCACAGCTGACACTGAAGCCCTAGATACAGGGCCGCGTCACAACGTACTTAAGGCCTTGCACTAGTTGGTCTGCTAATTTCACGCAGACAGGAGAAGCCTGTTGCTCTCTCAATTCGCGGTGCAAAAGTTTTGCCCACTCAGTCAGTGTCTGTGACACAAGTGCGGATGCCAGTACTGGTCGCACAGCAGACCCCACAACCGTAACCAAGGAACGAGCCACTGCCTTGGACTTCCTGTCCACGGGATCCTTAAATGCAGGAATTCCCACTACCGGAATCATGGTGACTTATTTAACCTGGATACTGGACGTCCACGACCGGAGGAGCCGACCACTTGTGGGAAGGTTTTCCTCAAAGGGGTAATGCACCGCCTTGTGCCTGGGGACCAAAAAGGTCAGTTGTGTGCGACCCCACTCCCGGTAAGTGAACTTGCAAATAAGTCAGATACGGGAACACCATAGGTGAACATGCTGGCTTGTGGGACCCAAAAGGGGCCGGTACATCAGCAGGGGAACCTGCTGGCTCCGGAATCTTCAGGGTATCACGCACAGCTGTGATAAGTGCTCAGGGGTCAAGTCCTGGGGAAAAAAGTGTGCGAACTCCCACCCAAGATCCACTCCCCCACCAAAAAGAAAAATGATATGCTCATATGCACGAACACTTCAAAAGTGGTATTTTTCATCCAATTTTCATATTGTGTGTATGAAGCTTAACTGTTAGTACATAATAAAAAAAAACAAAAAAAAACAATCCTCAATAAACATAAATAAGGTAATTCTCTGAATAATCAGCATTCATTCAATTGTGCTTCCATGCAAATGTGAACATCATGTTCTGATATTTATTGGGGAATGTTATTTTGTATATAGAGTGTTTATTATGTGGTGAGTTTACACTTTTCATTGGACAGAGTTTGGATAACACAGGGTTAAACTGAAAGGTCATAAATTAACTGCACATTGTCTGGACAGAATGCTTAGGGAGATAGTGATGTGTTCCTGCTTAGGAGATGTATGTTAGCTTGGGGGGCTGCAAACTCTGCAGGGCTCCAACACACACTCGCTGCTATTCCAACCCTTCACATATTTCCACATAAACTTCCCTCCTGGCATTAAACTTTGCCAGGTATTGTGCTCAGCCTACCACCCCAAACTGATGTTCCTCCCTCAGCTCACCTCTCTCCCTGCATGTCCTGTGAGCAGAATAGCTGTGGGTTTTCTCATCATATGGCACTGAAGATAGAGGGGGGGGGGGATTCAGCGTGACACAGAGCAAGTATGCAGGAGACTGGGGGGGGGGGGATGAGGAGACAGAAAATCAGGAGGGGCCGGCGGGGAGGAACGCATCACGAGAGGTCTGACTAAATACAATCTCTTAGCAGAAGGGACCCAATCTACCCATCAGCTAGCTGTGATTGACAGGTAGATTAAAGAGGAAGCTGTCATGGGGCCCCCTACTGGCAATGCCTGAATGGTCAGTTCACCCCTGGTGTGTGGCACGTACTATTGTGAGCTGTGACAGTGGCTGCTGGTGTAGCACCCGCCACACAGCTTGCATACTTCAAAGTCTTGCAGGACGTGGCTGCTAATGGGAACTGAGTTCCTGTTGTGGAAAGTAAAGGAACTCCGTTCCCATGCGTTCCCGCAGGACTTGAGCCCTGTAAGTGCTCCAACAAGGGCTTTGTCGCGCACAGACCCGGACGGGGCTCATCCTCACTGTCCGAACAGTCCTGGTCAGCATCATCTGACAAGACAGAGCAGAGGTCACCAGCCTCAGCAGAGCCCGAGTCTGTGCCAGAGCTCTCCCCAAAGGACGGGGGGGGGGGGGGGAACAGGGGCCACCTTATTGCACCCATCTTCTCACGCACTGCCTCCATCCAGCAACAAAAGAATTGAGGACCGCCATCAAGGTGTCCATGGGTACTGCGCAGTCTGCAGGGACCCGGTTGCCATTGCCTGGATTTTGGGGGAAGAAACACTAGTTTCTGAAGCCATGCTGACCCTATCCTGTCTACCATCTGAAGGGGACTTAGGACAGTGACAGTCCCACCCTCCCTGCTGCCGCTGACTGAGGGGCTCATTTCCGCCGGACTCACCACCCTGGGGGGGTCTGCACTGTCCACAAGTGGTGCCTGTAGTCCCTGAGTGCGCACAGGTGCAGGGGAAATCAAAACCGAGTTTGTGATAACCGCTGGAATGATTGCTAAACGATCAGCAAAAAATGCTCAGGCTTCAATAAAATGGCCGCCCAGCGTCCAGTACACAGACAGGAAAAACTGGGAAAATGGCTGTGAGAGCACATGAGCCATGCTGCTGCCAGAGAACACTGAAAACATGGCCAGGCTCCCAGAAAATGTCCGCCAGTGCCTTAATAGGAATCACATAGAAAATGGCCGCTGAAGCCCAGACAGTCAGCCTGCTCTGCCCACACCTAAAATGGCTGCCAAACATCGCCATGAGGTAGAAATAAAAAACCCCTGCAAAGCCACAGCGCTGCACCATTCACAGCAGACCCTCACAGGCACCTTCCAGGGGAAACCACACAGGACCCAGGACCACCGCTATCAGCTAGCCCCCCCATATCAGGTGAGAGCCCATGGAGCCCCTGTATAGTCACACACACACACTGCTCAGCAGCCACATGCAGCATTCACCCTGGAGGGGGGAGAGAGGGAAGATAGAAACAGGGGGAGAGAGGAGAGGG
Source organism: Lithobates pipiens (assembly GCF_037356315.1). Lineage (NCBI taxonomy): Eukaryota > Metazoa > Chordata > Amphibia > Anura > Ranidae > Lithobates > Lithobates pipiens. The sequence goes on along the minus strand of NW_027507872.1, from coordinate 1,640,213 downwards.
AGGTGAGGGGACCCCTGAATCGACCTCTCAGGGAATGCCCAGCTGCTCAGTCCCGCCGAGGCAGGGAGAGCTGTACTTACCAGTCCTGCGGAGCTGGGAGACATTCCATGGCAGATCTACTCACTGAACAGTTACAGGGTAGCTGCTGGCCCGGCATGCTGTGATCCAGACATCAGGAAGGCAAACTGTGACCTCAGCCAGAACACCTCAGGTGCATCTGCGCGTGCCTTTGCGCGCAGGTGTGAGCATGCACACATACGTGTGCAGTATCAGGAAGGGCATGCCAGTGTTCAAGATGGGAATCCAAGACAGCCTGTTTCCTCAGCCAGATCGCCGCCAGTGCGCCTGTGCGCACAACAGCTCGCACATGTGCACGCACCATGTGACAGCTTTTGGAGCCCAACAAGCTATTTAAATGTGGCCAGTGCACAGACTCAGTGCTGTCTGCTCTACAGCGCTCCCTTGTGTTCCTGTTACCTGTATCTGAGATCTGTTCCTGTTACCCGACCCTTCTTGCCTCTGACGATTCCTGCTATCTGCCTGCACCTGAACCAGCTTGTCTGACCACCACATCTGCCTGCTCATTCTGCTACCTCACTGCCAGCCCATCATCGACCCAGCTTGTATCTTGACTACTCTTCTGCCTCCGCACCTGCTCCTGACATGTCCGCCAGTGTATGACCCGGCTCGTTTTTCTCTCCTGCCTGAAGAATCCTGCTGTACTGCCGCTCATCCTGCAGCTGCTTCTGATTTCATGGTCTGCGATCCATCAGGCTGTCGGGAAAGGCTGGTCCGTCGCCTGTCTGTGCGCGCCTGCAGGTGCCTGGCCGTGTTTGTGCGGGTGTGCGTGCGTTCGCACGGTTACCGGCGCCAGGCGGGCTATTTGAACCCAGTTCTCCCTTCAGATCTTGCTGCTTGAGCTACAGCGTTCCTGAGACTATTGCCTGAATATGATCCGTTTGTGTATTGCCCCGGCCTGACCTGTGACCTTCCCTGCCTTCTGCCTGCCTGTGACCTCCGGCTTGTCTATGACTCTGCACCTGTCTCATCCTCTGGTTCATCCGTGCTCATCCGTTACCGACCCGGCCTGTTCCACGTTCCTGCCTCTGCCTCTTGCATCTGTTGCTGTACTGACTGTCTGGTTTGACCCGGCTTGCCAGACTCTTCTGTGTGCCTGCCCCTGAGCGATCTACCTGTTCCTGTTGGTCTCCTGCTGTCTACTGGTTCCTGTCCGCTGCCACTGAGGCCTGCTTGTCCAGCTACAGTTCCTGAAGTCAGCCTGATCCATCCTCCGGCTGATGATCCTGCCAGGCACTCATGCTACCTTTGACTCCCGTGCCTCCTGTCACCATCAGGGGCCGTGAGTCGGGGACGCAAGAGAGGTCTCCTTCTGCATTCTGGGCTTACCACTAGGTACGTGGCACAGGCACTCGTGCAACTCTGCACTCCTGTGCCTCCTGTCTGCTCTACCAAGGGGCATCGAGTCAGAGGTGTAAGAGGCCATCCGCTTAATACCAGGCTCTACCGTCAGGTATGCAACAGCAAGGCTGCAATGACACTGGGCAAGGCTGCAGATGGACATTGATCATTCTGCAATGATGGACAAGGCTGCAGATGGACACTGATAAGGCTGCATTGATGGGCATTTAAATGCGAGTTTTTTCCTTAAAATTCTACGCCGATAAATACGGTATATTAATTTTGCTCCAGTGTTAGCTTTCTTATCTAATGGTCCATATTAATATGCACCTCTGATTTCTCAACCAGATCAGACACTAACCACCAATGCCAGATCTTTCCAAATTTCTTAGGACATCTCCTATGTTTATAGGTCAGTTCTTCTCATCTTAAATTAAGATTAATTGCTTTAATCCATTGGTCTGTCTTTGGTGGGGAATTTGATATCCATTTTTGTAATACAAGTTGCTATGTACATAGTTCTCAGCCATGTCACTTGCACCTCACCTGGGAGAGTATGTACCGACATAACCCCTAACGATGCTACTTTTGGGTTAGGCTATACCCGTGTGGAGCACAAGGAATTCAAAATATCAAATATAGACTCCCAGTAGCGGTGCAATTTGGGACATTGCCACAACATACGTATAAGCGTACCATTTATACATCTTGGGCGATTAGATGTAGTTGCTTTACCCCAGGAATACAGTTTTAACGGAGTATAGTGAGCTCTGTGGATAATGAATAGTTGAGTCATACATTGTGTGGAGGACAAGGATACCTTAAATACATTTTTCAAGGCTTGTCCCCATTCCTCATCACTAAGGAGTAATAGTACTAACAGCCATAGTTAAAGTGGTTGTAAACCCTTACAAACCACTTTGACTTACAGGTAAGCCTAGATTAAGGCTTACCTGTAGGTCCAAGAAATATCTCCTAAACCTATGCGGTTTAGGAGATATTTGCCCGAAGACAGGCACTGCTGTCTATGGCGCATGCGCCGTAGACAGCGGCGCGCAGGCGCACTGAGCGCAGCATTTCCAACAACGGAGCTGCCGCGCGTGTCGGCTCCCGTGCGCATGCGTGGAAGTGACGTCATCGCGGCTCCGCCGAATGACAGCGGCGGAGCTGCGAGACCCCACCGAAAAGATGGATGCGCCGGACTTCAGGGGACAGCGGTGACATCGCTGGCTCCTGTGTCAGGTAAGTGACACATAATAGGCTACTATGCGATGCATAGTAGTCCATTATGCTTTTGCCTTTGCAGGGAATGAAAGAGGAAGTAAACCCATCAGGGTTTACTTCCTCTTTAAGATTAATGAAGGATTATTATTTAATATACATTTCTTTGCTTGGGACTATAAGGCATGCCGTAGCTGTATGTATTGAAAAAAAATTTAATTAGACAAATTATATTTCTCTGACAATTTATCAAATTGTTGCAAAACATCATTGTCACAGTTGGGAAAGAAACCGAATATCTGTCTTTTTCCATAACTCAAAATTTTTACGTTTCGCCACTTTAGGCAGTTGTAGATTATTCCATATGGGCATATATTGTGTGTAACCCTCTTAATGAGTTTCTCGTTGAACACTGGTCCAAGTACCAAATAGAATATAGGATATCTGCGTGTTAAAAAAAATTGGTAGGAAACTATTAACTGCACTAATGGATTTATCTGTATTTGGGAAAATATGTTGTATAGCATACTCATCTATAATGTTCCATCCGTTTAATTGAGGAAGTTGAGATGGCAGATAGTAAAGCCTGGCATTAGGGACAGTCACACCTCCTTCATCCTTAAAGCGGGAGTCCACCGGGACTCCGCGTTTTTTTTTTTTTTAAAGCCAGCAGCTACAAATACTGCAGCTGCTGACTTTTAAAATAGTGACACTTACCTGTCCAGCGCGCCCGCGATGTTGGCACCCGAAGCCGATCTCTAGATCGTCTGTAAGGTTCTGCTGCCGCCATCTTGGGTATGGGAATCAGGAAATGGAGCCTTTCGGCTTCATTTCCCGGTTCCCTACTGCGCATGCGCGAATCGCGCTGCGCAATAAGGACGGTCCCCGCTGCCTCTGGGATCTGTGCGTTTCCCAGCAGGCAGCGGGGCACTTGCAGAAAGGGGCGGGCACTTGCGGAAAGGGGCGTAGTCTACACCCCTTTCTGCAGAGAGCTATCCCGGAAGTGGGTGCAGAATACCTGTACTGTACAGGTATCTGCACCCCCCTCCCCCCTGAAAGGTGCCAATTGTGGCGCCGGAGGGGGGGAGGGTTCCGATGAGCGGAGGTCCACTTTAGGGTGGACCTCCGCTTTAAGCAGCTGCAGAGTTTCCAAACTGATCTGAGGATGTTTATATCTCCAGATAAGATCTCTAAACAAAGTATCTATTTGTTTAAAGAATTGAAAGGGTTTGATAACATAGAATGGGACTTTTTCTGGTATTGTTTAGAAAACTGTGGTTTTGGACCACATATATAGAATATAAATATATATAGGATACTTTACTACTACACAAGTTTTTATAGAAATTAATAAATGCTGATGAAATCTTCAAGGTTGTTTGCAGAGTTTCAGTAGGAGAAATTTGTAATTCCACCATTTGTGACTTTGATTTTTGGGATTTTACAATTGCAGACAAAAGATGACCCATATTTTCCCCATCCTCAAAATAGGGTTGCTGAAGAAATTTTTTTTTCTGCTCTGCTTTTTTTATGAGATATACCGGTATATAGCTGTTTTTGTATCCATAGCTGCTGTGTTTCTTTAGTAGGGTTCTCTATATATTGAAGTTCATCTTCCATCACCAAATCTCCCCAAGCCCTAGGCCTTTTTTTTAATTCTAGATATTTGTGAAATAAACAGACCTCTCTCATAAGCTTTTAATGAATCCCAACTAGGGTTGAGCGAACCCAAACTGTAAAGTTCGGGTTCGTACCGAACTTTTGGCTTTTTGGGTCCCAAACAATTGACTATACCTTCGGGTTCGGGTCCGGTGTTCGGCAACGTAATGGCGCATTTTAAAAAGCCCTGCAGCAGCCAATCAACATTGGTTTAACTGGTGTGCCCTTAGAAGCCATCACAGCCATGCCTACTAATGGCATGGCTGTGATTGGCCAGTGCAGCATGTGACCCAGCCTCTATTTAAGCTAGAGGCACACAGCACAGCTTGTCACTCTGCTTTAGGCAGTGTAGGGAAAGGTTCCTGGCTGCTGCTGTGAGAGAGAGAATTACATAATAGGAGTCCTGATTCTGAAATCTATTCTAATTATTCAGCGATCTACATTTTATTTAGTTGTGTGGGTGCAATGCACAAGCTTTTTACACTGCACTGAGAGAAAAGATACAGTGTAGGGCAAGGTTCCTGTTGCTGCTTTGAGGGAGAGAGAATTATCTAGGAGTCCATTTTCAGAAATCTATTCTAATAACTCAGCGATCTACATAGATTTACCTGGTTGGGTTGCAGTGCACAGTATTTTTACACTGCCATGAGCCCAGTGCCAGAGAAAATATAACTCATCTGTAAGCTCAGTGCACCAGCACTGCATGTGTTGCTGTGAGATACACCTTGTACATACTGTGGGTGTATTCTGCTCTTCCAAAAACACCCATTTAGGGCAAAAAAAATATTTTGCAGTGTATGTGGAGGTGTGCGTTACACAATTTACATAGTTTTCTTCTATTGTGCTATTAAAATATAAAAAAATCTAGGGCAAAAACATACTCTGCTATTGCAAAAACACCCATTTAATGCAAAAAAAATATATATTTTGCAGTGTATGTGGAGGAGTGCGTTACATAATTTATATAGTTTTCTTCTATTGTGCTATTCGAAAACGTTGTTTAGGGCAAAAACATTTTTTAGGAATAGCATTTGCGGCATTTCTGTAGCTCAGAAATACACAGTTTACGCACTCTGGGTGTATTCTGCTATTGCATTAAAAAAAACAAAAAAACTTTGCAGTGTTTTCTGCATATGTGGAGGTGTGCGTTACACAATTTATATATTTTTCTTCTTATTGTGCTATTAAAAAAAAAATTTAGGGCAACAATTTTTTTTAGGAATAGCATTTTCGCCATTTCTGTAGCTCTGAGATACACTGTTTACATACTCTGGGTGTATTCTGCTATTGCAAAAACACCCATTTAGGCCAAGATCCTAAATTTGGAAAATGAGGAGAACGTCAAAGAAGGGACGTGGCTCCGGCCGTGGTGCTGCTGGTGGAGCTCCTGTTGCAGGGAGAGGACATAGTCGATCTGTGCCAGCTACACGCACAACACCTTCCTCAGGTGCGAGTAGGCGACAGAGGCTGCAGAGGTATTTGGTTGGGCCTAATGTGGCTGTACGAATGTTGAGGCCGGAACGGTTCCTTGACATAGTCTCCCACCCAGTCTCCTGATGAAAGATCAGAGTTGGCACCTGCAGCCGATGCCCATCAGTCATTCACATCACCCCCTTGCAAATCAGCCAAGCAGTCTGAGCCCCAAATCATGCAGGAGTCTCTTCTGCTTTTTGATGACTCTGTTAGCAGGGTTTCCGTGGGCCATCCACAGAAGTGGAAGAGATTGTGTGCACCAATGCCCAACCATTTCTGTTTCATGATGAGTACATGGGAGGACCATCGGAGCACGTCTTGGATGATGACGAAACACAGGTGCCAACTGCTGCTGCTTTTGCAATTGTGCAGACCGACAAGGAGGGCAGGGGTGAAGACTGGGTGGAAGATGATGTGGAGGACGATGTGGATGACGATGTGGAGGACGATGTGGAGGACGATGTGGAGGACTATGTGGAGGACTATGTGGAGGACGATGAGGTCCTGGACCCCACATGGAATCAACGTCATGCAGGTGACCAGTGTAGTTTGGCGGAAGAGGCGGTGGTCGCACAGAGCCACCAGCACAGCAGAAGAGGGAGCAGGATGCAAAAGCAGAGCATCCGTCCCCTAGACAGTACGCCTGCTACTGCCCAACACAGCAAGGGACCGAGCACACCAAAGCCAGGTCCAAGGAGTTCCCTAGCGTGGCAGTTCTTCAGAAAATGTGCTGGTGACAAGACACAAGTGGTTTGCACGCTGTGCAATCAGGGCCTGAAGCGAGGCATAAACGTTCTCAACCTGAGCACAACCTGCATGACCAGACATCTAAGTGCAAAGCACGAGCTGCAGTGGAGTAGACATTTCAAAAACCAAGAAAGGTCTCTGGCTCCTCCTGCTTCCTCTTCTGCTGCAGTCTCTTCATCCACCTCCGTAGTGACAGTGGCACCTGCCAACCCGCAAACAGAGGATCTGCCAGCAACACTACCACCTGGGTCACCAACCATCCCCACAATGTCCCATGGAAACGTTCAGCTCTCTATCTCCCAAACACTGGAGCGGAAGAGGAAGTACCCCACTAGCCACCCGCGATCCCTGGCCCTGAATGCCAGCATTTCAAAATTCCTCACCTTTGAAATGCTGTCATTCCGTCTGGTGGAGAAGCAGAGTTTTAAAAGCCTGATGGCATTGGCTGTCCCACAGTATGTTGTGCCCAGCCGCCACTACTTTTCCAGGGGAGCCATCCCTTCCCTGCACAACCAAGTGGGGGACAAAATCAGGTGTGCACTGCGCAACGCCATCTGTGGCAAGGTCCATCTAACTATGGATAAGCACGGTCAGGGACGTTATATCTCCCTAACAGCACACTGGGTAAATGCAGTGGCGGCTAGGCCTGAGGCGGATAGCAGTTTGGAGCATGTCCTTCCACCACCGAGGATTGCAGGGCGCTTCAGTTTGTCTCCTGTTTCTAACTCCTCCTACTCCGCTTCCTCATCCTCTACCGCCTCCTTATCCGGTCAGCGTAACACTTTCACCACCAACTTCAGCACAGTCAGGGGTAAACGACAGCAGGCAGTTTTAAAACTTTCCTGTTTGGGGGGAAAAACCCCACACCATGCAGGATTTGTGGAAGGACATGGAACAACAGACCGATGAGTGGTTGGTGGCAGTGAGCCTCAAGCCCGGGCTGATGGTGTGCGATAATGGGTGAAATCTCATAGCAGCTCCGGGCCTAGCCGGTTTGATGCACATCCCTTGCCTGGCGCATGTGCTGAACTTGGTGGTCCAGAGGTTCCTTAAAAATTTCCCCACATATACCAGAGCTGCTGCAGAAAGTTCGGGCCGTCTGTGCGCACTTTCTGCGTTCTCACTCTGCTGCTGCTCGCCTGTCAGCGCTGCAGCGTAACTTCAGCCTTCCCGCTCACCGCCTCATATGTGACGTGCCCACAAGGTAGAACTCCACCTTGCACATGCTGGCCAGACTGTGCGAGCAGCAGCAGGTGTTTCAGCTGCGGCACGCACGTGTGAGTCGCTTTGTGGAACAGCACTACTTCACCACCAATAACTGGGCCTCCATGCAAGACCTGTGTGCCTTGCTGCGCTGTTTCAAGTACTCCACCAACATGGCCAGTGCCGATGACGCCGTTCTCAGCATTACTATCCTAGTTCTATGCCTCCACGAAAAAACGCTTCGGGCGATGATGGAAGAGGATGTGGCACAGGAGGAGGAGGAGGAAGAGGGATCATTTCCAAGGCTTTCAGGGCAGTCATTCACAAGTGGCTATGAGGGTGGGTTCCACCAACAAACGCCAGGTACACAATTGTCCGGCAGCAAGGGCACAGTTCTGGAGGATGACGAGGTGGAGGATGAGGAGTAGGAGATGGAAGAGAAGGAACCATGTTCACAGCAGGGTGGCACCCAGACCAGCTCATGGCCATCACTAGTGCATGGCTGGGGGGATACAGAGGACACAGACGATACACCTCCCACAGAGGACAGCTTTTCGTTGCTTCTGGGCAGCCTGGCACACATGAGCGATTACATGCTGCAGTGTCTCCGCAACGACCGCCGAGTTGCCCACATTCTAACTGGTGCTGATTACTGGGTGGCCACCCTGCTGGATCCCTGTTACAAGGACAACGTACCATCCTTAATTCCCTCACTGGAGCGTGATCGCAAGATGCGCGAGTAAAAGCACACGCTGGTAGACATGCTGCTGGTGGCCTTCCCACCTGACAGCGGGGGTACAGTGGAAGCACAAGGCGAAGGCAGGAGGAGGAGGAAGAGGTCGCCAGCGCAACCGGGGCAATGCCAGCACCTTTAGAAGGCAGGGTTAGCATGGCCGAAATGTGGAAAAGCTTTGTCAGCACGCCACAAGAACCAGCACCACCAGCTGAGATAGAACGTATGTGTGCACACGCTTAAACGTACTGAGTGACGGGTCTGCCCTCTTCAACTTCTGGGTCTCCAAATTGGGCACATGGCTTGAGCTTGCCCTTTACGCTTGGAGGTGCTGGCCTGCCCTGTAGCCAGTGTATTATCTGAACGTGCATTTAGCACGGCAGGGGGCGTTATCACAGACAAGCGCAGCCGCCTTTCCAGAGCCAATGTGGACAGGCTCACGTTCATTAAAATGAACCAGGCATGGATCCCACAGGACTTGTCCATACCATGTGCAGAATAGACCTGTATACCGGTGTTCTGACAAACTGTCTGAACATCGGATAGTGTCCAGCCCGAGGACAAGGAGATTCCAAAAATCTCAGAAGATGAATGGCGCCTTCGCAGTGAGTGCAGGTTTAAGCCCCACCATCCAAGTGGACATATGGTAGCACATAGTAACAGGGGCCCTCACGGGCTTGCTTCGCTCACCATGCTTCGCTTGCCATGCTTCGGGCACGGCCCTCGCTTCACTCAGATTGAACCTTGGATGGTGTGGCTTAAACCTGGACTCACCGAGCAGCACCGTTCATCTTCGGAGATTTTCGATTTTCCCCTTGTCCTACATACTGAGCAAGCGCAGTACAGTGCGGACACTATCCGACGGGGGACAGAATTCGACACATCACCAGCTTACCCAGCCATTGTTGTATTTTTGAACCAGTTGTGAGGGGTTAGCTCGGCAGCGGGTGTGTGTGACCCCCTGGATGGGTTCACAACACAAAATCAGGCACAGCAGACAGCGTTGTAGGTGCAAAAAACAAAAGATGCAGTTTATTTATGCTACATGCAGTGAAACATATAACAGCCAAACAAAAAATAAAACATGAAAATAAATCCTGGTCAGCTTGACCTCTAATTACACACTTAGATTCCCTGTCTAACAACTGAGTGCAGCCTTGTGCTGCACCAGTCCCTGTCTCTGTTGTAGAGATTTGCCACACAGGCGTTAACTCACCGCACAGAACAGGTGTCACACTCCCCAGTCTATACAACACAAAACTGGTTCCAGGATGGAGCATCTCCCTAAGCATGCTGGGGTTTTTTGTAGAGGTCTTAATGAGCCCACTTACTTCAGCTGGGCTCATTAACTCTTCCCCTCTAATTGTAAAAGTCTGCATAAAGCCTGAATATAGGGCACACATTTCCCATCCTGGATACAACCAGGTGATTTTACCTGCGTGTTGCCACACAGTGTTGGCTACCTCGTCGTCCTCTTCCACCGCTTCTACCTACACCGCCACCTCAACCTCCTACTTCATATGGACCTCGTCCTCCTAGGTCAAGATTATAATTTACATTTTTTTTATTTCAAAGTATTTTATTTTCCCACTAACTTATCCATTAAACTGAATAATTTTTTCCAGAAAGGGCGTATTCTGGGGCATTCCCACCATATGTGTGGCATCGTGCTGTTGAGTTTCTGAGGTTCTTAATCACTTCCTGTACCTCTTCTTCTGAGAAGGGGGCCTCCAGCATGTATTCTTTTTTTATTTATTTATTTTATGTTATTTTAAGTTATTTCCCTATCCACATTTGTTTGCAGAGCACTTGCCATGCTCTTAACAACATTGTGTTGCCATTTGCAGCCCTCTAGCCCTTTCCATTACTTTTTTAGAGCCATTTAAAAAAGTTTGGGTCCCCATTGACTTCAATGGAGTTCGGGGTCAAGTTCGGTCCCGAACCCAAACTTTTTTCCGAAGTTCGGCTGAACTCGTCGAACCCGAACATCCAGGTGTCCACTCAACTCTAATTTTAATAGATCTGTGACGATACAGTGGACGTATTAATAGTGCTATAAGTCAAAATATCAAGTTTTATTTTCTGTTTTGAAGGAAAAAAGTCAAACCAATAAGGGGCATCTATTGACCACGTTGTTTTGTGTCGAGATTACCTTTTTATAAGGGTTGGCTTTCCATAAAGTACTGGTATGTGTTACATTTAAATTCAACTTAAGAACCAATGGGGATTGATCCGATAATCCTCTAGCTGCATGTGTAAATTCAGATATGACAGGTAGCATTGTTAATGTAACCAATGTCATGTCTATTCTAGATAAAGTCCCATGGGTGCTAGGGAAGCAGGAAAATACTCTCTCTATATGATGAAGCATTCTTCAGACATCCATAAGGCCTATCTCCCAAATGTATCCAGAAAAGGGGATACATACTGAATTTCCTGGAGTTGTATCCAGACTAAATCCATCTAAGGAAGGATTAAGATAATTATTGAAATCTCCTATTAACCAGGAAGCTTCCATTTAGCCAGACGTGAAGTTCAATAGCTCTTTAAATACCACTGAGGAATAAGATGGAGGTACATGTGTGTGTATATGATAGCTAGGGAGTATGATTTTCTGTACAATGTGCAGTACAGAAAAAACATAGTGCCCTTTTGTATCCATTTGGACCTGCCTATGGGAGAAATCCAATTTGTTTACTAGCAACATAGATACTCCTCTAGAAGGGAGGGAGGGGAAAAAAAATATATATATATTCAACTCCCTCCCATCCTCCCACTCCCCAACCCCCTCCCCACTGCTCTAACCACAGTGCCCATCCAGACATTCAACAGCTGTCTGTGGCTTGTAAAAAAAAAAAATACTGCATCTTTTGCCTATATTCTTAAAGCGGAGGTCCACCCTAAAGTGGACCTTCTGCTCATCGGAACCCTCCCCCCCTCCGGAGCCACAATTGGCACCTTTCAGGGGGGAGGGGGGTGCAGATACCTGTACAGTACAGGTATCTGCACCCACTTCCGGGATAGCTCTCTGCGGAAAGGGGCGTAGATTACGCCCCTTTCCGAAAGTCCCCCGCTGCCTGCTGGGAAACACACAGATTCCAGAGGCAGCGGGTCCATCCTTATTGCGCAGCGCGACTCGCGCATGCGGAGTAGGGAACCGGGAAATTAAGTCGAAAGGCTCCACTTCCTGATTCCCATACCCAAGATGGCGGCGGCAGCACCTGAGAGACGATCGAGAGATTGGCTTCGGGTGCCGACATCACGGGCGCGCTGGACAGGTAAGTGTCACTATTTTAAAAGTCAGCAGCTGCAGTATTTGTAGCAGCTGGCTTTAAAAAATAAAAATAAAAAAAAACGCGGAGTCCCGGTGGACTCCCGCTTTAATTTAGCAGGATATTGCATTGAATAAGACAGATGCAGGGTCTGCAGCCTGTTTTTTACAGCTTGAAATTTAGCCCGCTGTATTTGAACGTCAGGAGAAAAGTTCAGACAGAACATAATTTTAGTTCCATTAAACATAACTTACTTGAAATTTCTAGGTCTTCTAAGAATATGATCTTTGTCTTGTTGGTATCCTATCCCTTTTTCCCCTCTTCTCTCCCCTTTTACCATCAGGGACTTTGACATTGTTACTTATTTTTAGTCATCGTCTCATTTATAGTCCTATCAATACTTGTTCTACCTGTTACATTTTCCCATCCTCCCCCTCTCACTTTTCCCTCCCCTCCTCTTTTTCCTTTTAATTCCCTCATTAATATATTGTTGGTTAAGAAGTCGTAGGAATGGCTGTGGGGGGCTCCTGCAAGTAGTGGCCTACTTGGTACTTGATGTGCTCTTTCAACTGAGAAAGACATAATAAGATATTTTGCAATTGTCTCCCAAATCCATGTTTCTATGAGTTCTGTTGGGTTTGCTCCCTCAGAATGCTCGGGGAGGCCCACCAGCCTTATGTTATGTCAAACGATTTGAGATCTTTCAACTTATGAGCATTAGCTTCAAATTTTTTCATTGCTTCGGTAACATCTTTGCCCAATGGCTGCGTTGAATCCTCTATTTCTTTGATGCAGGTTTTCCAAAACAGACTTTCTCTCCCTTATTTTCTGTACGTCTTGGCCAAGAAAAATAAATTCTTCTTTGAGCTCCTGTACTTGTCCAGTCAGATTACCTCTGAGGCTCTGGGACTGTTGTATTGCTTTTAACACATCTAGTAATGTAGGCTCTCGAGTTTATCCGCTTGTGTAGTGGCTGCTTTTTTAAATGAATCAATTTCCAGCCTCATAGGCCTCAACTCATCCTCCATTGCACCCATGCGTTCCTCAAGCTCGGTAGTTCTTAGTATAGTCCTATTCAACTCCTGTCTCATGGACAATAGTTCCTCCTTTATATATTTTAGCTGTTCATCAAAATTGGATATCGAGTTTTTGCATTCCTTAATTGCGTTCAAAATGTCTCTTAATGTGGGTTCCTCATCCGCATTACTCGGCATCACTGCATGGGAGCTGCTTAGCGTTGTTTCCGAATTTATTGTTGCTATTGATAATTTTCCTCCCCCCCCTCCCTTATTGCCCCCCAATTTAGCAGCTGGTAAAATGGGGTTGGCCAGAGACTGGCCTTGGCTCCTTCTATCAGCAGATAAGTTCTTAGTATCTTTATTATGTAAATCTCCTCGCTGAGTGCTTGAATTACTGGGTGAGACTGGGCCAGAATGGGCGTAGCGCTCCAATTTTGCCGCTGCTGATGCTGCCGCCATTTGATTAGTTTTATCCTTGGCGGCACGAGTAATTTGTTGACCCTCTAAGGGTATTTGTTCCTCAGGGGATCTTTTTCTCGACATAATTGGATTAAGTAGCCACGTAAAGACCCACCTTACAAATTGACGGCTTCTGCTTATCAGCTAATCAAATAATAAAAAGATAGTTATATCCCACAGAAGAAGAGAAGAAAAAAAAAAGTATAGATAATACTGCTTATCATAGGGGGACGATGCTGATTAACTCCTAACTTCCAGCCTCAGCAAATGACTCAATAGCGAGAGACTCACCGCCCTATAATGAGTTATTTATATTTGCAAACATATGCATGTATTCACAGTGTGTTCACAATGTATATTCAGAGTAGGGCAAACCAGGTCAGTAGTTCACATCAATAATAATTAAAGACCCGAAGAAGGAGAAACACTTATCTCAGTTGCTGGTGCATAATCCATGGATCCGTAAGAAGAGTATACAGGACATCCAGATCTTCCCCTCACTTCCCCATGAGGTTAGGCAGTCGGTACAGTTACATTTAAATGCCACTCATCTCACCTTCCGTATTTGGCAGGTAAACAGGAGAAGGATAGAAACCAGCGAGTAAGAGGGGAAGAGGTAGCTCTTTACAGGCACCCCCTCTCACCTGCCCAGCCCGCCGTACAGCTCCTGGGGCGCACGACACGCCGCACGAGTCCGCGCGCCTGATTCAAACCGAACGAAAAGCGCAGCAGTACTACGGGAGCCCGGGAGCCGTTCGTAATCTCGCGAGATTTCAGCGAGATTCTCGGCCCCTTCTCCACCAACCACCCATCAGCAACAGCGGCCCCGTACTCCGAGCCCCGGCGGCAGCAAGCACTTCGACTCAGGTAGGGGATCTCCGCCCAAGCATGGGGCATGGAAGCCACAGAAAAGGCAGTGCACAGGGGAGCCTCCAAGCAACGCCAGGCAGCCCGGGGCACACAGGATCCAGGTGGAGCGAAGAACTCAAGGTAGGCAGGGTGGGGAGCGGGAGAGCAGCTCCATGCTCTCACTCCTCACACGTCTTCACTCCCATTCACATCCGGCCACACCTCCCCTTCACTACACAAGCGGATAAACTCGACGAGATGGAGAATAGGAATCAAAGAAATAATATTAGGGTGCTAGGTCTCCCTGAACATTGCGAGGGGACTAATCTAATAGGTTTTCTGGAGGGGTGGTTTCGAGAACTTTTCGGGGCGGAAACATTTACCCCAATATTCGCAATAGAACGGGCACATCGTACCCCGGGAAAAACCCGCCATATGGGGGAGCGTCCTAGGCCTATAATGCTTAAAATTCTTAATTACCAGGATAAAGTGTCTCTGCTGCGAGAGGCCAGAATGAGAGGAGACATTAGGTTTAAGGGAGCTAGGGTGTCTTTGTACCCCGATTTCTCTCCTGACCTCCAGAAAAGAAGAGCTGAATTTATACCAGTAAAAAGAGAAATGGTTAAATATAAGTTAGAATATGCACTCCTTTATCCAGCCCGCTTAAGTGTGACTGCATTAGGAAAGACGCTCTTTTTCAATACCCCAGAGGAAGCATCCCAATGGTTAGATGCAAGTAAAAAAGACCTATAAATATATGTTACAGGGCAGTTGGGTGGTTTTCAAGGGATTCGGGGGTATATATTTTTGGGGGGGGGATAGGAATAAGGGGTAAGTTTGTTGAAAATTGTTACATTGGTATTATGCACAATATGAGTGGGGGGTAGGGGTTGCGCAGTAAGGGTGCGTGGAGTATAAGTGGGTATTTGTAGTGGGGGATAAAGGGTTCCCATGAGTGGGTGGAAAATTGGGGTGAGAGCACCGAGTAGGTTTGGTATGTGTGAGTGGTGGGAGTGTTGCAAGAAAATCACAGTTGTACCCCTGGGGGGTAGCCCTATGGGGCGAGGGGGGTGGGAGAGGGAGTTCGGTAAAAAGGGAGGGGGGGGCGAGGGGGGCGGGAGAGGGAGGTTGGGGAAAGGGGAGGGGGGAGAGTTGAGGTGGGAAGGAGGGGAAAGGGAACAACAATAAAAATAACACAAGTACACAAATATTTGGGTGGGAGAGTTGGGAAGGGAGGGCGGGGTAAGGGAATGACAATAAAAGTAATACAAGGATATACAAATTTGGGTGAGGGAATGATAATAAAAATAATACAAAGATACATAAGCTTGGAGATGCACTATCTAGGAGGGGAAGGGAGAAAATGGTATGCACTATATAGAGTATACGTATGTAAGATGAAGGGGAAGGGAAGAGGAGGGGAAGGTTCTTTCCTTTCTTTTTTTCTCTTTTCTGGTATTAATATATTTATACACTTTCTTCACCGTTTTTTCTGTTATTTTCAAAACTGCCCAATTGTTAGGTTATTAAGTAGGGATGCAGGGGAAAAGAATTAGGATAGTATCATGGAATGTGCGGGGCCTGGGAGACCCGACCAAAAGAAAAGTGGTCCTGTCAGCTTTAGAGGGTAAAGGACCCGGACTATTATGCCTTCAGGAGACTCACTTAACGGGCGATACGATTCGGTGCCTACAAGGTCGGAAATTCCAGACCCAGTTCCATTCCATATTCTCAACCTATGCAAGAGGGGTTAGCATCCTTGTTGACAGGGCGATTCGTTTCTCTTGCTATAATAGCTGTATAGATGTAGAGGGTAGGTATATTTTTTTATATTGTCAAATTGAAAATAGTCCCTACGTGATAGCCAACATATATGTCCCTCCTCCAGCTAAACTGGAGATTTTATACAAGCTATTAGCCTTTGTAATAGATAAACCTGATACCCCGGTGATAGCAGTGGGGGACTTTAATGAGGTCCTGGACAAATCCTTGGACAGGTTTCCAACTGGAAAAACACCAACGGCGAAAGAGGAAACGAGGCTAGCTCGTTTCCTACTTGAAGCTGGCCTATGCGATGCATGGCGCACTCGGCACCCGGGGGAGCGACAATATTCTTGTTACTCCGCAACTTTCTCTACACTATCAAGACTCGACATGGCTTTGGTTAACAACAGTGCGATGTCACGAGTGGATGAGGTAGAATATGGCCCGAGAGGAGTCTCGGACCATTCCCCCCTAATATTGACACTTTGTGTAGCTAAGAAACAATATTCTGGCCAATGGAAACTGGACCCCGTATGGTTGGAATTAATGAAGGATACGGATCGGGTGACAACCATGTTAAAGGAGTTCATTGAGGTTAATATGGGCACAGCATCAGTGGGGGTCATCTGGGACTCTTTAAAGGCCTTTTTAAGAGGTCTTTTTATTCAACAAATCGCCAGAAGTAGGGCCGAGATGAAAAAACAGGAAGAGGAAGCTACCAAGGCGGTATTAGAGACAGAAAGACAGTACATTATGAATCCGAATCCTACTACACAGAAGGCTTGGCTGGATAAACAGCAAGAATTTAAGACAATTATTAGGTATAAGATGGACAATAGACGCATACTGCAGAAGCAAGCAAATTTTGGGGAGGGAGAAAGAGTGGGGCGAATGCTGTCATTTTTGGTTAAAGTAAATACGTCACCCTCAGCGATATCAATTAGAACCCTAGAGGGAGAGATCACTTCTGAACCATCCAGTATCAATAACATATTTTATCATTACTATAGCTCACTATATAAATCCCAAGGAGGAAGTGAAGGGGGAGCTATGGCAGGCTTTTTGGGGAATCTGAATATGCCAACAGTAATAGCAGAAGACTTAGCAGTTTTGGAGGCCCCAATTACTATCGAGGAACTCCAAAGAGCGGTGACAGAGATGCCTAACCTAAAAGCACCAGGACCCGATGGTTTACCAATCGAGGTCTATAAGAGATATGGGGAGGTCCTGCTCCCACAACTATTGGAGACATTGAAGCAGTCCTTGCAGTGTGGAGACTTGCCCTCCTCGATGATGGAAGCCACGATAGTGGTGATTCCTAAAGAGGATAAAGACCCATTGGACCCGGCCTCATATCGTCCGATCTCGCTTTTGGGATCGGATGTTAAAATATTAGCAAAAGTGCTTGCAACACGTCTAAAAAGAATTGTCCACAAGCTTATCCACCCTGACCAATCGGGTTTTATCCCGAATAGATCTACTAGTATCAATATCCGTAGACTGCTTTTGAATGCCCAGATTCCAGTAGATAATGGAGGCCCCAGAGCAATTTTGACTCTGGATGCAGCCAAAGCATTCGACAGCCTTGAATGGGAATATTTATTTAAAGTGCTTATTAGATTTGGGTTCGGACCAAACTTTCTTAAATGGATAAAACTGCTCTATACAGACCCAAGAGCGAAAATTAAAATTAATAATGAGCTTTCTGAGACCTTCTTATTGGAACGAGGTACAAGGCAGGGGTGCCCCCTTTCCCCCTTATTGTTTGTCTTGGCAGTGGAGCCATTAGCCATCGCTATTAGGGCTAGCCCTGATATACAGGGATTTAGGAGAGGACAGGTAGAGGAAAAAATTGCATTATTTGCTGATGACATCCTGCTTTTCCTGGGGGATGCTCAGGCCTCGGTGAAAACGGCAATGAAGATAATTAGAGAATTTGGTCTCATATCAGGATTGACTATTAACTGGGATAAATCCGCTTTGTTGCCGCTGGAACCGGGGTTAATTTGCGCCCCTCAAGAGATTCAGAATCTGAAACAGGTTGAGAAGTTTAAATACTTAGGGGTGTGGATTACTAGGGACGTAAACTCTTACCTGGAAGACAATTTATCTCCTCTCCTAGTAAAATTAAAACAAAAGGCTGATATCTGGAGTCGCCTCCCCCTTTCGATGGCGGGCCGCTGCAATCTGGTCAAGATGGTATGGCTCCCTCAAATTTTGTACTTCCTCCATAACTCACCAATATGGATAGGGGAAGGATGGTTTAAGAAAATAGAATCCTTATTTAGACTTCTTATATGGAAAAAGGGCCCCTCGAGGATTAGCTTACGGACCTTGCAGCTCCCGTTGGAACAAAGGGGGTTGGCGATCCCATATCCTAGACTCTATTACTTAGCGGCCCAGCTACAGCATTTAGCTGGAGCAAGGGCAATAAGTGAAGCTAATCCCTGCCATAGGCTGTTAATGCTAGGCTGTCCGCACAAGATGCTTGTGGAGGCGCTGGAGGCAAACTCATTTAATATGCACTGCCCAACAATTACTCAGGCAGTTAAACTATGGAAAACAGTTAAGGCCTTACTAGGATACCAGAAGATATCCGTGTTGGCCCCCTTATGGGATAATAGAAACCTAGACGAGCTATTTAAAGTGGAAAGATGTAGGGAATGGGAAACTCAAGGGATACATAGGTTAGAGCAAATTGTTCAGGGCTCAGCTATTAGATCATTTTCTGACCTAAGATCTGAATTTTCTCTACCAAACCGCTCATTCTACAAATATCTCCAGATCAGACACGCAATTCAGGCCCAATTTAGATCGCAGGAGATACAGTTGATCCAGGTCCCGGTGATATCTCAAATCATGTCTCGAGATACGCTCAAAGGCTTGATTACGCTTATATACGCTAGGCTGGGGGACAAATTGCTAGATCGAAGCGGTATGATTAAAAGTAAAATGAAATGGGAAAGTGATGTGGGTCCAGTGTCCATACCCGATTGGGATTGGATAATGGAACAGGGAACCAAGGTTTCTATTTCCCCGTCACAGAAAGCTTCTCAACTCTTCTTTTTTCACCGGGTATATTATACACCTAGGAAAATGCTTAAAATGGGATGGAGGGATAATGATCAGTGCCCCAGATGCGGGCAGGTTGGAGATTTCATTCATATGTTCTGGAGGTGCCCGAAACTTTTTAGATACTGGACACGAGTTATAGATCATGTGAACGAGATCTTCGGGTTGACATTAAAGGCAACAGTGAGGACCTGCTTGTTGGCTATACCGGAGGGATATAATATCTCTAAAAATATATTTGCACCAGTTACTAGATGCCTTTTCCAGGCAAGGAAGTTAATTGCCCAGAACTGGCAAGCACACTCTAGCCCACTACCAGAAATATGGTTGGCCAATATAAGAAAAAATATTGGTAATGAAAGGGTTTTCTTTCTTAAGCAGGGTAATGGTAAGGAGTTCAAAAAGATATGGGGCTCTGGATTGGGAAAACTAGGGATTCCCCTATAAGTAACTGTGATAGAACAAGTGCCCTCTAGCTTGTATATCTCTACCACCTATTCTTACTATGTATTTAACTGTTTAGTATGTCTTCTTATGAGCTGGGGATAAGGGGGGGGGGTGGAGGTGGGGAGTAGGGAGAGGGAAATTTGTATTAGATATGAGGTACCAGGACAATAGATATCGGCACGATGGGTAGTCTACAAACACTAGGGGTTTTTTATTACCTTTGTATTTAAATTAAAGGACACAAAATTTTTATGTGTTTACACTAAGTCAAATATTTGTACAACTAAATACGCCACGATGATGTGGAATTGAGAATGAGACACGAGTGAGCGACAAGCTGAACCTAGTCTCTGGTATAGAAACACTGATGTGGCAAAAAAAAAAAAAAAAAAAAAAAAAAAATGTAGGCTCTCTATTGGTGTTAATTTTACACTCTTATCCATCTTTTTCACTTCACTTGTCTTTTGAGCCGAGTATTCTGAGCGTTCATGCATATTGGCTGTATTAGTGCAATAAGCTTCCAATTCTTCACCTGCCATGTATTGTGACACTTTATTTTCCCCGTCTTTTAACGGCCATGCATATTTTGTGAGTTCTGCAACTGCGGCTTCTTTTGTGGATTTACAACTTTGTGTTTGGGGAATTCCGCTATCCTCTTGCATCAGTATTAAAAGTTCCCTGCCCCTCTTTCCATATTTTGGGTGCTCTGTTACCCCCTCTTCTCTCCATTCCTCTTTCTTCCTGTTGTCTCCTTGATTATTTATTTCTTGGTTTATTTTACTTTGTTTAGTTTTTATGTATATAGTTTTTTTTTTTCTTTCCTCCTTTCCTGTCCTTTTCTGCTTCTATGTTTTTTTTTATATCGCAGTTTTTTTCCCCCCAAGTTTTTCTTTAAAGTTCTTATTTTTTGAATTTAGCCGAGTTCCTGTTTTTATTATGAATTCTTCTGACAATTTTTTACAGTTTTTTTACCAATGATGGACGATCCTCTGCTTGGTCCCCAGGCAGAAGGCAGCACAAGCGCCAGTGTCTCTTCCCAAGTCAATCTGAGAGCTCCGGTAGTCAGGACACTCATGAGCACTGCCCACTCCCACAAGCCACAATGGACTCAGCTGTTTATGAAGACCGAGACCGACCAGCACCTCAACCACAAGGAGCAGAGAGCGAGGAGGGGGAGAGAAGACTGCTGAACCGCAGCCTGACACCAGTGACCCCGATCGGCACCGCCGGGTCCCTCCTGAACACCTCCAAAGCCCCAACAGCAGCACAGGCACGGCAAGTGTGAGCTCTATTGTGGTATTAAAACTTATACCGCTGTTGTAAACTTTAAAAGTCTCTTTCAGAGCAATGGGAAGTTAGGAATTGTTTCCTTAAACAGAAGGAGCCAGCAGACCACAAACAGCAAGAAAGTCCAAATTCTTTTCAATGCGGCTATTCAAATACAGCTTCATATAACACCCCTCTTTGAGATAGACATTAAGAAAAAAAGTTTATATTTGAGAGAAGGAATCTGAACGGCACGGATACCACGTCCCAGTAATTATGAAAAGAAAAACAAAGGGCCGAGAAGGGGGCTAGGGAGTCACCAACCCCTGGGACTTTTAGGGTATCAAATCATAAAATTTACAAAAAATGTAAATAAAATAATATAATTTTATTAATGTTATGCAAAGAAATAATATAGATTAAACATTCATAAAAACAATAATTTTGCCCATTAATGCATAAACAGGCGTATTATCAAAGTTGATCAAGATTTCAATTAACCATACAGGAAAAACGAAGAGAAAAGCTGCAATCATTCAACATGTTTCGCCCAAATCGAGCTTCTTCAGGAAAGTTATTTAAGCAGCCAGAGAATTAGCACTAAAATGATAAAAATATAACATGAATGTTACAATAAATCAATGCATAGGGTAAAGATATTCTTACAATGGCCCAAAAGGGGATAGAAAATACAGTAAAGTATAATATTGTTCAAACATTTGGTAAATGCATGTATTAAATCTAATATTGACTGTAAAGTAAATACAATTATGCATAGTATCTCACCAAAGTCGCCAGAGACTCCCTGTATCAGTAATGAATTTTCATAATATCTTTAGAAAAACGATTGAAGTACAGCATAGGGTCTATATATTTTTTTTTATATATATGTAATGAGAGAGTAACTCTACGGAATCCGCAATGGTAATTACCTGGGTAATTTCACTGAATCAATAAGACTGGCGAAAAGTTATGAAAAAATTCAGTGGTGTGTCAGGATAATCCAAGAATAAGGATGTTTTTAATAACAGTTAAAGATATTGGGAATTGATACTGAAAGAAAAAATAAGATTGAATTAAAGGACATAAATAAACAATACGGGAGCCAAAGCATACAGACCTCCTGCAGGATCTACCATATAGAGATCCCCAGCGAGGTCTGACTTGAACAGTTGGGGCGGTGGCAGCTGGATATAATATTGTGCAGTGAAAAGGTAGGCTATCTTATATCCAGCTGCCACCGCCCCAACTGTTCAAGTCAGACCTCGCTGGGGATCTCTATATGGTAGATCCTGCAGGAGGTCTGTATGCTTTGGCTCCCGTATTGTTTATTTATGTCCTTCTTTAATTCAATCTTATTTTTTCTTTCAGTATCAATTCCCAATATCTTTAACTGTTATTAAAAACATCCTTATTCTTGGATTATCCTGACACACCACTGAATTTTTTCATAACTTTTCGCCAGTCTTATTGATTCAATGAAATTACCCAGGTAATTACCATTGCGGATTCCGTAGAGTTACTCTCTCATTACATATATATATATAAAAAAAAAATATAGACCCTATGCTGTACTTCAATCGTTTTTCTAATGATATTATGAAAATTCATTACTGATACAGGGAGTCTCTGGCGACTTTGGCGAGATACTATGCATAATTGTATTTACTTTACAGTCAATATTGGATTTAATACATGCATTTACCAAATGTTTGAACAATTTTATACTTTACTGTATTTTCTATCCCCTTTTGGACCATTGTAAGAATATCTTTACCCTATGCATTGATTTATTGTAACATTCATGTTATATTTTTATCATTTTAGTGCTAATTCTCTGGCTGCTTAAATAACTTCCCTGAAGAAGCCCGATTTGGGCGAAACATGTTGAATGATTGCAGCTTTTCTCTTCGTTTTTCCTGTATGGTTAATTGAAATCTTGGTCAACTTTGATAATACGCCTGTTTATGCATTAATGGGCAAAATTATTGTTTTTATGAATGTTTAATCTATATTATTTCTTTGCATAACATTAATAAAATTATATTATTTTATTTAAATTTTTTTGTCAATTTTATGATTTGATACCCTAAAAGTCCCAGGGGTTGGTGACTCCCCAGCCCCCTTCTCGGCCCTTTATTTTTCTTTACCCTTCTTTGAGATGCTTAAACAAAAAACTCAACGAATAAATCTTGTGAAAATGGTAATATTGCCCAAAATCTTATACATGATTTGGCACTCACCAGTGTACTTGGTGCTTAGGCATTTAAAATCTATGGAAGCAATACTTAAGTCATTTATATGGGCTAATATCGGACATAAATTTCCTTGGAGTAAATTAAAATCCCACAGATCTTGGCGGTATGGCTTTACCAGACTTCAAGTACTATTTAGCTGCCCAAATGTCACAACTTTTTCACATAGACAAAGTTGACAATGACCAAAGAAATTAAAGCCTTTTTGGATGTCAACTGTCTCACTGAATATCTAACATTAGAGCAAATTTCTCAGCCCCCCGGTATTAAGAAATTCCCCACATTCCAATTTTCTGATGAGGAATCCAAGCTAGAATGGACCAACACCCTTTCCACATGCTCTTTTAAATCAATGAAAATCATTGTTGATTTTAAGAAAAAAGAGCTGGATCGTATACAAAGTGAAATGGCCCTCATTCAAAGAGAGCTTACGGAACAACAAAACAGACCCGGCTTTTCAGATCTCGATGGCCAACTCAATAGAAAGTTGGATAAATTAGAAAGGGGTGTTATTGCCACTAAAAAAGAAAAACTTCTCAGAGACCAAATTGATTATGATACAGATAAAGTTTACATATGGAAGAAACCTACATTTCATCCAGGTTGTCGACAGATCTTCATCTTAAAATAATAAAAATCATAAATTATAATAAATAACTATAAATAATAATAATAATACTTTTTATTCAATACATTTTAGTAAATAATATAATCAAAAACACTGAATTTTTTTTGCCAAACAAGGGTGCAATATTGGTAGTCATATTGCTTCGGTAAACGTCCCGGGTATGGAAAATTTTAAAACATGGTACAGCACAAAGTCCGACGTAACAGTCAGGACAGTAGAACCTGGTTTCTTTTCCGATTTTCCTTCCAGTGTCGTCACGCTTAGAGCAGCAAACCACACACATGCTTGTGGGTGCTGCCTTCTTTTCCGTTGGTGGAATGTGGTCCATAACGTGCCGACCAGTCAGGTGTTCTGGGTTCACAACATCAGCAGCATGATGTCCAGATCTATTTACAGTAGTTGGGGTTTGGTGCTTGAGAAATATAAGTTCGGCAACTTTCCAAACAAAAGTCCGCATGAACAACAGGCTTGTCACACTTTTTTTTTTAGAAGAATGAAAGCATTCCACAGGCACTGCTCCAGAAGGGTGCCTGAAGATTTTTTTTTATATTTTTTTGTTGCTTTCTAATGGCTGGGGAAAAAGTCAAGGCCTGGTCAGCTCAGTCAACACCTCCCATAGTATGGTTGTAGTCCATGACGACTTGGGGTTTCATTATGTCTTTTCCACCTTTTGTGTGTACCATGACAGTAGAGGTGTTGTGAATAGTATTCATTAGGCACACATCTTTTTTGATGCGCCATCTCAGTGCCATCATTTTGCCTTTCTGCTGAATGTGCCGCTAGTGCTAGTGCTGAATTTCACAAGGTCAAAAAGATAGTCACTAAATATCTACCGGTATTGTCTAATGACCACATTTACTCTCGGATTTTAAGGAATTGCATATGCACGGTATCAAGGAGAGCACCTTCTTTAGATGGATTGTTGTCCCCTAGCCTCCATCTCAGTAAAAAAAAAACATACTGCATATTGGTTACAGTTTAAAGGAACATACAGATGAGGTGGTCAGTCTTGAACATATTGTCCCTTCATAAAAGGGGGGACACTGTTACATTCACCTCTACGGGTAAATCATATCAAATACAGTCTTTCATAAACTGCAATACGCATTACATTGTTTATGTTATCACGTGTAGTACTTGTTCTATTCAATATGTAGGCAGGACCACCTGCAGATTAAGGGATCATCTTCTCTATCACCTCTATGATATAGAAAAGGGACATGCCACCTACATTCCTCGTCACAGGAATGATGTTCATTTAAAGGACACGTCCAGTTTCACCATTCAAAGTATTGAAAAAATAAACTTCCTAGAGGTGGGGACAAATTTGGCATATTGTGTAAACAAGAAGTCCGGTGGATTTTTAATTTAACCAATTAACTTGCTCACTTAAACCCCCCCCTCCTGCCCAGACCAATTGTCAGCTTTCAGCGTTGACCTATTTTGAATGACAATTGTGCGGTCATACAACACTGTACCCAAATTTTATTTTTAAAATTTTTCCCACAAATAGAGCTTTCTTTTGGTGGTATTTAGTCACTGCTGGGATTTTTTTTTTTTTGCTAAACAAAAAAAAATGGAAAATTTTGAAAAAAAAAAACTAGGATTTTTAAAACAGCTTACCTGTAAAATAATTTTCTTTGATGTACATCAGGGGACACAAAGCCATAGTAATAACTATGTGGGTTATATCGGGGTATCAGGTGCTGGACACTGGCACGCCCCTTAAGGCATGTACTTCCCCCATATAACCCCTCCCATTACTGGGAGTCCTCAGTTTTGTAGCCAAGCAATACAAGTGTATAAGAAGAAGGGAGGGACCACTGTGTCCCCTGATGTACACCAAAGAAAAGCATTTTACAGGTAAGCCGTTTTAAAAATCCTATTTTCTTACATCAGGGGACACAGAGCCATAGTAATAACTATGTGGGATGTCCCATAGCAATGGCAACTGAAGGGGGGTGGGGGAACAAAAAACAGGAGGCCAGAGGACTCGTACTGCAGCCTGCAGTATATGCTGTACCCAAGGGCAATATCCTCATGACCTTTAACATCGATTTGATAAAATCGGATAAACGTATGAACTGAAGACCAAGTCGCGGCCTTACAGATCCGAGCCATAGAGGCCTGATGATGCACCACCCAAGAGGCACTAATCGCCCTGGATGAGTGTGCTCTTAATATGAGAAGGAAGAATTTTCTTCTTTAACCACTTAAGGACCGCCGCATGGCAATGTACGTCGGCACAATGGCACCGGCAGGCACAAGCACGTACATGTACGTGCTTGCCTTCCAGCGGGTGGGGGTCCGATCGGACCCCCTCCTGCTGGATGCGGTGGTCCGTTTCGCTTCAGGAGCGATCCGGGATGAGGGGATGGCCGTTGGTTTCTGGCCATCCCCTCTCGATAGCTCCTGGCGAATGAGAAGCTTCCCCCCACTGTGTATTGTAAACACAGGCAGGGAGGAAGTGATGTCATTCTCCTCGGGGCAGTCTTTTTGACCGGACTGCGACGAGAACATAGAAAGTAAGTGCACCAAACACTACACTGACATGCAGGTACACATAGGCACACAAATCCCCCCCCCCCGATTTTATAGCGCTAGGTACCCCCATATACTACCCAATAACGGTTTTAACCCCCTGATTGCCCCTAGTTAACCCTTTCACCCCCTTTTGCCAGTGTCACTAAGCGATAATTTTTCTGATCGCTGCATTAGTGTCACTGGTGCCGCTAGGTAGCTAGTTATTTTTTTAGGTTCACCGCCAGGTTTTTATAGCGCTAGGTACCCCATATACTACCCAATAATGATTTTAACCCCCTGATTGCCCCTAGTTAACCCTTTCACCAGCGATCACTGTAAGTGCCACTGATGACGCTGGTTAGCCAGTTATTTAGGTTCCCCGTCAGGTTTTTATATAGCGCCAGGGACCCCCATATACTACCTAATAAAGCTTTTAACCCCGATTGCCCCTAGTTAACCCTTTCACCAGTGATCACCGTATAAGTGTTACGGGTGACTCTGGTTAGTTAGTTTGCTTTTTACAGCATCAGGGCACCCAATAAAGGTTTAACCCCCTGATCACTCGGCGGGTGATATCAATTAGGTTTTATGGTCAGGGTCTGTGTCGCCCCAGGCAGCGCTAGGTTAGTGCCAGTACCGCTAACACCCACGCGCCACGCATAAACCTCCCGAAGTGGTATAGAATCTGAACAGATCAATATCTGATCAGATCTATACTATCGTCCCCAGCAGTTTAGGGTTCCAAAAAACGCTTTGTTAGCGGGATCAGCCCAGATACCTGCTGGCACCTGCGTTTTGCCCCTCCGCCCAGCCCACCCAAGTGCAGTATCGATCGATCACTGTCACTTACAAAACACTAAACACATAACTGCAGCGTTTGCAGAGTCAGGCCTGATCCCTGCGATTTGGTAGCGTTTTATATTTAAATCCTGAAGGCAGTGCTTGGTTTTCGGGGTCTCGTACGTGGCTAGTTTACCAAAAAGTCCCCCACATGTGGTATCTCCGTACTCGGGAGAAGCAGCAGAATTTATTTTGGGGTGTAATTTCACTTATGTCCATAGCATGTGCGAGCAATATATAATTTAGTGACAACTTTGTGCAAAAAAATAAATGTAATATTCCTGCAACTTGTGGCAAAATATAAAATATTTCATGGACTCAACATGCCTCTCAGTAAATAGCTTGGGTGTCTACTTTCCAAAATGGGGTCATTTGGGGGGGTTTTGTGCCATTTTGGCATTTTATGGCCTTCAAAACTGTGATAGGTAGTGAGGAGTGAAATCAAAAATTTGCACCCTTAGAAATCCTGAAGGCAGTGATTGGTTTTTGGGGTCCCTTACGTGGCTAGACTCCCAAAAATTCCCACATATGTGGTATCCCCGTACTCAGGAGAAGCAGCAGAATATATTTTGGGGTGCAATTCCACATATAACTATGGCATGTGTGAGCAATATATCATTTAGTGACAACTTTTTGTAAACTTTTTTTTTTGTGTCATTATTCAATCACTTGGGACAAAAAAAAAATATTCAATGGGCTCAACATGCCCCTCAGCAATTTCCTTGGGGTGTCTACTTTCCAAAATGGGGTCATTTGGGGGGGGGGGTCTGTACTGCCCTGCCATTTTAGCACCTCAAGAAATTAGATAGGCAGTCATAAATTAAAAACTGTGTAAATTTCAGAAAATGTACTCTAGTATGTAGACGCTATAACTTTTGCGCAAACCAATAAATATACGCTTCTTGACTTTTTTTACCAAAGACATGTGGCTGAATAAATTTTGCCCTAAATATATGACTAAAATTGAGTTTATGCAATTTTTCTTATAACAAAAAGTAGAAAATATCTTTTTTTCTTGAAATTTTCTGTCTGTTTTCCATTTATATCGCTAAAAATCGCAGAGGCAATCAAATACAATCAAAAGAAAGCTCTATTTGTGGGAAGAAAAGGACGCAAATTTCGTTTGGGTACAACATTGCATGACCGTGCAATTACCAGTTAAAGAGGAAGTAAACCCTTCCAAACAACTTGGACCTATAGGTAAGCCTAGATTAAGGCTTACCTGTAGGTCCAAGCAATATCTCCTAAACCTATATGGTTTAGGAGATATTTGCCCGAAAATGGGCACCGCTGTCTACGGCGCATGCGCCGTAGACAGCGGCGCGCATGCGCACTAAATGCGGCAAATCCAAGAATGGATTTGCCAAATTTGTCGACTCCCGTGCGCATGCGCGGGAGTGACGTCATCGCGGCCTCGCCGTATGACAGCGGCGGAGCTGCGAGGCGCGACTCCCGTGCGCATGCGCGGGAGTGACGGCTTCGCCGCTGTCATTGGTCGGAGCTGCGAGACGCCACCAGCAAGATGGACGCGGCGGACTACAGGGATCAGCGGCGACTTCGCTGGCTCCTGTGTCAGGTAAGTGACACATAATGAGCTACTATGCGATGCATAGTAGTCCATTATGCTTTACCTTTGCAGGGAAAAAAAGAGGAAGTAAACCCATCAGGGTTTACTTCCTCTTTAAAGCAGTGCAGTGCGAAATTGTAAAAAGACCTCTGGTCCTTAGGCTGACAATTGGTCCGGGGCTGAAGTGGTTAAGCTGAAGCATGAACAATCACATGACAAATCAATTTGAAAAATGGTGGATTCTGATGCTGTCTGTCCATATCTTGGACCCTCTGGCAGTACAAACAAAATCTGTGTTCTGCGAACCTGAGTGGTTACCTTTAAATATATTCTGATCGCTCTTACTACATCAAGAGAATGTAGTGCTTTCTCTTCCCCAGATTAAGGCTTCTGGGGAGAAAGAAGGAAGAATAATATCTTGGTTTAAATGAAACCATGTTACCACTTTTGGTAAGAATTCAGGATGAGGACATAAAACCACCTCATCCTTATGCATGATGAATTTGAACAATTTTAAATCCTAAGGATTTAGAGGTGCCTTGATAGGGGGAATAAACAGTGTTACCCCCTAAATAAGCTACGCACCAAGAGTGGGAAGCAAGAGGCCATAGGAAAAGACATCAACACGGCCTGGATCTGGCTCTTGATAAAAGTCAAGCCAGCTTCATTTCAGATCCCATATGCAGGAATCCGGAATCCTGCCTATTGACATAACTCCTGGGGTGCCAATCCCCGGATCCACACCAAGAAACCTATGCCTTCCAGACTCTAAAGTAAGTGATTCTGCAAACCGGCTTCCTGGCATTAGTTAAACCAGACACTACCGAAGGAGATCACCCATGATCTTTTATAGAGTGGGATTCAACAGTCAAACCTGCTAAACTCTTTGTCCGTAAGGTAGGATGAAATACCAGACCCTGTGCAAGAAGGTCTGGCTATAATGGCAGAGTCCAAAGGACTCCTACTGCCATCTTTATGATCTCGATAAATTAAGATCTTCTGGGACCCGTTGGGGCTGCCAGAATCACCTCCTTTTGTTCCTACTTAATCCTGCGGAGAAGGCGTGGGGAAATGCACAGATCAGTGAAAACTGATCCCCTGGGATCGACGAATGCGTCTGTTCCGCCTACTAGCGGACCCCTTGTTCGACAAAGTTGTCGACCTTATTAATGAATCTGGACGCGAATAGGTCCATGTCCAGAGTACCCCATCTGACATCTTGCTAAGGAAGATGTCGTGGTGAAGAGATCATTCTCCCGGAAATAATTGTTGGCGTCTCAAGTAGTACGCCTGAAAAATAAAATTCGCTGATAGGCAAGGAGTGTTGTGTTCTGCCAAAGCTAGAACATTATTCACCTCTTTTTGGGCTGCACGACTTCTCGTGCCTCCCCTGGTGATCAATGTAAGCCACCGCCATGGCCCTGTCAAACTGAATTCTGTCAGGACAGTCCCATAGTCTGACCGCCAAGATTCTATTGCTAGATGTACTGTCTGAAACTTCCAAAAAAGTTGATAGGCAAGGTCCTCTAACCTGGACCATCTCCCCTGGACAGAATCTTCTTCCAGGGCTGCTCTCCAGCCTAGAAGGCTGGCATCTGTTAAAACCTTCCAGGATAAAGATTTTCCCTCTTGCTGGATATCAACCACCAATTTAAGCTCTGACCTCTGTTGGGAGCCAAGCATCTTGGAAACAAACACGGCCTAAATCTTCTTTATTCCAGACCGACAAGATGGTGTCTTGAAGCAGTCCTTGAATAAAACTGTGCATAAAGGGCGGCCCTGAAGGAGGCCACCATTTCAACTAAAAATCTCCTGCAGGGAATTTTCCTTTATCCTGATAAGTCGAATTAGTCCTACAATGGAACCGATTCTCGTCTGGGGTAAGAATATCTTCTTTATGGTATCTATAACCAGCCCCCAAGTAACCTCGTTGATGGTTTTAAGGAGAATCTTCCTAGGCTGAGAATCCAACCTAGAGATTTCAGCTATCTACAGCTGAGATCAGACTCTGATTTTAGAGTGGAGCCTGAATGATCTATTAAAAGTAGACCTTCTAATAGGCTAGAACCGTTATGCCTTAAGCCCTTAACCTGGATAAAAGAGGTGCTAGAATCTTTCAGAACACTCGTGGTGCTGTGGCTAAGCCAAATGGCAGTGGCACTACTGAAAAAATAATTTTATATTTCAAACCGCAGAGATTTCTGGTAAGCGGAAAACTCTGGCACATGGCGATATGCAACTCCCCTCCTTGCAGGATGGACACAGCCGATCGAATTATGAAAGGATCGGATGTTTAAGTGCTGATTCAGATCTCTGAGATCTAGAATGGGTCTTACCTCTCTGTTTGGCTCTGGGACCTTAAAAGATTTGAGGCAAAAAAACCCTGTTCCACTAAAGGAATCTCTGAAATCACCGACTGGGATAACAGCTAATCCAGAGGCTTTTTTTTTTTGGAATCTTAGGAGCACTCTCTGAGGAGACGGACACTCTTGCATAAAGACTGCAGCATCAGCAGCCCCAAGGACCCCATAGGCAGCACTCAAACAGGACCCGAACCCTCAGATTGAAAGCCGACTGAGCCATCTGGGCTCTTGAAACTCTAGATATAACCTAGAGAAAAATAAAAATAAAGAAATCCCTCTGCTCTTAACATTGTTCCTGCCAGACTTTGAGACTCACAGGACCTTTCCCCTCAACCAAACGAGTGGGGGTGCTCCTTAATGAGAAGGCCTAAGCGTTCTGCTTTATGAGCTTTCTGCCCCCAAGATCCTGGTGCTACCCTTGGGGACTTTCTCCTGAACCTGACGATTGAGACCATCAAGACTGCCTAAAGGCAGATGCCCCAGGCATAGTAGAGGCTGCACGATTAAAGGAGAACTGTTTTAACCTCCTTTTACTGGTAAAGAGAGGTTTACCCCTTTTCGATATACTTATCTAGTCTAAATAGTTGTATCCCGGGAAGGGACACAGACTGGCTAAAGGTTTTCTTTTTTTAAATCAACAGGTTTTATTTTGTTTACAGTGCATACATGCTACAGTGTACATTTTCAGGTATGGTACATATCATACATAACTTCAAACAACAGTAGTGTCCACATCTCAGGTCTTTATCATCACACCATGGCGTATCCATGGAATACATGGGATAAATAAGTACATGGTTTCAGTATTTTGTGACTCGCTGTTACCCATGGGCTTGGTGATCCATATGCCATTGACCTACCTGCGTAGTGCGAGGGTCTGACTCCTGCAGCCACCTGTCCCAAATTTTATAGTATTTCTCAGGACATCCTCTATTGGTGTATATACATTTTTTATATGGGAGGGTGTTGTTTATTTCAGCCTTCCAGTCTGCTAAGTTCGGGGGGCAAGTCCTCATCCATTTCCTAGCTATTACCTTACGCGCTATGAATAGTGTCTCATGCAGAACCACCTTTGTGTACCTGTCAGTTGAGTCTGGCATGAGCCCTAGGAGGCACATTTTTGGGTCAAGTGTGGCTGGAGAGCCCATATCGTCATGAAGGAATCTCACTATCTGTGTCCAAAATCCCTGTATTTTGGAGCATGACCATAAGAGGTGGATGAAAGTGCCCGTCTCCCTCCCACACATTTGGCACAGAGTGGACTGAGAGTTTCTGTATCTGGCTAAGAGGCGTAAGGTATGGCTGATGGATAATATAGGTTTGGGTCAGTCTGTCCGAGAGCTTTGGCGAAACCTCCTTGCAAAGTTCCAACGCTTCCCCCCCATTCCTCGTCCTCTATGGGTCCCACAGCCCTTTCCCAGCAAGGCTTAAGGCCATACGCTAGTTTAGTTGTGACAGGAGTGGAGAGCATGTTATAGAATGCGGATATTAGTTTTTGAGGGTCTGTATTTTTGACTATTGCCATGATTACATTTGGAGTGGGCTGAGGAGGGGAGGGTATAAATTGGTTTTGGATTGCATGTTTGACCTGTAAGTATCTGTAGAACATGTGGGAAGGAAGATTGTATTCCTTCTTGAGTGCGTGAAAGATTTTTAGGGTTCCATGCATGACTAAATGATGTAGGTAATCCCATGAGCGGACCAGCAATCCACGTCTGGGGTTCGCCAGAACTCTAGTAGGGTCCTGTTGTGCCATAATGGGGTGAAATCATATTGGGGAATCCCCAGCTTGGCAGAAGCGATGTCCCATATACGCCTGTATTGTCTCAATAAGGCCTTCTCCCCACTCCACAAGCCAGCATTTCCGGGGCCTATTATCGCATATAGTGAATCTTTCGTGCATCTGGCCCACTTGGGGCACATTAACTGGAGGAACCGCTCTCTGTCTGTTTTGTCTATGTGATACAATTGGAAGAACTGGGACGCAATATAAGTTGAAATCCGGCAATGCCATACCTCCCAGGTCAGTAGGGTTTTTAAGTACCTGCCACGCCAGTTTGTCTCTGTTAGGACCCCATACAAACGGTTTAAGGATGGCTTCTAGAGTTTTAAAATATTTCAAAGGCAAGTAAGTTGGGGAGTGCCATAACACATAACATTTTGGGAAGTAGGATCATCTTAATTAAGTTTATGCGCCCCATACCCCCAGTGGCAGGCGAGCCCAAATCCCGAGCTTAGTTTTCACACAGGATATAAGGCGTTCAATATTTAGATGTATATAGTCTGTCTATATTCTGGACACCTGTACCCCAAGGTATTTGATGGTACTAACTCTCTGGAGAGGTAACATGGCTTGTGACTCGGTTGGTGGTAAACTGTCTATTGGTAGTATGAGATTTCTCACCAGTTAATTTTTAAACCAGAGAAGGTCTCAAATTGTTCAATTGTGTGTAGTGCTGCGCGCAAGGAAGGACCCGGGTCAGCCAGGTACAAGGTGTCGTCCGCGTACATACTGATTTTCTCAGAGTACCGGAGCCTAGTCCTCTAATTTCTGGATTATCCGATGGATATGGCCAGCGGCTCAGCTACCAGGGCATACAACAACAGTGAAAGGGGGCAGCCCTGCTTTGTGCCTCTGCTGAGGTCAAACTGCTTGGAGGGCCATCCGTTCGCCATCACCCTGGCTGTTGGGGATTGGTATAAAAGTTGCACCCATTTAAGAAATTTAGGGCCATTCCATTTCCATAAGTACACCCACTCCACGGAGTCAAAGGCTTTTGCCGTGTCTAAGGTTACCACTACCCGAGATCCTGCTTCCCTATGCGCGGCTTGCAGGTTAATAAATAACTTGCGTAAGTTGACGGATGCATTACGACCCGGCATAAATCCCGCCTGGTCGACATGTATTAGAGAGAAGATAATTTTGTTCAATCTCAGCGACAGTACCTTAGCAAGGATTTTAATGTCTACTGGGAGCATGAAAATGGGACGATATGATTCCGGATATCCCGGATCCTTCCCTTGTTTGGGAATGAGTACTATTACTGCCTCTCTCATGGATGAGAGCAAGGAAAAGGTCTCGAAAAGGTGGTTATATAGCATGAGTAGCTTTGGAGTAAGAAATTCACCGAACTGGGAGTAAAACTCAATTGGGAGGCCGTCTGAGCCCCAGGGATTTGGATTTGGCAAAACTGGCAATAGCTGAGGCTATTTCGTCTGTGGTGAGGGGAGCCTTAAGAAGGTCAATCTGGTCAGTCGTCAGTTGGGGAAGGGTGATACTACGAAGGAAGTCCATTCTCCGGTCAGTGGGGTCTGTTGTAGTCGTTTTGTACAGATCTGCAAAGAAGTCTCTAAATCCAGCTGTTACACTACGCAGATCCGTGATCTGTTGTCCCCCCGGTCCATGTAGGGTGATGACCACCGGGGGTCTATCTTCACTGTGGACCAGATATGCCAGCAGCTAACCCGCCTTTTCCCCATGCTCAAAGAATTTTTGCTTTGTGAAGAACAGCTTTTGCCTGGCCTTCGTAAACTGAAGTTGGGTTGCCACTCTGGTTTGCAATTTGAGTCGGGCTGCTAACTCTGGGGTAGGGTTGGTGGCATATTCCCTTTCTGTGGAGGTCAATTCTGCTACCGCCCTATCAAAGACATTTGTGGATTTCATCTTAATTGCATTTATGTGGGAGGCGAGGGTCATGCGGGCATATATTTTGAGAGATTACCAAACCGCTGAAATAGAGGCAGTTTGTTCGCTTTCTACAAAGTATAGCTTCCATAGGTTTAGGAGCTCATCATTGTCCAGCAATAGGGACAGCCAGAATGGGTTCAAGCGCCAAGGCATTGGGGGCTTACCGACAGGAATACTTAATGAGATCCAATATGGGCTGTGATCAGATAACAGTCTTGGGCAAAATGCAGTTTCTAACAGCCGCGGTGTTAGGGTTTGAGATACAAGAATAAAATCAATGCGAGACATGGAGTTGTGGGAAGCCGAAAAGCAGGAGTAAGTCTTTGTAAGGGGGAATGTATAGCGCAAAGTGTCTACTAAATGGAGAGTGGAGATCAGTTTAGAAAATGTTGTCTCCCTGGTATCCGTGTCTGCCCCCTGTGAAGTCTGTAATCTATCTAGTGCTGGTCGCAGGGTGGTGTTAAAGTCTCCTATCCAGATCGCTGGTATTGCGGGGTGTCGGGTCATAAAGGTATGAGTCCCTCCATAATCACAGTCATACTAAATGGGGGAGGTATGTAGAAAGCCAGGAGGAGAAACTGTTCACCATATAGTTTGGCATGGAGAAACACATATCTACCCTGTGGGTCGGTAATTACTTCACATAACTTGAAGTGTACCGATTTGGCTATTAAAAGTGAAACACCTCTGGCGTGAGTAATGTGAGTGGAATGATATGCCCACCCCATCCACGGGCGGCAGAGGGCCATCTGAAGCCTCCCTTCTATATGCGTCTCTACCAATGCCACTACATGCACTCTCTGCCTCTTTAGGAATGAAAGGGCTGCCGAGCGTTTAATTTTCTCGTGCAGGCCCCTCACATTCCATGTTAGGAATTTTATAGATGTCATCGTATAGCGTAGGAAAAATAACCCCTCTCCAGGATGTCCCCTTTAGGATCACCCGCTAGAGAATCATGCAGTACCAAAACCATGAGTAGTATTAGGACCTGCCATAGAGCATATGCAAGACATGTATCTGTTACAATCTCCTCTTGTAATAACACTCGTGCACTTAAATTTTGAGAAAATACCTGTAGAACATTCCCCTCCCCACCTCACACCCGCCCCAACATGTGTGGGCATTATCCGTCAACAGTTGTGACTAACACCCCAGAGTCCCATCTCTTGAAAACATGTGAAAAAAGAGCGACAAAAAGAGGGTAAAATAGGAGGGATAAAAAAAAAAAAAAGAGAAAAAAGGCTGCAACAATGCAGCCCCTGGTCAGGCACATTTGTGCAAAGTGGGCAATAGTCGCATGGCTGTGCAAGTTGGTAGGAGGCGCCAGTGTCAGGTGCCAGTTCCGTCTGTAGTTCCGGCAAGGCCAAGCTCTAAGAATTAATGGAGCCAAGCATCGCTGCAACTCAAGATCAGTGGAAAATACAATATACAATAGACCAGAGGTACGTTAGACACCTTCTGATGCACCTCTTCAGCCAATGCACATTTTCCCATTGTCGGTTCCGAGGACACAATATGCACGGTGAGAAATTGCAAAAACAACTGATGAACAACCCCTTCCCCACCCTACACCCACCCCAACTTGTGCAGGCATAATCCCTTAACTGTGAACTTCCATCTGGGAAAAAAGGAGACTGTGTATAAGGAGAAGATGGGGAACAGTTTTAGCCACTGGGTCATATAGCGGTTCCAAGCCAACCGCCACGTAAAATCATGAGAATGGGGTGTAACTGAGCACCCCTGCGAATTATGACAAATAGGCAGCCCAACCCAATTCCTCAGTTCGTCTGCATAGTAGTGGTTCCCAGTGGTTGCTGGGGTGTAAATTCGCCGCACTATGCATGCAGCTAGTAGGACCAGCACACTTCCACAGCCCCGTGTGATGGATAAAAGTAGTAAAAAAAAAAAAAGGGCTCCCATAAGGGGAGCAATGATATAGCTAAAGTCCACTCCAAGTATTCAAACGAATGAAGAGAAGAGAATTTGCAGCGGTGGGGTCAGCAGAGGTATAGGGTTCCACCTGTCTCTCCAGGCCGATAAGATATTCCGAAGTGAAGGCACAGAGGTGCGATACAGGTGAAGATGGCAATGTGGCAGCAGTAGTTAAGATAGACAAAATAATGACGGAAACATGAGGAAAAAGGATCTCGCCATGTGACTCACCCAGAGTGCGGTCAGTCGCCCCTGCCGTGGGCAGGCCAACGCTCCAGCCAGGAGATGACCTCGCGAGGGTCCTCAAAAAACAACACCCGGCCATCATGTTCCACTCTCAGACGTGCAGGGAAGAGCATGGAATACTTCAGGTGATGGTCACGAAGTCTGCGCTTGGCCTCCATAAAGCTCTGTCGACGTTTCTGTATTTCGGCCAAGAAGTCAGGAAATATTGCCACCTTGATGTTTCCTACTGGGATGTTACCCCTCTCTCTCGCCAGTCTCTGTAGTTTAAAAGTTTTGTGATAAAGATGCGAGGGGGGGCCCCCTAAGGAGGCCTAGGGGGCATCCTATGAGCCCTCTCCACCGCACGTGGTCACCAGTAGTTGTTCCAGGAATACCGTTGGGTCTTTACCCTCCGCTCCCTCCAGGAGAGCGATGAAACGGAGGTTACACCTCCTCAGGCGATTTTCCATGTCATCTTGCTTGGCAAGCAGCTGGTTAATCTGCTTCTGCATGCGTTCAGATCCACTCTGTAATGGTGGCAGGATATCTTCCACCGTACTGATGCAGGTTTCCGTCTGTGACCCGTTTGCGGATTTTCTGGAAGTCCTGTCTAATCAATCAGAGACGCATCCATCTTGACCCCCTCGATCTGGGCAGTAAGGGATGTCCTGCACAGCGTGATTGCTTCCAGAAGTCTATCCATGTCTCCCTGTCCCCGCTCCCCTCCGCTCAGCACCGCCATCCTCCCCCGCCTCCTCTACCCCAGTCCGGCGGAATTGTGCCAGTTTTGCTGATTTTGGCTCTTTGGGGGGGACATGATCTTAAGCACAGGTGCAGCACTTGAAGCCCATCAGGGTAAATCAGGAAGAGTGTGGAGGAAATCCCAGGGACAGGGCCTGCTGCTAGCCTGAGGGTCGGGTGTACCAAGATGGCCGACGGCCTCTGTGCACAGGCCGGAGCCATGGACCATCCTGAGGGCAAAGAACTGACAGAGTGTTCCCCTCTCTGCTCAGTCTGTAAGCAGAGGAAGCCCAGGAGGGACAGGAGAAAGGCAGAGTCCGAAGGCCCAGCGATAGCTCGAAGGAAGGGTGTCCCAAGATGGCCGCAGACCTCCGCAAGTAGGCCGAAGCCGGGGACTTGCCTAAACGCGGCCGCCGCGCGGGACGATCACGGCCGCGATCTGACCACCGGGAAACCTGGGAGCAAGCCAGCCGTGAACAGGGTCCCCCTTAACTTGCTGGATCCTTTAACATCAGCGTATTATCCACTGGACATGTGAGACACTGCTCACTGAGGTGATTGCAGCATTAATAGCTGGAATCCCCCATTTCTTCATAGAAATGTTCCCATTCAGAATACATAGCTATGCATGAATAGGGAAAAACATCACCAGGTGGGGGAGGTTTCAAATGGACCTTATTAGAGGTAGATACCTCAAGAGCCTGTGTTGCAGGCAACAAGGGTTAAGTAAGGGAGTAGACAAACACCTGACTTGTGCGGCTACTCCCTCCCTGTTAGGATCCGTTAGGATCCTCCGAAGAGGAAAGATAGCCATCTTCCAATATTTGGGAAGATCTACCTGATCCCCAGCCTCCTGCACCTCAACAAAATGGCCCAGAGGACTAGATGGGAATCGATTAGGTTTAGCCCTACTATGGAGAGACATCATAGCAATAATATTTTAAATGGTAGAAGAAAAAAAAAAAAGTACAGTACAAAGCAGAGGCAGTACCAGCAAAATACTGTTTCACTTGCTAGGCTATAGTAGGCTATATTACAGTACAATAACTGCTATTAATCCTAGCTATACAGCATTTTTCTCCTTCATTGATATGCGCTGATGGTGGGCACTGATAGGCTGCACTGGTGGCCACTGATAGGCTGCGCTGATGGCAAGTTGCAGGTTAGTGGGCACAGTAATTGGTCGTAGGAAACATTGTTCGCTCATTTAATATGATGTTTTGGGCAGATACAGATTAAATACATTTGGTCATGCCTAAATATCTGTGTGCTTTTGTTTCATTCTCATAGGGGACCAAAGACTTGGAGGGCACCTGTCAGAGGACATCAGGAACCCCCCCCCACCTGACAAAGAAGGGGAACTCCCCAAAAAAACAACACACCCGGGGATATGGAGGAAGGAGAGGTGGAGGAAGTGGTTGAACTTGTCACCACAACAGGTGAGTGTCTGACACCACAGCTTCATGTCATATATGTAAGCCTGCATATTTATAATACATGTTTTTCCCAAAAAATTTTAGGTGATTTTTTGGTTGTGGAAGAGCAAGCTCCAAAATTCACAAGTGCACAGCTGCTAATCCAGGACATCATGACATGGAATCGTGAAATTAACATAATAAGAAATAAACTAAATTTGCTTGAACAACAAATGAAGAACATGATTGATGTATTGGCGAGAATTTAAAAGTTCTTGAAAATGCAAACATTTTCATTATTGTGCTAAACCAATTTTTTTTGTAATTACCGTATTTATCGGGGTATAACACGCACCGGCGTATAACATGCACCCCAAGTTTAGGAGGGAATTTTAAGGAAAAATGTTTTAGGAGGGAAGTTTAAGGGAAAAAAAACTTGCATTTAAATGCCCGTCAATGCAGCCTTATCAGTGTGCATCTGCAGCCTTGTCCATAATTGCAGAATGATCAGTGTCATTTGCAGCTTGCCCACCGCTGTTTGCAGCCTTGCAGAGTGTCATTTGCAGCTTGCCAGTGTAATTTCCAGCTTGCCCAGCGCCGTTTGCAGCCTTGCCCATGTTTAAATATCCCGCCGCCGAGACAGACCGAGCGGCGCCGAAAAAGACCGAGCCGTCTGCTCAGCTCCGCTCGTAGTCCCGCCTCCCTGCTGTTTCTGGAGCGAGCGCTGCCGAAAAAGACTGAGCCGACTCTACTGTGTACTCGGCTTGGCTTGCAGTCCCGCCCATACTGGGTGGGACTGCGAGCCGAGCCAAGCCGAATACACAGTAGAGTCGGCTCGGTCTTTTTCGGCAGCGCTCGCTCCAGAAAAAGCAGGGAGGCGGGACTACGAGCGGAGCCGAGCAGGCGGCTTGGTCTTTTTTGGCGCCGCTTGGTCTTTTTCGGCGGCGCTCAGTATTTTAGCCTCACAGACAGTGGGGATCGGCGTATAACATGCACCCACGACTTTCCCCCGATTTTAAGGGGGAAAAA
Source organism: Lithobates pipiens (assembly GCF_037356315.1). Classification (NCBI taxonomy): domain Eukaryota; kingdom Metazoa; phylum Chordata; class Amphibia; order Anura; family Ranidae; genus Lithobates; species Lithobates pipiens. The sequence goes on along the minus strand of NW_027507872.1, from coordinate 1,600,404 downwards.
GTGCGTGTTATACGCCGATAAATACGGTAGTAAAAGCCAAATTTTGAAGATGCACACAGTGTGTCAACATGTGCTATCTGCTATCAGGGGATTTCAATGTACACGTTTTGTGGGTGCAAATTAAGTAGGTTAGAGGAAGGGGTTGCACCCCCAAAACACGACCATTCATCCCCCATGATGACAGATAGCACATATTGACATTAGGCATAGGAGGGAAATACCCATTTTGAATCCCAAATTGTGTGCATCTTCAAAATTTGGCTTTTACAGGGGTGACATCAGCCCATCTGATAAACGCAATATCCAGACATTTAGGACATACTATAATATTCTGATATTGCCTTATGGTTTTCTACGTTAAACTTTGTAAGTTCCAGAGTTTTGAATGTTAAATGTTAATAAACATGCCTATTTTGAACAAAAAAATAAAAATAAAAATGTAAAAAAAATTGAAAAATACAAAAACATTTTTTTTTTTTTTTTACCCAAAATTTTAAAAACGCACATGTGTGAACGTGCAGAGAGTAAAAACTTTGCTCATCAACAATGTGTGGCTTATTTCAATGGTCAATACCATTTTTTTTTAAAGTCATTTTGTGTTTACAATGACAATGGGGCTTATTTACTAAAGGAAAATCCAATTGGCACTACAAGTGCACTAGGGGAACCTAGGAGACAGCCAAAAACAAACAAGCAATAAAGAAAAAATTTAATTTTATCAGATCATATTTTTTTTAGACATTGTCTGGCATAGCAATGGCCCCCCTACCTATAAAATAATTTACATATTTCTGCCGAACTTCACAGGCGCTTTGGGGGGCCAAGCCAGTACAGCCAAAATCCAGGTCTGTCAGGGGATTAATAGAAAGTCCGGCCTCCGGCCCAACTGAGGCAATATAATTTTGGATATTTTTCCTTAAAAAAATTGCAATATGCAGCAGGATAGGATGATATGGTTGATTTTGTAGTCCGCTATATGGATTGCTGTCAGAAACAGGCAGAACTGGCTGGTCATTATCCCAAAGGTATTCTCAACAACCCTTTTCACTCTAGCCAGCCGATAGTTAAAAACCCTCCTCTCTGGGGTGAGGGTCCTTTGGGGGAATGGCCTCATCAGTTGCTCGCCCAGACCAAATGCTTCATCAGCAAGAAAGACAAAGGGGAGTCCTTCCACACTGTCCGCATCAGGTGGCAATGCCAGGCCACCAGTCTGGAAACATTGGTAAAACTCCGTCTGGGCAAAGACTCCTCCATCCGGCCATTCTCCACACAGAGGGAATCATATTATGCCGACACCACCGCCATTAACACTAGACTATTAAACCCCTTCTAGTTTTAATAGTAAGACCCCGAATGGGGTGGTGGCACGATGTAGATGTGCTTTCCATCTATAGCCCTCCACAGTTGGGAAAATCCCAACAGTTGGCAAAATGTGAGGCCACAGTCTGCCATTCCTGTGGCGTTGAAGGGAACTGTGGAGTCAAAACAGAAAAAAAGGCATATTTCAAGACAAAAATGGAAGGTCCACTTATATTCCTCCCCCACTGTAAAAAATTTAGGGGGGGGGGGGTGGGTTTGAGGTGACTTTGGGAGCCAAAAAAAGCCTCTGGCACGCTGCCTGAATTTAAGGACACACATTTAATTTGTGCACATTTTAGGGAGTCTATTGGGTAAAGCAGTACAATGGAGCTGACAAAATAAATTGTTAAGGGACTAGGCTATAGGTGTATATGGACCCAGGATAGCATGCTGGGGAGGTAAGTGAAGGCAAATATGCATGTAGGCCAAAAAAGAGCATCAAAAGCTTCCAGCATGCATGAGGATAAAGGGGGCATTATATAAATACAATACATTAGCAAACATTAAATACAAAGAATGTGATGTTAAAGGATAAAACTTAACCTAATATAGTCCTTCTGCAGGACCTGAATGATGGCAGAACAGGTCTCTGGGATAATGATCCCCAGAACCTGGGGGGAGATGCCTGTTGAGAACTTGGGGTCCTGCTAACTTCTCCCAGTCGCCAAGTACCGCAAGGTGGCGACCAGCCTCTGCTCCGGAGTGATGGCTTGTCACATGCAGGCGTCCTGCTTCATAATATAAGGGGTGAGCAATGCCAACAGATGGTGAAAAATGGGTCTGTCATCTGGAGAAAGTTCCTAAAATCATCAGGATTATTCTCCTGGATCTCACGAAGCAGAGGCATGTGCGAGAATTGGTCACGCTGGAGTAACCGATTCTTGGTCCACAAACTCCTCCTCGCCCTGTTCATGGACTGTGCTTGGGTCAAAGTATAAACCCCAATACCAAGCCCCCACACAGCACGACCTGTATGACCTGTACGACGAGCATGTACCCGCAACATGGTTTCAAAATGGTCGGCTGGTCAGAACGAACTTAACAGAACGCACGAAGAACAGCAAGGCCTGTGAAGAGCGAGCTGAAAATCAGCAAACAAGCAGACAAGAACGCACTGAAAAGCAGATATGAACTGACCGCATGCACTGAAACCCAGATACAAACCCACAAGCACAAACTGAACAGCAGTAAAATGATCTGAAAAAGCAGGGGTCAGAAAAGCGCGAATCTCTAACCAAACTTCTACCAACACAAGATTAGCAGGAGCCAAATGCGTGGCGCAGTAGTTATTGAAGTTTCTTTATCTAGTCCCGTCGTACCTGCTGTACGTCACCGCGTTCTTGGCGATTGGACTTTGGTGTGATCGTGTGTACGCAAGAGAGTTTCAGTGGAATTCTGTTGGTAAAACCTTCAGAGTTTATTCCGACGGAAAAAACGGTTGTGTGTACAGTGCATACGACTAAGCTGTATGGCTGAAGTGTGTTTGAGGGGCACTCCTAGAAGAGGACTGTCAATGTCAAGGTTGTGGATACCCTTTCTAATAAACGTGGACACCAGTGATCCTTCCAGTGTGCAGTGGCTTTATTTTTAACACTTGGTCTGTGAGGAGAGATAACTTGTCCAACCCCTGACAGCCAGGTCTGAAGTGGCAGTGAGAAGTGGCTTAAGGTGTTTGTTAACCAAACAAAAAAAAAAAAAAAGAGCCTGCTCTTTTAACGCATGTTATATGACACAGTGCATGTCCTGTGTCATTTGGTCCCCTGTAAAAAAAACCTGGCTGATACTGTCAATTACTCCCCTCCTTTCTGTAAACTGACCACTATGTATGATGGCTGCTAAGCCCTGACACTGATCGGTTTACCCTGCAGCTTGCTATCTGTCTCCTCTCTGCTCGTGTCGTCCTCCCTCCTCCTCCCTATCCTCTCTGCTTGTGGCAGTGCCACCCCTCCCCCTCCTACTGCTCTTATAACATTAACCTGCTTGCCTCCGGCTACTGCGGTGCTCCCCCTCTGCGAGTGATTTATAAATACAAATGCTGCATATACCTCATTTCATAGCCGAGATTGCGATGACATGACCAGCCAGCTCTCTCCTCCTCTCCAGATTGACGTCAGCAGGGGAATCTCAGCTTCGCCCATTGCATCTCTCAGAGGAGGAAAGGAGAAAGCTGGATAGTCGTGTGATCGCAATCTCAACTGTGAAATTAAGTATTTGCAGCATTTATTTTTCAAACACAATGCGGGCACTGTAATAGGAGGCAGTGCTGATGGTGTACACAGGTTATTGTGGCTTAACAACCACTTTGAGGCAGAGAATTGTTTGTTCAAATAGTTTTTTCTCTGTATGGTAGAAGAGGTCCATCATTTTGGGACACTAACAAAAGCTGTAGACTCATAAAGTGGGTTGGGTTATAGGGGGGACACCAAGGGAAGTCCAATAACCTGATACTACCAGCCTATAACTTCATGCCTATGAATATCAAGCCTGTGCCCTGTACTGTTCAATTCTAACAATTTTAATTGATGTTAAAAACATTTTTAGCATAATCATATAATCAGAAGAATTCCTGGCTATCGATACAGGAATACAGCTGTGTAGCAAAACATGATAACTAAGCTTAGGTGAAAGCACAACACAGATATGCAGTATAGGCCCATTCACCCAGAACGTGGAAAATTTGCTGTGCACGTTTCCTGCACCGCATTCAAAAGGCACTGCAGTTGCAATCTGTAGGTGTCAATTTTAAGGCAATGACACCCCAATGCATAGTTGCCAACAGTTTCGATTTGGCTGGGACATTCATGGAATTCAGACACATGTCCCGGCCAAAATTCTTGAAAATAGGTTTCGTCCTGGGCAGGGGTGGATCTGATCCTTCAAAAAAATGTTACACTGCTTCACCATCACCCGGTGTCATCCCTGGCCACTCACACAGTGAGGTGGGTAGGCTGGTAGTTGGGACTGAACGATGGAGGGAGAGGAAGGAATGTAGCAGACAACTTGAGTCAGCTCCTGGCTGAGGAGGTAGCAGGAGGCTGCAACATGTCCCAGCCAATGGGTGCTCTTTCCAGGTTTCTTGTCGCAGCCAATGGGTGCATTGGCTCCATTATCGCTGTGTGCATGGAGCTGCTGTTGAGCCTCGCTACAGATGTTACTGATTCAGGCGAGGAATAACAGTGCTATGAACATTACTGTAATCTGTCAAGAAATAAGTGTAGCACCAGTCTATTTTCTCTTCTTTTTTTTCTTGCTCTGGCTTTCTAAAGAAAAATCTCTCTCCCCCTCCCCCTATTTTTTTCTTCTTTTTCTATCCCTCTTTTTCTCGATCTCCCTCCATCCCTCTTTCTTTTTTATCTCCCTCCATCCCTCTTTCCTTCTCTCCTTTTTCTTCCTCCATCCCTCTTTTTTTGGATCTCTCTGCCTCCCTCCACCTTTCTTTTCTCTTTCCTTCCATCCCTCTTTTTTATCTCTCTGTCCCTCTTTCATTGTTTTTTCCTTTCCTTCTTGCTTTCACTCTCCACCCCACTTTCTTTTTCTCTCCCCTCCATCCCTTTTTCTCCCTTTATTTCTTTCTCTCTCCATCACACTTTTTTCTTTCCCTATATATATTGAAAAAAAGAGAGTAGAAATGGCGCTGCCCTCTAGTAAGAAATGAATAGTGTGCTGACCAAATTCCTCTATCTAGGTATACTGTCCTTAAATTAGATTAAATTGCAAAAATAAAAATTATAAAAACGATTTTTTTATTCTATAAACCAAAGTGCTGTGTTAGACCCTCTGTCGAGTGTTAATGGAACTGTGTTCTATATGATCCTCTTGAAATATGAATTACTCTCGTGACTTCTCAGTGCCTTTTTTGTTTTTCAGAAGTTGTACTTTGTGTAAAAATGTGTTTAGACTCCCTGGTGGATTTTTGAATGTCAAACCAAAAATTACCTAAATGAGCCAAGCAAGCTCTGATGACAGAGACCTATGAAACAGTTATAAACTTTCAGTGATAAATAATTTATAAAATATGGAAAAAGGGAAGAGGAAGTAAAAAATGGCGCTACCCTTTAGTAAATTAAAAAGAAGAGTGTACTGACCAAATTCCTCTATCTGGGTATAACGTCCTTAAATTAGATTAAATTGCAAAAAATAACAATATTTTTTTCGTACTTAAAACCAAAGTGCTGTGTTGGACCCTCTGTCGGGGGTTGGTAGAACTGTGTTATGTGTGATCTTTTACAAGTATAGATAACCCTTGTGACTTCTCTGTGCCTTTTATGTTTTTCCAAAGTGTGTACTTTATGTAAAATATGTTATGTGTATTAGACCCCCTGGTGGGTTTTTGGATATCAGACCAAAAAATACTTAAATGAGCCTACTCTGATAACAAAAACCTATGGAATAGTTATAAACTTTCAATAAAAAAAAATGTATAAACATGAAAAATAACCTTAGTTTTGTTGCCCAACTCAAGTGTGCTGTAAACAAACCTCAAAGTGCCAAGTGCCAAAAATTCATAAAAGAAAAAAAAAATTATATATGTTATATTAGTATATGAGATTTAGTAAAAATAAATAAATTAGATGTGTAAATTAAATGAGCTTAAAAAATATATTTGTAGTCCATAAATGTGAGGAAAGTGACTCGTGCATTATATGACAGGTGCTGTAACTGATCCTTAATTTGCTGAAAGAAGGTGCCAGTGCGCTTTTTCGTGCAAGTAGTGATTTTGCACTCACCAGATGCCTTACCCCTACAGGGGCAGTTGCGCCTTCACAGTGTAAGCCCCTGTGTCGCTATGTGGTGTTTGCCTGGGATCTTCGTATTTCAGCGTGTGATAGCCACCTCATCCGGTTAATCCATATGGAAAAGAGGAGTATCCATAGTGCAGTATCATTTTAAAACTACAATTTATTAGATTAAGAAATGTACTCTCATTTGCCAATGTGTTTAGCATGCAGTGTTATTACAGTTGCCGCTGATTTCCGCAGCTCTGAGCGAAAGAGTGCGTCCTATGGCCACACCATATGTGTTTCATGTTTAAGACGTCATCTGGAGCCTTACCACATTCTCCACTGTGTAAGTCATCTCATACTCTAACCACACCCCATTTAAGCCACACCCATTGTTTAGCATAATTGAAATCATGCCCATTTTTCACTCTGCATGCTACATTTTTAAACCCTGCTAGACCACGCCTTCAAACAAATGCCCCATCCCTAATGCAAATAATACTCCGTCTACAGGCAAAAAAAAAAAAAAAAAAAGGAGTCCCTAAATTGTTATGGGGAATGTTGGCAACAATGTTTCTATGTGTTTATTTAAGTAGCGCATGCATTACATTTGCACAATTTCAGCCTATTCAAATGAATGGAAAGACACTGCACTGCACCCTGATCGTGCGTTAATTGAAGAGGAACCCACAATGTGTTCCTGTATTATTCATGGTGTGATCTAGTCCTAAATCAGATCTACAGTCTATCAAAGACATGGATGTTTTATAATATTGCAGAAATACTAAAGGCGTCATAAAATATTTACAACCCCTATCTAAATAAATGGAGAAAAAAAATCGAAAAAGAAAAAAAGAGAAAGATAATCATCTTACATACTGGTTGTGGTGCATGGGTGAGGGGGGACCTGCCAGCGAGAACAAAAACTGAGGATCCAAAATTTCACAAGAAGATACCCAAGAGCAGTGCTGGAGCATCTTTTTGTGACTCATGGAATCCTCAATATTTCCAGGATATTTTTCAGGCTTGTGAGGGCATCCTGGGGCAGAAGTCTGGGGGTAAGGCAAGCATATTTTTCTTCCTTATAGCTGAACATAACTGCATCTGAGCACCACAAACCAAAAATACAGTTTAATCAATTTTTAATATTCAAAGCAAACACATCTCCATGCTGTATTTTGCTAAGAAATAGTAATAAGATGGCGCAAAAATCAATCACCGTCCAAAAACCTCTATAATAAAAAACGGGGGGGGGGGGGGAGAGAGAAAATGGGATCCAGGGAAATAAGATATATAAATGTGTATATATACACACATGCACATATATACATGTACACATGCACAAAAAAGCACAAATAGTGTCCACAGAGTTCCTTAGGTATGGTCCATAAAAGTTTAAAATCCTAACCAGTGGCAGCAACTGTCTTGAGAGGAGAAGCACAACTCTCTAGGAAATATAATTGCGCCAAACTAAGTGTAGTATATAAGGTAAATAATATTTAATCTGATAAAATCACACAGCCAATTGGCTCCTCACAAAATGACATTGTAGTCAGGCATAAAATGTAACGGGGGGGGGGGGGGGGGGAATCAGCCACTTCTTATCCGGAGGAGCGAAGATGATGAATAGCTGAAACGGCCATTAAAGATGTTCAGCAGTAGAGGCTTCAGTGTAGCAGTCTTGGTTTTGTAGAAAACGCCGCCTCGTGGATGTCCAGATGATGGCAATAGGCAGCATCAGTGCCTTCTAGCGTCCAGAGGGTCCGAGTACCGGAACCGGAAGTGCGTTTCAGCGTGGAGCGCAAGCTCTGTATACCGGAAGCGACACGTCGACCAATCAGAAGACGCGTTTCACAATATCCATTGTTTCCTCAGTTCTAACCTAACCTAGGTTAGGTTACAATTGGCTGTGTGATTTTATCAGATTAAATATTATTTACCTTATATACTACACTAAGTTTGGCGCAATTATATTTCCTAGAGAGTTGTGGTTAGGTTACAACTTAGGCATGCGATCCAGACCCAGTTCAGGTCACAAATAATCGAATAGACGCAGCTTTAGATTTTAACCAGTATAATTAATTCAGATGTCTCTAAAGGCCTAATCTCTAAAATATATACAGTACTAGTTTGGAAGCTAGAACAATAAGCAGAATAGGACTCTCTAAGAGTAGAGCTAAATGGGAAAGAGACATAGGGGCAATAACAACAGAGGATTGGGGAGAAATCCTGCAAAGAGGAAGGTTGGTCTCAATCTCTCCCTCACAGAAGGTGTCACACCTATCTCTGCTCCATAGGGTATACTACACTCCAGCAAAAATGTTTAGTCTTGGATGGAAACAAGATGATCTTTGCCCTAGATGCGGAGCATCAGGGGATTTCATCCACATGATATGGAGATGCCCAAAGCTATTTAAGTATTGGATTGAAGTAGTAGACAGTATAAATAAAATCTGTAACGCCACCCTGGAACCAACGGCTAAGATCTGCTTATTGGGAAGTGTGGAGAGGGGCAGAGCTCCGAAAGAAATTCTGGAGCCAGTTTTGAGATGCCTTTTCCAGGCAAGAAAAATGATTACACAGAAATGGCAGGCACATACCCCCCCACCGCTGCTGCAGAGTTGGGTCGATACAGTCATTTTAGTAGTGGGAAATGAGAGAGTGATATATACTCGACAGGGTAATTATGGGAAATTTATCAGAATGTGGAAATCCTGGCTATATGAGGGCGGGTATCCCCCTTAAGGGGGGATTGGGACATATTTATATTTTTCCCCGTTTTTCTTCCTTTTTTTCTTTTGTTCGTTCCTTTTTTTTCCCCCCTTCTTTTGTAAATTATACTTTTTTATTTTTTCGTATAATTAGTGGATATAAGTACACACTCATAGGGTGCAGGGATGGGGGGAAGTTAGGAAGATGAGGGGAAGTTAGGAAGAGGGTGGGAGGGTTTGGGTTGCTGAGGAAATTATTGTTATCTGATACAATTTAGAATATTGTAGCATTTATGTTGTGAAGAAAGCATTTTTCATATTTTTTTATACTGTCATTTCTGTTATTGCTATGTTCTTGGTGTTAAATTATTATATAAATGAATAAAAAAAAAAATATTAAGTAAGTTCTCTCCTTAGTCTTTGTATTTTATTTTATACTGAATGCATTTTTAGGGTGGGCGAGGGGGCTCAATAAAGAAGTGTATCTTGATATTTTTGTGTAAGGGCCGAATCAGAATTTAACAGTCACCTGGGAACATTACACTTACCCAAAAACAAAAGATTTGATGGGTGAATTCTTATAGATGTACTGTGCCAGCCACCATTGCACACTCATATTCCAGCAACGCATTCCATCCTTCACCTTCACACAGAAGTCTGCTCCATAGCAGTCTATATTCTTTATTGTCTCGTAGTCATACTCAATGTCAGTTTTTGCTCCATCTGTACTTCTACAAGATTGAAATAGGCAGGAAAATCTTTAATAAAACCAGCAGAAAAGACACTAGAATAAACTACATATTTAGAAAATAATTTTCAGATAAAAATGTATATTGGTTTTAAAACCAATAACTAAAATCCCATATAGTTTAACATGTTAGTATCATTTCAAAGTTATTTTCATTCTTTTTACTATAAATATGCAATGTTCATTAAAAGAATACTCCATCATGAAGCGCACTGTGACTGCATTGTTACCAAGTCACAAGCACCATTAGTGAAGACTACAAGTGACCATGTCAACAAACACACTGCGCAAGCATGGTCTAAATATAAAAACAACATTTTATGAGGAAAAAAAACATTATTACTATTATACAGTTTAGTTGCATAAATGCCACCCGGTTAGTGTTTACTTTTTTTTTACTGCCAAAGTGTAGAGGTTTTTCAGTCAGTATAAATATCGTAAGCTGCTGACTTAAAGTGGATGTAAACCTGAAAATTTTTCTTTTAATGTCATACTGTAGAGTATAAGATTTCCTATCATTTGAGCCCAGTCTTGCCACACAGAGTTAGTCCAGCTCTGAGCAATCCTCTTCTTATTCAGTGAGATAAATCTTGACAAACAGAGAAAAACTTTGTCAAAGCCTCCCCCTTGCTGTGAGTGACAGGTGATTTACATATCTCGTGCACTAGCCTAAGAGACGTGCATTATTTTTAAATTCCCTCCCACTCCTTTCTTCTGCTGCTCTGCAGGATTGGATGTTCCCCACCTCAGCATAATTGGGCATGCTAAACTCATGTGGTTACTTTCCTGTTTTTTTACTGGATGTTAGAGATCATAGCAGAAGTCCAGTGCAAGAAATACACAGGAAAAAATGCATATTAACAAGGGGAGTGTAGAGGTGGGCAGGGAGTCTACTGACATCACGACTCATCCCACCGAGCTCCAGACAACAGACCCACCCACAGAATCTGCAGTTTTTCAGTTCTCACAACAGAGGGGAGACATTTGTCAGGTAGGGATACATGCAGGAGGCATATATATGCTTGTCGATAACCAATATGGCAGTAGTTTAGAAAGGATGACATGGGGTTTACATCCACTTTAAGAAAAATACACCTGTCCAGAAATTTGGTGTGGTTCTCACCCAGGCTGGTTCTTGCCCAATCTCCAGCGTTGCCTGATTTACGGTGGGAAGCCAGCTGTGACTACATGTGACTTCATAGTTGACGCCCCACCGTAAATGCACGAGTTGTGCTGTGCTTTGTGACCAGACCCATAGCTTTCTGGGACCTTCCATGTGTGACAGGAGGTTATGGGCAGGAAGGGAGGCGTTTCCAGCAGAAGTGGGAGCGGGTACCTATCAAAACTAGGTACCCACTCTCCTCCCACCAAAAAAAAGGAGCCAAAAGTCTATGCAAGTCACAATGACATTGGTAAAAATTAGTTCAGGACATTTTTTTCATAATTCCTGGGACATGAGTTGCTTGGAACTGTGTAAGTCCCAATGGTGTAAACAGGACTTGGGTAAAGTTCTGCTTTATTAGCTTAGTTGCTTATCAACATTCCTTGCACAGGAAGCAAAAGGGGATAACTCCAGCAGGAACACAGAACAGAAATTTCATATTCTTTTGAAAATTTGATTGAGCTACCTGGTAACTCAATTTCCAGGAGTCTTCTCCCAAGTTCTTGAATGGACTCTGAATTTACTGCAAAATAAAAGGTACCCAATTCATTATCACTCTGTTCTACATATGCTAGAGGTAGAGCCGGTTCACACAGGGGCAACACGACTTCCAGCATGACTTTAGGAGGCAGCTTGGACACAACTTGAGTATGAATCACAGCGCGACTTGAGGAAACTTACAAGGCAACTTGAAGTTGCCTCCAGGACAGGGGACTTTGCCAGTGGCCAATCACATAATAATCAGCTCTGTGGGAGGGAGGGGTTTGCCTAGAAAATTATTTTTACTTCCTGGAAAGTTGCTTCAGTTAAGACAGGGGATCCAACTTGGAGGCAACTTCCATTGAAATCAATGGGTGCAAGTGTAGTAATATGGCTGAACCAGAGTGACTCCATCTTTGTAAGTTCATATGGGATTGTGCTTAGATTCTGTATCTGCAGACTGTAGCAGTCTTTCTGTAAACATGCACATAAGGAAATATAGCTTGCATAGGCAGTCTCGTTCTATGCTGTCTAGATAAAGAAATTGTGTCACAATATGTCTGGGCCACATATCCCATGACTGTGATTCAGAAGCAGATGACATGAGTAATAATATGTAATGATATGAAATGATATGAAATGAACGCCTCTGTATTAACCACACCCATGTTCTATACAATGATTGGCTGATAAGGGTGCATATAAAATGCAGCCCCTCCTACAATACATTAGACAACTCCTGAACTTTGGTCATGATTCGTCTCTTATTGTCTTTGTCAGGATGTTTGTCTCCCAAATGCTGCAGCATTAGTATAAAGGGTTTCATGAGTATTGTAATTGCGTTAGTTACACCTAGCTGGTCTTTGTCAGGTATATAGAAATACCATTTTAATCACAACAGCAAGTCGCTTAGAAGTCGGATTGAAGTCGTAAAGGAACCTTTTCTGAAGTCGGAGCGACTTCAGTAGTGTACATTAAGATGGCCCCATTAACTTCTATTGATTTTCTTAACCAAGTGACTTGGAGAGACTTGGGCGACTTGAAGTCGGATCCCAGGTCACCCCTGTGTGAACTGGCTCGTACAAGTAAAATAATCTCTTCTAAAATACAGTTTTCCTGCAGGCAAGTGCTGCTGGATCCACAAGGTAGATACATTTTGTTAATGTGTAAATTATTCTCCATAGAATTTATATTGGGATCTGTATATATTCCTCCACCATATAATGGCGAGGTAATTCACCAGATAGGTGAATTCTTGTTAGATCATCGAGGGATGCCTCTTTTGATTGTGGGAGATTTTAACAGTGTTTGCAATCCTAGTAGAGATAGATATCCAGCTGGCCCTCAAGGGATACTCCTTTTCTTAGATATTGTAGAGAATTGGGTCTACAGGATATATGGCGACTTAAAAATCCATTGTCTTATACCTACTCTTGCTTTTCTAATATGTATCAGACTATCAAGAATAGATCTAACATTGGACACGGAATTAGCATTACCAGGTGTGTCTGATATACAATATTTGACTATGGGCCTGTCAGATCATTCCCCCATTTTAGTCTCTTTAAATAAAATAAAGCCTAAGATGAAGCTTAATTGGTGGGTCCCTGCTTTTTGGTTAAAGGAAATGTCACAGGGAGATTCGAGTCGAGCTTTAGGGGATTTTTTTCTCCATGAATGAGAACCCTGCTTCAAGCCAGGTGGTTTGGGACACCATGAAGTCTTTTTTGAGGGGGGTCCTATTGCAGGCAATAAGTGTCCAAAAAAATTTAACTTAGAAAGTGAATCTTTATTAGCAGCAGAGTTTTGGCAAAAGGAAGCTCAATATATACAGGACCCTACCACTCCCAACCGCTGTGCCTGGAGGGATACACAATTAAATAGACGATTGGTATTGGATAAGGTTGATAAGGCCTGTTTTCTCTTCAGATGTCGCGGCTGGGAGGGCAGAGACCAGGTCATATGCTAGCTGTAGTAGCAAAATCTCAGGAGAAAATGTATTTTATTTCTGCCATTCATAAAATAGGGGGTGAGATTACGAACCATTAAAATAAAATGAAAGACTTTTTTTTTTTTTCTCTTTCTATAGTGATCTGTATCAGAGCAAGATTGAACATTCTATGGCAATTCTTAGATTTTTTTGGACCCTTTAAAATTGCCTTCTCTCTCTAGTGTGGCTAGAAAGGAACTCAATGCCCCTCTGACTCTGGAGGAGTTAAGATGGGCAGTGCTAGAAGCCCCAAACATTAAAGCCACAGGTTTAGACAGGTTACCGTCAGAAGTGTATAAATACTATAGGGATGTTCTGTTACCGGAACTACTGAAGGTACTTAACCATGCATGGGAAACCTTTAAACTTCCGGATTCTATGAATGAAGCTTGTATTATAGTGCTACTAAAGCCGGATAAGATTCCGGAGCCAAAGGATCCTTATCGCCCGATATTGTTATTAAACTTGGACGCTAAGATTCTGGCCAGGATCCTGGCAGCTAGATTGGGTAGAGTCATGCAAGGACTGATCCATCCGGTTTTATACATACTAGGTCTACAGCGATCAATTTGAGGAGACTGTTCTTAAATATGCAGTTACCAGCAGACAACCTGGGGAGGAGGGCTATTCTGTCACTCGACGCTGCGAAAGCGTTCAACAGAATCCAGAGGACATGCATGTGGGAGGTACTAGATAAGTTTGGCATGGGACATAACCTTATACAATGGACCAAGCTTCTATACGAAAAGATATCATTATATATGCACAACGCACTGTTGTTCCTAGTGATGCAGACAATTCTTTGATATCCTTAATGACCCATTCTCAGGCTTTACTATTAATTAGGACAAATCGATCTTATTCCAACTTGATGAATTCAGTTTTAATATACCGAAGGAGGCCCAACAAATTAAGGTTGTGAAGTATTTTAAATATCTAGGAATATGGATATACCCAAGGTTGAAAGATTATTTGCAGTATAATTTAACTTCCATCCTGGAGAAATTTAAACAAAAGAGTATAGCATAGTCCAAATTACCCCCATCAGTCATGGGCTGAGCAAACCTCACAAAAATGATGTGGGCCCCCCAATTATATGTTTTACATAATTCACCTATATGGATTCCGTTAAAATGGTTACAAAAACATTGATTTTCTGTTTCGTAAGCTATTATGGAAAGGTAAGAGCTCTAGGATTAGACTGTCTACCCTTCAGGGAACTAAAGAAGGGGGGTCTAGCAGTGCCAAAGCCAAGAGTGTATTTTATAGCTTCCCAATTGCAGCATTTTGCAGGGTGGAGGATGATGGATTGGAGAGATCCAACACAGGCCATACTATTAAGTCAATGTTCGAGCTATAACCTTATGGCTATGGCTCAGCTAGAATCAGGATTATTTGCCTGCACTCACTTTAGCCCAACATTGGCGCTAATGAATAAAGATGGCAGGCAATGAGGCATACAACGAAATATGAAGGGGTGTCAGAATTCTCTCCAATATGGGGAATAGGTACTTTTCAGAACTCTGTAAACTAGAGGGGTTTGAATATTGGTGTTCTAAAAAGAATACAATATATTCCACAGCTTTATGCTCAAAGTGCTATAAGGTCTTTTCAGGAGCTACAGGAATTATATAAATTGCAGCATAACTTTGATAAATATCTACAACTATGACATGCAGTCTATTCCCAGTTTAAAGGAGGGGGGATGAATATAAGACCAATGCCATTGATATCTTTATTAGCAGGGACAGGGAAACAAAGGTTTAATCTCGCTAGTATATAGCCAAATTAGGGCGAATTATCAAGATATTTTGGATAGCCCAGGCAGAAGGGGTTGGGAGCTAGAGCAGGAGTTATACGGGAGGAGGACTGGCAAAATATTCTTAAGAGGGCATCAATGGTTTCTTTATCATCTACGCAATGCTTATCACAACTGTTTACTATCTATAGGACATATAGGACTCCATATAGGGAAACTTCAGATTGCCCAAGATGTAAGCAATCCCAGACAGATTTGCGCCATATGCTTTGGAAATGTCCTAAACTGGTCAGATACTGGCGAGAAGTGGTGTCTACAATTAATGGGGTTTATAACAGCCAGATAGAATTGGACCTCGAAATATGTTTAATGGGTTATCTTAATGAAGAGCTATAGCCAAGGAAATGTAAATTTCAATTGGTAGACTATTATTTATAGCCTGTAAGTTAATAGTTAGAAAATGGATGTCCTCCAGTGTACCAGTATTTGAGGAATGGTGATCCCAGGCAAATGAGGTAATATTAATGGACCAAAGGGTTTATCAGAATAGGGGTACAATGGATATATTAGTTAAGCTGTGGGGTCCCTGGTTAATAACATCAGGTCTGGCCTTATTCTCTTGGATTCCAAATATAATAGTAAAGACTGTAAGAAGAGAGAGTGGACAGGGAAAAATATGGGCTGTATGGGAAGTGTTGAGCGGTGTGGGAGGAGAAGGTGGAGAGGGAGTGGGCTTTGTTTTTTTTATTCTTTCCCTTTTTTGTTTTTTTATTTGTTTCTTTTTGTTTTGTTATGAAGGGTTGTGTGTAGGTAATTCTACTTGGGGTACAGTGCCTTGCGAAAGTATTCGGCCCCCTTGAACTTTTCAACCTTTTGCCACATTTCAGGCTTCAAACAAAGATATAAAATTTAATTTTTTTGTGAAGAATCACTAACATGTGGGACACAATTGTAAAGTGGAACTTAATCTATTGGAAAATTTAAACTTTTTTAGCAAATAAAAAACTGAAAAGTGGTGCGTGCAAAATTATTCGGCCCCTTTACTTTCAGTGCAGCAAACTCACTCCAGAAGTTCAGCGAGGATCTCCGAATGATCCAATGTTGTCCTAAATGACTGATGGTGATAAATAGAATCCACCTGTGTGTAATCAAGTCTCTGTATAAATGCACCTGCTCTGTGATAGTCTCAGGGTTCTGTTGAAAGCGCAGAGAGCATCATGAAGACCAAGGAACACACCAGGCAGGTCCGTAATACTGTTGTGGACAAGTTTAAAGCCGGATTTGGATACAAAAAGATTTCCCAAGCTTTAAACATCCCAAGGAGCACTGTGCAAGTGATCATTTTGAAATGGGAGTATCAGACCACTGCAAATCTACCAAGACCTGGCCGTCTCTCTAAACTTTCAGCTCAGACAAGGAGAAGACTGATCAGAGATGCAGCCAAGAGGCCCATGATCACTCTGGATGAACTGCAGAGAACTACAGCTGAGGTGGGAGAGTCTGTCCATAGGACAACAATCAGTCGTATACTGCACAAATCTGGCCTTTATGGAAGAGTGGCAAGAAGAAAGCCATTTCTCAAAGATATCCATAAAAAGTCTCGTCTAAAGTTTGCCACAAGCTACCTGGGAGACACACCAAACATGTGGAAGAAGGTGCTCTGGTCATATGAAACCAAAATCAAACTTTTTTCCCACAATGAAAAACGATATGTTTGGCGTAAAAGCAACACAGCTCATCACCCTCAACACACCATCCCCACTGTCAAACATGGTGGTGGCAGCATCATGGTTTGGGCCTGCTTTTCTTCAGCAGGGACAGGAAAGATGGTTAAAATTGAGGGGAAGATGGATGCAGCCAAATACAGGACCATTCTGGATGAAAACCTGTTGGAGTCTGCAAAAGACCTGAAACTGGGACGGAGATTTATCTTCCAAGACAATGATCCCAAACATATAGCAAAATCTACAAAGGAATGGTTCACAAATAAACGTATCCAGGTGTTAGAATGGCCAAGTCAAAGTCCAGACCTGAATCCAATCGAGAATCTGTGGAAAGAGCTGAAAACTGCTGTTCACAAACGCTCTCCATCCAACCTCACTGAGTTCGAGCTGTTTTGCAAGGAAGAATGGGCAAGAATTTCAGTCTCTCGATGTGCAAAACTGATAGAGACATACCCCAAGCGACTTGCAGCTGTAATCGCAGCAAAAGGTGGCTCTACAAAGTATTAACGCAAGGGGGCCGAATAATTTTGCACCCCCCACTTTTCATTTTTTTATTAGTTAAAAAAAGTTTCAAAAATCCAATAGATTTCGTTCCACTTCACAATTGTTTCCCACTTGTTGGTGATTCTTCACAAAAAATAAAATTTTTATATCTTTATGTTTGAAGCCTGAAATGTGGCAAAAGGTTAAAAAGTTCAAGGGGGCCGAATAGTTTCGCAAGGCACTGTATATAGTCACTGCTGGGGATTGATGGAAATAAGAAATTAGAATTTAAAAATATATACTTTGTAAAATCAGTGTTAAAATTGTATGTATGGATATTGTAAAACTGGTAAATAAGAAAATGTTGAATAAAGAAGTAATGTTAAAAAAAAAAAGAAATCTCCATAGGCAAAGTTTAAAAAATTATACAGGTTGCATGTTTTAAGTTACAGAGGAGGTCTAGGGCTAGAATTATTGCTCCCATTCTACTGATCGTGGCAATACCTCACATGTGTAGTTTGAACACTGTTTTCATATGCAGGTGCTACTAACGTATGCGTTTGCTTCTGCACGCGAGCAGAACATTTTATTTTTTATTTTTACACATTTTTTTTTTTTTAAAACAAGTGTGTCACTTTTATACACTTTTATTTAAAAAAAAAAAAAAAAAAAAGAAGCATAGCAGGACCTCTTAAATTAGATATCTGGGGTCAAAAAGACCTCAGATTTCATATTTACACTAAAATGCAATAAAAAAACACACAAAAGTGATCTCGCAGCGAATCCGTCGCAGAGACCACTCTCATCGGAAAGCGGACTGCCTGTGGCCAATTAGGGCTCAGAGGGTTTAGTACACGCCCCACACTATATAAGGCCACCTGCACGGTGGCCTTGCTTAGTGTGTTGCGGCTCAGAGATAGACGGAGAGACAGTGTGTTTATTTCCTCTGAAGCTATTCCAATTACAGTCAGTGTATTGTGCCACCTGCACAGTGTACACCTGAAGCTACCCCAATTGCTGGTGTTTTGCTGATCCTATACCGCAGGCAACTCCAGTAATTACAGTTGGTGTACTGTGTCATCTGCACAGTGTGCACCTAAAGCTACCCCAATTGCTGGTGTTCTGCTGATCCCATACCGCAAGCAGGTCCAGTAATTACAGTTGGTGTACTGTGTCATCTACACAGTGTGTACCTTAAACTACCCCAATTGCTGGTGTTCTGCTGATCCTATACTACAGGCAGCTGCAGCAGTTACAATCAGTGTATTGTGCCACCTGCACAGTGTACACCTGAAGCTACCCCAATTGCTGTTCTTCTGCTGACCCTATAGTGCAGGCAGCTCCAGTAATTACAGTTGGTGTACTGGGTCATCTGCACAGTGTGCACCTAAAGCTACCCCAATTGCTGGTTTACTCATCTCCCTGCAGGCATTAGTATGTCTGGAAAGCCAACAAGGTGAGGCATACAGTGATGAGCCAATAAAAGAGTGCAAGCAGGCTCCGCATCTAGGAGGCACCAGTGCTGGTCATGGACACGGTGCATCCTCATCAGCACGTGGCCATGGGACACGCTTGTCCTTATTTTCGGCAGCTGGACGTGTTGAGCTGCAACATGCCGAAGACTTGGTAGAGTGGTTGACCAAGCCCTCCTCATCCTCTCTCACCCAGGCTCGGGGTACTGGCAAAGCAGCTGCCAACATGGCCTCTTCCCTCGTCTCAATGGCATCAGTCACTTCTTCCTTAGACCCACCATGTGCTCCTGAGGAGTGCCCCGAACTGTTTGAGCACAGTGTTGGGTACATGCTCCAGGAGGATGCCCAGCATTTTGAAGGCTCTGATGATGATACCCAGCTAGAAGAAGACAGCAGCGTGAGCCCAGAAAGAGGGGATCATTTTATTCTCAAAATATTTGATATATATATATATATATAAATATTTATTTTTCTTATGCATTTTTGCACCTTATAGGATTTCAATTTGGAGTTTGATACCTAATATTTCACATTTAATATATTTCTTTGTGATTATTCAACATCTTTGTGTGCTATCACCTCTGTAGGGTGTTTGTAGTCTGTCACTGTGCACTTTATATTTATTTTTGGCACTTTATTTATTTATTCTATTATATTTAACACTGTTATTTATCACCATTGTTTATAATACTATCCAACACCAGGCGATATGATGCAAGCAGATAGTTCCAAGTTCGGTTTAGTGCATTGAAATAGTTGCACTGATTTTATGAGCACTTGGCACTTTTTTTTCACAGGATATTGATGTTATTTAAACACATATAGTCCAACACTTGAAGTGTTATATGCATGCATAAGCTGCCTCTGTAGTGCGTTTACTTATTATTTGTTTATTGTTTTTTCGGTTTTCTAATTTGATATTATATTGGATTTTAATGTGATAATATTTAACACCAATACATTCCTGGGAGTTCTATATACACTCAACATGACTGGGTGTTAGCACCTCTGCAAGTGTGTTTATAGACTTTTATAGTGCATTTTAATATTTTTTGGCACCTTATTTTATGATACCTTTTTACAAAATACCCACACTGCAATTAATTTCAAGTCATATAGAACCATCTAAACCAGGCATGTCCAAAGTCCGGCCCGCGGGCCAATCGCGGCCCGCGGTCTGGTTTTGAACGGCCCGCCTGGTTGTTTAAACACATATATCTTTTGTGGCCCCCGGCGATCTCCCAGCGCCGGGGCCACAAAAGATATATAGTCCGGCTGCCTCAGAGGGAGGAGACGGGACGAGTGCTGTGCACACAGGAGGAGAATTTCCTGTTTACACGGCAGCTGTAATAGGAAGTCCCGTCTCTGCCATTGGATGACTGTACTGTCCATCAAAGGAGGTGGGACTTTCTCTTAAAGAGGCCGTTGTGTAAACAGGAGATTCTCCTGTAAGATGTCTTTGGCGCTCGTCCTGCCCTCCATGGCTGCACTGATGGTAATGGTAGCTGCATTCCTGGCAATGGTGAGTGAATTCCTAGCAATGGTAGCTGCATTCCTGGCAATGGTGGGTGAAATTCCTGGCAATGGTGGCTGCATTCCTGGCAATGGTGGCAGCATTCCCGGCAATGGTGAGTGAATTTCTGGCATTGGTGCCTGCATTCCTGGCAATGGTGGCTGCATTCCTGGCAATGGTGGCTGCATTCCTGGCAATGGTGGCTGCATTCCCAGCAATGGTGAGTGAATTCCTAGCAATGGCGGCTGCATTCCCGGCAATGGTGGCTGCATTCCCGGCAATGGTGGCTGCATTCCTGGCAATGGTGGGTG
This sequence comes from Lithobates pipiens, assembly GCF_037356315.1. NCBI lineage: Eukaryota > Metazoa > Chordata > Amphibia > Anura > Ranidae > Lithobates > Lithobates pipiens. The sequence goes on along the minus strand of NW_027507872.1, from coordinate 1,579,971 downwards.
AAATACCTGGCAATGGTGGGTGAAATACCTGGCAATGGTGGGTGAAATACCGGCAATGGTGGGTGAAATACCGGCAATGGTGGCTGCATTCCCGGCAATGGTGGCTGCATTCCCGGCAATGGTGGGTGAAATTCCTGGCAATGGTGGGTGAAATTCCTGGCAATGGTGGCTGCATTCCTGGCAATGGTGGCTGCATTCCTGGCAATGGTGGCAGCATTCCTGGCAATGGTGGGTGAAATCCCTGGCAATGGTGGGTGAAATCCCTGGCAATGGTGGGTGAAATTCCTGGCAATGGTGGCTGCATTCCCGGCAATGGTGGGTGAATTCCCTGGCAATGGTGGGTGAATTCCCTGGCAATGGTGGGTGCATCCCTGGCAATGGTGGGCGCTGCATTCCTAGCAATGGTGAGCGCTGCATTCCTAGCAATTGTGGGACTGCAGATAGACACTGACCCTTGTTTTGCTTCACAGTTCTTTAAAATTTTAAGTTTTTTTTTCCTGAAGCTTCCCTCTTAAAGTGAAGGTGCGTGTTATACGTCAATAAATATGGTGTATCCAAATAATACACTTGTGTTCATCTATTCACCACACACAGCCACAAAGGCAAGACAATTCTTGTTGGGCCGTGTATTAGTGCTCGGATGGACACGCTTAGACCGAATTTTAATGGTTCAAAGAATGTCAGGCAAAATGGTCGGCCCTCGCGAATGTTCAGTTCATCAAATCTGGCCCTCTTTGAAAAAAGTTTGGACATCCCTGATCTAGACTATATTGCATTTACCTTATATACTATTTGAGAGCCATTTATATGGTATTAGATAGAGTAGAAGGTGTAATAGCCCCCTCTTACAATAGAGTAAGAATAGCGCAACATCAATTTCCCCCATAAACTTTCTCTATTGGACACGGTTTGGTCCATATCGGTGTATGCAGCTATTCATATAGGTAGCCTTTACTAGGAGCAGCGCAGGAATAATCATTTATCATTACACCTAATTCTACACCTTCATTCCTCTCAGTGCAAGTTTCAGAGGACTGAAGATATAGTGGGGTTGGAGATCCCAGCTGATGAGGAGCAAGGAAAGGTACGCATTGTTATTTGGTGTGGGTCTTTAAGGTACGCTTGCCAACAAACTGCATGGCAGGTCAACATATGTCTGGTCAAGCATGTGGTGCCCAAGCGGCTGATGTTTTGGCCACGTGAGATATGCTTGAGACATATGTTGCAAATAGCAGCGGTGCGATCTGATGCACTTGTCTCAAAAAAGGCCCACACCAAAGAACCTTTGGAATAACACGCAGAGGCAGCACCCTGCACAGGCGGAGCTCTGCGGTGTGATTCAGTCAGTGTGCTGCCCTTAAGCTGGCCCCTGGAGGGCATCCTGCCTCCCACACTGCAATTAATTTCAAGTCATATAGAACCATCTAGACTATATTGCACACTCAAATATCGCATTTACCTTATATACTATTTGAGAGACATTTATACGGTATTAAATAGAGTAGAAGGCGTAATAGCCCGCCTCTTACAATAGAGTAAGAATAGTGCAACATCAATTTTCCCCATAAACGTAGAATTAGGTGTGTCACAGCCAAGTACTTGCGGGCAATCTGCTAGCAGTACACAGAAGTCCGATTGTACCAGGCAAATGTCCCTGCCCCAGCTGCTGTTCACTCCCAGCCATCCACATGCCCAGTGGTTGAATGATAGCTTGGCTAAATTGCTAGCACTTCAATTGCTGCCTTTTCAGTTGGTAGACTCGGCCCCCTTCCGTGAGTTTGCGCAATTGCGCGCTGTTATTCAGTGGCAGGTTCCCAAAAAACACTTTCTCACAGAAGGCGATTCCGGCTCTCCACAGGCATGTGGAAGGCAATGTCCATGCCTCGCTGAACAGGGCTGCCAGCAGGCATGGACAGGGACGTTATCCATCTTTCACGGCGCATTGGGTGACTCTTCTGGCAGCTGGGAAGGATGAAGGACAAGGTGCAGTAGTGTTGGAGGTTGTTCCACCACCACTCCTCCAAAATGCTACTAATGGTTGTGAAACACCTCTCTCTCCTCCACCCTCCTCTTCTTCTTCCTCCATGGCCTCTTCCTGTGCTTTGTTCTCGGAACCAGCGGTGCTCCGCAGGCGTTCAAGGGGCTATGCAAGTACGCAGGCAAATAGATGCCATGCCATGCTTGCGCTTGTGTGCTTGGGGGACAGGAGCCACACTGGGGAAGATATTCTGTCAGCTCTGAAGGGGTAGGCTGAGAGGCTGTTGATGCCATGCCAGCTGAGGAATGGTGGTTTGCAACAATGGCACCAACCTCCTCTCTGCCCTCTGACAGGGACAACTGACCCATGTGCCCTGTGTGGCTCACATCCTTAACTTGGTGGTGCAGTGGTCCTTGGGCCAGTACCCAGGCTTACAGGATGTCCTGAGGCAGGCCAGGAAAGTCTGTGCATTTCCGCCAGTCGTATAATGCCAGTGCTTGGCTGGCTGACCTCCAAAAGGAAATGAACCTGCCCAAGAACCGCCTAATCTGTGACATGCCCACCAGGTGGAACTCAATGTTGGCAATGCTGCAGTGGCTGCACATGCAGCAGAGGTCCATCAATGAGTACCTGTGCGACTATGGCACCAGGACAGGGTCAGTGGACCTCATTTTTTTTCCCCCACACCAGTGGGCCATGATCAGGGATGCATGCACTGTCCTGTCACCATTTGAGGAGGCTTCGAGGATGGTGGGCAGTGACAGTGCATGCATCAGTGACACTGTACCTCTTGTCCAGTTGTTGGAGCACACGCTGCGTGGAATAATGGACAGGGCAATTGAGGCAGAACAGAGGCAGGAAGAGGAGGACTTCCTTGCCTCTCAAGGCCCCATTTATCCAGACAGTGTTCCTGATGGCCTGCCAATCACACAGAAAGCGGAGGAGGATGAGGATTGTGTCAGCATGGAGGTGGAGCCTGGCACTCAGCATCAGTAGCAGTCTTTTAGGGATGATTTACAGTCCCAAGAAACCCTTGGACTTGTACATGGCTGGGAGGAGGTGGCTGTGGATCATGTCATCCTTAGTGACCCAGAGGACTCTGGACCAAATGCCTCAGCTAACCTACACTGCATGGCCTCCCTGATCCTGCAAAGCCTGCGGAAGGATCCTCGTATTCAGCGGATCAAGGAGAGGAATCATTACTGCCTGGCAACTCTCCACAGTACAAGGGTAAGGTTGCGGATCTTATCTTGCCGTTGAAGAGGGAGCAGAGGATGCGACATCTTCGGGAGGTCTTGCAGAAAGGTCTGTGCAATGTGTTCCCAGAGACTGGGAGGTTACAAATTCCTGGTCCTGGACAACGTGTTGCTGAGGCTTCGGTCAGTCACAGAAGGAGCGGTGGAGAAGGTGGCCGTCTGACCGATGCGTTCAGACAATTTTTTAGTCCATAGTTCCAAGGTATGATCGGTTCCAGCAACCATCACCAGCATCTGATATACATGGTGCAGGAATACCTAGGGGCAAGATCTGATTTGGACCTTTCCCACCGAAAATCCTCTAGATTACTGGGTCTTGAGGATGGATCACTGGACAGAGCTTGCACAGTATGCAACTGTGCTACGGGCCCGTCCTGCATCCATCGTTCTTTCGGAAAGCACATTCAGTGCTGCTGGAGGCTTTGTAACCAATCACAGGGTGCGCCTGTCCACCGACTCGGTTGATCGACTGACCTTTATAAAGATGAATCAGTCTTGGATCACCACCAGCTACCAAACGCCTGAAGCTGATGTAACCGAATTATTTTTTTAAATGTTGCATCCCTTCAAGACTGCCTATGCTGATGCGGAGTTACTATCCAGTTATGCTGACTGACTATCCTCTTCCTCCTCAATGATCCTGCTGATAGCTTGGAAGAACATTTTTGGTTCTGGGCTCTGCCACCAGTGCCTAAGGCTCAATTTTTCAGCCCCTATTTAACAGGGGCATGTAATTACAATTTGATGCAATATTTTGCAGAAGGGTTTCGTTGCTGCTCTCAACTACAATATTTATGAGTGGTTGCAGTGTTGTGGCACCATTGCCTAAGGCCCAATTTTTCAGCCCCGTTTAACAGGGGCATGTAATTACAATTTTTGATGCAATACTTTTGCAGCAGGGCTCATTCCTGCTCTCCAACTAGCATTTCTGTGAGATGTTGCAGTGTTGTGGCACCAGTGTCTAAGGCCCAATTTTTCAGCCCCTGTTTAACAGGTGCATGTAATTACAATTCTTGATATAATATTTCACAGAAGGCCCGTTCCAGCGCCCACCGAGAGTAACTGTGAGGACTTAGTGTTGTGGCACCAGCACCACTACCACCACAACCACCAAAGGCCCAAATTTTCTACCACTGTTCAACAATGGCATGCAATTACAATTCTTGATATAATAGTTCACAGCAGAGCGCTGCAGCGCCCACGAAGAGTCACTTTGAGGGCTTACAGTGTTAACTTGTGGCAACACCAACACCTTAGGCCCAAATTTCTGCAGAGAATATAGGGCAGGCACCTACTTTCAAACATCCAACTTACAAACGTCTCCTACTTGCAAATGGAAGGAGACAACAGGAAGTGAGATCAAATCTACACCTAGGAAGAGAAATTCTTTCCTGTAAGCCCTTGTACACACGGTCGTAGAATCCGTCGGAATGTGTCCTATCGGACCGCGTTGTCGGATAATCCGACTGTGTGTGGTATGCATCGTACTGATTCCGTCGGACCAAGTTTTCCAACTTGCTGGAAATATTTTCCGACAAACTGGTACGATCGGACATACTCCGATCATGTGTAGCCTACTCCGACGGACAAGGTGCCACGCATGCTCACATTCAAATTCCGACACGGAAGCGCTCGTTCAGGTAAAACTACTGCTCGTAAGCGATATAGCACATTCGTCACGCTGCAATGTTAAAAATTCTTTCATCAAGCGCATTCTCTTGTTCTTTACAATGCTGCAAGAACGAACTTCTTTTGATGATCATAGTCACACACACTTCTCCCGAACGTATTTCATTACTCTTTTTTAACCATTTCAGCAATACAATTTTAGTTTGCGTCACATCTACACAATTTTAGATTTTGTTTATTCTTTTTTGGATGCTTTTTTATTTTTAATTCCTAAAAATCTCCTTTAAAGACAGTTTGCTCATTTCTCCTTTTTTTGGGGTGTGTTTTGTGTGTAAACTTACCACAACAACATTATTTTATTTTTCATCTTTGGTTTTTCTTTTTTAATCTACAGGAGGTTGTTTAGTGTTGGTACCCCTTGTTATTCATTTCACTTTGTATTTTTGAAATGTACCTGCCTGCTCACAAATAAACTGGCCTTTTGGAAGGAAAACACATTACACAAGTATTTCATCAAACAAAAAAAAACCTTTATTTTGGTCGCTATAAAATAAAAATAGGAACACATCGCTGGAGAAACTTCTTACTTTGGTGCAGCCTTTGGCCCCCAGGGCAGACATGAACAAATTAGAATAGAAAAAATTGGTGGCCTGAGGAGTAGATATCTCAGGGAGAGAAGTCTGGTCCCAAAGTCCTAGAGAACAGGAAATTCAGATGCCATTTATGTCCCCAGGATGTGGATCTTCAAGAGGCTGCATCTTCTGGCAGACCAGACTGAACCCAGGCCATCACTCTCTCGTCTTCCTTGGGCACTTCCCACCAGGCATCCTTCCAGGCTGTGGCTGGGCTCCTGTAGTTGGGGCAGGAGGAGAAGGAGGGCATTGGTCGACCTCCTAGCTGCCACTTGCCACAGCCTCCCCCCGACTGAGGTCTTCCTGTGTATGAAAAGGGGACATAGCTTTAGTTTTTTGATCATCAATCACACCATTTTGTGCTCCTGGCTTTTGATAATTGAATGTTACCAAATAGAACAGACTATCATTCTGAGACCAGCATTTTTCTTTCGCGTCCCAATCATTTTTGGTCACTACTGTCTATTGAGATGTAAACCACTTTGAGAAATCACAACTTACTGATCAATAAGAACATCTAGTTAACATCAATAAATGTAACACAAGAAATATGTTCAACAATGCAATACCTGTCTCAAGCTGGGTCCCACCACATGTTGCTGCCTGGAAGGCCCAGGTTGGACATCAGAAGCCTCAGCTGGGGGTGAAGGATGCCTTGAAGGAAGACTGGAGAGTGGTGGCCTGAGTACCCCTTGGTCTACCAGAAAATGCAGCCTGTCAAAGTGAACCATCCTGGGGTAATAAACGGCATCTGTATCTCCTGCTCTCAAGGACTCCAGGTGCTTCTTTCTCTCCCTGAAATATGCAATCCGCATGGCCCCAATATTCCTATTCAGATAGGACATGTCTGCCGTGGGGACCATGATCCGCACCAAAGAAAGCAGTTTCTCCAGCGCTGCGTTCCTCTTTGTTATGTCGGCATAAAACTCGTTGTGAAACTGCCACAGGCAGGGGATCTCCTTGTAGAGCTCTAGGAATAGCCCCATAAAATTTTCATTTTGGAATGGATCCATATTGTCTGCAAGACACTACACAAGACAAACCCTCAAATACTAATAATGCCATTAAAAACCCTCCTAATCTTGTCCCAACATCGGCCTAGATAGAAGCAGTCTAGTCTAGAGAAGCACCAAGTTAAAAAGTTTACCTTCGTTTGCACGTTCGTCACGTCCGCGCCTCACTCTCTTCCCAGATCATACGGACGATACACGCGTGTTGCGTTTTATATACAGTGCGCATGTATGAAACTCCGCCCGCCCCTGGTGTTCTTTCTAGACTATTCCCCGCCCCTTCGCTTCTGGCGCAGTGGGGAGAGCACATGGCGGAGAGAACGCAGGTGCACACTAATAATAGTTCCACTAACGAGGAGGAGGGTGAGGAAAGCCCGGAGCCTGAAACGTCCCGATCCAGGAAGACAAGATTTAAGGCCTCAAATATGTCTGTTGGAGATGGTCGACATATTGAACAGGACCGACTATGATGGGAAGTATGGACCTTACCCAAACCCAAATATCAGAAAGGACAAGATCATGAATAAAGTTGTGAAGAGTTTTCATAAGAATTTTGGGGTACACCGATCCAAGGATCAACTGTGAAAACGCTGGTCAGACCTAAAACTGAGGGAGCACGAGCAGTACCTAAGGATCAAGCGTGTTCTTGACAAAAGTAAGTAGTTGTAGTGTGTTCATATGATTCTTCTTGCTTGCATACTGCTCCATGTGCTTTGATTTCATGTTGTGCATTTTAAAATGGCCACTTTCAAATTCATGGTTTTGTTCGTTGGTAAGAAACATCGTTCTGCAGGGAAGTATTCCAGCTTAATAAAGTGTACCCAATAATGTTCTCACCTTGTAACTCGGGCCAAAAACACAATTGTACAACACTTCCAAGCAATGTTTCTGATTCCGATTTCTGCCCTCTGTGTGCTAATTATTCTTTGTTTACATTCTCATAGGGGAGAGAAGACTCGGCAAGTATGAGGACACCAGGGACCACACCCCTCCCAAAGAAGAGCAACATCCAAAAGCAGAAACAGAGGAGCAGGAGGAGGAGGAGGAGGAGGAAGGAGAGATCATGGAGGTTGGACAAATTGTCACCACAACAGGTGAGTGTCAGAGAACACAGCTTCCGGTAAGCTCAGCAATGCATATCACCATATTTTTATTACATGGGGTGTTTTTTTGCTTTGTTTTGTAGGTGACGTGGAAGAAGATTCCCGTTTTACCATTGAAAGTGCCCAGATCTTGATCGGCGAGATAATGGGGTGCAATCGTGATTTGGAAATTATCCAACTAAACATCAATGATGTAAAAAATAAAATGAAGATCATCATTGATGTTTTGGGGAGAGTGTGAAACAACAAAAACTAGATAGGGTTTTATTTTTGCTACTTTAAAAACAAAATGTTGTATTTATCAAAATTCCAAATTTGGAAGATGCAGAGTGTGTAAACATGCACTATTTCCCATCATGGGGAATAAATGTACATGTTTTGTGGAAAGTGTCTGAGATGAAGGGGTTGCAGCCCCAAAGCATGTACATTGATCCCCCATGATGGGAGATAGCACATGTTGACACACTGTGTGCATCTTCCAAATTTGGATTTTTCAGGGGTGACACCCCATGTGATGAAGGCAATTTCAGCCCAGTTTGTACATACTCAGGTCTGATATTGTCTTTACTTTTCAAAGTTGAACTTTGTAAGTTCCTGTGTTCAGTATTTTACGGTTTAATACATGCCTGTTTACACAAAAACAACAAGGAAACTAAATTCTGATTAAACTCTGTTTTGGATACACACAATCTCTTGGTTTGTTGTAAAAACCTTTTCGAAACGCACATGTGAATGTGCTTGTATTAAAAAGTTTAATTATCAACAATTTGTGGCTTCCTTTTTCGTTGCGCATTAAAATGTATTTGTAGTCAAATTTTAGTTTGTGCTGAAAAGGAGTGTGATTTACTAAAGGCAACTTTGCATTCTAAGTGCAGTTTCAGGTGTACTTTTGCAGTGCACTTGTAGTGCATAGTGGATGTGCCTTTAGTAAAAAAGCACCCAGAGTGAGGTGTAAATTTGGACAATCATGCCATTTTCCTGCCATGGTGCTGAAAATGAGCACGATTTTGGTCAGTAATGCACTACATACATTAGTTACAAAAAGAAGGTGTGTGTGTAGCAGACCCACAACATAATAACATTATCTGAAGAAGAGACTGCCCCCTCATCTCGCTCTGAACTTGGGTTTGCACTGTTGGTGAAAAAGGCACAACTTAAAAAAAAATGGCAAAGTGGGAGGCCACAGTCTGCCATTCCTGTGGAGTTGAAGGACACTGTGTAGTGAAACAAGAACAAAAATTAGTAATTTGACAAATCAACATTGCAAGCAGATTAGGCACCCACATTTTTGGTCTAAATTAGTATAACATTTTGGGAACTGAGTATTTAAAGCCTAAAGTATAAGGTCCCCTTATGAGAGTCATCAGCCCCCCATATGATGGGCCCTTGCTAAAAAATGAGGGGGGATGTTTAGGACAGGTAACCCTCTCCACTTGATTGAGAGCTGAATGCCTAAATAATGTGTGATACTTTGGGAAGCCACTCCTTACTTACACTATTGGCAGCCCAAGGGACAGGTAAGAAGTGTTATAATACCAAAACAAAAACAAAATGGAAGCACATTTTGACATTCTGCTATTACATAGCAAGAAAATGAATGTGTTAAAAAAAAAATTCCATTTGAAAGTATTGAGGCAGGCCCTTACACTACATGCTTTGGTGAATTTGTCCATAAATGTGAGCATCAAAAAGGTGGGTATAGTGTGTATTGGGTTTGGTCAAGTCATCAGATAGAGGATTGCTATCAGCTGAGCTAGCAGTTGGGGAGAGGGGGTTACTAATGAGTTTGGCACAACCCAAAAAATTAAAAAAAGGTCACTTTGCATGAATTGAAGCACACACATCACATTTGTAGACATTTTAGGGGGTGTTTAGGGGAAAGCAATACTATGGAGCTGACAAAAAACATTAAGTGACTAAACTATAGTTTTATGGACCAAGAAGAGCATGGTGGGGAAGTTAGTGAGGCAAATATGCATGAGGACAAAGGGGCAGAGCATATGAATTAGAGCATATTGCAATGATGGTAATTAGGGAATGAAGAAAGAAATGCAAGACATTAGCAATCATGAAATACATAGAATGTGATGTTTAAGGATAAAACTTAGCTTCATATAGTCCTTCTGCAGGACCTGAATGATGGCAGAACAGGTCTCTGGAATAATGATCCCCAGAGCATGGGGGGAGATGCCTATAGAGAACTTGAGGTCCCGAAGGCTTCTCCCTGTCGCCAAGTAGCGCAACATGGCAATGAGCCTCTGCTCCGGAGTGATGGCTTGCCACATGCAGGTATCCTGCCTGGTGATATAAGGGGTCTGCAAAGCCAGCAGACGGTGAAAAACGGGGTCCGTCATCCGGAGATAATTCCTGAAATGATCAGGATTATTCTCGCGGATCTCACGGAGCAAAGGCATGTGCGAGACCGGTCACGCTGGCACAACCAATTCTTAGTCCACAAATGCCTCCCCTCCCTGTTCATGGACCGGGCTTGTGTCAAAGTAAGAACCCCAACACGAAGCCCCTGCACAGCACAAACTGTACGACGAGTACGTAGACGAAACATGGTTTGAAAACGGTCGGCTCGTCAGAACGGACACCAGAAAGCACCGATAAACAGCAAGGCCTGAAAGAACGACCTGAATAGCAGAAGCAAGCCGACAATAAAAAATGCCTTTCAAAGCGTACTATACCAAAATATAGTCCACAATGATCAACAAATACTTAATGACTGCACGCACTGATTATCAGATACGCAAAGACAAGCAGAAAACGAAGCGCAGTAGCGATCTGAATCACTAATGTGAAAAGCGCGAATTGTCTTTCCCCAAACTTCTACTAACACGAGATCAGCAGAAGGAGCCCAAAGGGTGCCGGACGTGGTGCTGAACTTCCCTTTTCTAGTCCTGCCGTACACGGCTTACGTCACCGCGTTCTTGGCAACCGCAAAATAAGACTACTTAGTCCGACCGTGTGTATGCAACAGTTTCAGACACAATCCGTCGGACAAAATCCGACGGATTTGGTTGGCAGAATGTCCGACCGTGTGTACAGAGGCTAAGAGTCAATATGGGAAAAACGTGTCTCCTCTTCACTCATGCTTCATCCCAATCCTTGTTTTACTAAAAACCCAACATTTTCAAAAAACATTGGTCATTGGGACAGAAGGTGAGATTAAATCTTCTGAAGAGGTGCACAGACGGGAAAAAAAAAATGTTACAGGGGTGATAACCGTTTCCTAGGTTTTCCAAAAAGCTTAAAAATAGATTTTTTGACTGGAGCTACGCTTTAAAAATGTACCAGTTCAAAATTACAAACAGATTCTACTTAACACAACAAACCTACACATTACATGGAAAGACTCCGCAGAAAATAGGGTTTTTAGGCAGCAAGATGAAAAAAATGAGCAATAGTACAATAGGATAATAATAAAAAAGAATTTTATATTTATTTTTATTCAAAAAAGGGAACAAAATAGAACCCCTTTGGTATGACAGTAAAACATGAGCTTCCATAGTAACAGAATGTTAAAACCACAAAGAAGAAAAGGAGAAGCAAATGCACATAAACATTTACATATCCACATAGACTAATACAAATCCGGAATGCAAAATACAGATGGGATTACATTGACAAATTCACATCAAGTAGTGCAGATCAAAGATGTGAAATACAGGTGGTGCTGACGCGTTTCGACCCGCCTTGGGTCTTCCTCAGAGGAACATACTGTTAAAGAAATGTGTAACAATTATTTTCTATGCACAATGTTTAACATAGTATCCTTACATATATTAATGTATGTATTTACCCCATAAATGTATTCAAATGGTAACAATTTAGTTCCACAAGGAATTCTTCTCACTTAAAAAGAAAAAGCTCAATGAACAAAAGAGGCAGGGCTCCGGCTCCACCACAGGCGTCGCAATCGAAAAAGATACGCCTTACGAGAGGTCACACTTGAGTCCACAACCTCCCCCCCAAAGCTAGGAGGGAGGAAGGATAATCACCCGGTGGTGTAGTAGTGGACAGGCAACACCTGTGGTAATAAGATACAAGAAATAGTAAATAGTATTTAGTTAAAATGCTAAAGTGTGCAATATCGGGAAAAAGACCCAATAGAGCACATTGACTTAATCAAAAAGTATCAGGGGAAACGGAAAGGACATAAATATATGTATCCTTCCCTCCCATGTCTCCGATACCTTATTGCATGCATTGATAGTATACCCATATATATCAAAAAGACTCTTTGCAATTTACTGAGCTCATCCGGGTGACCCGAGTTACTCTTTACCTCAACTCTATAATCTCTTACAATACACACACACGCGGACAGATTGGACACACCATTGGTTTTGGAGGCGCAACTTTCGGGTACCTTCTTTTATCTTCTGATTCATAAAGTATAAAGAGCATGTTCTCTAAGTTCTGATACTCAGGCACTTCCATCTCACTTTACCTACGGAAAGCCCCGACGAGGGAATGCCTGCTGGTTTCGCCTCTGAATTTGGGAGATCCACTCTGTCGCATACTAATTACATACTCTTGTTCTTGTTCAGTAATCATTATGTCTTGCATTACTACAATATATATTTAGCACACACTCTTATAGACTCTTGTAACGGATGCCTCTTACACTTAGAAATCACAACTATTAAACTACTGGGTTAAACTGTAGGCTCCTATCAGGACGGTTGACTCCTAGCTCCCTCTGCACAGCAAGTTCCCATTCGGGATGCAGAGGTCGAGAAGGGAGCGACCGACTATCCCACACGTGCAGATAACCCTATCCAATAAATTGACACTGAATTGTCCCATGGGTCATCCTCCTCAAGGTTGTGTTCTTTTTTAACTAGTCCTTACTTACTTTTTCTTCTATGGCATGTTGCTGTTGATTGATTTTCATTAACTAAATGGTCGGTGCCAGATATGTGTTCACTCCTTGGAATTCAAGCTTGTTATATGTGTAAGGTGATATGACGACTACATTCAGACGGATGTAACATTATGCTCTTTGTACACATCGTACTGTTTTATTGAGCTGTATCTGTACTATTCTACTTAATAAAAATTATATGGCATAAAAAAAAGTACTGTTTTGCTTACTAGGAAACCCTGGTGCTATCCATTAATACCAAATGACATAAAGAAGCACCCGTTAGTGGGGTTGACTATTCGAGTTTGCTCCTCATTTTATTTTATTTTTTTTAAGTTTTCTCTTACGTCAACTAATTCTTCACTCTATCCGATCCTTGGGAACCCTGCATTCCCTCCAGGAATGCTGGACTCAGTCTTTCAATCCCTGAGGCAGAATGGCTATTTCCAGGCATGTCATTTTCTTAATCATAGTAATTGGCCATCCTTATTAGAGCTTATGGATACAACGGGCAATTTTAGGTTAGACTATTGGAGAGCTCTCCAATTGACTCATTTCCTACAGTCTTTGCACTCTTCTGGAAATTTCAGTCAAAACCAAACTATATGAGACCTATTGTTCAGAAGAGGGTGCTTTTCCCCATGCTTTGACAGTTGTATATCAATTATTGATTATACCATCATTTACCATGCCTAAGAGCATGGGAGACAGATATCGGGCATCATTTTATGACACATCAACGGCAAAGCATGCTTTTCTTTACATGTGGATCATCTATAAATACCAAGATACAGGAGACAAATTTTACGATGGTTACCAGATGATACAATACTCCTGTAAAATTGCAAAGAAAGATCTCCTTTCTCGTCAGATCGAGGTTGGAGATGTCAAGAGGATAGGGGAACATGCTGTTCCTAATAATTGATTGATGTATCTATTGGGAATGGCTGATAGGCCCAGTCAGTTATATATACCTGTATCTAGAAACGTTAGTTCTGATGGGCAATGTTAGCTCAACATATCTGAATTTTTGGTTATTTCTTGTCTGTCAATAAATGCAAATAATTAAATAGATGTGATGATTAAGGGCGCTCTGTAAAAAGCATTATTCGAAACCACCGATTTGTAAAATAATTTCTGAACCACTAAGTTGCAATGGCTGTGACAAAAATACTTACAACAATATAGTGATCACCAGAGTAAAAATATGTACATAAAAAATGACAATAACTACACTGGAAAATAGTGAACATCAGTGAACCACTGTACGTAATAATAGTAATGAACAATGTAAAGTCCCAATAACGTGTCTCTACAAAGAATAAATTCTGCCGAATTTTATTGATCCGGAACGTGAAAAACAAATGATAATTGTGATATAGTATCAAGTTGGGAAAAAGGCTTGCGACTCCCTCCACCATATACGTAGAACTACACCAGTAGTGAAGATACAAGTCCAAACTGCTTACCAGATCCGTTTGACCACTTTAATTAAAAAGTAAGTCAGACAATGCTTGTACAGGAAAATGCCTGCTCATATGGATACCGATGCAAATGATAGTAGATGGTGTATCTCTCTTCACAGACTCAAGCAGCAAATGTGAAAAAATACAAAAAGATCCATAGCATAATACTGACTTTAATAATAAAAAATATGTAAAAAACAGACAGCCAAAGGGCTCCTTACATGGTTTTGTGCCTGACCTGGCACTGGGACTGCTCTCTCTGACCGAAAGAATCACTCTCAAACCCAAGGAAACAATCCTTCCGCATTCGAAATTTGGCGTGCGTTCCAGGCCTGCAGACCTGCGAACCAGAGGGCCGGAAATGGTGTTCGAATAGCGTGACCAAGTGCCGCTCCGACGTACGTTTCGTTGTCAACGTCTTCAGGAAGCTCACTGGGTCACTGGTAAATGTCGCTTATATCGGATCACTTATCGAATTGTAACAAATAAAAAAGCGGGATGGAGTCCCTCTTTTCAAGGTTGGGTGAATATTTAGATGGCTTTTTTAAAACCCTAGTCCCTCGGAGTCCTCCTTATCTTAAGGACAGTAGAGATTTGATAATCTCCTTGCAAGTACGGGTAGCCACTGATGACACCCTTTTGATTACAATAGATATTGAATCCCTTTATACCAACATCCAGCACCATGATGCACTGGATGCACTAAAATGGGCACTAAATAAAGAATCTAACCTTAAAAAGTTGCAGATCAATTTTTTACTAAAAGGGTTAAAGTTAGCTATGACTAATAACTACTTTTGGGCAAATAATGATTTCTATAATCAAATAGGGGGGGTGGCCATGGGGGCACGGTATACCCCGAGTATAGCCAATATTGTACTCAATAAATGGGAATCTGAGAGCATTGTTCTTGATATGAATAGGTCTTTGGTGTTCTATAAAAGATACATCGATGACATGATCCTGTTTTGGCAGGGTGATCAGGCCAGTTTTGTATCTTTCTTGGGGACAATAAATATGAACAAATATGGTTTAAAATTTTCAGCAGAATTAAGTACGAAAGAGGTTAATTACTTGGACCTTACCATCACCAAACAAGGTGGAGGGTTCCTAACCAAAACCTTTAAGGCCACTGACAGGAATGCCTACGTGCCCACGCACAGTTGCCATCACCCTCATTGGATTGGAGCAGTCCCCAAGGGACAATACATGAGACTCAGGCAAAACTGTACAAATGAGGTTGATTTTGTCACACAAGCGGAAATTCTCACAGAGCGATTCCTAGAAAAAGGGTATAGGCCAGAGACCCTAAGTAGAGATCTTGATAAAGTGTCAAATATGGAGAGACAATCCCTATTGACCCCCAAGCCCAAATCTACATTTAAGGGTGAATTAGCTTTTGTGACAGGATTCAATAGACAATACAAGCAATTAGATACTATTTTCAAAAAATATTGGCCCATTTTACAAAAAGATAAAGACCTTGCATCTACCATTCCAAACAGGCCTAGGTTCATCTATAGGAGGGCCCCTGGCCTTAGAAACCGGCTAGCTCGAAATGTACCAGACCCGCCAAAGAAATTGGTGACTTTCTTGGATGGTTCTGGTTTTCACTTCTGTACCAGATGTCGTGCATGTAAAGTTACTAGGGGTCCTGAGATAGCTAAAATAATGCTTAATTTTACATCACGTGTAACGGGAGAAGAATTTAAGATTAAACCTCTCATTACTTGTAATTCAGATCACGTCACTTATGTATTGGAATGCCCATGTTCATTGCAATATGTAGGCAGTACTACAAGACAATTAAAGATTAGAATAAATGAGCATCTTGCAAATATAAAAGGTTTTCCCAACCACAGTGTCTCGAGACACTTTAAACAGCACCATAATAGCGATCCTTCCTTGTGTAGGTTCTATGGGATTGATAAAATCACAAGACATTGGAGAGGAACGCATATGAAAAGAGAAATTTCAAAAAATGAAACCAGATGGATTTATAAATTACAAACTTTACAGCCATTGGGAATTAACATTGAACTTGATCTAAATAGTTTCTTATCCAATGACTAATTGATTGAAAACAGTTTTGGGAATTTTTCCTCCATGTCCCCCTGTCCATATAGGTACACCAGACTAGGGTTACCCTGCTTTAAATTCTTATCATATGTTTTTTATTTGAGTGTCAATCTTGGTTTGATTACCTCTGGTTGCTATTGCACAGGTTGCCCCGCCCCTTTGGAGCATTTATGTGCTCCCACATGGGACAGGTGCATGTGTATTATTTTTTTATCTATGTGTTTTATTTTATGGTTGGTAATGTGTGTGTGTACATGTCTTCCCCCTATGGTTTGGGGGGTTTTTTTTATATGTATATTCGCACATTTATATATTTTCTTATTTTTTTTTATATATATAATTTTTTTTATAAAGTGTTTTGTAAAAAAAAAAACTTTTTATCGTCATATTTTCTTATATTGATTTTGTTTATGTTGGAATTATGTGAAAGATTAGTAACCCACTTGCCATCTGTTTATGATCTGTTTTTTATATTTTTACCTTTGAATGTAAAATGTAGTGTTGGCACCTTGTCCTACTAATTATACATTGTACGTATGTGAATAATTGCATTTGTTCGTTGTTGTCACCTGGGTGACACTGGGGCTGCACACGACCTTTTTCTCCATTCATTACAATTTTTTTTAGTGATTCGATCTTATTGGCATCCGTATCCGTCACAATTCGATAAGGATTTGATATGGTTTACCATTGACTTCGTTATTCAAGTGGGATTCGGTATAAATGCCAATCGGTATTGTTCGTTGCTTTGCCTTATTGGCTGCGCATGACCGGTATTGTTCATCTGCTATAATTTGTCAGTTTTTTTATATATTTGACAATCGTGTCCGTCACAATTCGGTGTCATCCGTTGTTAATTCGATATGATTGCCAATTATTATTGCTAGTTGTGTGTTTTGCCTTGGTTGTACTGAGGCTGCGCACGACCTGCTTTTTTATTCGTTACAATTCGATAAGTGATCCGATATAAGCGACATTTACCAGTGACCCAGCGAGCTTCCTGAAGACGTTAACAACGAAACGTACGTCGGAGCGGCACTTGGTCATGCTATTCTAACGCTATTTCCGGCCCTCTGGTTCGCCGGTCTGCAGGCCTGGAACGCACGCCAAATTTCGAATGCGGAAGGATTGTTTCCTTGGGTTGGAGAGTGATTCTTTCGGTCAGAGAGAGCAGTGCCAGGTCAGGCACAAAACCATGTAAGGAGCCCTTTGGCTGTCTGTTTTTTACCTATTTTTTATTATGAAAGTCAGTATTATGCTATGGATCTTTTAGTATTTTTTCAAATTTGCTGCTTGAGTCTGAAGAGAGATACACCATCTACTATCATTTGCATCAGTATCCATATGAGCAGGCATTTTCCTGTACAAGCGTTGTCTGACTTACTTTTTAATTAAAGTGGTCAAACGGATCTGGTAAGTTTGGACTTGTATCTTCACTACTGGTGTAGTTCTACGTATATGGTGGAGGGAGTCGCAAGCCTTTTTCCCAACTTGATACTATATCACAATTATCATTTGTTTTTCACTTTCCGGATCGATAGAATTTGGCAGAATTTATTCTTTGTGGAGACACGTTATTGGGACTTTACATTGTTCATTACTATTATTACGTACAGTGGTTCACTGATGTTCACTATTTTCCAGTGTAATTATTGTCATTTTTTATGTACATATTTTTACTCTGGTGATCACTATATTGTTGTAAGTATTTTTGTCACAGCCATTGCAACTTAGTGGTTCAGAAATTATTTTACAAATCGGTGGTTTAGAATAATGCTTTTTACAGAGCGCCCCTAATCATTGTTATCACTCTACAGGTGTTTTCTTTCACTTTTCTAGGGAGCTGCTCTTTGTGTATATTTTTCATTAGTGTTTTTGTTCACATGGCACAGAATTTGAACAGTTGAATTGCAACTGCTTTGTTCAATCAAATAGATGTATCCAAAGTTCATAGAAAGTGAATAGGGGCTTAGCTTGGCATGCAGCTTGGATGGCCGCTTGCTAGTAGAGCTCCTGCAGCCTGAGATCCCTGAGGGTAGAAACTACCCATTTCCAGGGCCGCTGATAGAAACCAAGGGGCCCCGTACAGCCTACCTGATGGGGGCCTCCTTCAGCTCCACCCTCAACCCCGTCACTGGGCCCACCTTGAAAAAATAATCTCATGTAAATATGATCAGTGGACAGATCCCTCTCTGTGTGAAAGAAACCTTTATACTAGACAGCAACCCAGGCAGGTTAAGATCATCAGCATTATAATAACACACAGGCAGCAGGTGCTCTATCATAGCTGACACTGTCACAGTGTGTCCTAGGACATGACTGTGGGTGCCCTTGTTAACTTATTAACTAATAAGTTAACAAAATCAGCACCTAAATAGCCATGTCACGTGACAAACTGTGACAGAAAACCTGCTGACTGCTGCCTGTGTATTATAGAAGGTGACATAGTAATGTGCAGACTGCACAGAGCAGTGTACATCCTTCACCCCCCTACAGGGGTACTGCAGCAGTCACAATGAATTCTGGCTTCCCTTCTCCTTCTAGACTTTGTCAGCTGCCTTC
The DNA here is from genome assembly GCF_037356315.1 of Lithobates pipiens. Lineage (NCBI taxonomy): Eukaryota > Metazoa > Chordata > Amphibia > Anura > Ranidae > Lithobates > Lithobates pipiens. The sequence continues at coordinate 1,561,383 of NW_027507872.1, read as the reverse complement.
CCGCCTCCCAGCATCTCATTCTTTGTCTCCCTGGGGCCAACTACTCCAGAGTGGAGGAAGATCACTCTGCCAGGGAACGAAATGGGCAGCCACCGCAGGTGGCCGGGACATGTAGTGCAGCGCAGAATGCACTGCTCACGTGCCAAAAATTAGGAAAAAAGTCCCTCACTCCCACCAGCACATATCAGAGAGGGGCCCAGAAAATAGTAATAATACACCCCCCTAAGCCAGTGGGAGCAGCTTAGCTGTGGTGTAATTTGGAAAGCCCGTTTTTTTTAATTCTGCGCTGACTGACTGAGAGTCTGCTCGGACCCCCCTTGGACACCGGGCCGGGTACAACAGGGCCGGCTGTACTGGCCTATCAGTGCCCTGCCTATTTCCAGATGAAATTATGGGCAGACTTCACAAAAGATCCCAAAACCATACCTCCACTCAGCATCCACTCCATCTGGCAAGCAAATCCCTGTAATCTTCAAAAAACAGCTTAAAAAAAAAACAATTACAAAAACAGTGGTGGAAGACACAAGATGGCGCCGCCTCACAGACGAACAGGAGAGAATGAAGAAGATTATGATGAAATCTCCCTGCCCGCTTCAGAGGACTCGGTAAGAGATCCCACCGAGCCTAAATATTCCCCGACATACGCTGACATAACCGAAATTGCAGCAGTATCAGGGCTGGGCTCAGCCCTTCCTTCTCTGAGTTGGCCGCTCAGCTGTTGGCTAATTGCCAGCTCCTATCTCTCCACAGTGACTCAACTGTTGATATCCTGCTTGTTAGTCCTGCCTACTTTAGCTGTCCAGCCCAGATGATCTCTGCCTTCACCTTGGTCACATCTCTAGAGACCCGCTCTTGTGTTCCTGTTAAAGATTTTCGTGGCTCATGCAGATTGGGAAAGCGGGATGACGTGAGGACAATACGTCCAACACAGAGGGAGGGGCTTGCTGATGCCAGCATGCGCGTGGATGCGGGGAGCTTGATATCTCCGGAGTGTGAGGCTCCGGATCAGCTGAAGACACCTCCCGGACCCGCTCCGGAACCTGCTCACTCGCTGGCCTCGGAAGCCCACGGGAACGTGAGTGAGACCTGCGGCCGCCTCCCCCCCCCCTGCTCCAGCCCCTCACCAAACCAGCTAATTCCTACAGAGAGAATTCAGCACAACATGGATACTTCCTAGCAGAAGTGCGGCCAGTGGAGGAACAAAAGATAGGGGTCCCACAGTAAACTGCAAGTAAAGGGGAAGGGCAGAAACAGAAGGTACCCCAAGGGAAATGGTTTAGATGTAATGCAGATGTGCCGCTTTGTTTCCTTTTCTAGCTAAAAGCTTATAAATTAAAAGATGTCACGGAGTATCCGATTATAAATGGTTGTGCAACATATCTCATACCAGCTATGATCTTTAAGAGCACTGGAGCTCCCCTATAGTTTGACAGTATGAATGTTTGATTAATGCAATTGTACCAGATAACAATCAGGGCAAATCATTGAACTGTATTGTACTGCAAAATTGGTTGGTGGATTTTATTAATGCCCGTATTAGGAAATAGAGTATAGTGGTGTTTCATTCCACAGTTGTATCACAACGCTACCACTAACTATAGTATTGTAATAGTGTAATTTTAGCATGACAGCGGAGGAAGTTTCTGAATATTTATGAACTGTGACAGAGTCTGCGACTGTATAAGATTCCGTTAGTGTGTACCTTGAATCAGATTGGGTGATCGGAGTCGCAACAGGAAAATAAAAGGGCAATTGAATGAACAGTATAGAAAATAAAAATTGCAATTTTACTTTGACTGCCTGAATTAGTCGACACCAGACCAGTTAATCATACATATATATGATTGTATAGAACTGTATTGCTTGTTGGAAATTCAGTTTTCCATCAGTATATATACTAGACGCATTCTCCCCGCTGTAAAATAGCTGAAGACCTGTATATAAACGTCTGAATCCCAAACCTTAAACTCAAGCGAGTACAGACACTGATTAGTCAGTATAAGTGTAAGTCCGCCAAAGTAGGTGTGGTACTAATTATCAAGAAAAACCGTGAGGAGTGAGCTTTTGGTTTTTACTGACTTTCCTGGTGACGAAAGGAGAAACAAACTGGGGAAACTAAGAGGGTTTAAGAAAAGCACCATGAGTAAATCTACGAGTAAAACTATTAAGGGAGGCTCCCCTAAAACCCCAAAAAGTAAAGTATCAGATAGTACGATCAAACAGTATATGACTCAAGGAGCTAGCCCTAGAGGGGTAGGAACGGAGAAGCAGCTTCCTAAAACTGATAAGAAGAAGGGAACAGAGAAAAAAATAGGGGAGACACCTGATCAATCTAGAGACGATTTAAAAACTGAGAGTGAACTGGAAATAAGTAAAGGTGAAGATCAAATTCTAACAAAAGGAGAGATGACGGAGATGCTTTTGAAACTAGAAAATGCCATTAAAGCAGATATCAACATGTTAAGAGTAGATTTGGGGAACATACTAACGAGTGGAGGTGGTGGAAGAGAGAATGAACAATCGGGCCCAGGAGTTAAGCAAATTAAAGGAGCAAGTTAAAACATATCAAAATCAAAGGAAAATCCTATACAGACTTGAAGACCAAGAAAACTGAAATAGAAGACAAAACGTGAGAATCCAATCCGTTCCAGAGGCAAGAGGGGAAGACTTAAGAAAAATTATTAAAACAATATTTAGCTCCTTGCTTGATAAAGGAGAGGAAGAATGGGTTGGTGGAGGGTTGAGGGGAGAGACTTCAGTAGAAATAAAAATAAACTCATAAAACCCCGGTATAGGCAAGAGAAAAGAGGTCTGCATAGAAAACTAGGACAACAAAAATGATGGCCATAAATTTCATGACTTACAATGTAAAGGGGCTAAATACACCAAATAAGAGGCATAAGATCAACGAAAACAATACGGGTCAGAGGTGGTCTTTCTGCAAGAGATGCATATATCTCATGAATCAAACATTAAGCTTTATTCTAAGGATTACTCGAATTGGTACTATGGGGATACAATAACAAACATGGGAAGGGGAGTAGCTATAGGGTTTGCAAAGAAGATTCAGTTTACCCTGTAAGAAAGGGAGACTAACCCAGAGGGAAGATTTATTTTCTTAAAGGGTAAATTAGGTGAAATGGAGTGTACAATGGTTAATATTTACTCCCCAAATAGAAATCCTATAAAATACTTCAAAGTATTACTGCAACTGATGGACTTCAGGAGTGGTTATGTGATCATGATGGGTGATTTGAATTTCTGTATGAACCCAGAATTGGACAGAACGTCCAGGGTACAGGGGACGAGTAACGTACAATTAAAAATAAAACAAAAACTGAACATGTGCCAATTGATCGATGTGTGGAGAATTCAACACCCAAAGCCATTAGACTATACGTTTTACTCCCCTGTACAAGGGACATACTCTAGGATTGATTATATCCTTGTTGACCACAGAGCACTTGAAAGAGTAATAGAAACTAGTATAGAAATAACTACATTATCAGATCATGCCCCCGTAAGAATGAAATTGTAAATCCCTAGTAATCAAAGACCAGCCTTCTTGTGCCATTTAAACAAAGAACTAATCCGCGATGAGGAAGGGTACGAAATAGTACGTAAAGAATTAGAACAATATTTTGCAACAAACAACACTGACGATATTACAAGGCAAACCCTATGGGATGCCCATAAAGCATATATCATGGGGATCCTGATGGCGCTTGGAACAAGAAAAAAAAAAAAAGATCTCATAAAATTAAAATAATAAGGGAAGAAATATACAACAACAGCACAAATATCACAACCAAGATAGAATGCTATATCAAAAAATGAATAATTAAAAGGGATGAACTACGAGGTTTAATGGAACAGGAGACAAAAAAATAAAATAAAAAACTTTCAATCAAATAGCTAAGGAAAGATATCGGGGGGGGGGGGGGTAATAAACCTACCAAATCTCTAGCAAGAATGCTTAAAAAAAAAAAAAAAATCTATAAATTACATAGGAAAAATTAAAACGTGGAAAGGTATATACAGCAAAAGAAATAGCAGAAGTATTTAAAACCTATTATGAGAGGCTATATTCAGTAAAACAGGAGGATCAGATATAGGGAAAAAAGAAGAAAAATAAAAGAGTACCTAAAAAATGCTAGATTGCCTAAGAGGAGGAGGAAATAAATAATGCATTAGACTCGGCCCCTGGGAAAGCCCTGGACCTGACAGGTTTACAACTTCTTACTATAAAAAGTTTAAAAATATCTTAATCATGAAACTATGTAGATATATGAATGGACTAGGGGCGAAATACGAGATGAGTAGGGAGGCCCTGTCTGCTTCGATAACCATAATTCGGAAGGAGAGGAAAGATGGGACTTTGTGTTCTAGCTATAGACCAATATCGCTACTAAATGCAGATACTAAACTATTTGCAAAAATATTGGCTGACAGGATGAAGGCCTTGATGAACTCACTGATTCATCCGGACCAGGTGGGCTTTGTCCCAGGTAGGGAGGGAAGGGACAAAGGGGTGAGAACCCTGTTGCTGTTATCGCAGATGAAGGAGGAGGGACCCCCTGTGCTGCTACTGTCGACGGATGCCCAGAAAGCCTTCGACAGGGTAGACTGGGGATTCATGTTCCAGACATTGGAAAAAATGGGAGTTGGACCAAAAATGGTCCAATGGATTAAAACATTATATTATCATCCCACAGCAACTATAAAGATAAACGTGACACCGTCCCCTCCCTTTGAGATGAAAAACGGGACTAGACAAGGGTGCCCACTATCACCCCTCTTATTTGTGCTATCCCTAGAACAACTGCTCACCACGATTCGAAATGGCCCAGAGATAAGGGGAATCAAGGTTGGAAATGAGGTACATAAACTGGCCGTATCTGCGGATGATGTACTGTTCTACATTAGTAAACCTAGGAGTACAATGCCCAAGTTAATTAAGGCCCTGGAATATTATGGCGAATTGACGAAATTTAAAATCAACCAAGCAAAATCTGAAATTTTAACCACCTCGCGCCTGCCCTATAGCCGAATGACGGCCGTAGAGCGGGCGCTTTCGTCCAGGAGGCCGTCCCTGGACGTCCTAATGTTTACTTCCGCAATGCGCGCCGCCGCTGTGTTTGCCGTGTCCCCCGGGGACAGGCAAACACAGATCGCTGTAAACGGCCAATCACAGCGGCCGTTTACAGCGCGATCGGCGTGTCCAATTGGAGATGATCTCATATGTAAACATATGAGATCATCTCTCAGCGCCGCTCTCCCTCCTCACACAGACAGTGAGAGAGGGGAGAGATGAATGGCTGCAGCGGCCGTAAGTGAAAAAAAAAAAAAGTAAAAAAAAAGGTGTAAAAAAAAAGTGCCATCCTCCCCCAGTGCCATCCTGCCCCAGTGCCACCTGCCGTCAGTGCCACCCCCGTCAGTGCCACCCCCCGTCAGTGCCACCTGTTGTCAGTGCCATTTGTCCCCAGTGCCACGTATAAGTGCCATCTGTCATCAGTGCCACGTGTCATCAGTGCCACGTATTAGTGCCATCTGTCATCAGTGCCACGTATCAGTGCCATTTGTCATCAGTGTCAGTGTCACGTGCCATCTGTTGTCAGTGTCACGTGTCATCAATGCCACTTATCAGTGCCATCTGTCATCAGTGTCACGCGTCATCGGTGCCACGTATTAGTGCCATCTGTCATTGGTGCCACGTATTAAAGCCATCTGTCATCGGTGCCACATATTAGTGCCATCTGTCATCAGTGTCACGTATTAGTGCCACGTGTCATCAGTGCCACGTGTCATCAGTGCCACATATTAGTGCCATCTGTCATCAGTGCCACGTATAAGTGTCATCATTGCCACGTATCAGTGCCATCTGTCATCAGTGTCACGTGTCATTGTCCTGGTGCTTCAAAAGTGTAATAAGTAGTCAACAAGTTAGATGTGTAATTTATGCTCCTAGAACACATGATGGCGCTCCCTGCATGTTGGGCCTCTCTATGTGGCCAGGCTGTGAAAAAGTCCCACACATGTGGTATTGTAATACTCAAGAGGAGTAGCAGAATTTTTTGGGGGGTGCCATTTGTGGTATACACATGCCATGTGAGAGAAATAACCTATTACAATGACAATTTTGTGGAGAAAAATAAAAAAAATGAAAAAATCTTAATTTTGCAAAGAATTGTGGGAAAAAAAATGACAACATCAAAAAGCTCACGATGCCTCTTACTAAATACCTTGGAATGTCTACTTTCCAAAAAGGGGTCATTTGGGGGGTATTTGTACTTTCCTGGCTTGTTCGGGTCGCAAGAAGCGAGATAGGCCACCAGTACATCAGATGTGATCAATTTTGTGCGATTCGCACCACAGCTTGTAGACTCTCTAACTTTCACAAAGACCAAATAATATCCACTAATTTGGGTTATTTTTACCAAAGATATGTAGCAGTATAAATTGTGGCCAAATTTTATGAAGAAAAATTAATAATTTGCATAATTCTGTTACAGAAACAAAGAAATATGCGTTTTTTTTTCAAAATTTTCGGTCTTTTTTCATTTATAGCGCAAAATATAAAAACCTCAGAGGTGATCAAATACCACCAAAAGAAAGCTCTATTTGTGGGAAAATAAGGACAAAAAATTCATTTGAGTACAGTGTTGCATGACTGAGTAATTGTCATTCAAAGTGTGAGAGCACCGAAAGCTGAAAATTGGTCTGGGCAGGAAGGGTGTTTAAGTGCCCAGTAAGCATGTGGTTAAATATTAATGTTAGTAAACAGGAAGACCGACAGCTCCAAAAGGAATGTAAACTCTCATGGAAGAAAGAATTAAAATACTTAGGAATAAAATTGGCGAACTCCTTGAAGAAAATATATAAATTAAACTATCTCCCATTATTAGACAAAACTAAAACTGAAACTAAAAGACTGGCTAATAGATCACTTTCTTGGATGGGACGTATCAATGTGTTAAAGATGTTTCTACTACCAAAGATTCTCTATAAATTCCAGATGATGCGGATCGCATTACCTAATCCTTATTTTTCAAAGCTTAAATCTTTGATAATGAACTTTGTTTGGAACAAAAAAAACAAGAATTTCCTTTTCAATATTGAAACAGGAAAAAAACGAGGAGGGTTAGCTGTCCCTGATATCCAAAAATACTACAAGGCGATAGTGTTGTCAAGAATAGTTGAACGGGTAAAGGAAAAAGAAAAGGAAAAAAGGTGGGTGAACTTAGAATTAACATATAGTAAGGCACAACTTAGTAAGATAGTGTGGAACCCTCCAAAACATAGGACACTTGACCCGAATACAAATGAATTGACACGGAATGCACTCAAGATTTGGGATGGGGTATATAAACAATTAAATGGGTACTAAAACTCACCAATAATAGCACCGAAGGAGAATTAATATTTTGCACCAGGATGTGAGACAATAGGAGGGAATTGGATGAAAAAAGATAAAATACAAATAAAAGATATAGTCAAAGAAGGGAAAATTGTAATATATCAGGATTTGGTACACAAGGAACTAATGGTGATTGATGAGTGGCGGTATCTTCAGCTAGGCCACTTTATTAAACATTTGCCCCAACCAATAAGATCTGAAGATGAGTTGACTCCGTTGGTGCGGCTCTGCGCAAAAGATAACTTTAAAGGAATTATCCAGGTTATATAAGTTACTGTTGATGGGGGATGAGTTGGAGATCCTGCCATATGTCAAAAAATGGGAAAAGGAACACAGAGATAAAGCAACAATAGGTAAAATATTTACACTAACCCATAGTTCATCAACTGATAGTAAACCACCAAAATGAATTATAAATGTCTAACTAGATGGTATGCTACCCCAGACAAGATCTCTAAATATCAAGGAAAATCGGCGGATTGTTGGCGAGGTTGCAAAGAGATAGGAACGACGGTACACTTATGGTGGAGTAGCCCCAAAATAAAAAAATATTTGGGAAAGAGTTTACAATACGTAAAAGAAGTTACTGAAATAGTAGTGGAAGCGGATCCATGGATAGTTTTGTTCCATGGTATAGAAGGGGGGGTAAAACAATATAAAGCATCAATAATCCCACGCCTCTTAAACGCAGCAAAAAAATTGATACCTAAGAAATGGCAGGAGGTGGAATGTCCAACGATCTGGGAGTGGGTGGATGCAGTCGAGGAAACATTTATCATGGAAAGTCTAAGTGTTGGTAATGGGAATAAGAGAGACGCATTAATAGATAAATGGAAAGGTTGGAAATATTTTAAGAAAACATGGAACTATGCACAACAATTAAGAGCCTAAGACCTATACGGGAAATGGGAAAGGGAAAGGGAATGGAAATAATACTGACAGCAAGGCTACAATGTGGAAGCGGGGGGGGGGGGAATCGGAAGTGGTGTGACGGAGCGAAGAAACGTTTAGGATGAAGTCTGTGATATATATGATTTGCAAGTATCCTTTTTTATTAAGAAGGAATTACACATTTAAAAAAAAAAAGTATACATAAGAGCAATCGAAACTCGCTGAAGTGGCAAAAAAAAAAAAAAAAAAAAAGGATACTTTATTGGCTCCAGATCCTGCTTGCTGTTACGCTCATCCCTGGGTCCCTGATGTTTTGGCTCTGACTATCCATTCCGGTACTTGAACTCTGGCTATGTTTTGACAATTTTTACTCTGTTTACATTTTTTATTATTATTATAACCACTTGCCTACCAGGCACTTACACCCCTTCCTGCCCAAGCCATTTTTCAGCTTTTAGCGCTGTCGCAATTTGAATGACAATTGCACGGTCATGCTACCTCTACCCAAACACATTTTTTTATTATTTTTTTCACACAAATAGAGATTTCTTTTGGTGGTATTTAATTACTGTTGGGCTTTTATGTTTTACAAAAAAAAAAAATGTTGAAAAAAAATGTTTTTTACTTTATTTCTGTCAGTAAATTTTGTAACTAAAGACATTTTTCGCCATCACTGATGTGCGCTGATGAGGCAGCACTGATAGGCTGAACTGGTGGGTATTGATGAGGAGGCACTTATGGGCACTGATGAGCACTGTTGGGTGGCACTGATGGGCACTAATAGGTGACACTGGTGGGCACATATAGGCGGCACTGGTGGGCACAGGTAGGCGGCACTGGGGGGTAGCACTGATTTCCAGCACTGACTGGCATCACTGATGGGCACTGATTGGTGGCACTTGTGGGCACTGATTGCTGCCACTGGTGGGCACTATATGCTGGCATTGGTGGGCAATGGCAGGCACTGTTTTGTGACACTATTTATTGTAATCAGTGCCCTGATTACATCCCTAGATGTCCCCCTATGAGGAGATGCCGCTGATTGGCTCTCCTCTCCTCACACTCTGTCAGTGTGAGGCTAGGAGAGCCTATTACTGGCATCTCCTTGTTTAGATGTGATGGACACAGCTGACCACATGGTTAAAGAGCTGCTGGACGCGGCTCTTTACAGAGATCGAGGTCTCGCCATGTCCTAGCAACATGGTTTGGCCGTGATCGCCGCACTGCACACCCCCCAGGGGGGCGGCCATTCTGGGATGCCATTATATGACGTCCCAGAATGAGAGCTGCAGCACCCCCCCCCCACGTCATTTGACGGTGGGCGGGTAGCAAGTGACATTTAACTGTACTTCTGTCTCAGTCTGATTCATGGTTTCTGACAAGCAGACATTACGAACTCTTTCTCAGCTGCTATTACAGACTTAAAAGCTATATAATAAAAAAGCGTAGCACTGAAAATTACAAAAACGTACGTGCACAAATCTGTGACCAAATCTGTCTCTCCCCTATATATCGTATGTGATTTAAATGACATGAATTATCACAATTATCGAAAAATTAACAAATATTAATTGAATGTCTTCAATGTAAGCACATATATAAAAATTATAAAAGTGAGTATCACTCAAACTCAATAAAGTCCTTTCTCAAAAGAGCAATCAAAGTCCCCCTCGGTGCAATGGAGAAAAGAAGATATGCCCTCCAATCCTCAGGATTATAATGTGCAAACACACTTGTGCCAATACCACCACCTTAAAGGATGCAGGCTTACCGAATATATCTGACCCAAAAGAACATATATTCCAAGGGTCAACCACGCTTTAGTATGAGGTGACTGTAGATCAATCAAACCAACGGGCACTGGAACACGGAACTCAATGGGGAAGATCTCTTCCAGGAAATAAATGCACACAGAACAGGTATCCTCCAATCATAAAACAGGCCAAACTCCCGAAGATGGACATACGGGATGAAAAGATGAGGCCATATAGCGTAATTCCATTAAACAACTAAATTTATTAAAACAAATATCAAACTTACATTTAAAGTGGAAGTAAACCCTTCTATCATTTTCAGTCAAGGAAGCTGCCATCTTGGCCTCTAATGGTTCTTCAACTGCCATAATGCTGCACATGTGATCAGTTATGAAACCAGCCATTGGATGGTTTGAAAGTTTGGTTGAGAGCACAACCAATGTGAAAGTTTGCATTTCCGGCATGCTGGGAATGTAAGTGTTTTTGAAACTGGGTTTAAGTAGTTGATCTAGCGCTTTACATAATAAATAAGTAGTGGAGTCCACTGACGCGTTTCGTCTGCATAGACATCGTCTGGGGTATTTCTCCACTGCAGCCGTACTCACTTTTATAAACAATTGAGCCCAATGGTTGGAACAGACTTAAAAGCTGACTTATTAATGCTCACAGAGCAAATGGCTGTAAGTGATAGGGCAGGAAAACGGAGGGACAGAGCCCTGCAAAAACTAGAATGTGTCCCAGCTACACACTCACAGCACATGACTGATATGAATAGACAAATAAAGGACCTGGACAATAGAGGAAGGAGAAACAACATCAGAGTAAGGAGAGTACCTAAAACAGTATCCCTGGACCAGATTAAACCTGCATTAACCTCCATCTTTACCAACTTGATGAATGACCCTCTGAATCTCCAATAGAATTCAATAGAGCTCGTAGAGCCCTGAGACCCAGAGCAACTCTTCCATTACCTGTCTCCCATTACACTTAAAAACAGGAGAGCACTTAAAGCCTTTCTGGAAATTATGAGGAAGAAAGGCCTAAGCTATAGATGGAAATTCCCGTTTGCTCTGCAAGCCTCCTTCAATGGGAAACACCATCTACTCCATATTCTGGATGACCTGGCTAATTTCTGTGAAAATCTACAAATTGCCCCAGTAGATTTACCAGTTTGGTACATAGAATTCTATCTTCCACCAGCCAATAATACTGCTCCCTCACCATTAAAATCACCATTCCAAAAAGGAAAACACAGAGATGCAACCCAAAGCAACCATAACTCACCAGCTGCAAAAGCTCCCAGAACAAGAGAACGGCGTTAAACTTTACACAGGACTTTTCAATGGCCAACATTGCCATTATAATGGCCTGACTCGTTAATGTTATGTTGTGAACTTTTACCAATAGTCTTTAAGAAGCTACCACGCTCATTACTTTGGATATGAAAAGGTCATATAAATGTTTATCCACTAGATGGCACCCTCCCCTCAAAAATACTGAGGATTACAATCTGTAGAATTTTCAATAACTGAAATGGCTCTCACAAGTTCCCTCTTGGAGTTATCAATTATTTTCACACACCAAGTGATCTGTCTCTAGGACAGAGAGCTAAACCTTATTGCTCCATAAACTTCAGGTATCATATTTCTTTGATCTTAGATTTATTAGAACAAGCCAGGTGAAACTACAAATTGACAAAACAATCCGTACAATATTGTATATAATAAAGAAAATGCCTCATAACACAGAATGGGATAACAAAAACTTATTTTCAGCTCACTAAGAGGTGATGGTGAGAGATTGGAGAAACAGCCTGTCTTATTGTATATTCTTAAAATGGTGGCTGACTCACTTCCTCTAGAGAATTCTCCCAGAATGCATTGGTTCCTAACAACTTTATTAACACAGTCTAAGAGAATACAATATGTAACTATGCAAAAGAGCAAGCTATCCCAGAAAAAGGGAATAGTGGGTGGCACTTGTGCTCTGCATATAACTAGCTTGGTTTACATCAAGAAGTGTAAGTAAACATTTATAGCACATAAACATAAATAAACTGAATATAAGCCTGGTGGGCAGAACACTCTCCGTCTGACGTCACTAACAGATTCTTCTGCAGACTGCAAAAGAACAAGTTCGGCCACTGGTCTTAGGAATAATTTGGCCTCATTCTGCTGGAAGATCTTGACTTCAATGCTTGTCCTCACTTGGCAGTTCTCTGGTGACCAGACCTAAAGGCCACTCATTGCTTTGTGTCTGGCAATCTCATGAGCATAACATCACCAGGTTTAAGATTGGCTTTTTCAATGTGCCACTTTCTCCTTAGTTGAAGAGTAGAAATATATTGTTTCCCCCATCGACTCTAGAAGGTATTGCCAAGGGTTTGTACTCGTCTCTACTGACCTTTGTAAAGGTCCTCTCCACAAAACTCTCCAGCTGAAGCACCAAGGCCAGTCTGTTGCGTGAATAACATAGTAGGTGTCAATCACTGGATCCTCAGTCACTTGAAATCTATGTCAAAGGACTGGCATTAATGATGTCTGTTACCTCTGCCATAAAGGTCATTAGGCCTTCATGGGTAAGCCTTGCAGTTCCTACTTGCAAAAAGATGTCCAGAATTCCCCAAATACCTCCCATGTTAGAAGAGTGAGGTGGGTTGAAAGTCCATGTGCAGCCTTGCTTACGCTATCTTTCTACACAGATTATCCAAGTTGGAAGGAATTTGCAGTTCCTTTGCTGCTCCTACAAAGTTAGAACCTCGGTCAGAGCGAATGAGTTTCACTGGGAATCTGATTGCAATGAAACGTCTAAGAGGATTAATGAAACTAAGTGTCCATTGATTCAATCACTTCAATATGGACAGGTTGGATATATATGCAAGTGAATATGACTGCCCAGCGTTTACTGTTTGAATGTCCCCCTTTAGTGTACTGGGTGGTTACAGACCAGGGGCCAAAAACATCAAGTTCAACATTGGTGAAAGGCGGATCCATGCCAAGTCTGTCAGATGGTAAATTGGTCATCTTTTGTGTCATTTCACAAAGTTTACGACAGATAACACACTTGAAAAGGAACCTGCTCACACATCTCTTAGCTCCAATTATTCACTTCAACTCTTTCAGTAAACAGTCGACCCTGGTGTTTTGTTTGGTCATGGTAGTGTTGAATGAGAAGGCAATATGATGGTGACCTAAAATTACTAAAGCATGTTTCTCTGAAAACGAACTTGCCTTCTTTTAAACGGCCTCCTACGCTCAGCAGGCCATTTACATCAAGGATTGGATTAAGCTTCCTTAGAACACTGTCTTTAGGAACAGGTTTCTAGTTAGCAATGCAGTTGATTTCTTTGGCAAAGACTTCTCTCTGTACAGCAGAGATTAGCCTGTTTTTAGATTGTTCTAGGTCAGCTACTGTGTCGCTAAGTCTGCAGGATTGTAGTCTGTAGGCAAAAATGCCATTGTTCTGGGGGGCGTGTCCGGATGTGAGCGGCGAAGGACGTCTCTGTGGAGAGCTCCAGACATCCTAGGCCCCGTCCTTTGACATCCTTGGCATACACAGCCCAAAAACTGAATCCTTCATACCCACTTGCTTCCCTCCATTGCCTGATGCTGCTGCCAGGTCCATTGTGCGGATTCTGGCCCGCGTTCGGCTGGGAGCCTGCACGCTGGTGACCGCCGCCATCTTCCCGACCGTCTTCCTGCCCATCGACCCTCTTCTGGACCAGCGGTGTGGTAAGGGGCCCTCCCTTGTCCTCTAGCCGGCTCCCCTGCATCTCCGGTGGGGTCTGGTGACCCGCGGGACCCCCGGTGACGTCCGTCGAGGCCGCGGCCCGGTGCGGCCTAGTGCGGCCTAGTGCAGCCTCCAGCCCACCGCACTTTCCTACGCCGCCGGACGGCCGCCGCGGGGCCCTCCCTTGTCCTCTAGCCGGCTCCCCTGCATCTCCGGTGGGGTCTGGTGGCCCGCGGGACCCCCGGTGACGTCCGTCGAGGCCGCGGCCCGGTGCGGCCTAGTGCAGCCTCCAGCCCACCGCACTTTCCTGCGCCGCCGGACGGCCGCCGCCGGCCTAGCGGACGCTGTTGGTGACATCCCCGGCTGCCCTACTAGCCCTCCATCCTCCTGCTGCGCCCTGTGTGCTGTTGGGCCTGAACTTGGACTCTGCTCCCAGTACGGCGGCCATCTTGGTGCACCCAGCTGCGGCCTTGCCATCTACTACAAGCCTTCTGCACAGCCTGGGTCTATTCTCAGCCTCCCTCAGTGATATAACCGTTCTACTGGCCGATTGTTTCCTGCAGCAGTGCCGTGGCTCCCCTGCATAGTACTCTGTGGTGCTTGGCGGCCATCTTGCTACACCCAGGAACTCTCCTGACCCCTCTGTACCTGCTCCGGACCCCATCTACGGACGCCCTGGCCTGCCAGCAGCGTAGGGCATCTGCTTCCACTCCCAGGCATACTGTGACCTTCCTTCCTGACTCCAGTGCCACGTGCTGAGCCTCTCCTGCTCCATCCGGCCGTACCGAGTACGCTCTTGGTCCCCCTGACTCCTCCTCCGGTGGCTCCCTGTTACCTGAACTGCCCCCTCGGCTGGAACTGCCGCCCGCAACCTCTACATCTGAGGCCCTGCCACCTTACGGACTCTCTTGACAACTGTCTGCACCGCCAGCATTGCACATAGCGACCATTTTACTAGGCAATAACGCCACCTGCTGGCCCCCCCGTCTCCGCAGTCCCCGTCTCTTGCTTTATTCCGGCCGGGGAGCCATCTGATGCCTTCAAAGAAGCCTCCGAAACCTGTGCAACTGCCCAGGGCACAGGCTACAGCCCCACCCCCCGCGGGGACCCTGCCTTGCTCCAGAAGCTGCAGGCCTTGTTGGTCGACATGGATGACAGTTCCCCAGCTGACATTCCCACGCCCTCCTCACCCCAGCCTCCCACAGGTGACACCAGCATGATCTTAGCAGTGATTGAAAGCAGCAGGACATCTCTATTGGTACGGATCGATCACCTGGCAGAGGAGTGCAACCTTATCCGTAATGACCTGGATAAAATACGGGGGCGTCTCTCAGAATCTGAACACCGGATCTCTGAGGTGGAGGATCGAACGGGACAGCACGCTGACCAACTCACGGACATACGCAACACACTTAAAGCCTTAGTGGCGAAGTCAGACGACGCCGAAAACCGAATGAGACGTAATAATGTTCGGGTACTGGGCCTTCCTGAGGGCTCAGAGGGAGACCACCCGGCGGACTTTGCAGAAGCCTTCTTCAAGGATTTACTGGGATTGACTGATGTCCCTCCTACGTATGTGGCAGAACGTGCACATCGCGTTCCGATGGGTCGCCCTGTCTCAGGTGCGCCCCCGCGTGCCTTCTTGGTGCGTTTCCTCAACTACCGTGATAGAGATCGTATACTCGCCGAGGCCAGGAAGCACCCGAATCTGCAATATGGTAATGCACGCATCATGCTGTTCCCCGATTTCTCCCCGGACCTACAGAGAAAACGGCAGACTTTCACTGATGTTAGGCGCAGACTCCGAGACCGCAATATTAAATATGGCATGCTCTATCCTAGTCGCCTGCGAATCCAGCATGAAGGCACTGTCAAATTTTTTGACACGCCGACCGAGGCGGATGCCTGGCTTACCGGGCTGCGCTGAGATGGCGTGCACTATTCCATTATGGGGGCCCGGGGGTTGACTGGGGCTCACTGGGGGACAGCAATGTAAATGACGGGAAAACTCTGAACTCATGTCATTTTAGGCCCAAGTACCGGCCCTTCATCCTTACCTGTCTACGATATCCTATTTTAAGTGAGCTATCCACAAGGAACTCTACAAGATAAGTTGTTGCTCTCCCCCCCTTCTGGCTTGTCTCGGTGAAGTTTGAAGTTGTGCCGGGGATATACCTCTCCACCCGGCTGGAATACACCGTGGCAGCTATATTTTCCCCCTGTTTTGGGGGGATTTTTGTTTTTTGTTTTCTCCCCTTGTGGCACTTGGGTGGCACGAAGTGTTGTTGCAGACCTGCAGAGGACTGCCCCCTGGAGGATTTCTACACGTTCTCACGCACGGCATTGGACTGTTACCGTGCACAGTTTAAGGGGTTAAATTGTTATTTTTTGGGTATAGGCCCTATCTGATCGATCCCCAGTTTCCAGGGATGCCATCAGCTATGGGCAGGGTTGACCCCTCGCGGTCACCAAGGGTATGCTTGCTTTTTGTTAATGTGTTTACTTTTTTGTTTGTATGGTTATTGTCTGGTCACGATTCTTCCTACGATAGGCTCTCTGGGTCTAGGCGGCTCTTGGTACATGATGTTGACGCTCAGGTTTGTCTCCTTGACATAATAGTGGCACCTTCTGATGGCCACGCGTGACATGTCCTCTTTTAACATCCTATCTTGGAATGTCCGGGGGCTCAATTCTAAATTTAAAAGGGCAGTTCTCTTTAAATATCTGAAATTGCACTCCCCCCATGTGGTGCTGCTTCAGGAGACGCACCTTATGGCCAGCAAACTATTGGCACTGAGGAAGCCATGGATCCAGAGAGCCTTTCATGCCTCCTACTCTACCTATGCCAGGGGGGTCTCGGTGCTGATTAGCAAATCCCTTCCATGTGCAGTGGAGCAGATTCACACCGATCCTCAGGGTAAATACGTGATAGTGGTTTTCACAGTTTGGGGAACGAGATATATAGTGGTAAATGTATACTTGCCTCCTCCCATTTCAGCATCCACCTTATACACTATCCTGGAAAAGGTTACCCCGTACTGCCCCGCTAGGCTGCTACTTATGGGTGATTTTAATGCCATTCTAGCCCCAGACTTAGACAGACCGGTCCCCCCCAAACACTGCTCCCCTGACCTATCCCTTTGGGCACAAGCCATGGGAGTGACGGAGGCCTGGAGGTGGAAACACCCCTCGACTAGGGCCTACTCATGCTTTTCCACCACCTATAAGATGTCCTCACGCATCGACTTAGCTTTTGCCAATCCAGCCATGCTTTCGGAAGTGTTAGACGCCACGTACCTGCCCAGCGGGCTGTCGGACCACTGCCCCCTCCTCCTTAATGTCCGTTCCCCCACTTCCCGAACCTCGGCCCTTTGGCGCCTGGGAACCCACTGGCTCTCCCATGCCGATTTGGTCAACACTATCCCGCCCCACCTTACCGAATACTGGCAAATTAATGCAGGGTCCTCCTCCCCAGAGGTTACTTGGGACGCATTCAAGGCCTTCAGTAGAGGTCATTATATCTCCTCCATAGCTGGGATCCGTAGAGAACAAGCCACCACCACGACTGAATTACAGAGCAAGGTAGATACCCAGGCTGAGGCCTATGCAGCTGACCCTACTGACTCTAGTTTCGAGGCCCTTAATGCGACGAAACGAGAACTACACCTCCACCTCACAGAACTTGCCAGACTGGATCTTTACCGCAACAAGCAAAGGTTTTTTGAACAGGGGGACCGGAACGGTCGTCTCCTGGCAATGTTAGCTCAACACGACCTGCCCCTGACGGTGATACCTAGTGTGGTGTCCCCCTCAGGGGAATCGGTCTCCTCTCTTCCAGACATATTGGACACTTTTAGGCAATACTATAGTTCCTTTATACCTCCGTACTGCCCTCGGATCTCAGGCCACAGGACCTGGCGCCTTGGCTGGACCCCCTGGCACTCGGCTGGCTCTCGGACGCCGAGAGAGAAAATTTGGTAAGGCCCATTACCCCGGAGGAGGTACGGAGGGCCATTTGCTCCTTTCCCGCAGGGAAATCCCCGGGTCCAGATGGCCTCCCTATGGAGTTCTACAAAACCCACGGGGACCTACTTGCCCCCCAGCTGGCCCAGCTCTATACTCACTGTCTGGCGGAGGGCACCCTTCCCACCTCCATGAGCCATGCACACATTATACTAATCCACAAGGCCCCTAAGGACCCCACATTATGTGCCTCATATAGGCCTATCGCCCTCCTAAATGCGGACTTCAAAATTCTTACCAAATTGCTTACTACGAGACTACAGCCCCTACTGCCATCCGTGATAGAGACAGACCAGACTGGTTTTATGGCTAATAGAGCCACTGACATCAACTTACGACGCCTGTTTACTAACATCCATGCTCAGCACCTTACTGAGGGTTCCAGGGTGGTGGCCTCCCTAGACATAGAGAAGGCCTTCGACACTGTAGAGTGGCCTTTTCTGTGGGAGGTCCTCCGCAGAATGGGGTTCCCCTTGGTATTTATTAAGTGGCTTCAGACGCTCTATAGACACCCCACGTCGGCCATTAAGTTGGGGGGGAGTCTTTCGCGGTCCTTCCCTTTGTCCAGGGGCACGAGACAGGGCTGCCCTCTTTCTCCGGCCCTATTCGCCATTGCAATGGAGCCACTGGCGGAGGCCTTACGTACCTCCCTGCATGTCAGGGGCCTGCGTGTTGGCTGGCTGGAGGAGAGGGTCGCCCTGTATGCGGACGACCTCCTTCTCTTCCTTAACGATGCAGACTCCTCACTCAGAGGGGCATTACAAATTCTTGACTCATTCTCCACGATCACGGGCCTTAAGGTTAACTGGTCGAAGTCGCTTCTGTTCCCCATAGACCCAGCAGCTTGCGACACTGCCCCCCCTGATTTACCCCTGCAGTGGGTGGAGACCTTCAGGTACCTTGGGGTTGTGGTCTCGAGGCAGGCTTCGGACTTCGTACCCCTAAATCTATCCCCAGTGGTTCATGAGACACGGCTGCGTCTGAAGGCATGGGAGTCACTACCCCTATCATTGCTAGGGCGGATAAACCTGATAAAAATGAAAATCCTACCGAAATTTATCTACCTACTTCGCCAATCCCCACATTGGATTCCCAAATCCTTTTTCTCCCGTCTGCATAGTCTGTTTGCCTCCTTCATCTGGGGAAACCAGTCCCCCAGGTATGGATGGTCAACAATTACGCGTCCGTCCTCCCAGGGAGGACTGGCGTGCCCTGACCTGTACAAATATTTTCTAGCCACCCAGCTGGTTACAGCAGCTTGGTGGCTCACTCCTGATACAACAAACCCTGCCACCTTGGTTGAAGCGGCGGTGTTGGGGTCGCTGGAGGCGTTGAAATTTTTACTCTATCGTGGCCCGAAGGCCCCGTACCCACTGACCCCCTCCATGCGCACCACGTTACGTGCATGGGGGGTAGGACTTAAAATTGAAAAATACCCTACCAATGCACTTTCTCCAGCTGCCCCCTTGTGGCGAAACCCCACCCTGGAGCAGTTTTACAAACTGCCTGAACCCCATGCTTGGACTAAATTCAATATTAGAACAGTGGACCAGGTGATTTCTGACCAATCGCTGGCTCCACTCCCCAAGTTGATTTCTGATTTCAACGTCCCGCAGAGTTATTTTTTTAGGTATCTACAACTCTCCCATGCCTTCAGGTGCCAGTTCTCCAGCTCTCCCCCCCAGGTTGTCCAATCCGCACTGGAGGGCCTCCTCAAGTCCAGCTGTGACACTAAGCCCACCTCAACACTTTACTCCCATTTGATAATGACCTCCCTCCCTACTTTGGGGAAACTTAGAGATAAGTGGGTGCAAGACATTCCCACCTTTGATAACGATGATTGGGATGACATGTGGGACTTCCCCTTCAGATCCCTGGTCTCCCTGAGAGATCGGCTGATACAGTTTAAGATGGCCCACCGAGCATATTTCACCCCATACAGACTGCACAAAATGAACCCCGCCTCCCCCCCGGGATGTTGGCGTTGTGGGACAATACCGGGGGACTTCATTCATATTTTTTTTACCTGCCCAGCCATTGTTGACTATTGGAAGGAGATACTAGGGGTCATTACACAGGTCACCTCCATATCGCTCCCACTCTCTATAGAAACTTGCATACTCGGCCTGCTAGAGCATCTAATTCCCACTGTGGCGCGGCGCACCCTAGCTGGGCTACTTCTCTTCTATGCCCGCAAGGCCATTGCGCTCAGCTGGCGTAAGCCCACTCCTCCCCCTCTCTCCCTGCGGATGCCTCCACGGCCTCAGACCCACAGCCTACTTAACGCATTTTCGTTTGTTAATAAATAGGAATATGCACCAGTGGAAATGTTATATATCTGAGTAGCGTGGTTTAGTCCCGAGTCGTCCTACTGCACATGGAGACGGCTCTCTGTGGCCGGTGAGATGCCTTGAATTCTCCGACATGTTTTGTATGTAACGCACTGTCTTATATTGCAACTCTTTACACGTCACGCCTGTAACACTAATCGTGACCAATGTATGTGTTTTTGTTTTTGTCTGTTTTGTTTTGCTTTTGGTTGCTTGTTCACTGTCTAAATTCCAATAAACAGATTTGCAAAAAAAAAAAAAAAATGCCATTGTTCTGGCTCGTTAGGGTGATAGACTCCAAATATAGGAAAGTACCAGCATTCCCCTAAGTCAGGGGTCTCCAAACTATGGACCTCCAGTTGTTCTGGAACTACAATTCCCATGATGCCTAGTCATGTTGTGAAGGTCAGAGTTTTTTCAATGCCTCATGGGATGTGTAGTTCTGCAACAGCTGGAGGACCATAGTTTGGAGATCCCTGCTCTAAGTCTTTGAGGTTTGGGCATATCTCTGCATGACCATTCATTAATATTTTCCCCATGAAGGAAAAGAAACATTCTATCATCTCTGGCTTTCTTTGAAAATTGTGTCTTGGGGAAGTGACGCATTTATATACTTGCTTCCTGTTGGGCAAACTTCATTCTTGTGGCCTAAAGGGAAGAGGTATTAGCTATTAGACCCATCTTTCTCTATGCTCTTTTCCATAACTTTCAGGAAGAGCTTATCCTCAATGGACATTGCTACCCGATTGCCCTCCTTTGCTCTCCTGAACACTGGGCATCCCAAGTCGTCATGGTCATAGGTAAGAAGGAAACCCATTTCGGCTAAAGGAGAGACAGAAGGAACTGGGTTCTCTGAAGGTGTTTGAATGCTGCACAAATAACCTGTCACCTATTTTATATTTACTCTGTTGGATTTTGTCATCTGTTGCAAGTATTTATGGACTTTGTTCTGACTGAAGTTTCAATAAAGTGCATCTCTCTGGAAGAATAGAGCTGCTCCTGAAAATTACTCACATTATAATAATGACTAAATAATCATCGACTACACTTGTATGTCTACAAAGTTTACAAACTCTCTAGGGTGAAAAAGGTACATTGTGTTTTAGTTTGTAGTTATAGCCATGAGTGATCCATCTTTCGTGCAATTTATAAGGACGTTTTTGTGCTAAGGAGTGGATACTTCTAGCTGAGTCAACCAAAGGCAGGCCAGGTAAGTCTCCTTCTGCTTTAGCAACTTGGTACTCCATACACAGGTCACAGAATTCTGAGTCTCTGGTAGTGTACTCTCTATAGTATCTGGTGAGACATAACATCTATCCAGGCTGTTCCAGATGTTTGTAAGGCCTTTTTCAGGGTCGTTTATATTAACCACTTGCCAACCAGAAAGTTACCTTATGTTGCTTCCCATTGTGGCCAATGACTGCCAGGCACCCGTGATCGATGTGTGTCATGATCGCTCGTGACACAGATCTCGATTCTTTTAAGGGAGGAGAGACCTATCGTGTTCATACAAAGTATGAACGGCGATTTGCCATCTCACGTAGTAAGTCCCACCCCCCTTCAGTTAGAACACAGTGAGGGAACACAGTTAACCCCTTGCTCGCGCCCTAGTGTTAACCCCTTCCCTGATAGTGACATTTATACAGTAATCAGTGCATTTTTATAGCACTGATCACTGTATAATTGTCAATGGTCCCAAACATGTGTCAAAAGTGTCTAATTTGTCTGCCGCAATATCACAGTCCCGATAAAAATAGCAGACGCGCCATTACTAGTAAAAAATAAATGATAAAAATGCAATAAATCTATCCCCCATTTTGCAGACACTATAACTTTTGCACAAATCAATCAATATACACTTATTGTGATTTTTTTACCACAAATATGTAGAAGCATACATATTGGCCTAAACTGAGGAGAAACAAAAATGTTGAAAAAAAAAAAAAATGGGATATTATAGCAAAAAGTAAGATATTGTGTTTTTTTCAAAATTGCCGCTCTTCTTTTGTTTATAGCGCTTTCTATCACAATTTTGTTAGGTACGTTGTTGCACAACCACACAATTGTCTGACGCAGTGCCGTATCGCAAAAAATGGCCTGTTCATTGAGCAGCCAAATCTTCCGGGGCTGAAGTGGTAATGTCTCTGATTCTCTTGGCATGCTCATTGCCAAGCTACTTTACAAGGAGGTCTATCTGTTCCCTGCAAGATAGATCTAGACCTTTGATGGTACTCTGGAAAGATGATTGCCATGCTTCAATGCTGGGGGCAATTACTGAATTTGACAACTTGGGTAACTAACTCATGTTTTGCAAGGAACTTGGCAAAGTCCACAGTAGCCTGATTAGCATTGAGGTATGCTGCTGGTGTATCGTGGTGTGGTGTATAGGCATACCTGATAGAAGTCTCTTCCTTAGGCAGGCTGAGGTCATACTTGCATAAGTTTGGTGGCTTGTCCCAGGTTGTTTCATACTCCCTTGGAGTGAAAGCAGGTGTTCATTGCTTGTATGAAGGCCGAGTATCTTGCTGAGTAGGAGGTTTGGTTGGAGCTGGACAACCTGGATATCGGCCAGATTTTTCTTGCTTGTAGCACTAGGGTTCAAGGTCAGCCTCCTGCTGTCCTGCTTGATGTCTGACTGATGTCACTGACATCATATTTGATTTCTTGCTGTGAAGTACTGCTTGGGTTACAGAGCTGGTAGACATAATTCTAAGTGCGCTACATGGAATCTTGGTGGCCCTCCTCTGGACCCAGTATGCTGCCACTTACTCTTGACTCACTGTAGGCAGCTGCTTTTAATGGTTCTGCAATGGCAGCAGCAGTGTCTCGGTCCAATGCCAGCCTCTCGACGTCAGCTTCTAGGATCGCCTGCTGCATTTTCAGAGATGCATCTTGCCGAGTTCATTCAGCCTCCGGGCATACTTTTTCCTGTTCCATGCGTACTCTCTCCTGCTTCACCTTTTCTGCATCAAGGCAAGCCTTTTCTTTTCTCATCTGCAACTCTAGTTTTAGTGGCGCTTTACCATCATTTTAGTGGGGCACTTTTAACCCCCGCTAGCGGATGAGGATAGGGTTAAAAGCATCTGTGTTGTGGTGCTGCCGAAGCGCTTTGGCAGCGCCGCCCATTCATTTCAATGGGCAGTGCATTTTTGGGAGCCCCAAACACGCTGCTTGCAGGATTTTTTTTTCCCGTCCTGCAAGAGCGCTGCCCCAGTGTAAAAACACTTGTGTTTTCACACTGAGTAGGGAGGAGTGGCACTTTAAATGCGCTAATTTTAGTGCTAAAATGCCTGAAACGTGTGAAAGGGGTCTAAAGGTTTAAGTTTAACAATGTTAATATAACAACTGTTTAACCACTTCCCATCCGGGCCAATTCTGGCACTTCACACCCATCATCAAAAATCATAATTTGTTTTTGCAAACTTACTCAGAACCCCCAAACATCATATATGTTTTTTGTTAGCAGATACCCTAGGGAATAATAGGATTTTTAGAACAGCTTACACGTAAAATCCTTTTCTTGGCATACATTATGGGACACAGAGCCTAAGTAGTAACTTAATGGGTTATGGGCCACCTTCAGGTGTTGACACTGGTATGGCCAATACAGGAAGTTCACTCCCCTATATAACCCCTCCTCCTTCCAGGAGTACCTCAGTTTGTGTAGCAAGAAATATACTTAACCTCTAGAGATCCGCGCTATAGTCGAATGACGGCTACAGCGCGGACCTGCTTTGCCGGGACAACGTCTATCGACGTCGTCCCGTGCACGAGCGGCCTGTGCGCCCCCTAAGGGGCGCGTGTGGCGCGCTCTGATCAGCGAGTCTATGAGACTCGCCTGATCACGGATCCGAGCAAGGGGTCGATCCCGACCCCTTACCACGTGATCAGCTGTCAGCCAATGACAGCTGATCATGTGACAAAACAGACGGTAATCGGCTATTTTTCCTCCTCGCGCTGATAGCGTGAGGAGTAAAAAGAAACCCGATCACCGACGGCCGTGACCGGGACATCTGTCCCGATCACGGCCAGATCATCAGTGCCCACCTGCCCCCTGCCAGTGCCACCTAAGTAGGGGACAAAGTGAAACATTAGTGCCACCCATTAGTGCCCACAGTGCCACCTATCAGTGCCCACAATCTGCCGCAAAAACAGCGCTGCACCTCAGTGCCACATATCCGTGCCCATCAGTGTCATCTACCAGTGCCCAGCAGTGCCGCCCATCAGTGCCCAGCAGTGCCACCCATCAGTGCCACCTATAAGTGCCCATCAGTTCCATCTATCAGTGGTACCCATCAGTGCCCATCCGTGCCATCTTATCTGTGCCCATCTTTGCCCATCAGTGCCACCTTATCTGTGCCCATCAGTACTGCCTTATCTGTGCCCATTGGTGCCACCTTAACTGTGCCCATCAGTGCCCAACAGTGCAGCCTATCAGTGCCCACCAGCGCCGCCTCATCAGCGCATTTCAATGAAGGAGAAAAATTACCTGTTTGTAAAATGTTATAACAAAATATTAAACATGATTTTTTTTTTTTGCATTTTTTTTGTTTGTTTAGCAAAAAATAAAACTCCCAGCTGGAATTAAATACCACCAAAAGAAAGCTCTATTTGTGGGAAAAAAATGATAAAAATTTCATTTGGGTACAGTGTTGTATGACCGCGCAATTGTCATTCAAAGTGCATCAGCGCTGAAAGCTGAAAATTGGTCTGGGCAGGAGGGGGGTTTAAGTGCCCAGTAAGCAAGTGGTTAAACCCCATAAAAGAGGGGAGGGACCTCTATGTCCCATGATGTACTCCAAGAAAAGGATTTTAAAGGTAAGCTGTTATAAAAATCCATTTTTTTTTATCATACATCATGGGACACAGAGCCTAAGTAATAAAGTAATGGGACTTCCCATAGCAATGCTATTTGAGGGGAGGGAGAAACATCCCATAGGGCACCCCCAGACTTGAGGACTTAAACTGCTGCCTGCAGCACACTGTGCCCGAAGGCAATATCCTCATACCTCCTTACATCCACTTGATAACATTTTGTGAATGTATGCACTGAAGACCAAGTTTCGGCCTTGTAGATCTGAGCCATGGAGGCCTGGTGACGCACTGCCCAAGAAGCACTAACCAATCTGGTAGAGTGCTCCTTAACTGGAAATGGGGGAATCTTACCCTTTAAATCATAAGCTTGAATTACAACTTGCCGAATCCAGTTAGCGACAGTGGATTTTAATGCTGCCTGTCCTTTCTTCGGACCCTCTGTCAGAATAAAGAAGACATCAGTCTTGCCAATCGGAGCAGTTGCCTTTAAATAGATTTTCACTGCTCTCACCACATCAAGACAATGTAGTGACTTTTCTTCCCTGGAACATGGTTTAGGAAAAAACGATGGCAGGACAATATCTTGTTTCAGGTGAAAACCTGAAACTATTTTTGGCAAAAAGCTTGGAGGGAGTAACATCACTCTGTCCTCATGAATCATCAAATATAGCTCTTTACAAGAAAGTGCAGCCAATTCTGAAACCATCCTTGCTGAGGATATATCAACCAAAAAAATAGGATTTTTGAATACAGCTTACCTGTAAAATCCTTTTCTTGTTCATACATCATGGGACTCAGAGCCTTCATTACATAGTGGGTTAGATAGGCACCTTCAGTGATTGAACACTGGTTAACACTAAGTAAAATTCCTCCCCTATATAACCCCTCCCATGTGGGGAGCACCTCAGTTTTGTAGCAAAGAAATACGTAACCATGTAAAAACCCATTGAAGGGCAGGAGCTCTGTGTCCCGTGATGTATTCCAAATAAAAGGATTTTACAGTTAAGCTGTATTCAAAAATCCTATTTTCTTGTCCATACATCACAGGACACAGAGCCTTAATTTCCATAGATGTCCCAAAGCAATGCTCAATTTGAGGGGAAGGAGACACAGATCAGAAACATAGACCGCAAACGGACCAGAGGGACTAAACTTTCATCCACCTGCTAGAATCTAGTGAATGTATGGACTGAAGACCAAGTCGAGCCTTGCAATGCTGAGCCATGTAGGCCTGGTGATGCACTGCCCAAGAAGCACTAACAGCCCTAGTTGAGTGCGCTTTAACTTTAAAAGGTGCCTGAAAAATAACTTGTCTAATCCATCTGAATAGAGTGGATTTTGAGGCTGCCTGGCCTTTTTTAGGGTCTTCTGGCAGGATGAATAAACAATCCGTCTTTCGTATCTGAGCGGTTACCTGCAGATAACTATTGACTGCCCTAACAGCAAGAGTGTGTAAAAGATTCTTCTTCTGCGGACTGCGGATCTGGAAAAAAGGATGGTAGGATTATATCTTGATTCAAATGGAATCCTGAAAACACCTTTGGTAAGAAGGACCAATGCGGACACATCACTACTCTAATCTGTGAATAATCAAATATGGCTTTTTGCAAGAAAGAGCTGCTAATTCTGATACTCTCCTAGCAGAAGATATAGCTACCAAAAAGACCAACATCTTCGTCAAAAGGGCTAAAGAAGCGTGGTGCAAAGGTTCAAAAGGTTGTCCCTGTAATGCGGACAAAACCAAATTCAAATCCCATGGGCATACTGGAGGTTTGACTGGCGAATTTAAGCGCAGTGACCCCTGAACAAAGGCCCAGATGAGGGAATGTGAAGCAAGTAGCTTCTGAAAAAATACTGAGAAGGCCGAAATTTGTACCTTGATAGCGCTCAAGGCCACATTCATCTCTAGGCCTGACTGTAGAAAGGCCAGGATTCTGCTAATGATATACTTTATAGGATGCCATCCCCTGGATTCACAGCAGGAAACATATGCCTTCCAGATTCTATAGTAAATAAGCCTGGAGGCCGGCTTTCTGGAATTAACCAGAGTGGCAAGGACTGAATCCAAGAGCCCACGGTCCTTCAGAATATGGGTCTCAGCAGCTAAACCGTCAAATTTAGACTTCGTAAGGCAGGATGGTACATTGGACCTTGTGAGAGCAGATCTGGCTGGAGTAGAAGGACCCAAGGCCTGCCTACTGACATCTTTATGATTTCTGCATACCAAGGGCCAAGACGGAGCTACTAAAAGGATCGACTTTGCTTCCCTTTTGACTCTCCACAGAAACTGCAGAAGCAGCAGATTTGGAGGGAAGGCATAGATTAGATTGTACTGATCTCATGAAATTGTCAGAGCATCTGACCCCTGAGCAAGTACATCCCTTCTTGACACAGTTGACCAGTTTCCTGTTGAATCTGGATGCGAACAAGTCTACATCCGGGTTCCCCATTTTTGACATATGATCTGAAATATGTGGGGAGGTGGAGAGCCCATTCTCCTGGACAAAGCTCCTGGCAGATTATAAAATCCGCTTGCCAATTTTCTACCACTGGAATGAAGACTGCAGATAGGCAGGGAAAATGCTTTTCTGCCCATGCCAGAATGTGATTCGCCTCTTTTTGGGCATCCAGACTTCTGGTGCCACCTTGATTATTGATGTAAGCCACTGCTGTGGCATTGTCGGACTGTACCCGAATAGTATGACCTGGTAGTCTTGAAGACCAGTTTCTGAGGGCCAAATAAATTGCCTGAATTTCTAGGATATTGATGGGCAAGAGCCTTTCGGTTGCAGACCAGATGGTCCCTGAGTACATGTTTCTGCCAGAACTGCACCCCAGCCTATCAGGCTGGCATCTGTGGTTAAGATCTTCCATGGTAGAGGAAGAAAGGTCTTGCCTTTTAAAAGATTTTTGGTCTGCAACCACCAATTGAGGCTTTGGCGTATCCTTCGGGATAAGCACATAGGAAGATCTAAGGCATGAAGCTTCTTGTTCCAAGCCACGAGGATGCTTCTCTGCAAAGGCCTTAAGTGAAACTGGGTGAAAGGAACCGCTTCGAAGGAAGGGGACCATCTTTCCAACAGTCTCATACACAACCGAATGGAGGGACTCTTTGTTTAATACTAGGCGGACCAGAGATCTTAGGGCCTTGGCTTTTGGCTCTGGCAGGAAAACCCTGCCTTGAGCGGTGTCTAGGATCATGCTGTCAGAAACCATGAATCAGACCGAGACAGAAGTACAATTAAATCACACTTGCTTATTAAATAAAAATAATAAAGGTAAATGGATAAAGCGTAGTCAAAGCATAACTAACTAGATTGAGTAGTCATCCAGGCCAGAGTTCAATAACCAGATCAGATAATCAGCCAAGCCAGAAGTCAGGGATCCAAGTAGAGCAACAGCAAGCAGGATAAGGAGCCAGAAGGGATGTTAGCAAAACAGAACCGCAGGAGATGGTTTCTAGTGATGTGACCAAGGCGAAGGCAGAGATGAAGTGAGCTGGACAGCATTAAGTAGGCAGGTCAGACGAGCATGATCAGGAACAGCTGGTAACTGTGGAGAGAGAGATGAGAGCTGGCAATTAGCCGACAGCTGAGCAGCAAGCCCAGAGAAGGAAGGGCTAAGCCAGTCCTGACACATGCCTAGATATTCCAACCTCTTTAAAAGGTTGCAAGGAAGACTTTTCTAGATTCAGAATCCAACCTAGGATAAACCAACGGCTGCGACTGTAGGTTGGACTACAGCACCAGCCATGGAAAAGGAGGCTTTTAATAAGGTTTCCAGCTTCTTATCAGTTGGATCCTTAAATACTTGAGCATTATCCAGAGGATAGATGAGGCTTTTGTTCACACAAGAGGCAGCCGCATCCACTGATGAAACCTCCCACTTCTTGCTGAAGCTTTCCTCCAGAGGATAAAGCATAGAAAACCTTTTAGGAGGAGAAAACAGTTTATCAGGATGTCCCCAGTCCTCATACAATTTATCCATTAAAGGATGAATTGGAAAGGTAAAAAATAGAGGATGTGGAAATCTCAGTAGAGGGCATCCTGAATACCAACTCAGTATAATACTGGACCTGCCTGAGAGGTAGAAACTTTCTCCTCTTCCTCTGATTCATCTGACTGCTGTTGATTCCTATCTTTTCTCATTGTCAGAAGAATCATCTGAAAGAGAAACTGCAGCAGAGGGAGGGGACCTACCCATTTTCCTGCTATCTTTTAAGGAAGCTGAAATAAAATTAATAATCCTTCCTTCAAAACCTTTCAATGTAGCCTTAAGTGAGTCTTCTGTTACATATGTTGGGGCTGCAACATTGGGAGAGGCTGCAAAACCTGACAGGGGCAGTGACTCATCCTGTGAGGCTGGCTCCAGTCCTGCGGGGGGGGGGGGGGGGGCGGGGGGGTGTTAATCTACAGGCATTTTTAGGACCCCTAGACGTAGGCGGTGATTTCTTTGTGCCTTTATTACCTCCCCCTGAGGTCCTCTTACAAGGAGACGTAGTCCCAAGCTACAAAGCAGAGGCACTAGCACATATGCAATCACTGTTGTGCTAAAGTCTTATAATATACATATATGCTCAGTACTGCACAACCTGATGCCATGCACGGCACCGCAACCACGACCCCCCTCTATTCCTCTGCAAAGAGTGTAAAAACGCATGCGTGTAGGACAACATGGCGGCAGCCGAGGATGAGGGGGAAAAGAGGACCACCATAGAGGACTGCATGGGACCTTCCTGACTACGTGGAACCCCATATTTACACTATTTGTGGCAGAGTCTGCAGCGGAGGAGGATAGTGGACCAAAGACTGGCTTCACTGAGTGTGTATCCTGGAAAGGCATGTAAGTTTACACCAGGCTTGCTCTTTACGCCGTCTAGTGGCGGAAACCAGGAAAGACATACAACTGCTCTCTGAAGAAATCCATAATATGTCAAATATAGGATCAACTTCACTTACCTGTCCCCGCCGCAGGAACTGCTAAAAATAGACAGTTTCCAGCCTTCAGCCATCATGGCGGGTACTGTTGTGCCAAACCTTCAGGTTTTTATGGGTTCCTACTCAGAGGAACCTCTTCCCTGGACCTGTAAGAGACTCTGCCAGAACTTTTGTGCCATTGTTTTAATAGTACAGCAAGCCTGGTTTTTCCAGAGCCAAGTCCTCCAAGGTGACACTTACAGGAAAAACCTTGTTTGTTTGGATAACGAAGCCCAGGTACCATACCATCTTGGGAGTCCAAAAAAATCGGCCCGAGATATGGATCCGGTCAGCATAGCCCCTAAGCCCCCGCAGGGACCTGAATAGAGCTTTCTTCATGGCACGTTTTACGTGACCACCTTAGACACTCGCAGAAAAACTGAGGTACTCCCCAAATGGGAGGGGTTATATAGGGGAGGAATTCTCCTTAATTAGGGTTAACCAGTGTCCAATCACCGAAGGTGCCTATCTAACCCATTATGTAATGAAGGCTCTGTGTCCCATAATGTATGAACAAGAAATACCAGCTTCCTTGTCAGAAGGACTTGGGGAATATGCTGCCTCAGTTCAAATGGCTGTTTTTGTAACACTGACAAAACTAAATTTAAGTCCCAAGGGCTCAAGGGTGATTTAACTGGTGGATTAATCAGCATCACCCCTTGCATAAAATCCCAGATTAAAGAATGCTTAGCAAGCGGTCTTCGAAAATAAAAGCAATACGGTTGAGACTTGGCCCTTAATACTTAACTTAATTCAGCTCTACGCCTAATTGTAGAAAGTCAAGAATTCTGCCTATGATGTATCTCTGAGGGTGCCAACCCTTGGATTCCCACCAGGAAACATAAGCCTTCCATAAACTCTATAATATATAGTTCTGGAAGCTGGCTTCCTTGTATTAATCAAAGTAAAGATAACTGACCTGGAAAGCCCACACATGTAGGTTTCAATAGCCAGGCCATTAAATTTAGCTTTTGTAAAGTAGAATGGAATATCGGCCCCTGTGAGAGCAGGTCTGGCCTTAGTAGGAGGGGCCATGGACCCTCCACTGCCATGTTTAAGATTTCTGTGTACCATGACTTTCTGGGCCATGCTGGTGCTACCAGAGTTACCAAATTATAAAAATGTGGCACTCGCAAATATTAATAAACATGTGTAACCAAGTGTGGATAAGTGCAGATGTGACTATACAAAGCAAAAAACATGTAAATAAAGTCCAAATAAATGGCTGAATGTTCTGATGCGCAATGGGAGAAAAAAAAAAAAACATGCAATGGATCACAGATGCTCCAGGACTTTTCAGGTGCAGAAAAGCCACCCCCACGTGTCCCCACTCACCAAATGGCGATGACCCTCAGCTTTTGGAACGCACTTCCTTGTTTCTGGAATGCATGCCGTGAACAGCTTTGGTTCCATCTCTAATCCCTTTACATGCCTGTTTTTATCAACTATTTTGTAAGTACCCATTTGTATATGGAATAAATCCCTTTTCAAATGGTACTTTTCACTATCAGTTCAAAGTTTTATCCTTTTTTGGTGCCTGGTGAAATTTCAACAAGAAATCCTTAGATCTGATGTGCACAACACCACTCCTGAGCTTCTCTGGATACCATCACATAAGCCTGAAGTGACCCCCCAGACTGCAAAGCTGGGGGTCATCGCCATTTGGTGAGTGGGGACACATGTGGGGGTAGCGTTTTTGCACCTGAAAAGTCCTGGAGCATCTGTTGTCCATTGCACGTTTTTTTTTTCCCATATCAGATCAGAACATTCAGCCATTTGGACTTTATTTACATGTTTTTTGCTTTGTATAGTCACATCTGCACTTATCCACACTTGGTTACACATAGTTTCATAGATTCATAGTTAGTAAGGCTGAATAAAGACACCAGTCCATCCAGTTCAACCTGAGTGAGTGTCTACCCCTATCCCTGTACACAGCACACTCACATTGGTCCCTACCCTCAAGGAGCCCACAATCTAAGGTCCCCATTCATATACTAAGGCCAATTTTGGACAGAAGCCAATTAACCTACCTGCATGTCTTTGGAGTGTGGGAGGAAACCGGAGTAGCCGGAGGAAACCCACGCAGGCACAGGGAGAACATACAAACTCCAGGCAGGTGGTGTCGTGGTTGGGATTCGAACCAGTGACCCTTTACTGCTAGGTGAGAGTGCTAACCACTACACCACTGTGCCGCCCACAATATTTATTAATATTTGCGAGCGCCACATTTTTATAATTTTACATTTCTAGTGAGTAGCACATTGTGTGTGGCAGCTGCTTTAGTTTTCTATTTCGCCATTCAGAACAAGTTTACATTTTATATTATAGATTGCAGAGAAAATGTTGGGACTTTAAATGAGGCCAGATGACCTCCATCCCTATTGATACGATAAAAAGAAAGGGTTGGGACTTTGACGAAGCATGCGATTTTGGAAGCAACAAGCAGAAGAGCAACAAAAATCAAATAGTGTAGATTTATTAACTATAGATTAAATGTATAGCATAGGGCACAAAGATACACATTGTATAATCCATGATCCATCATAAGTAGTAAATATATTGAAGTATTACACATCAAAAACATCAATCCCACAGTTCATACATCAAAAGCATTGACTTCATGTGCAAGCAATTTTGCACATAGTAAAAAATCTATAGAATTAAGTAAAAACATTCCAGAGTCTAGTAAAACTGCATGTTTGGATGTGATTTGTAGTATTTAAAGCTCTACGCGTTTCGTGGCTACATTGCCACTCATCAGGAGCTGATATATGATGAATATCTGTGGGGCGAAAAATGGTGTGCCAACAATTAGTCAGGTTTGTATAATAAATAAGAAAAATGGGGGAAAAGGGACAGTGTATCCAAATCAAGTACCCATACTTACGGGTCCGGGAATGGCGAGAGGCGCAATCACGGGCAACGGAAGTAGCCAGGAGTGTCAACTGACACGGGAGCTGAGACAGAGCGTGCGGTGTCGCGATGAGGCAATGTATCATTGATGTGAACCAAAAGTGATCATCACCCTAGGATGAATGATTGAATGTGTGAGTGTAAATTAATTAATTGAGATATCTAAGTGACTGAAATATAATGTGAATTGGATTAGAAAAAGGTGTGGCACAGTATTAGGAAATGTGAGATAGTGAAATCATGTTGAGGGCAATGGAAATGCTCCAACAGTGGTAAACACCATCGTGTAAGGATAAATAAAAATTAAATGTGAACTAAATCGACAACAGAAAAAGAAACAAAACAAGTGAGTGTTGAAAACAAAAACCACTAAGTGAGTGTACTGTGAAACAATACCTGGGTGTGTTGAACATACTGCTCATTCCATCCAGGTGCCTAGGGCTATCAAAGGCAACAGTAGCCATACTAATAGTGTCCAAATGTTTTTACTTAATTCTATAGATTTTTTACTATGTGCAAAATTGCTTGCACATGAAGTCAATGCTTTTGATGTATGAACTGTGGGATTGATGTTTTTGATGTGTAATACTTCAATATATTTACTACTTATGATGGATCATGGATTATACAATGTGTATCTTTGTGCCCTATGCTATACATTTAATCTATAGTTAATAAATCTACACTATTTGATTTTTGTTGCTCTTCTGCTTGTTGCTTCCAAAATCGCATGCTTCGTCAAAGTCCCAACCCTTTCTTTTTAACATTTTATATTATAGACATTTTCAAAAAGCCCTCCAGCAAACGCTGCACTATAACCAAGGTGAGATATATAATATAATCAGCCAGCACCAAAAAAGTCCAGTACCTAGTACTTCTTACACAAATATTAAAACAAAATAGATGCAGCGCTAATAACACAATTGAATTATGTGATAATTTGTGAATAATGAATTTGCGTTAATTAACCACTGGGCGGGACTGCGAGCGGAGCCCAGCCGAATACAAAGTACAGACGGCTCGGTCTTTTTCGGCAGCGCTCGCTAGAGAAACAGCAGGGTGGCGGGACTACGAGCGGAGCCAAGTAAGTCGGCTCGGTCTTTTTCGGCGGCGGGAAATTTAAACATGGGCAAGGCTGCAAACGGCGCTGGCCAAGCTGCAAATGACACTGCAAAGCTGCAAATGACACTGCAAAGCTGCAAATGACACTGATCATTCTGCAATGATAGACAAGGCTGCAGATGCACACTGATAAGGCTGCATTGACCAGCATTTAAAAGTAAGTTTTTTTTCCTTAAACTTCCCTCCTAAAGCTTTTTTCCTTAAAATGCCCTCCTAAACTTGGGGTGCATGTTATACGCCGGTGCGTGTTATACCCCGATAAATACAGTACATTTTTTTCACCATTGATTCTAATGGGACTCTGCATTCGTTCTCTTTTTTCTGATCACATTTTTTTCTTTCTTATTTTTTTCCTTTTGTGGTTAATGAACTGTATTCATTATTCACAAATTTATCACGTAATTCAATTATGTTTTATTAGCGCTGCATCTATTTTGTTTTTACATTATAGACATTTACCTGAGTTACCGGCTTTCTTTCCAGCTTGATCCTGCAAAGAAGTTGGTGTAATGGATATGATTGAAATATCACAATGAAAAGTCTATTTCATAATATGTTTTTAAATATATAAGTACATGTTTCAAACAAGCTTCTGCTTATTAGCCTTAAACTCATACTCAATAGATAATGTGCACAACTCACCCCTCCCTTATCATGGAACAGCAAGAGTTAATGAAAAGACTGCGCCTGGTTCTACACCCAAAAGACGACATTGATGTAGAGGAGTAAGATACCCTATATGGCTTTAATAGAATGCTACTCCCCTATATGGACAGGGACCCAGCTTAAAATCTATGTACTGTCATGCATTATCAGAATTATCATAAGATGTATACGTTTTTGTGGTCACTTTGTAGTTTGCATAAGCCTGTCTAATCTGATAACGAAATGTCCAGCTATCGGTATCGGTATACAAGTTGAAAATAGGAACTAAAATAAACAAAGTTTGATACACTGAACACGGTGTCTGTCTCAGTGAATTTTGCTTTTGGAGTGGCCACACCCGAATAC
Source organism: Lithobates pipiens (assembly GCF_037356315.1). Classification (NCBI taxonomy): domain Eukaryota; kingdom Metazoa; phylum Chordata; class Amphibia; order Anura; family Ranidae; genus Lithobates; species Lithobates pipiens. The sequence continues at coordinate 1,526,399 of NW_027507872.1, read as the reverse complement.
TGGTAATCTGACTAGGGGCAGACATAATCTTGGACCTTGACTGGTTCTAACCAAAACAGTGGCAGCAACTGAATAGGAGGGAATGCATAGATCAATGAGAACTGATCCCACAGGGTTATCATTGCATCTGTTCCTCATGCGAGTGGATCTCGTCCTGGATACCAAGTTGACTAACTACATGCTGAATCTGGACGCTAGAAGATCTAAGTCCAGAGTCGCCCATCTTCGGCAAACAGCCCGAAATACTTTGGGCTGAAGAGACCATTCCCCCGGGAATAACTGCTGGCGACTTAAGTAGTCCACCTGCCAATTCTCTACTCCCGGAATGAAGGCTGCCGATAAGCACGGAACATTATTTTCTGCCCAAGTTAGAATATGGTTCACCTCTCTCTGAGCTGAGAGACTCTTGGTGCCCCCTTGGTGATTCATATAGGCCACAGCCATGGCATTGTCAGAATGGATCCTGACAGGACAATTCTTTAACCTGGGAGGTCCGTGGTCCGAGATCCGGAATCCAACCCAGACTTTCCAGGTAGCTGGTTGTAGTGCGTACACTTTGCTTCACGTGAGCCACTGACTGGTCTATTAACAATAGATCTTCTAGGTACGCCAAGACTGTTATGCCCTGTGCCCTTAGCCTGGCTAGAGGTGGGGTCAGTACTCTTGTGAACACCAGGGGTGCTGTAGCTAGCCCGAAGAGCAAGGCTACAAACTGAAAGTGATGTTCTACTTCGAATTGCAGAAATCTTTGGTGAGTGGGAAATATAGGTAGATGCAGATATGCATACCTCCTGATATCGATGGACGCCAGAAGTTCTCTTCCTCGTAGGATGGAAACTACTGACCTGATCAACTCTCCATGCAAAAGGAGCGGATCTTCAGGAACTGATTTTGATTCCTTAGATCTAAAATGGGTCTAACAACCCCATTTGGTTTTGGTACCGTAAACATGTTTGAATAAAACCCCAAAACTTGCTCTTCTGTCGGCATATGTATGATCACCCCCTGAGCCAATGATCGGTCTAATGCTTGAAACAGAGATTGCTTTTTCCATGGATCTTTGGGAACGTCTGATCTCGGAAAACGAGACGGTGGAAACTTCAGAAATTCTAGTTTGTTTCCTAGAGACACTTTAAGATGACATACCTGTCCTGAATTTTCCTTTGCCAGACTTCTCAGTAATGCAGAAGTCTTATCCCCATTCTGGTGAAGGGGGACGCCTCTTCATGATGAGGCTTTAGTATTCTGTTTTGAAGATTTCCGGCCCCAGGTCTTCCTTTGAGCCTGGGCCTGACCCTGAGGTTTTCCGCTAGAGTCTGATGGCAGAGGCCATCGCCACTGCCTAGAGGTGGATGCCCCTAGTGCAGGACAAAGTCTGTTTAAATGAAGGACATTTATACTTTCTTTTGACTGTCAAAAGAGTACTCTTCCCACTAGAAATTGTTTGGATGTATTTATCCAAATTATCACCAAATAGCCACTCCCCATGAAAGGGGAAACTAGCTAGCAGCTTTTTGCAAGGAGCTTCAGCTGACCAATTTTTTAACCAAAGGGTCCTATGCATGTGTACTAGTACAAGTGCAAGGCGAGATGCCTGTTGAAGAGAGTCCTTCATAGATCTATGGCAAAACATAAGGCATTTGTTAGTTCGACTAACTCACTGGCCTGTTGTGCAGGAAGCTCTTTAAGAGCATCTGTGAATTGGTCCTTTAGGGACTTTCAGTTGCCTATTGCTGCCACTGCAGGCTGAGTAATGGACCATGCCAAGGAAAGAGGATTTCAACTTTTTATCTGTTGGATCTTAAAGCATTTATGCATTGTCTACTGGACAAGTCAAACTTTTATTCACACTGGAAATCGCAGTGTCAACTGCTGGGACCTTCCACTTTCTGGTGAATTTCTCCACTGAGAACAGAGAATCTCTTTGGGAGGGAAAAAATGCTTATCCCGATGATCCCATTCAGCATAAATAAGCTTTTGCAGTAATGCATGGACAGGAAACGTATGAAAAGGCTGTAAAAGTTTTAAAGACCCCAAGGAAGAAACTGGACTTTCAGCTAACTCTGTTAGGGGGATAGGGGGAGCATGAAAGTGGAGCGAACCATTTCTGTAAGGATTTGCACCTTTGATTGCGAAGCTGAATCAACAACTGTTTCCTCCACAGAGGAAATAATCAGCTTGTCTTTCCCCTGGATCGCCTGAGGGTAATAACTCATCCTGTCCCCACTGTTACCTTGGTAAATGGTCTGAAGTGGGGGAGGGGGATCTAGCACAATTCATGTCCACTTGGATAGAGTATGCGATTAAAGCCGATAACCTTCCTTCTAAGCCCTGCAGGACAGAGGTAAATGCATCTTCAGTCACGTATACAGGGGCAAAAGTGTGAGAAGCAGTTGCACCACCAATCGGTTCCAAAGACTTGCCCTGGCTTGCCATAACTGGTATCTCCGGAGAGGATGACAGTGTGGAGGTATGACTGGAGTTCCCAGCACCTGCGAGTGGAACTTTAGGTGTCTTTGTGGTAAACTTGGAAGCCATTGTGCCAAGAACAATTTGCTGAGCAATAGTAGAAATAACAATGCAACATAGATTAATCTGCTGCTAAACACTGTATTTTCCCATACTGGAAATGCCTGTGTACACCCCTCATGTGCTCCAGCGCTCCTGTATGGCAGCACTTTATTCAGTTGCTCTGGTAGAGACATTTTAGTCATAAGAGTGCTGCTTTTAAAGATTTCTCAGGTGTAAGCCTGATTGCTCTGTGCAGGACTCAGCGTCCACATGGTGTACACGGTGCCGACTGCCTTAGGCCACGTCCCTTCTATTGACCTGCCGCCCTCCTCTTTCAAATTAACCTAAGCCTGCGTGCGCGGACATGGCATTCGGGTCTGAGACACAGACCCAAAAGAAGGAGGCTGCAGCCGCCACGCGGCATTACAGGCAGGAACAGAGGGAATAATTCTATATAAGAAGCTGGCTTCATTGCATTAATGAATAATGCTAAAAGGCAGGTATACATAAAAATGTTTGTATGAGAAAGCCGTGCACAGGAGTGGGGTTTACTTGTTATGCCGCGTACACACGTAGCCGACTATCCGCCGGACTTTCCGAACGGGCTACTTGCCCACACACGGCACTTTTTCAGCGGACTAATCCGCCGGACTATCCGCCGTACTTTTGAAATGAATGGACTTGCCCACGCCGCCGTTGACGTCTTCTGTTCTCCTCTTCAGATGTTGCCTCGTCGCTCTCTCTGCTCACAATGACCGGGACACGGCGACTTATATAGGGACATCACCGGATGATGTCCTCGCCCAGTATGATGTCACAGTCCCAGAGGATGCTGGGACTGTGACATCATACTGGGCGGGGACATCATCCGGTGATGTCCCTATATAAGTCGCCGCGCACTGTGTCCCGGGTAGCGTGCTCGTACAAGGGTCTGATGTGGACCTGGGGGCAACCCCCACGCAGATTTTTTCCCCTTTAAGTCCATACCAGGTGATGGGGCCAGCGACGCCTCCTTTGCTGGCACCATCTACCTGGAGACACGCTCAAAATGAGCAGACTTTTCTCCGCGCGGGAAAAGTCCGCTCATTTCAAAAGTACGGCGGACTGGCATACCAACGGCCAGATTGTCCGCCGAAATGCGAGTCCGACGGGAAGATTGGAGTGCAAAACTACTTTCTAAGTCCGCCGTACTTTTGGGTAAAAAAAGTCAGCCGGAGGCTACACACAGGGGGATTGTCCGGCGGACTTGAGTTCACCAGACTTTTCCACCGGATTGTTTGATCGTGTGTACGCGGCATAAGTGTGAAACAGCCTTTAGTGCTGTCACACCTTGAATAATCATCTGCTCAAACATTTTGTGCTTACAGATAGGATGTAATATACCTTATGCAGTATACAAAATGTACCCCTAGCTGCTTAGCCCCCCCCCCCCCCAATACAGGGACACACCATGCTGTTGTAGATGTACACAGAGCTGCTGAAAAAGGGAAATGTGTATCTTTACTCCCTCTAGAGAAATTAAGCAATTGATACAACTTTGTTGCAGTTAGAAACCAAGTAAATATACACCTTAGATGTCACCAAATATCCAGGCTTAAACAAGTATATTCGTTTTAAGTCTTTTCTTTAATTTTGGAAGCATTTGTACATATTACTACATTCAATTTCTATATATTCATATAGATTTAAAAATGTATTAATCTCATGCATCTTTGCTTGTCATCTCTTGGTGTCTGTTTGAGGGCCTTCGACTATTATTCAATCGCATTAGCCGATTCCCCCCCTTTTTTTCCCCAATCCTACTCCCTTCCCCTCATCTTTTCCCCTCCCCCATATACTCATGCTTTGGTTACCCATTGTCTTCTGTTTTGGATCCCTTTACCATCCTCGGGTCCACTTATACAATAATCAGGTCTATTGTCTGGAATCACATTGTTACCATTATATTTTAACCTCGTTATTGGCATATGTGTTTATTAATAAACCCACATTTATATGCATTTTCTAAATGCAATGTATTTTCCAATGTAATTATCAGTATTCTTTACTATTCACCTTTATTATTTACTTTATTAAACATCACTCTACGATTCTCCTCTTTTTTTTTTCACATGCGGCTGGATTTAGAGGTGACAATCTGTATGATTGGGTCGGGTACATGCTATGCGAGCCCTGTTAAATGCATTTCCCTGTCCCATCGATCCATCCCCCCCCCCTCTATCCACCCCCATCTCTCTTCCCCCAGCCGTCCCTGTCTCCCCTCCCCACAGTTTTTTTTTTGTGTGCGGTGGTTCATCCGTTTGGGGTGGTTATATCCATACTAACCAAGGGCCTGTGTCTATGGAGACTAGGCCCGCCCCATCGGCCATCTATCACCCCCTTCCCCATCTCATACCATCTACCTATATTTACTTCGGCCCCTATTGGTGCCTGTTCTATCCCAACACTTCATCTCATTGGATAGTGCTCTGATGTCTCTGCTCACACCCCTTCACACCATGTTGCTGGGGCCGTGTGACGTGATTGACGTCACAATAGGCATTCTGGGCATTGTAGGCCCTGTATGTGGATATTGTGCAGGCGCGGTGGCAGTTTTTCGCCCCCTCCTGGGCTGGTGACGTCACTACACTGATCGGGTGGAGGGTTTAAAAACAGATTGAGCCAGCGGCACATCGCTGGTTCTACAGGGGCACTGCTACTGTTGTTTTTCTATTACACTATTAAAATAAGGTCCCATGGGGAGTACTTAGAATGGTCAGGGGTGGATAGTGGGGTTCCCCAGGGTTCTGTGCTGGGACCAATCCTATTTAATTTGTTCATAAACGACCTGGAGGATGGGATAAATAGTTCAATCTCTGTATTTGCAGACGATACTGAGCTAAGCAGGGCAATAACTTCTCCGCAGGATGTGGAAACCTTGCAAAAAAATCTGAACAAATTAATGGGGTGGGCAACTACATGGCAAATGGGGTTCAATGTAGAAAAATGTAAAATAATGCATTTGGGTGGCAAAAATAGGAATGCAATCTATACACTGGGGGGAGAACCTCTGGGGGTATCTAGGATGGAAAAGGACCTGGGGGTCCTAGTAGATGATAGGCTCAGCAATGATATGCAATGCCAAGCTGCCAACAAAGCAAACTGAATATTGGCATGCATTAAAAAGGGGATCAACTCCAGAGATAAAACGATAATTCTCCTGCTCTACAAGACTCTGGTCCAGCCGCACCTGGAATATGCTGTCCAGTTCTGGGCACCAGCCCTCAGGAAGCATGTACTGGAAATGACGTGAGTACAAAGAAGGGCAACAAAGCTGATAAAGGGTTTGGAGGATGTTAGTTATGAGGAAAGATTGTGAGCACTGAATGTATTCTCTCTGGAGAAGAGACGCTTGAGAGGGGATATGATTTCAATATACATATAGGTATAAAAAGAAAAAATTCACAAAAGGGAGTTTAACAAGACTCAAAGCCACTCAAAATAACAAAAGAGGTTTAACTTTAAATTACGTAGAGTGTTCTTTACTTTAGAGTGGCAAGGATGTGGAATTCCTTTCCACAGGCGGTGGTCTCAGCGAGGGGCATTGATAGTTTCAAGAAATTATTAGACAAGTACTTGAACGACCACAACATACAGGGATATACAATGTAATACTGACATATAATCACACACATAGGTTGGACTTGGACTTGTGTCTTTTTTTTTCAACCTCACCTATTATGTAACTATACAAGCTGGGGACTTCTCACTCCACACTTCCCTTCTTTATCATGCCGTTTTCTTTTCTAATCTTCATTTTCTGTCTTCGCTGCAGGGCTTCTTTGTTTGGATAGTCTATGAGTGTTTGGCTTTCAGTCCAGGCAGACACACTCAAGTTGTCTTGCTCTTTATTCCCCCGAGCTGCTCAGTGACAACTTGATATGTGCATTACCTTGATGGGTAAGTTATAGCCATCATTCATCCTTGCAACCTCTTCATTCAGATCTATCATTCAACATTCTTTTTTGTTTCACTCACTCATCATCTTTCCTTTGTTTTATCCTAGTTATCATGTTTCAGCCATACCCTTAAAAAACAATCTTTTCTCTCATTGATTGAATCATTACTGGTCTTCGTTGGCTGTTCCCATTGGGTAAATTATTGACCTATGAACCAATTGTCTCCATTTAATATTCTCTTTGTCATTGTAGTTTTATTGGTCGCTTCTTGCCCCCTGCAGCCACACTATGGTGGAGTTGGGTTGCCACCCTCGGGCGGACACCTTGCTGACCTTACCAGTGGGCATATCGGGGTAGGTATTGGGATGCTTGGGGTATCAAGGGTGTTGATTTCTTTTATCTGTGGGTGGGGTGGGATCTTGAATACAGATTTGTCAGTTTTCTTTGCCCCAAACATCACACAGCATGTCTCTATTTTTTACTTTTATAGTTTTTATGGAATATTAACTTTATGTTATGTTCCTTTTTTCTTTCTATAGAGCCATCTCTCTAAATATTGGTCACGTCTTATTCTCCTGAGGAAGCCAATGCTTTGGCGAAACATGTAGGGAAGACCTGATCTGCAACTGTACAAAGGCCCATACCATTTTGGCCTCTTATAATTTTGATGAGCTCCTCATTATTAACTTTTATATTTGTCTATATGTATTGTGTGTGCATTTGATACTATGTAATGAAATATATATTTTTTATGATTGCATTTGATTGAGTAATTTTGGTACTGCAATAATACCCATCCTTTTTATCTCCCTTTATTCAATCAACTATTGTGATGAGGTGCCTTATCCAAAACGGACCAATCTGCCACTTTCTCCAATTTTTTTCCCTCTAGAGGAGTTTTAAGGCATTACAATGTTTAATATATGGAAGAAAAGGCACAGGTGAACTTTTATGGTTCCTAAGCTTCTTACCTTACCTTATCCTCACTGCAGGATACCATTTTAAACAGATCCAAACTTGATCATGGCGGGCTGTGTTAGTAAACCGGGTCCCTTTTAATAGGGGTTCCACTCCTTTGGACCTGTATAGCAACCCTCAGGAGCAACTTTAGGTAATGTAGCAAGAAAAGAAAAAAAGTCCTGGTTCCTAGGGTCCAGCCCTCACAGGCAAAACCTCATTCTTCTATGCGGGCCCGGGTACCATACTGTGGCCTCAGTGACTAGGATGGATCCGATTGTGGAGGTTTTTTAAATCCAGCATCAATCCCTCCTGGAGCTCCTCAGAGAACATCTTCACTCGTGACCAACACCTTAAACACTGGTGAAATAAATGAGGTACTCCTGGAAGGAGGATGGGTCATATAGGGGAGATAACTTCTTGTATTGGGAATACCAGTGTCAACACCTGAAGGTGGCCCAAAACCCATTAAGTTTTTACTTAGGCTCTGTGTCCCATGATGTACAATAAAGAAAACATTACAGTCATTGCAACATTTTATGTCACACAGTATTTTTCGCACCAAATTTTCAAACGTGTTTAAAAAAAAAAAAAAAAAAAAACAGTAAAGGTAGCCCACTTTTTTTGTATAATGTGAATGATGATGTTACCCAGAGTAAATAGATACCTACAATGTCACACTTAAAAATTGCGCACACTTGTGGAAAGGCGCCAAATTTTAGTACTTAAAAAAAATCTACATAGACGACATTTTAAATTGGTTACCTGTTTAGAGAGGTCTTGGGCTACACCTCACGTGTGATTTGAACGCTGTTTACATATGTGAGCACGACTTACATATGCGTTTGCTTCTGTGTTTGAGCACAAGGGGACGGGGGTGTTTCATTTTTTTTTCTATTTTCTTTGTACTATTTCTCTTAAAATCTTTTTTTTTATCACTTTTATCCATAATACAAGGAATGTAAACATCCTAAAGGGAATAGTGCATGAAAGGTCCTCTTTATGGGTAAATAAGACGTCAGGCTGAAAAGACAGATTCTAAATAAATAAAAAAACGGTCTCGGCCTTTCCAGCCGTGTTCCCAACATTGTTTACTTCCGCCGGCACAGATGTGACGTCAAATGCCCGGGCCTCCGAGGGTCATAGAGATGACTGGGGAGAGATGACGTCCCCTCCCGCTGCCTGTAAGAATGATCAAATGGCTGAACAGCTGCTATGATTTTTTTTTTTTACGGTGCAGGGAATCGCTGCCCAAAAAAGATATCTGAATGATGCCTGTAGCTGCAAGCATCAGATATCCCCAAAGTTCAGGACATCATATGATGGCCTACAGGCAGGAAATGGTTAAAAGTTAACCATGTCTGAGGCTCGCACTCTTAAAGAAACGTAACTGAAAGTTTGACATGTCATTTATCTCCATGAAGGGCAGGCAATTTTTTATTCATGTATGTTGTCAGATTTCTCCCAGTGTCAGTTTTGCTGTAATATGCTCATGTGAGGATATTCGAACATACAGACATTGGTGGAAGACCATTGGCTGCGGAAACCTTCCCATGGACACGGCAGATCTGTTTGCTCTTTTAAGGATGTTTTTTAAAGCCTCAACAAGGGACTAGCCACTCCATGGCGACTGCATCTAAACGCCTAAGTAAGCAGATCTACGTACATGGGAACGATGGCATAACCATACAAAATTATGGCCCACGGAGCCATGCTAGAGTATGGCTCGGATCATTGGTAGCAGTGGGAATGTGCTCACGGCGTCTGGACACCCCATCACTGTATATCTATTTGAATATATACATGCGTGTGTGATTGTTTTTTTTGACAGAATACAAGTGTCTGATTGGCCGATTCTGAAGCCACCACATTCTTTTGTTTATTCATGTTGACAGTATAAACAAAGGAGTAAAGCATTCAATGGGAGGATTCTGCTGAGCTCAACGTGATACCAGTGTTTGTCTGTGTTACTTGGAAACATAAAAGCCACTTTCCTGACATTAAATGATAGAGCTGCATTTGTGCTTTTAAGCACAAAGAAATTATTTGCTTATAGGGAGAATTTCCCTGACAAAACGATAACTGAAGTTATTATCTCTTTATCTTGTACTCTATTTTAAGCCAAAGATTAAGTAATACACATTTCCACAGTTAAAAATTCCCTATGTTTAATGATCTACATATGCAAGGGTCAAAGTTAACTAGCAAGACCTTTAACCTGTAACATACCTCAGGGTAACCTCAGACTGCTAAACTCACCACTCAGTGAACCTCAATAGCCTATAAACCATGAGTTATCCACTCACAAGTATAAGGGAATACCTATTGAGGTTACCAAAGATGTACTAAGTCAAAGGTCTAAGATAATATGCTTAGGCGTGCATTTCAATAGGTTCAGAATTAAGATGCAAGATGTTGACATATCAGGAAACATCTGTCTGTGGTAAGAGGCACAGGGATAGATAGGACTGGTTACGCAAGAATATGGTCAGTCAGCAGATGCTGAAAAGGCAAAATAACTGTCAGAAGATTGTATTTAACCTTTGACTTACATAATGTCATGAGTTTAAGAAAATTGTTGATGTATGTGTAAAATCCACCCTATGGGCCCCTCACAGGGCAGGGCTTTGTAAATTACCACATAAAAGACGGTCCACTTTCCATTAAACCCTGTAATCAGTTACCACGTACCCACGAGTATGTGTATTTGATTAACCGCCGGCGTTTGGGACCTCCATTGAGCCACTCCAGCCTAGGCTATCCAGGGGAATCTAGAAGACGAACACCTTACAACAAGCACTCCTCACACCTAAGCCCCACCCACCCCCCCAATACTATATACGGTTTTACCTTTATCAATGGAAATCACACAACACAAACTTGTAACTGTTCCAGTGACCTCCCATAGTAGCTCACAGGATTGGTTCTATAAAAGCTACCCCCTCCTTTCCACACAACTTTTTATTCAACACCTATTACCCTAACCTAAATTGGTAAAGTTACCTTAACACCCACCCCCTTTCACTTTTTTTAATTACTCTTTTTTATTATATCTCCCACCAATGTAGCCTACTCGTTGTTAGAAAAGTCACGGAACCTCATCTCAGATAATGTTAATGGACTAAACATACCCGAAAAAAGATCCAAATTCTTGAAAGAACTGAAAAAGGCAAACCCACAAATCGTTTAACTTCAGGAATCACACTTCAAGAATGGAAATATTCCACGCTTAACAGACAATTATTTCACAAATAGTGATGGACCAACTTCCGACGGGACGTTTCGCGAACGTTCGCGGTGGGCCCCATTGACTTCAATGGGAGGCGAACTTTACAAACCTACAGGCCAAATTTGCAGCCACAAAATAATTACTAGCTGTGCACACATAGTCCCACCACATGGCCAATGACGTAACGTTAATTGACGTAAATTCATAACGTTCGCGGCGGGCCCCATTGACTTCAATGGGAGGTGAACTTTACAAACCTACAGGCCAAATTTGCAGCCACAAAATAATTACTAGCTGTGCACACATAGTCCCACCACATGGCCAATGACATAACACATGTATGAGGTGAATCTGGGATCGACAACTACAAGCATTCTTTTTTTATATGTGAAATTCTGAAAATTCAGGACTGTGGAGCGCATAAAGGCAATGGAGGAGAGGGAAGGTCATGGTAGGCAAAGAAGAGGGTGCAGGAGATGATCACCAGCAGCGTGACATACAGCAATGACACCTGCACCGTGATAGAGTGATCTGACACCAGCACCGTGATAGAGAGCACTGACATCAGCAGCGTGACATACAGCAATGACACCTGCACCGTAAGCAGCCTCAGGAGTAAGTCAGCATAGCACAGGGATGGTGGGAGCCCCTCATAATGAGCATAGCACAGGGATGGTGGGAGCCCCTCATAATATGCACAGCAGAGGTACAGCCCCAGGAGTAAGTCAGCACAGCACAGGGATGGTGGGAGCCCCTCATAATGAGCACAGCACAGGGATGGTGGGAGCCCCTCATAATAAGCAGCCCCAGGAGGAAGTCAGCACAGCACAGGGATGGTGGGAGCCCCTCATAATGAGCATAGCACAGGGATGGTGGGAGCCCCTCATAATATGCACAGCAGAGGTACAGCCCCAGGAGGAAGTCAGCACAGCACAGGGATGGTGGGAGCCCCTCATAATGAGCATAGCACAGGGATGGTGGGAGCCCCTCATAATAAGCAGCCCCAGAAGGAAGTCATCACAGCACAGGGATGGTGAACTTTACAAACCTACAGGTCATATTTGCAGCCACAAAATAATTACTAGCTGTGCACACATAGTCCCACCACATGGCCAATGACATAACACATGTATGAGGTGAATCTGGGATCGACAACTACAAGCATTCTTTTTTTATATGTGAAATTCTGACAATTCAGGACTCTTGAGACAATGGAGGCGAGGGAAGGTCAGGGTAGGCAAAGAAGAGGGTACAGGAGATGATCACCAGCACCAGCACCGTGATATACAGCACTGACACCTGTACCGTAAGCAGCCCCAGGAGGAAGTCAGCATAGCACAGGGATGGTGGGAGCCCCTCATAATGAGCATAGCACAGGGATGGTGGGAGCCCCTCATAATATGCACAGCAGAGGGTGTAGAAGAGTAAGGCTGAGTGAGCCACTCAACCAATTCTGGTGCTTCCTTTGACGTAATCGCACGCACCTTCTGCAATTTCCCACTTTGGCTCAAGCCTGTTGCTCCTTCCCTACCCCTACCACCCCTGCGGAAGGACCTGCCTCTTCCTCTGCCTGTCATTTTTTAAATGACCCTGTGACAAAACTCTCTACAGAAGTGCAGTATGTATGTGGAAGAAGGTATATAAAACCCCGTTTCAATCAATTGTTTTTGGGGGCCACTGGTCTATCACACCAGTTACAATACTTTTTTTTGGATTGCGTTTGTCACTCTTTGTAGTATCGCTGCAGAACCGCTCAGCAGTGACAATGCTGGACAGTGGAAACGCACTATACTATGCTTTCTATATGTGCAAGTATTTTATACGTGTATTACACAACTATATACTGCACACCAAATAGTACACCTATACCAGTCCTTAAGGACCTTTGTGGATCTAGTAGGTTGTGATTAGCAGACTGTACCTCACTCAACCCTATATACTCTAGTACGCTATACCTTACCAGTCCTTAGAAGGACCTTTGTGGAACTAGTAGGTTGTGATTAGACTGTACCTCACTCAACCCTATATACTGTAGTACACTATACCTCACCAGTCCTTAGAAGGACCTTTGTGGAACTAGTAGGTTGTGATTAGCAGACTGTACCTCAGTCCCTATACTGATAAAGGACTGCTGCAGAATAGGGCAGCAGTCAGCAGTAGTGCACCTCAACCCTATATATTGTGGACCTATACCAGTCCTTAAGGATTAGCAGACTGTACCTCACTCAACCCTATATACTCTAGTACGCTATACCTTACCAGTCCTTAGAAGGACCTTTGTGGAACTAGTAGGTTGTGATTAGCAGACTGTACCTCAGTCCCTATACTCATAAAGGACTACTGCAGCAGAAGGGCAGCAGTCAAGTATAATATTCTTTCTATATTTGGAAGAAAGAATATTATATGTGTACAAGCCTATTACCATACCAGTCCTGAAAAGGACCTTTGCGGACCTAATAGTAACAGCTACTGATTAAACTGACTGTCCCTCACTGCCACACACAGCTTCCTGCCTGTCCCTATTTAAACTGACAAAACACAGGCTGCTGGAACAATAACTTGAATAGCACTCAAAACTATATCCTGTGCTACTACACCATACCAGTCCTGAAAAGGACTTTTGTGGACCTAATAGTAACAGCTAATGATTAAACTGACTGTCCCTCTCTGCAACACACGGCGTCCTATCTGTCCCTCTCTCAGCCCTGACAAAAGACAATCTGCAGCAACAATGACTTGAATAGCAGTGCCTCAAACCTATATCCTGAACTACACCTATACCATACCAGTCCTTAAAAGAACTTTTGTGGACTTAATAGCTAGCGATTTGGGTCATGCAGTCTCTCCCTGCTCCACACAGCAACCTCTCCCTATAGTGACAGTAGAAAGAATGTAAAATGGCCGCCGGATCGGGTCTATTTATAAGTTAGGGGGAATGTCCAAGTGTCCATGTGCTGTAATGTCTCAATTGGCTGTCATGTACCCCATGATGGATGTGTCATCATAGGTCAAAGTTCTTTTACACAGTAAACACGCAAGTCCGCCGGGCGAACAGCGACAATAGTCCGCGAACCGACCACCGGCCGAACAGTTCGGCCATCCCTATTCACAAATGCCTACCATGCCACCAACCCCTTGGCAAAAACTAAAGGGGTATCAATACTATTATGCAAAAACTCCCCCTTTGTTCCTTCACAGCAACTGGTAGACCCAGACGGTCGTTGCCTATTCTTGAAACAAACCTGGGAAGGCAACCCGGTACCCCTCGCAAATGTTTACTTCCCGAAGAGAGCAGACAACGTTCTGTCAAAAAGTAATGGATGATATAAAATGATATGCAACTGGCTGTATCATCTTAGACCGAAACTTCAATATACCATTAAACCCACTACAGGACATTTCAACTGGGCAAACACATGTTGCATATAAAATACAGAAACGCATCAAAACACTTCTGCAAGCTCTGTCCCTAGTAGACACCTCGAGAACCACCCACCCAACAGATATGGACTTCACCTTCTATTCCTCCCCTCAAAAACGCCATTTAAGAATTGAATTACCATTCATGACCCAAAGAGATCTCAAAACCATATCCAAGGCTGAAATGGGCATATCATCACTTCCGGTCCATGCACCCACATCTTTAAAACCACTGACACCAAAAACCTCAACTTTTAACTGGAGACTAAACACAGCCCTACTAACTGACCACACAATCAGAAACAAAAAATCCAAAAAGACGTATCAGACACAATAAAAACGACTTTGAAATTAACTCAAACACAGATACTACCCCCTTAAACATATGGGAAGCCCATAAAAGTGTCAGAGGTGAACTCATAAAATGGGGCGTGAGAAAAAAGAAAGGAGAGAGCAAAGTCTCGGAATTAACTATCAAGCTTAGCTAGAATCGCAACAAACAATCCCTATCCACTAAAAAGGAAACAGAGCTTATTCAATGCAGAAAATCCCTACAACAAATTCTAGACTTAAAAACTAAGATCGCTTTAAAAAAAAACTTCTATGAACATGGAGACAAAAGGCTAGAAATATTAAGTCAGAGCCCTTAAAGATGCAAAAGCCTCTGGACACATACAGTACATGCTATCCGCAACTCCAAAGGAGTACCAGAAAACAATCCAGAAAAAATAGCAGCCCTGTTTCACACATTTTACTCCAAACTCTACAATCTTCAACCACAAACCCTCACATCTAACAGCTACTAAAGACGACATAGTTCAGGAATTCCTATTAAACAGTAAAATACCTTCACTTCCAAAAGAAAACACAGAAGTAGAAAAACCTATTACCTTAAATCAGGGGTCAAGTTCTGGGGAAAAAAGTGTGGGAACTCCCACCTAAGATCCACTACCCCACCAAAAAAAAAAGAAAAAATGATACGCTCATATGCACGAACGCATCAAAAGTGGTATTTTTCATCCAATTTTCGTATTGTGTGTATGAAGCTTAACTGTTAGTACCTAAAAACAAAAACAAAAAATCCTCAATAAACATAAATACGGTAATTCTCTGAATAATCAGCTTACATGTGAATGTGAACATCATGTTCTGATCTTTATTGGGGAATGTTATTTTGTATATAGAGTATTAATGTGGTGAGGTTACACTTTTCATTTAACAGAGTTTGGATAACACAGGGTTAAACGGAAAGGTCATAAATTAACTGCACATTATCTGGACAGAATGCTTGGGGAGATAGTGATGTGTTCCTGCTTAGGAGATGTACGTTAGTTTGGGGGCCTGCAAACTCTGCAGGGCTCCAACACACACTAGCTGCTATTCCAACCCTTCACATATTTCCACATAAACTTCCCTCCTGGCATTAAACTTTGCCAGGTATTGTGCTCAGCTTACCACCCCAAACTGATGTTCCTCCCTCAGCTCACCTCTCTCCCTGCATGTCCTGTGAGCAGAATAGCTGTGCTCCTCCTCTGGGTTCTCTCATCATATGGCACTAGATAGAGCAGGGGGGATTCAGCGGGAACACAGAGCAAGTATGCAGGAGACGGGGGGGGGGGGGGGGGGGTCGGCGGATGACATGACAGAAAATCAGGAGGGGCCAGCAGGGAGGATAGCATTACGAGAGGTCTGACTAAATACAATCTCTTAGCAGCAGGGACCTGATCTACCCATCAGCTAGCTGGGATTGACAGGTAGATCAAAGCGGAAGCTGTCATGGGGCCCACTACTGGCAATGCCTGAATGTTCAGGTGGGTGGCACTTACTATTGCGAGCTGTGTCGGCGGCTGCTGGTGTAGCACCTGCCACACAGCTCGCATACTTCAAAGTCTTGCAGAACGCGGATGCTAACGAGAACTGAGTTCCTGTCGTAGAAAAAAGTACAGGAACTCCGTTCCTATGCGTTCCCGCAGGACTTGAGCCCTGCCTCAAGTAAACTAATTACTATCTGGCATCACAGACTTAAAACCAGGGTCCACACAAAATGTACATCCCATTATTACAAAATCTATGCCCACCTCCTCTCCAAACATTTATTGGCAGCTTTTAACTCTCTAATAAAAAAATTAAATAAAACCCCTCCAGATCCTTCCTCATGCCCTATATATCAGTTATTCCGACGCCCGAGAAAGATTACAGACTGTTCAAATTTCAGAGCCATTTCCTTACTTAATGCGGATGTAAAACTATTAGCAAAAATATTAGCTAACAGAATAAGACCCCTTTTTCCAAAATTACAGGACCATAACAAGTAGGCTTAATGCTGGGCCGTGAGGTCAGGGACAACATAATTAAGGCACTAAAGTTGACACCATGCTAAAAACTAAAGGCCCTTTGTTATCTACAGATGCTGAAAAGACCTTTGATCGAGTTTCATAGGATTATAGGTTTACCACATACATTGGAATGGGGAATAACAGGATGACCTGGATCAAAGCACTCTACCAAAACCCACTAGCTAAAAATCAATGACATCTTCTCAGACCCAATCAATATTAGAAACAGGACTAGACAGGGATGCCCACTTCCCCCTCTCCTTTTTATACTAATAGGGATGAGCTTCGGCTGTTCAATCGTTAGACGAAGATCAAACATTATGAGGATGTTCACACCAAATTCGAGTGGCACGTCGCGCCCCATAATGCACTGCGTCATCGCAGTGCATTGCTGGCTGATGATTGGCTAAGCATACACTTTGGCCAATCACAGCACCGTAAGCAAAGAAAGCCATAATTGGCCAAAGGCAGGGTGCCTTTGACCATTAATTGCTCAGGGGGTTAAGTCTATGGCCCACACTATATAAGGCTGCCTGCACATCGGCCTTGTGTAGCGTGTTGCTGGCGGAGAGAGAGTTGTAAGTTGTTAATTTACTTTGAGCAGGCAGTTTATTCAGTTAGCTAGATCTCACTGCAGACCATTCCTGCTGTACTGTTTCTAATCTACTTCAGGCAGGCAGTTGATTCAGTTAGCTGCAGTGTATTTTGTAATATATATATATATATATATATATCTGTGTGCTTTTTGCTAATCCAATTTTACAGCATGTCTGGAAGGCCACCAAGGAAAGGCAGATGCTCAGAGGCCACTAAAAGAGGGCAAGCAGGCTCTGTGTCTACAGCTAGCAGTGCTGGTCGTGGATATGGTGCATCCTCAGCATGTGGCCGTGGGGCACACTAGTCTTTTTTTCCGGCAACTGGCTGTGTTGAGCCGAAACATGCAGAAGAGTTGGTAGAGTGGATGAAAAAGCCACCCTCATCCTCCGTCACCCAGGCTAAAAGAAGTATGGCTGCCAATGCAGCTGCCAAAGTGGCCTATTCTATTGGCTCAATGCCATTAGTCACTTCTTCCCTAGCCCCACCATCAAGTCCTGAGGAGTCCCCCGAAACTGTTTGACCACAGCATCGGGTACATGCTACAAGAGGATGTGCAACATCTTGAAGGCTCTGATGAAGGCAGTAACGTGAGCTCAGAGAGAGGGGGTGCCCAAGAAGGACAAGAAACTGGCAGTCGTGTTTCCCCAGCTGTAGTATACTGCCAGGTTTTCTCCAGTGGCGAGGAGGGATGAAGAGGTCACGGACTAAGTGGGTGCCTGATAGATGAGAGAAGGCCTCTTCCTGTGCAGATTTATCCTTGGAACCAGCGGTGCTCCGTAGGCATTCTAGGGGCTACGCAAGATGCCGTGCTTGAGTTGGTCTGCTTAGGGGACATGAGCCACACTGGGGCAGAGATTCTGGCAGCTCTGCAGGGCCAGGCTCAGAGGTGGTTGACGCCATGCCTGCTTCAGCCAGAAATGGTGGTTTATGATAATAGCACCAACCTCCTCTCCACCCTCCGACAGGGACACTCGACCCATGTTGTCCCACCGCTGACAAAAGTCCCAATCAGACGTAACGTACGTACGGGGGGGGGGGGGAGGAGCTACCTGCGGACGTCACCCACTGTGTCTAGTCTTTGCAGTGTGCCTGGCTGTTTATGCCGCCACAGTGGCATCTTGCGGCGGTTGAAGTTATAACTATACAGACATTATACACAGTACATGTATCTATTTTGGACTGTTATTACGATTTTAAACTTTATTGAACTTTTTATTGAATTTAAATAAAACGATCTCTGATTTTGCTACACTTAGATCGTTTTTTACTTATTTTTTATTTTATTTTTTTAATTCCTCCGACTGGGGCTTTCTTTACATTGGAGCCATTTTCTGCATATTTACATCTGGATTGATATTATGCATACACCTGAAGTTGGTCACAGCTGATGATTGAGGCTTGTGGAGGATCATAATTGGAGACTGCCTTGTCCATGCCTGGGAAGCATAGCAGTTTGGTTTCTGCATACCACATGTGTGAATCTGCCTGTTTGACCATTTGAATACTCAGTGGTCCATCCCAGCTGGTAAGAATATACTAATACTGGTGGAAGAGAAGAGTTTCCTCACTACGTGGTGTTTTTTCTGCTATATTTTCCCTGATGCTACACAATATGTGATCATTTTTGTATATTATTGTTCTATTGAGGTGTTTTGTGTATTGCTCCTTTGGGTGTTCAGCTTGCAATTTTTGTATTGGTATATATGTGCACTGATTGTTTTTTCCATTTAATAACAGGGGAGCGTAATCACAATTTTTGATCTAATAATTCACAGCAAGGCTAGTTCCTGCACTCAACAGAATCTGTGAGGGGTTACAGTGTTGTGGAACCACCACCACTGCCTAAGCCCACGTTCCTGCTCCCATCAAAAGTAACTGTGAGGGCTTACAGTGTTGTGGCACCACCACCAAAGATCCAATTTTTCTGCAGAGTATATAGGGCAGGCCGTATAGTAAATACAGGCGTCCCCTACTTTCAAACATTCGATTTACAAACGACTCCTACTTACAAACGGAAGGAGACAACAGGAAGTGAGAGGAAATCTACCCCTAGGAAGGGAAATTCTCTCCTGTAAGAGTTAATAAGGGGAAAAAGGTGTTTCCACGGATGCTTTATCACCAATCCTTGTTTCCCAGAAACCCCAAATTTACTAAATCCAATTGTCATTGGGACAGAAAGTGAGGTGAAATCTTCTGAACAGGGGCAAAGACCGCAAAACAAATGTTACATGGGTGATGATAATCCTTTTCCCTATGTTATCCAAACAAGCTTAAAAATAGATTTTTTTGGCTGGAGCTACACTTAAAAAACGTACCTGTTCCAAATTACAAACAGATTCAACTTAACAAACCTACAGTCCCTATTTTGTTTGTAACTCGGGGACTGCCTGTATACTGCTGTTCAGAGTATATAGTGCCTAGGAGCCCCACGCCTTTTCTTTTTTTAATTTGGGTGCGGGGTACCCCTTAATATCCATACAAAACCCAAAGGGCCTGGTAATGGGCTGGGGGATTAACCATGCTGTTTTTCTCAATTTTTATCCATACTGCCGGGACCCAACATTACATTACAGCCGCAAGCAGTTTTAAATGTCTTATTCCTTTAGAAATGTCATTTTGTGCAAGGACTGTTCGAAACAAGGGGAAACGTGCCACTTTACAGGCATACCATAGACACGCCCAGGTACGATATTTAAAGGAATATTTCATTTTTATTTTTTCACTTTAAGCATCATTAAAATCACTGCTCCCGGAAAAACGTCTGTTTTTAAAATTTTCTTTTGCATTGATACATGCCTGGGTCCCCTAACCATTTTTAGGACAATAACGTGCATATTAGCCTTTAAAATTCACACTTTTGATTTCTCCTGTTCGAGTCCCATAGACTAATGGTGTACGAATGTTCGTGCAAACTTTCAGTCCGTTCACATGTTCTGGATCCGAACCAGGTGGTGTTCGGATCATCCCAACATACTAGAATGCTAAATCTAGAAAAAGTGATACATGGCTTACAATTCAAGAAGAATACAAATCTGCTGCATACTCAGATGACTTATTATTCATCCTCTCCCAACCCCACATTTACATCCCCAACCTAAATAAAATCTTTAAAACCTTCAGCTACATTTCAAACTTCAATATAAATTTTAGCAAATCTGAAGCCCTTAATCTTACTCTACCGTTTGATGAACTCAATTCAACACAATTAATTTGTCTGCATAAATGGGAACATAAAACCCTTAAATATCTGGGAATTAAACCAACACCAGAAATTAACTACCAATTTGAAGCAAATTTCTAACCCCTAATAAAGAGCATAAAAATAGATCTTAAGAAATAGACTTCCAAACTCTTCTCCTGGTTTGGGAGAGCGGCGATTATAACCACTTAAGGACCGCCGTATTGCCATTGTACGTCATCACAATGGCACAGGCAGGCACAAGCACGTAGATGTACGTGCCTGCCTTCCAGCGGGTGGGGGGTCCGATCGGACCCCCTCCCGCTGGATACGGCGGTCCGTTTCCCTCCAGGAGCGATCCGTGATGAGGGGATGGCCGTTGGTTTCTGGCCACCCCCTCTGGATCACTCCTGACCAATGACGTACTTCCTCCCACTGTGTATTGTTTACACAGGAAGGATGAAGTGATGTCATTCTCCTCGGGGCGGTCTTTTTGACCGGACTATGAGGAGAAGACACAAAGTAAGTGCACCAAAACACTACACTGACACATAGGTACACAACCCCCCCCCCCCAGTCACAGTGTCACTGATTGCATTGATCATTTCTTTACTGATCAATGCATTCAGTGTCAGTTGCAACAGTTAAAACTGTCAGGGCAGTTAGTGTTAGGTCCAGGGTAGCCCCCTATCACCCCCCAATAAAGATTTAACCCCCTGATTGCCCCTAAAGTTAACCCTTTCACCCCCTTTTGCCAGTGTCACTAAGCGATCATTTTTCTGATCGCTGCATCAGTGTCGCTACTGTCGCTAGGTAGCTAGTTATTTTTTTAGGTTCACCGCCAGGTTTTTATATCGCTAGGTACCCCGATATACTACCCAATAATGGTTTTGACCCCCTGATTGCTCCTAGTTAACCCTTTCACCCCCTTTTGCCAGTGTCACTAAGCGATCATTTTTCTGATCGCTGCATTAGTGTCGCTACTGTCGCTAGGTAGCTAGTTATTTTTTTAGGTTCACCGCCAGGTTTTTATATCGCTAGGTACCCCGATATACTACCCAATAATGGTTTTAACCCCCTGATTGCTCCTAGTTAACCCTTTCATCCCCTTTTGCCAGTGTCACTAAGCGATCATTTTTCTGATCGCTGCATCAGTGTTGTTACTGTCGCTAGGTAGCTAGTTATTTTTTTAGGTTCACCGCCAGGTTTTTATATCGCTAGGTACCCCGATATACTACCCAATAATGGTTTTAACCCCCTGATTGCCCCTAGTTAACCCTTTCACCAGCGATCACAGTATAAGTGTCACTGGTGACGCTGGTTAGCCAGTTAGTTATTTAGGTTCCCCGTCAGGTTTTTATATAGTGCCAGGGACCCCCATATACTACCTAATAAAAATTTGAACCCCCTGATTGCCCCTAGTTAACCCTTTCACCACTGATCACCGTATAAGTGTTACGGGTGACTCTGGTTAGTTTGCTTTTTATAGCATCGGGGCACCCACCATTTATTACCCAATAAAGGTTTAATCCCCTGATCACCCAGCGGGTGATATCAATTAGGTTTTAGGGTCAGGGTCTGCGTCGCCCCAGGCAGCGCTAGGTTAGTGCCAGTACCGCTAACACCCACACGCAAAGCATAAACCTCCTGTAGTGGTATAGAATCTGAACAGATCAATATCTGATCTGATCAGATCTATACTAGCGTCCCCAGCAGTTCAGGGTTCCAAAAAAACGCATTGTTAGCGGGATCAGCCCAGATACCTGCTAGCACCTGCGTTTTGCCCCTCTGCCCAGCCCACCCAAGTGCAGTATCGATCGATCACTGTCACTTACAAAACACTAAACACATAACTGCAGCGATCGCAGAGTCAGGCCTGATCCCTGCGATCGCTAACAGTTTTTTTGGTAGCATTTTATATTTAAATCCGGAAGGCAGTGCTTGGTTTTTGGGGTCCCGTACATGGCTAGGCTCCCAAAAAGTCCCCCACATGTGGTATCCCCGTACTCGGGAGAAGCAGCAGAATTTATTTTGGGGTGTAATTTGACTTATGCCCATAGCATGTGTGAGCAATATATCATTTAGTGACAACTTTGTGCAAAAAAAAAAAGTTTGTAATATTCCCCCAACTTGTGGCAAAATATAAAATATTCCATGGACTCAACATGCCTCTCAGTAAATAGCTTGCGGTGTCTACTTTCCAAAATAGGGTCATTTTGGGGGGTTTTGTGCTATTTTGGCATTTTATGGCCTTCTAAACTGTGATAGGTAGTGAGGAGTCAAATCAAAAATTTGCACCCTTAGAAATCCTGAAGGTGGTAATTGGTTTTCGGGGTGCCGTGCGCGACTAGACTCCCAAAAAGTCCCACACATGTGGTATCCCCATACTCGGGAGAAGTAGCGGAATATATTTTGGGGTGCAATTCCACATATAACCATGGCATGTGTGAGCAATATATCATTTAGTGACAACTTTTTGTAAAAAAAAATGTATTTTTTATTTTTTGTCATTATTCAATCCCTTGGGACAAAAAAAAAATATTCAATGGTCTCAACATGGCCCTCAGCAAATAGCTTGGGGTGTCTACTTTCCAAAATGGGGTCATTTGGGGGGGTTTTGTGCCATCTTGACATTTTATAGCCTTCAAAACTGTGATAGGTAGTGATAGGTAGTGAGGAGTAAAATAAAAAATGTATGCCCTTAGAAATCCTGAAGGGGGTGCTTGGATTTCGGGGTCCCATACGCGGCTAGGCTCCCAAAAAGTCCCACACATGTGGTATCCCTGTACTCAGGAGAAGCAGCAGAATGTATTTTGGGGTGCAATTCCATATATAACCATGGCATGTGTGAGCAATATATCATTTAGTGACAACTTTTTGTAAATTTTTTATTTTTTTTTGTCATTATTCAATCCCTTAGGACAAAAAAAATAAATATTCAATGGGCTCAACATACCCATCAGCAATTTCCTTGGGGTGTCTACTTTCCAAAATGGGGTCATGGGGGGGGGGTTTGTACTGCCCTGCCATTTTAGCACCTCAGGAAATGAGATAGGCAGTCATAAACGAAAAGCTGTGTAAATTCCAGAAAATGTTCTCTAGTTTGTAGACGCTATAACTTTTGCGCAAACCAAAAAATATACGCTTATTGACATTTTTTTTACTAAAGACATGTGGCTGAATAAATTTTGCCCTCAATGTATGACTAAAATTTAGTTTATTCGATTTTTCTTATAACAAAAAGAAGAAAATATATTTTTTTTCAAAATTTTCGTTCTCTTTCCATTTATATCGCAAAAAATAAAAATCGCAGAGGCAATCAAATACCATCAAAGGAAAGCTCTATTTGTGGGAAGAAAAGGACGCAAATTTCGTTTGGGTGCAATATTGCATGACCGCGCAATTACCAGTTAAAGCAGCGCAGTGCGAAATTGGAAAAAGACCTCTGGTCCTTAAGGTGTTTATTGGTCCGGGGCTGAAGTGGTTAAAGACAATGCTACCATTGTATTTTTTAATGCCCTACCAATCCAAATCTCAAACTTATTATTTAAACAATTAACAAGGATACAACGAAATTTTGTCTGGGCAAACAAAAAACCCAGGATCAACCTCCATCTGCTCACCCTCACCAAACCAAAAAGGAGAAATGGGTCTACCCAATTAAAAAAACATATCACCAGGCCACACAAATCACTTGAATAACATATTGGCATTGTCATTCTAGCAACAAAGACTGAGTGAAACTAGAAATATCAAGCACCCCACAAAATTTACTATACTTTCCATGAACCCTTAATTCCAAACTACCTAAAACCATGAATCAACATCCGTTAATGAGAACAACCTTAGAAACATTTCATAAAACAGCCTCGTCCCACAAACCTCGCCACCATATCGGGAACTCTAACACCCATTACTGACAACCCTGACTTTCCACCAGGTACGAACAATAGAAAACCCCAAAACCCAAACACAGCAGATCACTCCTAGCATTCCATTGCTTTCGAAAAGGTAAAATAAAATCATACAACTCGCTTCTAGAACAAGTTAAAGGAACACTTTCTGGTTACTGGTTTTATGTACAATTGCATGATTTCCTGCAAAACAACCAACATAGAGCTTCCTATTGCAACCCCATGACACCACTTGAGATGATTTGCTACAAAAGGACACCTGTCCACAAAATGGCTTCATTAGCTTACTCTTGGCTAATTCATGAAGATCAAAAAGAAAATAATAAGCATAAATAAGCATGGGGACTTGAACTTAAAATCTCAGATGCTCAATGGAAAAGAGCTTGCATCTTTGCCCATAAGTGCTTGCTAAGCACAAAAATTAAGGAAATCACATACAAAATCCTCAAACAATGGTTTATTACTCCACAGAAAACCAGGTGGTGGCCCTCATCAACTTCGGACACTTGTGGAGATGCTGCTCAAATACAGGCACATTTTTACACGTGATGGATCTGTCCCTCAATCCCTGATTTTTGGCAACAAAGCATACGCTGGATTACACCAATTACTGAAACTTCACTGGTCTTAGATGCTACAGCTTGCGTATTACACATAAACTCTAACTCACTAAGGAAATACAAGAGATCGCCTACTAGGCATCTTCTAAACGCAGCTAAGGCACTTATCCCAATCTATTGGAAAGCCATGTATGTCGTAACAGCCGAGGACTGGTTTGCAAAGGTCAATACTGTATATAATATGGAAGAAACTCTTGCAATGCAAAAATGATCTACTGTTAAATTTCATAAGCTGTGGAAACACTGGTGGCTATTTACTCGATCTGATGGGTTGGCAAACGCTAATGAATAAATAACTTCTAATACTCCCAAACTATGCTCAACTGAAACAAATCTAACCCAGAAAATAACGCCTATACAAAACATTTTCACTATTTGTTTTCCATGGAAGCATCCAATTGTCTTTATAACAATAACCACCTAAGGACCGAGCCTCTTTCTGAGATTTGTTGTTTACAAGTTAAAACTTTTTTTTGCTAGAAAATTACTTATTTATATACTTTTTTTCCACCCTACAGAACAAAATGGTGGTTGTTGCAATACTTTGTCACATCGTATTTGTGCAGCGGTCTTACAAGCGCACTTTTTTTGGGAAAAAATACACTTTAATTAAAAAATAAAACAGTAACGTTAGCCCAATTTTTTTATATTGTAAAAGATAACCGAGTAAATTGATACCCAACATGTCACAGATCTAAATTGCGCCCGCTCGTGGAATGGCGACAAACTTTTACCCTTAAAAATCTCCATAGGCAATGTGTAAAAAAAAAAAAAATTTACAGGTTGCATGTTTTGAGTTGCATGTTTTGACAGAGAAGATATAGGGCTCTGCCAATCATGGCGATACCTCACGTGTGTGGCTTGAACACCGTTTTCATATGCGTGCGCTACTCACGCATGCGTTCGCTTCTGCATGCGAGCTCAGAGGGGAAAACATTTTTTTTCATAGTTACATAGTAGGTGAGGTTGAAAAAAGACACAAGTCCATCAAGTCCAACATATGTGTGTGATTATATGTCAGTATTACATTTTATATCCCGGTATGTTGCGGTTGTTCAGGTGGTTATCTAATAGTTTCTTAAAACTATCAACGCCCCCCGCTGAGACCACGGCCTGTGGAAGGGAATTTTACATCCTTGCCTCTCTTACAGTAAAGAACCCTCTACGTAGTTTAAGGTTATACCTTTCTTCTAATTTTATTGAGTGGCCACAAGTCTTGTTAAACTCCCTTTTGCGAAAAAGTTTTATCCCTAGTGTGGGGTCACCAGTATGGTATTTGTATATTGAAATCATATCCCCTCTCAAGAGTCTCTTCTCCAGAGAGAGTAAGTTCAGTGCTCGCAACCTTTCCTCATATCTAATATCCTCCAGACCCTTTATTAGCTTTGTTGCCCTTCTTTGTACTCGTTCCATTTCCAGTACATCCTTCCTGAGGACTGGTGCCCAGAACTGGACAGCATACTCCAGGTGCGCCCGGACCAGAGTCTTGTAGAGTGGGAGAATTATCGTTTTATTGCTGGAGTTGATCCCCTTTTTAATGCATGCCAATATTCTGTTTGCTTTGTTATCAGCAGCTTGGCATTGCATGCCATTACTGAGCCTATCATCTAAGACCCCCGAGGTCCTCTTCCATCCTAGATTCCCCCAGAGGTTCTACCCCCAGTGTATAGATTGCATTCATATTTTTGCCACCCAAATGCATTATTTTACATGTTTCTACATTGAACCTCATTTGCCATGTAGTTGCACACCCCATTAACCACTTACAGACCGGACCATTTTGCTCATCAAAGACCAGGCCACTTTTTGCGATTCGGCACTGCTTCGCTTTAACTGACAATTGCGCGGCCGTGCAACGTGGCTCCCAAACAAAATTGACGTCCTTTTTTTCCCACAAATAGAGCTTTCTTTAGGTGGTATTTGATCACTCCTGCGGTTTTTATTTTTTGCGCTATAAAACAAAAATAGAGTGATAATAAACGCATTATTTTTTACTTTTTGTTATAATAAATATCCCCCAAAAATATATAAAAAAAAAAATTCTCCCTCAGTTTAGGCCGATACGTATTCTTCTACATATTTTTGGTAAAAAAAAAAAAAAATCGCAATAAGCGATTATTGATTGGTTTGCGCAAAAGTTATAGTGTTTACAAAATAGGGATAGTTTTATGGCATTTTTATTATTTATTTTTTTACTAGTAATGGCGGCGATCAGCGATTTTTATTGCGACTGCGACATTGTGGCGGACACATCGGACATTTTTGACACATTTTTGGGACTATTGTCATTTATACAGTAATCACTGCTATATAAATGCAGTGATTCCTGTGTAAATGACACTGGCAATTAAGGGGTTAACCAGTGGGTGGCAGTGTAGGGGTTAAGTGTTCCTAGGGGTGTGTTACTGTGTGGGGGTTGGGCTTTCATTTAGTGAACACTGATCTCTGCTCCAATCACATGGAACAGAGATCAGCGTCACTAGCTGCTAGGCAGAATGGAGAAATGCTGTTTACATGGCATTTCCTCCATTCAGCCGTCCCGTGAGACGATCGCGGGACCTGCGACCGGACTCAAGGGGGTCCCGACCGGCACGCGAGCGTGCAGCCGGCGGCGGCGTGCTCACAATGGCAGGGCGGCATTGAAGATCGGACGTACCTGTACGCCAATATGCCTGCCCGTGCCATTCTGCCGACGTACATCGGCGTGCGCTGGTCGGGAACCGGTTAATTTGTTCAGATCTTTTTGCAAGGTTTTCACATCCTGCGGAGAAGTTATTGCCCTGCTTAGCTTAGTATCATACACAAATACATACAGAAATACAGAGATTGAGAACCCCATCCTCCAAGTCGTTTATGAACAAATTAAATAGGATTGGTCCCAGCACAGAACCCACACCTGACCATTCCGAGTACTCCCCATTTATCACCACCCTCTGAACTCGTCCTTGTAGCCAGTTTTCAACCCATGTACTCACCTTATGGTCCATGCCAAAGGACCTTATTTTGTACAGTAAACGTTTATGGGGGACTGTGTCAAATGCTTTAGCAAAATCAAGATACACCACGTCTACGGGCCTTCCTTTAACTGGCAACTCACCTCCTCATAGAAGGTTAGTAGATTGGTTTGGCAAGAATGATTCTTCATGAATCCATGCTGATTACTGCTAATGATACCATTCTCATTACTAAGATCTTGTATATAGTTCCTTATTTCCTCCAAGAGTTTACATACTATTGATGTTAGGCTAACTGGTCTGTAATTCCCAGGGATGTATTTTGGGCTCTTTTTAAATATTGGTGCTAGATTGGCTTTTCTCCAATCAGCTGGTACCATTCCAGTCAGTAAAAATTAGGAACAATGGTCTGGCAATTACTTGACCGAGTTCCCCAAGTACCCTCGGGTGCAAGCCATCCGGTCCCGGTGATTTATTAGTGTTAAGTTTCCTAAGTCTAATTTTAATGCTGTCCTCTGTTAATCATGGAGGTGCTTCCTGTGATGAGTCATGAGGATAAACCCTGCAGTTTTGGTTACTGAAGCCCCCCGTTTCCCTCGTGAAGACTGAGGAGAAGAATAAAATCAATAACTTTGCCATCTCCCCATCCTTTTCTTATTTTACCTTTTATTTTTACAATGTTCTTTAACCACTTTCCGCCCAGCCTATAGCAAAATCACAGCCGGGCGGTGGTTCAGTTATCCTGACTGGGCATCATATGAAATCCTTCAGGATAAAAGCCCCCGTGCGCCTGTGGGGGTATGCATCTCGGCAGTACGTTGTGTCAGTCTGACACACCGCTACACTGATCTTGGTAAAGAGCCTCCGACTGAGGCTCTTTTCCATGTCCAATCACGGCTGATCCCGGTGTAAACAGGGAAAGCCGTTGAATGGCTTTTCCCCACTAGTGTCTGACAGACACGAGGAGAGCCGAGCGGCAGCTCTCCTGACAGGGGAGGTCTGCACTTTTTATCAGCACAGCCCCCCCTCAGATGCCCACACTGAACAACCAGGGAAGCCGCCAGGACAACCACCAGGGAAGGGGGCAACATGTGGATGGCCAAGTATGTACCCCATGGCCATCCACATGTGCAAATGAATGCCCAATCTGTGCCAATCAGTTCTGTCAGCACTGGCTGGCACCATTAACAATATACATCAGTGATGCCCAGCAATGCCACCCATCAGTGTCATCAGTGCCCATCGGAGGCACATATCCGTGTCACCTATCAGTGCCATCTATGAGTGCCCATAAGTGCTGCCTATGTGTGCCCATCAGTACAGCCATATCAGTGCCCGTCATTGAAGAAGACATACTTATTTACAAAATTTTAACAGAAACAAAAGAGAAACTTTTTTTTTCAAAATTATTTTTGTTGTGCAAAAAATAAAAATCGCAGAGCTGCTCAAATACCAACAAAAGAAAGCTCTATTTGTTGGAACAAAATGATAAAAAAAAATTGCTTGGGTACAGTGTTGTATGACCGCACGATAGTCATTCAAATTGCTACAGCGCTGAAAGCTGAAAATTGGCTTGGGCAGGAAGGTGTCCAAGTCCCTGGTATTGAAGTGATTAAAAAAAAAATTGTCACTTTTATTCCTATTACCAGGGATGTAAACATCCCTGGTAATAGAAAAAAAAAGCCATGACAGGACCTTTAAATATGAGATCTGGGGTCAAAACGAGCTATGGGCGGAAGTGATGTTTTAACGTCGCTTCCGCCCTGCAATGGCATGGAGACAGGTGGAAACCATCTTCCCCTCCCTCGTCTCCATACACAGGAAGGAGAAGAATCTGAACGCCTCTGTCGCTACCGACGGCTCCGGTAAGCGGCGGAGGGCAACCCTCTACTGCCGCCAATAAAAGTGATCTTGTGGCAAATCTGCCGCAGAGACCACTATTATCGGAAACCGGATCACCCGCTGAAAAAGAGGATACCGGAGTTATGGCAGCTAGCTGCTGTCATAACAAAGATATTCATCTTCACAGTTGGGACATATATCGGTGTGCGGCGGTCCGGATGTGGTTAAACCATATACTCCCATGAACAGGCCATACCCTCTCCTTTTAATTTAAGGCCCCTTTCACACTGGGGCAGTGCGAGCACTATTCAGCCGCTAGCAGGGCAGTTTTAACCCCTGCTAGTGACCAAAAAAGGGATAAAAATCGCCTGCAAAGCGCCACTTCAGCGGTGCTTTGCCAGTGGTATAGCCGCGCTGCCCCATTGATTTCAATGGGCGGGAGCGTTGAAGGAGCGAATGTGTATCACCATGGTACTCCAAACTAAAGGATTGGCCATTTACCGAATATAAATGTGAAAAAAGAACTGCGCTAAAAAACAAAAAAAACAATATGTTAAAATATAAAAAAGCTGCCAACACTCAAAGTCCAAAATTCACATGTAGCAAAATAGTGTAGCGCTAATTCATCTAGAACAAATATTGATATACTCAAACTGTGATAATAAAATCAGAAAGCGACACCTGTGGAACTCAAATTTCCAGAAGTTTTGAAAATATACATATGAAGTCTTTATAAGGTATCACCTATACAAACACAATATGATCAACAGTCCCACAGATCAGATAGTCCAAATCAGGTGATGAATACCCCAATAGACAGGATGGTATAATCACACTGGATCTTGGGTGAAGCTCAAAGGGATGGAAATCATATAGAAAGATGTAACACCCTTACTAGCTGTGTTGGATACAAATATCATATGGCAATGTATCATCCGAGCTTGTAGCGCTACAAACACTAGCCCAAGCAAAAAGGAGACCAGGCTGGATCCGGACAGTCAAGGCTGAGGGACACCCATCAAAAAGGCGGCACATATCCACACCAGTAATCTTGCGATGGAATAAATCCACAGGGATCCAATACGATGCACCCAAATGGCTCAGTATAAATCCAATACAGTATGGAAAATATGAAAAAATGTAAAAGAACTCAGATGGTTTAGTTCAAAACAGACTAAAACTTTATTTACATCATGCATATAAACAGATGTGACAAAAAAGGTAATCATATAAAAATATATATAAAAGCAATGTGGGAAGCACAAGATAAGCTTACTTGATGCGTTTCGACACAATAGGTCATCGTCTGGGGTATATCTCAAACCCCCCCCCCCCACATTGCCAAAGTATTTATAAACTCAAAGAATCATGGGAAATAATTAAGAAGCCCCTCCCCTTAGAGGGCATAACAGGAAGTGAGGACACTAAATTTACAAAAAATAAGAGAATGCGGGTCGGATTAGCCCACACAAACCCTTCATGTACATAATCAATATATTAAAAAAGAAAATATATACAATGCACATGAATACAATATACATTCATAGACACACTGTCCAATCGCAAATTATAACTAAT
The DNA here is from genome assembly GCF_037356315.1 of Lithobates pipiens. Taxonomy (NCBI): domain Eukaryota; kingdom Metazoa; phylum Chordata; class Amphibia; order Anura; family Ranidae; genus Lithobates; species Lithobates pipiens. Next base: position 1,495,325 of record NW_027507872.1, on the reverse strand, counting down.
GAAGCTAATTATTTTTGAGATCAAATATGTGACCCGATGAGGGCCAATCAGATAGGTCAGTGGAAATCACTACTCAAAAAGCTGAAACATGGCGGCTCATATACAAACCCCATATGAATTCCAGCCAGACAAAACCAACATGGCCACCAGACGTGGCCAGAGCTGTAAGGGCATATCCTGGGCGTGTAATACGTGCCCTCACCTCCCCACACGGAAGTGCAGCACCATCGCAATGCCCCAGGACAGCCCCGCTCGTACACAAATCCATTCCTCCAATTAGAGCGCAAGACATGCAGCACGTCATCACGGGGACCACGTCTACGTCCTTATACCATGACGTCATCATGATGGCGACGCGGCTTCATCACGCCAGCATGATCACATGACCTCCGAGGGCCAATAATACTGGACACTACTAACGCTGAAGAGGAAAGGGTCAGCAAAATATGAATCGACTCAAATACACATCGTGATTGGGCAGTTAGCCCTTGTACACACGGTCGGACATTCCGACAACAAAATTCATCGGATTTTTTCCCAATGGATTTTGTCCGAAACTGGTGTTGCATACACACGGTCAAAGTTGTCAGAAAATCTGATCGTTCAGAACGTGATGACGTTCGTTCGTTACGACGGGACTACGTTGCGAATCATGTTGTCGGAAAATTTTATATGCAGCTCTCAAACTTTGTTGGTCGGACATTCCGATGGAAAAAGTCCGATGTAGCCCACACACGTTCGATCGGACCTTTTCCGTTCGAATTTCTGACCGTGTGTACAGGGGCTATAACAACAGCCCAATGCAGCTGAGTGACACCAAAGCAGATGCAAACATATGCAACTAATTGGGGACATGCAACCGAACTACAAAAGAAACCAGAGTAATTAAAAGGCTATACACAGAGAAAAAAAAAAAGACTCAAAAACTAAAAAAAAGTTTCAAAGTCATTAACCATGTGTAAAAAACAAGAAGTGCCACTCACGCCTGATTGATGAAGCTATTGATGTCCCATTCGGCATGCAAACCATGGGGTGAATAGCACTTCAATTGGTATATACAGTAAGCTTCAGGTCTTGAAACCCCACGTACACAGGAATCCCCTCGCCGGTGAGGTACAAATTTGTCTATGACCTGGAACTGAGTACCTGTCGGGTATTTATTATGGTGTTCCAGGTAATGGTGAGGGACGCTGTGATTAGTAAACCAGGTGGTCTTGAGTTTAAGACCTACTTCAAACCCAGTACTAAGAATGGATACATTCCTGTCGGTATTTGTCACCACGATCAGCGGCTGAAATCGGTCCCTCGTGGGCAATTTCTTTGGCTTAGAAGAAATTGCACCAATGATACCGTTTTCCAGCAACAGTGCCAAATATTGAAGCAGAGATTCCTTGAAAAAGGATACAGACCCCTGGCATCGGATGCTGATATAGAGGCTGTGTCTAGGGTGGAGAGGAGTTCTCTATTAATCGATCGTCCCAAGCTTTTGGGGGAGAATAAATCGAATTTGTCATTTTTTACATCTTTTTCAACTCAGCATAAAGAAATTAAGAAAATTGTGGCTAGACATTACATAGTAAGGTTGAATAAAGACACCAGTCCATCCAGTTTAACCTGAGTGAGTGTCTACAATTGTCCCTATCCCTGGTCTTGAGTTTAAGACCTACTTCAAACCCACTGACAGTAGTTGTCACCACAACTTGGGCAGCACAGTGGTGTAGTGGTTAGCACTCTCACCTAGCAGTAAGAAGGGTCACTGGTTTGAATCCCAACCACGACACTACCTGCCTGGAGTTTGCATGTTCTCCCTGTGCTTGCGTGGGTTTCCTCCGGGTACTCCGGTTTCCTCCCACACTCCAAAGACATGCAGGTAGGTTAATTGGCTTCTGTTACAAAATTGGCCCTAGTATATGAATGGGGACCTTGGAATGTGGGCTCCTTGAGGGTAGGGACGATGTGAATGTGCAATGTACAGGGATAGGGACAATTGTAGACACTCACTCAGGTTGAACTGGATGGACTGGTGTCTTTATTCAACCTTACAAACTATGAAACTATGAATCAGTGGCTGAAATCAGTCCCTTGTGGGCAATTTCTTCAGCTTAGAAGAATTTGCACCAATGATACAGTTTTCCAGCAACAGTGCCAGATATTGAACCAGAGATTCCTTGAAAAAGGATACACACCCCTGGCATTGGATGCTGATACAGGCACCGTGTCTATGGTGGAGAGGAGTTCTCTATTAATCAATCATCCTAAGCCTTTGAGGGAGAATAAATCTAATTTGTCATTTTTTACATCTTTTTCGACTCAGCACAAAGAAATTAAGAAAATTGTGGCTAGACATTGGAAAGTGTTACGTTGCAATCGGGTTTTCGGACCGTCTCTCCCAGAACGGGCGGGCATTGTCCTTCGGGGTGCCTGCTCTGTCCAGAGTGACATTGCTCCCAATGCCATTGATCCCCCCAAAACCGTTTCCTTTTTTCATCAATGCAAGGGATACTTCGGGTGCAGGAAGTGCAATGTATGCCTACATAACAATCTGGGCAGACGCATGACCAATGCATACACTTCCACGGTGACGTTGCGCAATAATGAAATTAAACATTTTATCACTTGCACTACTAGGTGTATAATTTACCTTATTACGTGCCCGTGCAAATTACAGTACCTGGGGTGTAATATCAGAGCATTTGCTATTAGGGTGAATGAACATCTAGCCAAAATTAAAAAGGGGTGTACTAAACACAGTGCCCCCCCCCCCCCATTACCTGGAACACCATTATAAAGACCCGACAGGTACTCAGTTCCAGGTCATAGACAAATTTGTACCTCATTGGCGAGGGGATTCCTGTGTACGTGGGGTTTCAAGACTTGAAACTTAGTGCATATACCAATTGAAGTGCTACTCACCCCATGGCATGAATGTCGAATGGGACATCAATAGCTTAATTAATCAGGCGTGAGTGGCACTTCTTGGGTTTTTATTTTGTTTTTTTACACATGATTAATGTCTAGGAAACTTTTTAAAGTTTTTGAGAGTCTTTTTTTGGAGTTGTTTTGATGTGTATAGCCTTTTAATTACTCTGGTTTCTTTTGTAGTTCGATTGTGTGTCCCCAATTAGTTGCATATGTTTGCATCTGCTTTGGTGTCACTCAGCTGCATTAGGATGTTTAACCGCCCAATCCTGAATGATGTGTATTGATGATGTGTATTTGAATCCATACATATTTTGCTGACACTTTCTTCTTCAGCGGTAGCAGTGTCCAGTATTATTGGCCCTCGGAGGTCATGTGATGATGACGCGTGACGGGGGTGCGTCGCCGTCATGACGTAAGGATGTAGACGCGGCTGCCTTGATGACACGCGTGGGTCTTGCGCTCTGATTGGAGGAGCGGATTTGTGTACGAGCGGGGCTGTCCTGGGGCATTGTGGCGGTGCTGAACTTCCGTGTAGGAAGGTGAGGACGCGTATTACACGCCCAGGATATGCCCTTACAGCGCTGACCACGTCCGTGGCCATGTTGGTTTAGTCTGGCTGGAATTCATATGGGGTTTGTATATGAGCTGCCACATATCCGATCTCTAAAATAATTTGCTTCATTAGTTATAATTCACGATTGGAGAGTGTATATTCATGTGCATTGTATAAATTTTATTTTTTAATATAGTGATTATGTACGTGAAGGGTTTGTGTGGGCTAATCTGATCTACATTCTCTTATTTTTTTGTAAATTTAGGGCAGTCAGTGTCCTCAATTTCTGTTATGCCCTCTAATTATTTTTCATGATTCTTTTAGTTTATAAAATACTTTGGCAATGTAGGGGGGTTTGAGATATATCCCAGCCGATGACCTATTGTGTCAAGCTTATCTTGTGCTTCACACATTGCTTTTATATATATTTTTATATGATCACCTTTTTTGTTACATCTGTTTATATGTATGATGTGAATAAAGTTTTAGTCTGTTTTAACCTGCACCTTTGGAGTTCTTTTCCATTTTTTTCCATAATGTATTGGATTTATACTGAGCCATTTGGGTGCATCGTATTGGATCCTTGTGGATTTATTCCATCGCAAGATTACTGGCGTGGATATGTGCCGCCTTTTGGATGGGTGTCCTTCAGCCTTGACTGTCCGGATCCAGCCTGGTCGCCTTTTTCCTTGCGCTAGTGTCTGTAGCGCTACAAGCTCGGATGATACATTGCCATATGGTAATTGTATCCAACACATCTGGTAAGAGTGTTACATCTTTCTATATGATTTCCATCCCTTTGAGATCCACCTAAGATCCAGTGTGATTATACCATCCTGTCTATTGGGGTATTCATCACCCGACTGGACTATCTGATCTGTGGGACTGTTGATCATATTGCTTTATATGGATGATACCTTATAAAGACTTTATATGTATATTTACAAATCTTCTGGAATATTTGAATTTTCACCTCCACGGGAGTCACTTTTTAATTTTATGATCACAATTTGAGTATATCAATATTTGTTCTAGATGAATTAGCGCTACACTATTTTGCTACATTTACCGAATAGAATGATCCCACCAAGAGATCATATGCGTGTGTATAAATGCACCTCTGAAGGTGGGTAGTCAGTCAATATTAAGCGATCCAAGCTCACGTATCTCACAGCATAAAATTGTAAAAAACAGAAGTCTGGTTATTCTTTCTGCTTAACCATCTGCAGCCCTCTCCCCATTTGGATGTTTATTTTGCAAGTCTGATTCTGATGTCTAATAAAATCTCCTGAACGCTGGGGCATGTCCCTTCATATAAATCACACTCCCGCATTACCTCCCTCACTCTTCTACCAATCTCTGGTGATACATCCCCAAACCCTGGGCCTCCATTGCTTAACTGTACCCAAGGGAACCATCAACCTGCATCCTTTTGGCAGTAGCCACAATCCACACAATTTTGTTTCCATTCTTCTTCTCAAAGCCAGACTCCTTCTCTGACACCCTCTGGAATGCCTGCTATGTCTGTAACAAACTCAATTTTCTCCACGTCCAATTTATTGCTCGCTATTACTGAAACCTGTCTTCAAGAATCGGACACTGCTTCTCCTGCGGCCCTTTTCCAAGATGACCCTAGTTTCTCTCTTCAGAAATCTCCACAATCATTCTTGGTGACTTTAACATCCCTGTTAATACCAACACTCCGGCTGCTTCTAAACTTCTCAGTCTAACCACCTCCTTTGACCTGAAGCAATGGATACATGCTCCTACTCACTCTGACGGTAACACCCTTGACCTTATTTTCTCCCAATTATGCACTCCATGCAACCTCTCCAACAATCCTTTCCCTCACTCTGACCACTACTCTATTTTCACTCTGACCCACTCTTACACCTGCTCTCCCTTCAACTGGCAAATAGTTACTCGTAGAAACCTTTGCCACCTCAACCCTTCTCTTCTTTAATTGGCTAATGACCACCTCCATGACAAAATGTCACCACTGCCCTGTCCCAACTTCTGTCTAAAACACTTCACTGTTGTCCTCCCAGGAAACACTGGTGCCTCTCACTACACATAGAATCAGGCCACAGCCCCTAAAACTTCAGAAAACAGATGACACAAAGTCTGAAAAAACATAGGCGCGCTTATGCCTGTGGCGCAAGACGAAGTCTCAGAAAGATTTCAACCAATATAAATCTTCCCTCCAAAAATACAATTACTGCCTCCTCACTGTCAAGCAGACCTATTTTATCACTCTCATTAATAGGTTATCATCCAGTCCCTGTCAACTCTTCTCTACCTTTAACTCTACTTTGTCCTCCACGGGCTCCACCCACTAACTCGCTCACTGCCCAGGAGATCTAAAATCACTTCAAACATAAGATTGATACAATTTGTGAGGAGATTTGCACTGTACCTTCTCCACTTAACACTCCATGTCCACAGGTACAATCATTACTTCCTTCATTGAACCTGGCCACTACAGATGAGGTTGTTAAACCTCTCTTTAACGTCCACCTTACCTCCTGCTCCTTGGACCCTGTTCCCTCATAAATGCTACGGTCACCCTCTGACTCTATCCTACACACTCTAACTCCCATCTTTATTCTCTCCCTCTCTTCTGGCATCTACCCCAGCTATCTAAAACATGCATTAGTCACCCCCATACTTAAAAAGCCCTCATTAGAACCCACCAATCTTAACCTATGCCCCATCTCCTTGCTCCCCTTTTATCCAAACTCCTTCAACGTCTGGTCTACAACCGACTTAGTGACCACCTCGCTGAGAATAGCTTTCTTGACCCCCTTCAGTATGGATTCCCCCTCAATACTCCATGGAGACTGCTCTTCTAAAATGCACAAATTATCTGCTAACAGCTGCATCCACTATTTGGTACTCCTACTCCTGGACCTCTATGGTGCCTGAAACACCGTGGACCACTCCCTTCTCCTCCACACCTTTGGTCTCCATGACTGTACTCTTTGCTGGTTCTCATCTTACTTACTGCACCTTTAGCGTTACTTACAATTCTAAGTCCTTGTACACACGGTTGGACATTCCAAAGGAGAATGTCCAATCGGACCGTGTTGTTGGATAATCCGACCATGTGTGGGCTCCATCGGACTGTGTCCGACCGACAAAGTTTTAGAGCTGGGCTATAAAATTTTCCGACAACATGATCTGGTCAGACTTTGTCTGATAGTTTGTAGAGAAATCCGATTGGACAAAGTGCCACGCATGCTCAGATTAAATTCCTAGACCAAAGCTATTGGCTACTAGCCTGAACGTAGTCCCGTCGTAACGAAAAAACGTCATCACGTTCAGAATCTGATTTTCCAACAACTTTGTCCGACCGTGTGTATGCAACACCGGTTTCGGACAAAATCCGCCTGACAAAATCCGACAGATTTTGTTGTTGGAATGTCCGACCGTGTGTACAAGGGCTAATTCCTCCTCTCCCTTTCTCTGTTGGGGTCCCCCAAGTTTCTGTTCTTGGACCTCTCATTCTCCATTTACACCTCCTCCCTGGTCAGGTAAAAGGCTTCCAATACCATCTCTATGCTGACGACACACAAATCTAACTCTCTATCCCTCAGCTTACTCCTTCAGTCTCCTCACGTATCACTAATTTACTAACAGACAAATCAGCCTAGATGTTACACCACTCCCTCAAACTCAATCCATCCAAAACTGAGCTCATGTTTTTTCCTCCCCCACGTGCCTCTTCTCCTGATTTATTTGTCAAGATCAATAGCACTACTATCAGCCTGTCATCGCATGTCAAGGTTTTAGGTGTAATCCTGGACTCTGAACTATCCTTTCGGCCCTCTATGATCATCTACCACCTTGACTACTGCAACGCCCTCTTAATGGGATCACCTTTACATCATGAATCAATCATGAATGTTGCTGCCAGGCTCATCCACCTTACCAACTGTTTAGTGTCTGCTACCTTTCGCCGTTGATCTCTTCACTGGCTTCCACTCACCCAACAAATTTAATTCAAAATTTTAACAATTTAAAAAGCCATTTACAATTTGGTCGCCAGCTACAACACTAACCTAGTCTCAAAATACCAACCTACATGTTCCCTTAGTTCCTCCCAAGACCTCCTGCTCTCTAGTTATCTTGTTACCTCCCCCCCCCCACGCTCTCACCCTCCTGGACTTCTCACGAGCCTCCCCTATAGAACTCCCTACCCCAATCTGTCTATCTCCTACTCGGTTTTCTTTTAGACGAACCCTGAAAACCCTTCTCTTCAGAGAAGCCTATTCAGCACCTGCCTAACAACTAACAAACCCCCACATTTCAACCTCCCTCCTAGATTGTAAGCTCTAAGGATCAGGGCCTTCTGATTCCTCCTGTATTGAATTGTATTGCAACTGTACTGTTTGCCCTCATGTTGTAAAGCGCTGTGCAAACTGTTGGCGCTACGGTATATAAATCCTGTACAATAATAATATGCGAATTAATGGGTATACAAATTGCAATTCAATTCACCATACAGTAAGGCTCTTGTATTGCTCCCTGTGTAGGATAAAAAGATAGAATGGCTAAAAAATGTATCATCACATATCTTGTCCCAGTTGGGACATAGAATGCAATGTTTCCATCCAATATGATGTGGTATCACTAGATGGAATGCAAGCCAATAGCTGTGGCTGGAAATATGTTCTAGCCAACACCTCCAGTCCGCATTGAGGTCACTTCCTGTTTCCAGCCCGGAGCCATTTTGCTATAGTCTGATAGTGGACAACCACGTGTTCCAGCAAACACTTCTGGTCCACAATATCATCACTTTTTCATCTTCAGCCTGGCGCCATCTTGCCATAGTCCGACAAAAGAGGGCAAATATACATATACAGAGCCATTATATTAACAGGAGACGTGAGCCTCTACCAAACAGAACCAATTCTATATAGGGAATAAACAGTCGAATATGTTATCATTGTCAGATCTATATATTAAGCAAATTCTAGCCAAACTTTTACAATATATATGGGTATATGTATTTAAAAATTTGTCATAAAAACCAGTGTGACCAGAGTGGAAAATGGGGGCTTTTTGGCTCTCACGTCGTCGTGACCATCAATTGGCACTATTATAGTCTAAAAAATGATCTGCAGAAAACTCCTAATCCGTAAAATAAAAAAAACAACACAAACATATGCAATATAGTTACATAGTTAGTAAGGTTGAATAAAGACACCAGTCCAACCTAAGTGTCTACAATTGTCCCTATCCCCGTACTTCGCACACTCACATAGGTCCCTACCCTCAAGGAGCCCACAATCCAAGGTCCCCATTCATTTACTAGGGTCAATTTTGGAAAGAAGCCAATTAACCTACCTGCATGCCTTTGGAGTGTGGGAAGAAACCAGAGTACCTGGAGGAAACCCACACAGTCACAGGGAGAACATGCAAACTCCAGGCAGGTAGTGTCGTGGTTGGGATTTGAACCAGCGACTCTTCGTACTACTAGGTGAGTGCCACTGTGCCGCCGTGGTGTAGTGGGTAGTACGTCAGTTATTAAAATAGTCATGGTTAATAAAAGTATAAAATCAATGTATTGTATGCACAACTCTGTAAATAGGTATTTCATAAAAATAAGGGTGCTGAAATTATCCTAGTAAGGTTAGTAAGGTTGAATAAACCAGTCCATCCTGTTCAACCTGAGTGTCTACAATTGTCCCTATCCCTGTACATTGCACACTCACATAGTTACATAGTAAGGTTGAATAAAGACACCAGTCCATCCAGTTCAACCTGAGTGAGTGCCTACAATTGTCCCTATCCCTGTACATCGCACACTCACATCAGTCCCTACCCTCAAGGAGCCCACAATTCAAGGTCCCCATAAATATACTAGGGCCAAATTTTGGACAGAAGCCAATTAACCTGCCAGCATGTCTTTGGAGTGTGGAAGGAAACCGGAGTACCCGGAGGAAACCCATGCAGGCACAGGGAGAACATGCAAACTCCAGGTAAGTAGTGTCGTGGTTGGGATTCGAACCAGGGACCCTTTTCACTGCTAGGCGAGAGTGCTAACCACTACACCACTGTGCTGTGAATGCATATCTAATATTATCGATGTTGATTGGATTCAAAAGGCTTATAATAATAATTACTTTATTTCATACATATCTTCTAACTTTTATGGTGGTGAGAAATTCATTAGCTAGAAATTAAAATAAATATTCAAACTAAACATTAAAAACAAGTAGAGAGGTTACAAAAGGTCTTTAAGGTAATCCATACATGCATATATTCATTAATGTATGCACACTCAAAAAGTACTTCAATGATATCAGGGCAAACTGGTCTCAAAATCAAATGGGAAACGCCCATTATACTCATATGAGAACTATGCAAATGCATAAGCACTAGGGGTGCTAAAGTGAATCGCATTGATGCATCGCGATTCGGGTGTCCCCTATAGGCCTGTCCATTAAATTCTTTGTCCCACGGTCTTCCTGGCTTGGTGCAGGCACTGGATGGAGTGGCTTTCAAAATAGCTCCGCTAATTGAGCACCAGTAATCCATTTGGTCCTCCTTGAAAAAAATTGGGATATTTATTATAGCAAAGTAAAAACTTCATATTTTTTTTCAAAATTGTTGTTTTTAGCACAAAAAAGTAAAAACCGCAGAGGTGATCAAATACCACCAAAAGAAAGCTCTATTTGTTGGGAAAAAAGGACGTCAATTTTGTTTGGGTACAACGTCGCACAACTGCACAATTGTCAGTTAAAGTAACAGTGTCAAATCGCAAAAAATGGCCCGGTCATTTAGAAGCTAAATCTTCCGGGGCGGGAGTGAGGTTATTTTTCATTTTTAATTCAAAGTTCCAGTAAATGTTTTTGTTTATTAAAAGTCAGCAGCTACAAAAAAATAGGATTTTTAAACAGCTTACCTGTAAAATCCTTTTCTTTGATGTACATCAGGGGACACAGAGCCATAGTAATTACTATGTGGGTTATATCAGACTGACGGGTGCTAGACACTGGCACGCCCTTAAAAGGCATGTACTCCCCTATATAACCCCTCCCATTACTGGGAGTCCTCAGTTTTGTAGCCAAGCAATACAAGCGTATCCCAAAGAAGAGAACAGGAGGCCAGAGGTCTCATACTGCAGCCTGCAGTATACTGTGCCCAAAGGCAATATCCTCATGACCTTTAATATTGATTTGATAAAATCTGATAAACGTATGAACCGAAGACCAAGTCGCTGTCTTACAGATCACAGCCATAGAGGCCTGATGATGCACCACCCAAGAGGCAATCTCCCTGGAGGAGTGGGCTCTTAATATGAGAAGGAAGAATTTTCTTCTTTAAGCTGAAGCTTGAATAATTACTTGACAAATCTATTTGGAAAATAGTGCATCTTGACACTGCCTGTCAACATCTAGGACCCTCTGTCACTACAACAAAACCTGTGTTTTGCGAACCCGGGTGGTCGCCTTTACATAGACTCTGATCGCTCTTACTGCATCAAGAGAACGTAGTACCTTCTCTTCCCTAGATTAAGGCTCTGGGGAGAAAGGAGGAAGAATATCTTGGTTTAAATGAAAACCTGTTACCACTTTTGGTAGGAATTCAGGATGAGGACATAAAACCACCTCATTCTTATGCCTGAAGAAACATGGCTCTTACAAGACAGAGCCGCTAGTTCCGATACTCTTCTAGCAGAAGCAATGGCAACCAGAAAAGATTATCTTTCTTGTCAAAGAATCAAGGAAATTTCTCATAAAGATTCAAACGGCTGATTCAGCAAAGCCGATAAGACCAATTTTAAATTCCATGGATTTAGAGGTGCCTTGACAGGGGGAATAAACCGTGCTATCCCCTGAATAAGTTATGCACCAAGAGTGGGAAGCAAGAGGCCATAGGAAAAAACAATGACAAGGCCGGGATCTGGCTCTTGATAGAAGTCAAGGCCAGCTTAATTTCAGATCCCATATGCAGGACATCAGGAATCATACTTGACATACTTCCTGGGGTGCCATCCCCTGGATCCACACCAAGAAACATATGCCTTCCAGACTCTATAGTAAGCAATTCTGGAAGCCGGCTTTCTGGCATTAATCAAAGTAGACACTACCAAAGGAGATCACCCACAATCTTTTATAGAGTGGGATTCAACAGTCAGACCTGTTAAATTTTTCATCCGTAAGGTAGGATGAAATACCGGACCTTGTGCAAGAAGGTCTGGCTATAATGGCAGAGTACGAAGGACTCCTACTGCTATCTTTATGATCTCAGCAAATCTTCTGGGACCCGCTGGGGCCACCAGAATCACCTCCTTTCGTTCCTGCTTAATCCTGCAGAGAAGGCGCGAAAGTAACCGAACTGGAGGAAATGCAAAGATCAATGAAAACTGATCCCATGGGAAAACTAATCTGTCTGTTCCGCCTGCTAGCAGACCCCTTGTTCTCAACATAATGTTGTCAACTTTGTTAATGAATCTGGATGCAAAAAGATCCATGTCTGGAATAACCCATCTTCTGACATATCGCAAGGAAGATGTGGGGTCAATAGCTCATTCTCCGGGAAATAATTGTTGGAAACTCAAGTAGTATACCTGAAAAATGAGAATTGCTGATAGGCCAGGAGTGTTGTGTTCTGCCCAAGCTAGAACATTATTTACCTCTTTTTGGGCTGCACAACCTCTCGTGCCCCCCTGGTGATTGATGTAAGCCACCGCCGTGGCCTTGTCAGACTGAATCCTGTCAGTACAGTCCCGTAGTCTGACCGCCAAGATTCTAGGGCCAGAAGTACTGCCTGAAACTTCCAAACAAGTTGATAGGCCAGATCCTCTAACCTGGACCATCTCCCCTGGACAGAATCTTCTTCCAGGGCTGCTCCCCAGCCTAGAAGGCTGGCATCGGTTGTTAATACAATAAATATGTTCCCTTTTGCTGGATAACAACCACCAATTGAGGCTCTGACTATGTCAGGAGCCAAGCGTATTGGAAACAAACAAGGCCTGAATTTTTATTCCAGACTGACAGGATGGTGTCTTGAAGCAGTCTGAGTAAAACTGTATGTAAGGGATGGCCTTGAAGGAGGTCACCATTTCCCCTAAAAATCTTCTGCACAGCCGAATGAAGGAACGTTCTTTTGTTTTTATAAGTTGAATTAGTCCTACAATGGAACTGATTCTTGTCTGGGGTAAGAATACCTTCTTCTGTATGGTATCTATAACCAGCCCCCAAGTACCGTAATCTCCTTGATGGTTTTAAGGAGAATCTTCCTAGGTTGAGAATCCAACCTAGAGATTTCAGATATTTAAGACTGAGATCAGATCCTGGTTTTAGACCTGAGACTGAATGATTCATTAAAAGTAGATCTTATGGGGGGCATGGCTTGGCAGCTTAACAGAGGAGCTCCGTCGGCTAAGTGGCTCAAGCCTGTCTGTTCTCACCGACGAACCAGCGAAGATGAGCAAACAGAACAGGCATCTGCACCAGACTCGATCCCGCCGCTCTCAAGCTGTTAACACCGGGAGAAACATCTCGGATATTTTTAAAACCCAGGCCTCAGCGCTGAAGGCAGCGGAGGGAGGCAAGATGGTGCCGGGCCATGCGGAGGAGGACTACAGTGAAGATTCACAATCAGCCGCGGAGGATAACGGTAGGAGAAGTACCCGTACTGCTCACCCCCTTACTTATGAGGACATGTCATGCTTTGCAGCCGATATTAAAGCCTCGTTCTCCGCCGCCATCACGGACCTTAAGACTAGTTTCCTTGTCTTGCAAGAGAAAATGGCAGCCACAGAGACAGCAGGGAAACAGAGATAAATCCATTAATAGACTGGATGAAGCAGTTACCGCACACTCCCTCCACTTCATTGAAATGAACAGACATTTAGAAGATTTGGATAACAGGGGGAGGCGTAACAATATCAGGGTACGCGGCATATCGGAATCAGTTATGGCGGATCAGATCACCTCAGTCTTGCAGAGGGTCTTCAATACCCTTCTTGATCGGCCAGAGGACACTGCCATAGACTTTGTCAGAGCACACAGGGCGCTCAGAGCGAGGGGTCCAGACACATCACCCCCCCAAGATATAATCTGCTGCTTGCAGAGCTTTGCCCTCAAAGAGGACATCATGTCACGGGCACGCAGGAATGATCAGATTATCTTTAATGGGGAAAGTATCAAACTTTTTCAGGATCTCTCCCAAATTACCCTAAAAAACTGCAGGGCTCTGCGGCCCCTCCTGGACAAACTAAGAGAGAAAGACCTACGTTATTCATGGCGTTTCCCTTTCGCCCTGCTGGTCACCCACGGAGGCAAACAACACATCCTGCGCACACCCGTGGACCTTCCGGAGTTTTGTGCTGCCCTCCAGATTGAGTTGATTTCCTTGCCTGACTGGTATCAGGAGTTCTCACTGCCACCTAAGGATAGAAGCCCACCTTTCTCTCCGTTAGCATCGCCAGAGAAACACCTCAAGAGACAGAGACAGGGACGCCATGAATCACCACCAAAGGGTACCCCCTAAAGCCGTCCTCATTCCTCCAGGATTCTGATGGAAGCCTAGACATTTTGAAGTGCCCTTGCCTGTTTGGGATTTCTATTTATTTATTTATTTTTTTCCTTGTTCCTGCTTTTTCTTTCGCCTCTGGAACGCTTACAATTTTAATCACAGTGAAGTTCAGACGCTCCTATTGTCTGGTGGGGGTGGGGGGGGGGGTGTGTGTGTGTCTTTTTTTTTTATCTCCCCCCCATCCCTCTCCCCCTTTTCAGGAGTCCATGGGGGGTCCTGCTAGATCTTATAAGTCTTGGTCCGACAGGCCGTTGGATTACCACCTGCCTACCACTCTATGCAGGTCCATTGAGCTACCTGGTTAGGAGACTCCCGCTTGACTGTTTGCACGCCTGATCTATGGAACTGTTTGGGAGCGAAGTGCTCATAGGAGGCTCTTGAGACAGATTCCCAACTCACCGGAACTTCTGACCAGTTGGCTCTACAGATATTACTAGAGCAATTAGGCAATGTTGCTCGAGAATTGCTGGCCCCCCGGGTCCCGACCATTGGTGGATTTGTTTGTATGGTTTGAGCCGGGAGGAGTGTAGACTCAACTCGGTCTAGAAGCCAGATGGCCCCTTGGGCCGTCTTGTAGCTGTAGGGGGATGTTTAGTTGGGGATGGTCCTCTGCTGGTCGGGTCTCGGGAGGTCCACATGCCAACTGTTTTTAGAGGTTATGTATGACCAGATGCTATGTTTGTTCCTTATTACAATTGCTCATCGTTTATCGTTAATTTTTTCTGATACGCTTTACTCGTTCGTTGATGTATGACAGACCATTCAGTACTTCTTATGTGCTTAGAATGGGCCACACTCGACGACTCCCATTTGGACAGTCGAGTACTCACTTTAGTTTGGTTGATAGCTTGGTACTGAGTGTTGCTCCTCTACACAGTGTGGGCACCTGGGTGGATAACCTGGTGTGCTTCACGCGGTGGGTGCTGCTGTCTCCGGGGAGGGCCTCCCCGCACCCCACAATAGTGTCTCAGACGGGTTCATTTTGGACCCGTCCACACGCACTAATTCAACCCCCCTGGGACGGTCCGCCCATCTGAAGGGGGAGTAACATACACTTCCCTATCGTTCTCTCATTCATCTCCTACTCTCTGCTGTTCTTTCACTCTTTCCTCTGCCTTACCATAGTATTTAAACAAGTAAAGACTTATTATTTTCTCACGTCTGCACAAATAATTTCTGAGCTGTACTTGCAGGTTCTGGCCTCCGTGCCTCCCTGAGTCTGAGCCATGGCATACTCCGATGTAGGTCGTAACCCTACGGTGATCTCCCACAATATTAAGGGGCTCAACATCCCCGAGAAGAGAACCACTCTAATGAGAGAACTTAAAAAAGGTAGGCCTAGTTTTGAATTTCTCCAGGAGACCCATTTTAAGACCAACCACATACCTAGGCTTACTGATTCATACTTCACTGAGGCGCACCACGCTACCAGTCCCGGGACCAAATCAAAAGGGGTCTCGATACTGGTGAGCAGAGATGCTGCTTTTGAAGTAACGGACAAACTAGTCGACCCAGATGGGAGATTTATTTTTCTCAAAGGGGTGTGCCAGGGGGTCCCCCTGACACTGGCGAACGTATACTTTCCCAATTCAGCCCAGCTTACTTTTTGCCGGAAGGTTATCGGCGAATTGCTAAGCTTTAGCTCTGGCAGATTGATACTGGGCGGGGATTTTAATGTTCCTCTTATACCGACTGAAGACACCTCCACTGGTAAGACGACAATCACATATAAAGAAGTAAAGAGCATTAAGATGCTTCTACAATCACTGAATCTAGTTGACACCTGGCGCCACTTGAACCCAGAGGGGAGGGATTATTCCTTCTTCTCAGTCCCCCACAATCGCCACTCGAGAATCGATTATATTTTTATTACACAGAGGGATCTTCCACTGCTGAGCGATGCTCGCATCGGACTGCAAACTATTTCGGATCACGCCCCAATTTCCGTCTCATTGGACCTGACGGACCCCCCTACCAAACAAAACACGTGGAGATTAAACTCATCCCTATTAACGGACCCGACGCTACTACCTGACTTAGTTTCCTCCTTGACTGAATATTTCAAGCTGAATAATAAACCCGGGATGAGCCCCCTTATGCTATGGGAAGCCCACAAATGCCATATTAGGGGCGAGTTGATCCGCATGGGTGCCCGGAAAAAAAGGGAGAGGGACAAAGTAGTTACAGACTTGACCGTTAAAATTCGTACTTTAGAATCGCTCCACAAACACTCCTTCACCGTTGACTCAGCGGGGGCGCTACTCGAAGCCAGAAAAACCCTGAAACAGATCTTCGATAACACTACCAGGAGGTTCTTATTTTTTAAGAAGAAGATATTTTAGGAGCACGGGGATAAAACAGGCAAGATATTAGCAAGAGCCCTGAGAACCCAGACAACTTATAGCCACATCAAGGGTATCAAAGGTAAGGGAGGGAGAATTGACAGTGACACCGCGACCATTGCCCGACACTTCCAAAATTACTACACGACCCTTTATAATCTCCCACCTATGCACAAACCGCCAGACATGCAGGGCAATCGAGCCCAGGCGATACAGGCTTACCTGGAGGCAGCTAACCTCCCCACACTAGACGAGGGAGACCGTATCCGGTTGGATAGGCCCATAGAGGATGCTGAAATCAAGATGGCCGTCAGGGATTTGAAAACGGGCAAGAGCCCAGCGCCTGACGGGCTTAGCGCCATATACTATAAGACATTCTTGGACATCTTACTTACCCCTTTTAAAGACGCTATGAACTCAATAACAACTCAGGGAATGACCTCTAACGACTTCCTGTCAGCTTTTATCACAGTCATACCTAAAGATGGGAAGGATCCACTGAACTGCTCCAGCTACAGGCCAATCTCCCTCCTGAATATTGAAGTCAAACTCATAGCAAAAATTTTGGCCAACAGGTTGACACCCTTGCTTCATGATTTGATAGGACTCGTTCAGGCCGGGTTCATGCCTGGCAGGGAGGCCAAAGATAATGTTACAAAGTCCCTAAACTTGATCCATTTGGCAAACCAGCGAAAGATCGAGGGCTTTCTCCTGTCAACTGATGCGGAGAAGGCCTTCGATCGAGCAGCTTGGGACTATATGTTGGAGACGTGCAAACATACAGGTCTGGGTCCAAACATGATGGCCTGGATTTCGGCATTATACCAGAACCCTTCAGCCAGGCTCAAGGTGAACGGGACACTATCGGACATAGTGTATATTAAAAACGGTACTAGACAGGGGTGCCCTTTGTCGCCCCTGCTCTTTATTATCTCCCTTGAACCATTTATAAGACATGTCCTCGCAAATCCATCCATCAGGGGTTTCCAACTCAATGGGAAGGTCTTCAAAGTTGCGGCATATGCCGACGACCTACTGTTTTTTTGACGGACCCTAACATCTCCATCCCCTCTCTCTTGAAAGAATTTGCCAATTTTGGTTATTTATCTAACCTCAAAATAAACTATTCTAAATCTGAGGCTATGAACATCTCCCTTCCCTCAGCTCAATTGATCAAGGCCCAGGTTAATAGTCCCTTTAAATGGGTCGAGTCGGTTATTAAATATTTAGGAATTTGGCTGACCCCCAGACTGTCACTGACGTTTGCGCAGAATTTCCCCCCCCTTCTTAAAAGTATAGCACAGGATCTACAGAAGTGGGTCTCAGGGTATTTCTCATGGTTTGGCAGGGCTGCCATCTGTAAGATGGTCATTCTGCCAAAAGTGCTTTGTTACGCACTTTACCGATTAGGATACCCATGAGCTTTTTTAAATCTCTACATTCCCTCCAGACGAAATTTATCTGGGTGCACAAGCCACCTCGACTGAAGAAGGCCCTTCTGACCAGACCCAAGGACAGGGGGGGCCTGGGTGTCCCCGACTACAAATACTACTATTATGCTACACATGTTGCACATATTGATTGGCATTGTCATTCTCATCTCAAAGACTGGGTTCTCTTGGAGGAAGAAACTAGCATAATCCCCCTCAGATTCTCGCCCTGTATCCCGCGAGCTAAATACCCCATATCCATGCTATCGCATCCTATCATTGGCACTACCCTCAATATATTTCATATATTGACCAAACATCCCGAGTTCGCCACCCCTTTGAGACCCCTATGCGAATTAACCCGGACTTTCCCCCGGGTATGAGAAACCCTTTGCTCACACTGACTAACCTGAGCAGACCGCTCATGGCAGCTAACTGCTTCCTTATCAAAGTGATGAAAGACTTTGCACAACTTAAATTAAACTAGATTGTGACATGCCACATATGCCTATGTGGACGTACTTCCAATTGCGCAGCTACGTTAATGACGCTGCCCGTAGGACTCACTTTGAGAGACCTAACTGAATTCGAGTCGCTGTGTTCAAAGGGAGAACCTGGTTACAATCTTTGAGCCCAAGGGAGGACCATAGACTCAGGGAGCGGTGGACGCCGGAATTGGGAATACCGATTTCTGATGACCAATGGGACAGAGCTTGCATTTTTTCGCACAGATGCTCCCTGAGCACAAGAATGCAAGAAACAGCCTACAAGGTACTCACTCATTGGTATGCCACTCCAGAGAAAATCCACAAATGGTACCCACAATCATCCGACAGGTGCTGGAGGTGTGATACAGAGAAAGGCACCTTGCTCAATATTTGGTGGCAATGTGAGCTATTGAAGCCGTTCTGGTCGGGGGTTAGGGATTTGATCATTCAAATCACGGAGACCAGACTTAGGTTGGATGCTGCATGTTGTTTGCTACATATATCAAACACTTATTTTAGACAGTATAAGAATTCACTCACGAGACATATGTTAAATGCAGCCAATTCCCTTATTCCACTTTTCTGGAAATCTAAAGCAACCCCCACCCTGAAGGATTGGTTAAACAAAGTTTCCTTTATCTGGAGGACACAGTGGCCCAATCAAATGAATGAGTGGATCGTTACCATAAGACCTGGTCTCCGTGGTTTGTCTTTAGACCCCATTCACACCTGAGCGTTTTGTAGCTTGAAGCCTTTAGCTACAAAACGCTAGAGGGGAAAAAATCTATTATTCTCTATGGAGATGGTTCATATCTCCACTCCATGTCGCCTGAAGCCGAAAGCCTGAAGCTCAAACAAGTTCCGGACCCTTTTTTGTCGCTTGAATTGAGCAGATTTGGGCGTTTTTCTTCTTTTAACATTGGTGACCTTTTGCCCTGCACAGAATCGCGGTAAAAAACGCAGCAAAAAATGGAGCAAAAATCGCAGTAAATTTGCGCGATTTTCTGCTTGAAAACACTACACTCAGGTGTGAATGCAGCCTAAGATATTCCCAGGCATATTGGGATCTGCTGGATCAGGGAGGAGTACGAGTTTGGTGGTCAACGGTTAGCCCCGGATCTGTGTCTCGGACAAAACATTCAGGTATTGAAGCTTAGCCCTAGGGAATATAGACCCTAAATCTCAATACTACATCACCAGTTGTGTGCTACCTTATTATATTATTTGGTATAGGCACTCTTTTTCTTTTCCTTTCCTTTTTCTATCTATCTACTTTACCCTGCTTTTTCTATAGACTATTACTTTTCCTACCTCGTTTTCCTCTCACCTACTGGGAACAAATGGGAATATTTAGAGTTGAGGTGTTAAACAATGACTTAGCCTCCAGGGGCTATTTAGGCCCATAGTGGAGGAGATTGGCTCTCAATCTGTAACACTTCTGTCACTGCTTATAAAGACATTTTTGGCACGTTTTTGTTTTGTTACGGCTTGGAATGATTCAATTGTGTCGATTATATACCCATGTTATTTGTATTTAAAATGTGGAAATAAACTTTACCTTTAATGTCAAAAAAAAAAAAAGTAGATCTTATAATAGGCTAGGACCCCTATGCCTTGAGCCCTTAACCTGGCTTAAGGAGGTGCCAGAATCTTTCAGAACACTTGTGGGGCTGTGGCTAAACCGAATGGCAGGGCCACAACTGAAAAAAATCATTTAAATTTCAAACCGCAGAAATTTCTGGTAAGCGGGAAACTTTGGCACATGGAGATA
Organism: Lithobates pipiens; assembly: GCF_037356315.1. Taxonomy (NCBI): domain Eukaryota; kingdom Metazoa; phylum Chordata; class Amphibia; order Anura; family Ranidae; genus Lithobates; species Lithobates pipiens. Next base: position 1,475,268 of record NW_027507872.1, on the reverse strand, counting down.
TGCAACTCCTCTCCTTGCAAGATGGACACAGCCAATCCAATTATGAAAGGATCGGATGCTCAAGTTTCGATTCAGAGCTTCGAGATCTAGAATGGGTCTTACCTCTCTGTTTGGTTCTGGCACCTTAAAATGTTTGAGACAAAAAACCCTGTTCCACAAAAGGGAACCTCTGATATTACCGACTGGGATAACAGTTGATCCAGAGGCCAGAGAGAGAGAGACTTTTTTTCTCTGGATCCTTAGGAACATTCTCTGAGACGGAAACTCTTGCATAAAGACTGCCTCATCAGCAGTCTAAGGAGCCCACAGGCAGCACCCAAACAGGGACCCGAACCCTGGACCCTCAGATCAAATGCCGACTAAGCCATCTGGGCTCTCAGAACTCTAGTCGTAGCCTAGAGAAAAAATTGCAGAAATCCCTCTGCTCTTGACATTGTTCCTGCAGATTTTGAAATCCGCAGAACCTTTCCCCTCACCCAAACGAGTGGGGGTGCTCCTTCATGAGAAGGCTTTAGCATTCTGCTTTGTGGGCTTTCTGCCCCCAAGATCCTGGTGCTGCCCTTGGGGACTTTCCCTTGAACCTGACGATTGAGACCGTCGAGACTGCCTAGAGGCAGATGCCCTAGGCATAGGAGAGACAGCACGATAAAAGATAAAATGTTTTAACCTCCTTTTACTGGTAAAGAGAGCTTTACCCTTTTGGATGTACTTATCCACTATAAATAGCCATACCCCAGGAAGGGAAACAAACTGGCTAAGAGCTTTCACATGGTGCTTCGGCTGATTAATATTTCAGCCACAGAACTCAGAGAATGTACTAGTCCAAGTATAAGCCATAAGGCTTAAACAATAGAGTCTTTCATAGCATCTACTGTGAGACATAGTGCGTCAGCCCATTACCGAGCCTGCTGATCAGGCAGAATCTCAGGTATCTCCAAACTGTTCCTTAACCCTTTGGAGTCCACATTTTTCAATGAATTAGCGTGACTCAAAATGTGCTTCACCACAATGGTGGAGAAGATGTTAATATGGGTTAAAGGACTGAGAGACAGCAATTGCAGCAAGGACTGCTAAAGACATTTTGTCTTTAAAAGGAAGTTCCAACTTTAATTTGATGGATCCTTTAACATCAGTGCATTTTCCACTGGACATGTGAGACTCTGCTCACTGAGGTGATTGCAGCATCAATTGTTGGAACCCCCCATTTCTTCATAGAAATGTTCCCATTCAGAATACATAAGCTATGCATGAATAGGAAAAAAAACACCCCCAGTTGTGGGAGGTTCAAATGAACCTAATTAGAGGTAGATACCTCAACAGCCTGTGCTGCAGGCAACAAAAGGGCAAAAGGGTTAAGTAAGGGAGTAGACAAGCATCTGACTTGTGAGGCTACTCCCTCCCTGTTAGGATCCTCCAAAGAGGAAAAAATAGCATTTTTTGTACTCACCGTAAAATCCTTTTCTCTGTAATTCACCGACTGACACAGGTTTTTCTCTTTAGACCATTGGGTTGTTATGCCACCTTCAGGAGAAAACTAGGCATTGCATGTGATAATAAAACTAGAACTTTCTAGTTCCGCCCAAGGGGCGGTCCCTTAGGTAACAACCCCTCAGCATGCTACTGCAGCCTCAGTTCGTCAAAAAGCAGTATAACAAAGAAAAATATGGCGGGTGCTGTGTCAGTCGGAATTACAGAGAAAATAATTTTACGGTGAGTACAAAAAAATCCTATTTTCTCTTATATTCACTGACTGACAACTTCTTCTCTTTAGACCATCGGGAAGTCCCCAAGTAGTGCCAAAACGAGGGGTGGGAAAACAGCATAAAAAACTTCATCCACCATGGCATGTGGGAGCTAGTACAAACTTTACCCACAAAAAACTACAGTGTGTGGAAAAACCACCACAAAAAAACAGGGTGCTCCTCAACGGAGAAGCACTACCCTCAAACCACACCAAAAACTGCGGTAACAAATGCAACAGTGCATTAAAAGGTACTGCGTTTTTACCCAAAAAAAAGAAGAAAGGAAAAAATTGCATATGCAATTGCAACTATACAGCAGCCTGCAAAACTTTGCGGCCAAACCATGCATCACCCGATGCACTGTCATCTATCTTGTAGAACTTTAAACGTGTGGACAGACTACCAGGTCACCACTTTACACACTTGAGCGACAGATGCTTGATGTCCGAAGGTCCAAGACGTTGCGATTGCCCTGGTGGAGTGGGCCGTGACCGGAAAGGGGGGCACCTGCCCCTTCAAGGCGTAGGCTTATTGTCAGGAAGGGCATGCCAGCACCCAAGATGGCTGCAGAAGAAGATGACCTATTACCTCTGCCCCTGTCAGGATGCCATTGGTGTGCACGCACCATGTGATAGCTTTGTCCGCCCAAACAGGCTATTTAAACTCAGCCAGTTTCCAAGCTCAGTGCTGTCTGCTCTACAGCGTTCCCTGTGTAACCTGCAATTAGCTACCTGACTTCTGTTCCTGTTGTGACCCGGCTTGCTTCCTGATGTTCCTGTTTCCTGCCTGCATCCGACCCTAGCTTGTCCCCCACTCCGCACCTGCCTGCTCCTTCTGCCACTCCGCTGCCAGCCTGTTGACGACCTGGCCTGTAATCTGATTCTGATTCAGCCCCTGTTCCTGACATGCCCGTTGTGTATGACCCGGCCTGCCTGTACTTGCCTTCTCTTCAGCCTTGAGGGTGCCACCATTCCTTCTGCTGCATCTGCACTCCTGCCTGTGGGGATCAGTTGTCTACTTGTTCCAGCTACCTGCCTACCACTGCTCTGGGATTTCTACAGACACCTCTACAGCCCGGCCGAGTGCTCCGATCCAGCTCCAGGTTCAGCGATCCCACCAGGCACTCGTGCGACTCTGCATCTCGGTGCTTCCTGTCAGCTCTATCAGGGGCTCCAAGTCAGAGTTGTAAGAGAGGCCATCCTCTGCATATCAGGCTCCATCACCAGGTACGTGACACTTATACTACAATCTGTCTGATCCACCTGGTAATGGTGGCTGATGAGACCATGCCTTTCTGTGGACCAGCCACCGAAACAAACAGCGAGTCTGACTTCAGGAAGGGAACCGTGGCAGACAAATCCACCTTCAGAGCCCAAACCACGTCCAAAGCATGAAGGGCCATCTCCTTAGGATGTGTCGACTTAGGCCGCGTACACACGGGCGGATTGTCTGTCCAACTTAGTCCGCTGAATCGTGTTTCAGCGGACAATCCGCTCGTGTGTGGGCTTCAGCGGACTTTTTCAGCGGACTGTCTGACGAACAAAGTCTTACGGAATTTTCGTAATTTTGTCCGTCCAAACTTGGTTTCAGTGGACAGTCCGCTCGTGTTTAGGCAAGTTGGACGGACTAAGTATGGCGCATGCTCAGAAAGGATTTACACGGCCGAAGGTTGCATTGCAGTGTATAGGACGTCGTTTTTCTAGTCCCGTCGTACGCGCTGTACACGTCATCACGCACGCTTTCAGCGGACTGTCTGCTCATCGTGTGTGGTCAAGTCCGTTCATTCAAATTTTGAACGGACTGTCTGTCGGATTGTCTGATGAACTTAGTTGGGCAGACAATCCGCCCGTGTGTACGCGGCCTTAGGACACAGAGATGGTAACACAATGTCCTCATTGATGTGAAACGTCGAGACTACCTTCGGCAGAAAAAAACGACTGTGGACACAACACCACCTTATCCTTGTGGATAATCAGATAGGGCGACTTGCAGGACAAGGCCGCCAGTTCCGAAACCCTACTGGCTGATGTAATGGCCACTAGAAAGACCACTTTCTGGGAAAGAGTCAACAGGGGGAACTCTCTAATATTTCCAAATGGCGGTTTCTGAAGCGTCGATAATACCAGGTTCAGATTCTGCGGGGGTAACGGACACATCGGAGGGACATGTCGCACCCCTTGGGCAAAAGTACTCACTATAGAGTGAGATGCCAGAGGTCGCTGAAAAGGGACAGCCAAAGCTGATATTTGTCCTTTAATGGTGCTTAACGCCAATTTCTGGTCCACCCCTTGATGAAGAAACAGCAGGATCCTGGATATAGAAAAGGAGCGCGGACGCCATCCTTTCGCCTCACACATGGAGATGCAGGCCTTCCAGGTACTTGGATATATCTTCCGAGAAGAAGATTTCCATGCTCTCAACATAGTTGGTTTCACCGAGTCCAACAGACCCCGGTTCCTCAACACCTGGCTCTCAATAGCCATGCCGTTAAAGCCAGCGATGGTAAAGCAGAATGGAGAATCGGAAGAAGGTCCTCTCGCAGCGGCAATCACCAGGGAGCGTCTGCCACCAGGCGCACTAGGTCTGCATACCAAGGATGCTGAGGCCAATCTGGGGCAACCAGTATTACTGGGATCCCCTCGGCTTCCACACTGCGAAGCAGACATGGTAAAAGTTTCAGTGGAGGAAAGGCTTAGATCAGCTGGTACTGATCCCATGGAGCCACCAGCGCATCTGACGCGTCTGCCCACAGATCTCTTGTCCTGGAAAAGAATCGCGGCACCTTCCAATTGAGACGTGAGGCCAGAAGATCCACGTCTGGTGTGTCCCACCACAGGCACAGTAGCCTGAACACCTCCGCCCATTCTCCTGGGTCCAGCATCGGATGACTTAGATAGTCCGTCTGCCAGTTCTCCACACCTGGAATGTAAATGACCGACAGAGCTGGTACATGTCTCTCTGCCCACCGAAGTATGTGAGCGACCTTTCGTGCGGCGGCCGAGCTTCTTGTTCCTCTTTGGTGATTGACGTATGCGACAGCAGTGGCGTTGTCTGACTGGATCCTGATCGGACGCCCTTGCAGTCTCATTGACCATTGTGGAGAGGCAAAGCCTGATCACTCTCAGTTCGAGTAGATTGATCGGCAACATGGATTCCTCCATCGACCAGAGGCCCCGGGTCGATTGAACTCACATCACTCCACCACAGCCGAATAGGCTGGTGTCTGTTGCGATCACCGTCTATTTCAGAGGTAGGAACGACTTCCCGGACTGAAGCACCAGGGACCTCAGCCACCAGATCAGGGAACCCCTGACTAACTGGCTCACCTGGATCTGTCAATCCAGGGAAAACGGAGATCTGTCCCACTTTGTAAAGATCTCCTTCTGCAGGACTCTGGTGTGGAACTGGGCATATGGTACTGCCTCGAAGGAGGCTACCATGAGTCCAAGGGCTCCCATGCAGAAGTGCAGTGACGACCACTTGCGGCTCATCAGTTTTACTGCGGCTCTGAGAATCTGCAGCTTATCTGAAGGGAGAAACACTCTCGCTTCCCTGGAGTCCAGCAGCAAGCCTAGGTACTCCAAATGCTGAGTTGGTATCAACGACTGTTTTAGGTTCAACAGCCACCCAAATTCTTGCAGGGTCTGCATGGCAATTGCCACATCCTCTTCTAACTCTGAGTCGGAAGAAGCTCTCAGGAGGAGATCGTCTAGGTAACTCACGATCGCGATCCCGTGTTGCCGTAGCAATGCCAAAACAGGAGCCAATACCTTGGTAAAGACTCGGGGGGCTGATACAAAACCAAAAGGGAGAGCCACAAATTGGTAGTGGGCTACCCCAACTGCAATCGCAGAAACTTTTGATGCTGGAGGCATTGGGTATGTGCAGGTACGCACCCTGGATGTCTAAGGACGCCAGGGAGTCCCCTTGATGGAGTGCAGCGACTACTGAGCGAACTGATTCCATTCTGAACCTCTGCACTTTTACAAAGTGATTGAGGGCTTTTAGATCCAAGATTGTAGTTCCCAAGAAGGACAGGGGTACGTCCAAACAGGTTTGAGTAGAACCCCTGGAAACTTTCCGATTCTGGAACAGGTACAATCACCCTGCGATTCAGCAGGTCCCCTACTGCCCCCAAGAGGGCCTCCCGGTGAGCCGGGAGAACGGATATGCTGGAGGCGAAGAATCCGTTTTGCGGCCAAGAGAGGAAATCTATCTTGTAGCCATAGGAAATCAGATCACAGACCCATTGGTCAGACAGTCGAGAGGACCACTGGGCTGCAAACTCCCGAAGGTGACCCCCCACCCGAGTCATGGGTGGGGGCAAACCTTCATGCGATAGCACTTTTGTTCGCAGGCTTGTAGTTCCAGGGACATTTTTGCCCTTCCGTGGTCGTCCTGTCAGGCTGGGGATGTTTAGCCGAAGCTCCGGGCAGACGAAAAAGCAGTTTGCGAGCGGAAAAAGAGTGGCTCCGTAGCCTTCCTGGCCTGTGAGAGTAGAGTGCTCTTACCATCTGTGGCATTCCTAATAATGTGCTCCAAAGAGCCGGTTGCCAAGGAAGGGAAGATCCGTCAGGGCTTTTTTGGATGCCTGGTCAGCAGACCAGCACTGCAACCAAATCAGGCACCTCAGCACCACTGCTGACACTGAAGCCCTGGATAACAGTGGGAGGGTATCCAGGGCCGTGTCACAAACCTACTTAAGGCCATGCACTAGTTGGTATGCTAGTTCCACGGAGACAGGAGAAGCCTGCTGTTCTCCCAATTTGCGGTGCAGCAGTTTTGCCCACTCAGTGTCTGCGACACAAGTGCGGATGCCAGTACTGGTCGCACAGTTGACCCCACAACCGTAAACAAGGAACGAGCCACTGCCTCGGCATTCCCGTTGTGAGATCCTTAAATGCAGGAGTCCCCTCTACTGGGATTCTGGTTACTTTGTTTAATCTGGATAATGGGGGGTCCACGACCAGAGGAGCCGACCACTTTTTGAGAAGGCTCTCCTAAAAGGGGCAACGCACCGCCATGTATTTGGGGACCGAAAGGTCCGTTGTGGTCGACCCAATTCCTTGTAAATAAACTTCAAGAAAGGGAGAGGTAAATTGGAAATTGTGAAAATGGAGGAGAAGCTGTGCACTAAAAATCTCCCTATACCAATTCACAAACCAATAATACCGAAAAAGTGTTGGACTATACCGGTACTCAATTTAATACATAAAGATCAGAGAATATATAATAGAATCTCATAAATTTTAATACAAAAGGAAAAAAATTACACAAAGACAAGAAAAATTATTAATGCATAAAAACATATCCTATTTAAAAGGCTAGTACACCCCAGATTCTTATGTATGGTTGCTCATGGTGGAGTTCCATTCTAGGGGTACCATTGGGGATTCCTCGACTAGTTTCGTGGAATTTATCCGCTTTATCCGGAGGGAGTCTAAAAAGTTAAATATATATTAGAAATTTCATACCTATTCAAAATTCATGTAATTATACAATCATATGGGTATATACCACAAAAACAAAAATCAACAGAGATATGTAAATATATTTACACAAAAAAGGGGGATTGAAGGAGGGATTTGTTATGAAAAAAAAAAAAAAAAAAAAAAACATATCGAACATACAATTGGGGTCACATCCACTCAATATTTCTCCCACCGGCGGACATGGGGGATATAGTGCACATGATGGAAAAAAAAAAGGGGGGGGGGGGAACTTGTAATCATATTTATAATAATGGGGTAAGATATAGTGGATACAAAAATATGAGAATCAAAAAATAACGTAGATTTAGTATAGATATTACCTGCCAGAGGCTGTGCATCAGTTAAATGACGTTGGCAATAGCATGTTTAACAACTTGAACCAAACGTTATCTATGTGTGTTTAGGCCAACCACGCTCACTAAAGAATGAATAAGGAGGGGAAAAGAGGGGGGGGGGAGGGGGGGGAGGGAAGGAGAAAAAGGGGAAAAGAAAGAGGGGTGAAAGAAAAAAAAAAAACATATCGAACATACAATTGGGGTCACGTCCACTCAAAATTTCTCCCACCGGCGGACATGGGGGATATAGTGCACATGATGGAAACTTTTAGATGTAATGAATGTCCCCGTTGCCCATGGATAAAGGAGGGCAACAAGTTTGTATTACCGAACGGTGAAACATTATATTCACATACTTTTTCTAATTGTAATACCAAAGGTATTATCTACATGACGATTTGCCGATGTGGAGCATTTTACGTCGGCAAAACAATTCGTGAGCTCAGACAGCGTATTGGCGACCATCTATATGATTCAGGTAATGGGAAGCTAACCACGATTGGGAGACACATTGGCCTTTACCATCGGTTCGATACCTCTGTCCAATTTTTTGTATTGGAGGTGGTTCCAAATATGATTACAAGTTCCCCCCCCCCCCCCTTTTTTTTTTTTCCATCATGTGCACTATATCCCCCATGTCCGCCGGTGGGAGAAATATTGAGTGGATGTGACCCCAATTGTATGTTCGATAGGTTTTTTTTTTTTTTTCATAACAAATCCCTCCTTCAATCCCCCTTTTTTGTGTAAATATATTTACATATCTCTGTTGATTTTTGTTTATTTTGTGGTATATACCCATATGATTGTATAATTATATGAATTTTGAATAGGTATGAAATTTCTAATATATATTTAACTTTTAGACTCCCTCCGGATGAAGCGGATAAATTCCACGAAACTAGTCGAGGAATCCCCAATGGTACCCCTAGAATGGAACTCCACCATGAGCAACCATACATAAGAATCTGGGGTGTACTAGCCTTTTAAATAGGATATGTTTTTATGCATTAATAATTTTTCTTGTCTTTGTGTAATTTTTTTCCTTTTGTATTAAAATGTATATGATTCTATTATATATTCTCTGATCTTTATGTATTAAATTGAGTACCGGTATAGTCCAACACTTTTTCGGTATTATTGGTTTGTGAATTGGTATAGGGAGATTTTTAGTGCACAGCTTCTCCTCCATTTTCATAATTTCCAATTTACCTCTCCCTTTCTTGAAGTTCATTTACAAGGAATTGGGTCAACCACAACGGACCTTTCGGTCCCCAAATACATGGCGGTGCGTTGCCCCTTTTAGGAGAGCCTTCTCAAAAAGTGGTCGGCTCCTCTGGTCGTGGACCCCCCATTATCCAGATTAAACAAAGTAACCAGAATCCCGGTAGAGGGGACTCCTGCATTTAAGGATCTCACAACGGGAATGCCGAGGCAGTGGCTCGTTCCTTGTTTACGGTTGTGGGGTCAACTGTGCGACCAGTACTGGCATCCGCACTTGTGTCGCAGACACTGAGTGGGCAAAACTGCTGCACCGCAAATTGGGAGAACAGCAGGCTTCTCCTGTCTCCGTGGAACTAGCATACCAACTAGTGCATGGCCTTAAGTAGGTTTGTGACACGGCCCTGGATACCCTCCCCCTGTTATCCAGGGCTTCAGTGTCAGCAGTGGTGCTGAGGTGCCTGATTTGGTTGCAGTGCTGGTCTGCTGACCAGGCATCCAAAAAAGCCCTGACGGATCTTCCCTTCCTTGGCAACCGGCTCTTTGGAGCACATTATTAGGAATGCCACAGATGGTAAGAGCACTCTACTCTCACAGGCCAGGAAGGCTACGGAGCCACTCTTTTTCCGCTCACAAACTGCTTTTTCGTCTGCCCGGAGCTTCGGCTAAACATCCCCAGCCCGACAGGATGACCACGGAAGGGCAAAAATGTCCCTGGAACTACAAGCCTGCGAACAAAAGTGCTATCGCATGAAGGTTTGCCCCCACCCATAACTCGGGTGGGGGGTCACCTTCGGGCATTTGCAGCCCAGTGGTCCTCTCGACTGTCTGACCAATGGGTCTGTGATCTGATTTCCTATGGCAAAAAGTTGGAGAGTGCTGCTCATCCCTAAAACAGACAAAAAAAAAAAAAAAAAGAAAAGGAACGAATTTGCCTACAGTGGGGTTTTTTGGCAGCAAAAAATGAATCTAAGAATATTAAGTAAAAAAAAAATCAATATTCATTAATGCATAAAGACGTATGGCACATGGGTTAAAAAATGAACTCCACTGGACAAATAATTAAAAATAATAAAGAACAACAATAGTGAGAAAGATGTACATATACAGACAAAAATTTCATACAAGCATTGTACAGAATTACAGACAGTGGAAATATGACTCTGACATGTTTCAACCCACTATACGGGTCTTCTTCAGAGGGATGGTCTGCTATGAAAAAAGAATACCATGAGTGTGTACATTGAAAATTACTTCAATACAATGTAGGTACCTAATACCCTAGCATAGTTACCCGGTATTGTACATCAAAAAAGATGGAGAAAACATTCACAGTGGAAATCCTTCTCAAAGATAGACCGCTTGTCTCTCCCCCCATGAGGGGCCTCGACGCTCCCAAATGGTACCGCACACCAGGAAGAAAAGCAAAGGCGGTGTGCAATGGTGCGGCTTACGAGAGATCACACTTTTCACTCCCCTCTAATGAACTTCATAGGAGGGAGTGCGAGCATCAGCAGCCAAAAGGCGGAAAGGTCCTACCTGCAGCGGAATTTCATGCATATGTATGATAGCTTTGCTCGCTCAAGGTTAGATGAGCAGGCAACCAGGCTGCATTACTCAGAAATGCTTGTTCATATTGTATGTGAACATGCCTATAAGTGTTCAGCATGCAGAGAGATCTCAAATAATCCCAGATGCCCAAGGGAGGTATTACTTACCCACAAAGCCTATGCAAGGAAGAAAAAAAAAACACCCCTGTGAAAAAAATGTAAATAACCAACCGAAAAATAGAATGAAATAAAACACCCAAAGTGAAAAAGGGGGGGGGGGGGGGGAAGAAACCATGTGTTGTGTGCCAAGAGTGAAGCAAGTTCTCAGTGAGGACGACATTGGTAAAACAAATAAGTGTGTACTCCAGTATGTGTGATAATGCTGAAGTGTGAAAAGTGTGTACGGGAACACCTTAGGTGAATGGCTGGCTTACGGGACCCAAAAGGGACCACTACATCAGAAGAGGGATCTGCTGGCTCCTGAATCTTCAGGTTATCACGCACAGCTGTGATAAGTGCTCCAACAAGCGTTTTGTCGCGCACGGACCGGACGGGTACTCATCCTCATTGTCCTGGTCAGCCTCATCTGAAACGACAGAGCAGGGGTCACCAGCTCTGCAGGGCCCGAGTCTGCGTCAGAGCTCTCCCCAGGACGGGGGGGGGGGGGGGCAGGGGCCACTTTTTAGCACCTTGCACCGCCTCCATCTTGGCAACAAACAAATTGAGGACCGCCGACAAGGCGTCCAAGGGCACTGCACATTCCGAGGGCGAACAAGTTGCAATTGACTGGACTTCAGGTGAAGAAACACCAGTTTCTGAAGTCATGCTAGCCCTACCCTGTCTGCCACCCGAAGGGGAGGTAGGGCAGTGACAGTCCCACCCTCAGTGCTGCTGACTGAGGGGCTCTTTCCCACAGGACTCACCACCCTGAAAAGGTTCTGCGCTGTCCAGCAAGTAGTGCCTGTGGTCTCTGTTGGCTTCCAGGTGCAGAGGGATCTGCTCTGTGTCAGTGGAAGTTCCTGCTAGTGGCACTGAAACCGCTCTGCAAAGTGCTCAGGCTCAAAGGAAATGGCCGCCCAGCGTCCAGTATAAGGACATAAAACACTGGGAAAATGGCCGCCAGAGCACAGGGACACATACTGCTGCTAGAGAAAGCTGAAAAACGTGTTCAGGCTTCTAGAAAATGGCCACCGAAGCACAGGAGAGCATGCTTTCCCTTGCCCACACATAAGATGGCCACTGATGCTGAAACCATGAGGGACAGAGCTGAACAAATGGCGGTGATCAGCGCTGCAAGGGACACAGGCACAGCCTCACAGGCACCTCCAGGAACATGAGAAACAGGACTCAGGACACAGCCAGCCAGCGCAGCCCCCCCACAGGTTTGAGCCCCTGTACACACACACACACACACACACACACACACAGCTCAGCAGCCACATGCAGCATCCCCCACAGGCAGGTGGAGGGAAGATAGGGACAGAGAGAGAGAAGAGAGAGAGGTGAGGCAGGGAGAGCTGTACTTAGCAGTCCTAAAGAGCTGGGAGACATTCCATTACAGACCCACTCTGATCAGTACAGGGTGGCTTCTGGCCTCGGCACACAGACATCAGCAGTCTGGTCATATGTGCGCCCCGGTGCAAAAAAGCTCACTGACCACCTCTGGAGCTGGGGTTTTGTCGTGGCCAACCCAGCTTTGGTCTGCACACGCTCGATGGCCAGACTGGGGAGACTAAAAGGATGAGGGTATCCAGCCTGTCACCCAGATGGCTGTTGATAGCAGATTACAGGATCTATCATCTTGCGCCAAAATCCAAGCTTCTGCAGAAAAAAGACAGACCGATGGGCCTATCAGGGTTCCTAGGTCCTTCTCCTTCGCTAGGCAAAATAAAACTGAGGCTGCAGTAGCATGCTGAGGGGTTGTTACCTAAGGGACTGCCCCTTGGGCAGAACTAGAAAGTTCTAGGTTTATTATCACATGTTAACATGTAATGCTTAGTCTTCTCCTGAAGGTGGCATAACAACCCAATGGTCGAAAGAGAAGAAGCTGCGTCAGTCGGTGAATATAAGAGAAATAAGTATCTTCCAATATTTGCGAAGATCTACCTGATCCCCAGCCTCCTGCACCTCAACAAAAGGGCCCTGAGGACTAGATGGGAATCTGCTATGTTTAGTCCTACTATGGAGAGACATCATAGCATTAATCTTCTTTCAAATTTTTAAATGGTAGAAGAAAAAAAAAGTGCAAAACAAATGACCTTTTGGAGAAGTTCCTGGTCACATTACCATTTATAGCCTGAAGCATAAAGCAGAGGCTCTATGCCAAAGAATGTACATTGCTAGGCTATAGTTCAGCACCATTAGCTGCTATTAACCCTAGCTACAGCAAAGTATAATGTGCCAAAGGAGTAAGCCTGTGTACACTAACCTGACCAAGCCATCTACCTGCTCTGTACCTCCCACAGCCAGCAGCAGCTTTCACACATACAGCGCTGAGACCAGCTTCCTCCATGTGTGGCCGGCGTCTGACGCCGTTAGCCATGCCCCCCCCCGTGAATTACGCCCCCCTTTCCTTTCAAGGAAGGTGTTTTCCCACGCTAGCAGCGTCCGGTGAACCTGTAAGCATGGGGGGGGGGTTAAATCCTTTGATGATGCGGCCGTGGTCTGCCCTTTATATTTTTCTCCTTTTTTTTCAAAAGAGAGGCAACTGTCTTGGCATGCCCCCCTGAAGGGGAATAAAGCCAATCTGGGGGCACAGGAAGTGACCAGACCCCCATTTTTCTTACCAGAGGATCTGTTCGGGCTGGAGGAGAGGACAGTGAAGGCTTCTGCTGTTTCCAGAGTCAGGACGGTGAGTGCTCAATACAGCCCCCAGTGGTGACACATAGGCATGACAACACTATACATAGAAGGAGAAATTCCTGAGAAAATCCCCCTTACCTTATCCTCGCAGCAGGTTTTTATCAGATAAAGACCCAATCTTCACCCTTCACAGTAGGCTCTGAGACCTTATAGGAATCCTTCAGGAACCGGGAAACTCTCAGGTTACCCCACAATCCTGGACCTGCGACAGCAGCCTGCCAGTAAAACTTTATGGCCTCAATACCAAAAAGTACTGGATCACAGGGCCTAGCTCTCTAATGCACAGGGATAGGGACAATTGTAGACACACAGGTTGAACTGGATGGACTGGTGTCTTTATTCAACCTTACTATGTAACAACAACAAGTTTACAGTAGGCAAGTAACTTTGAAAAGCAATGTGCATCCAATTTAGGACACTACACATTTAACACAAATACAGTATCTCACAAAAATGAGTAGCCCCTCACATTTTTGTCAATATTTTATTATATCTTTTCATGTGACAACACTGAAGAAATTACACTTTGCTAAAATGTAAAGCAGTGAGTGTACAGCTTGCATAACAGTATAAATGTGCTGTCCCCTCAAAATAATTCAACACGCAGCCATTAACCACTTGCTTACTGGGCACTTAAACACCATTCTGCCCAGACCAATTTTCAGCTTTCGGTGCTCTCACAATTTGAATGACAATTACTCAGTCATGCAACACTGTACCCAAATGAATTTTTTGTCCTTTTTTTCCCACAAATAGAGCTTTCTTTTGGTGTTATTTGATCACCTCTGGGGTTTTTATTTTTTGCGCTATAAATGAAAAAAGACCAAAAATTTTGAAAAAAAACGCATATTTCTTTGTTTCTGTGACAGAATTATGCAAATTATTAATTTTTCTTCATAAATTTTGGTCACAATTTATACTGCTACATGTCTTTGGTAAAAATAACCCAAATTTGTGGATATTATTTGGTCTTTGTGAAAGTTAGAGAGTCTACAAACTGTGGTGCGAATCGCACAAAATTGATCACACCTGATGTACTGGTGGCCTATCTCGCTTCTTGTGACCCGAACAAGTCAGGAAAGTACAAATACCCCCCAAATGACCCCTTTTTGGAAAGTAGACATTCCAAGGTATTTAGTAAGAGGCGTAGTGAGCTTTTTGATGTTGTCATTTTTTTCCCACAATTCTTTGCAAAATTAAGATTTTTCATTTTTTTTTCTCCACAAAATTGTCATTGTAATAGGTTATTTCTCTCACGTGGCATGTGTATACCACAAATGACACCCCCCAAAAAATTCTGCTACTCCTCCTGAGTATTACAATACCACATGTGTGTGACTTTTTCACAGCCTGGCCACATAGAGAGGCCCAACATGCAGGTAGCGCCATCATGCGTTCTAGGAACATAAATTACACCTCTAACTTGTTGACTATTTATTACACTTTTGAAGCACCAGGACAATGACACGTGACACTGATGACAGATGGCACTGATACGTGGCACTGATGACAGGTGGCACTGATGACAGATGGCACTAATATGTGGCACTGATGACAGATGGCACTAATATGTGGCACTGATGACGCATGGCACTTATACGTGGCACTGATGACACGTGGCACTAATACGTGGCACTGAAGATACGTGGCACTAATATGTGCCACCGATGACAGATGGCACTAATACGTGGCACTAATATGTGCCACCGATGACAGATGGCACTAATACATGACACCGATGACGCGTGACACTGATGACAGATGGCACTGATAAGTGGCATTGATGACACGCGACACTGACAACAGATGGCATGTGACACTGACAGGTGGCACTGATGACAAATGGCATTGATACGTGGCACTGATGACAGATGGCACTGATACGTGGCACTGATGACAGATGGCACTATGTGGCACTGACGACACGTGGCACTGGGGGCAGGTGGCACTGGGGGCAGGTGGCACTGGGGTGGATGGCACTGGGGGCAGGTGGCACTGGGGTGGATGGCACTGGGGCGGATGGCACTGCTAGGGGAGGATGGCACTGCTAGGGGAGGATGGCACTTTATTTTTTTACTTTTATTTTTTTCACAGGCAGAACGGCTGCCGCTGCAGCCGTTCATCTCTCCCCTCTCGCACTGTCTGTGCGAGGAAGGAGAGCGGCGCTGAGAGATGATCTCATATGTTTACATATGAGATCATCTCCCATTGGACACGCCGATCACGCTGTAAACGGCCGCTGTGATTGGCCGTTTACAGCGATCTGTGTTTGCCTGTCCCCGGGGGACACGGCGAACACAGAACTTCCGCGATGCGCGGCGGCGCGCATTGCGGAAGTAAACATCAGGTCGTCCAGGGACGACTGCCCGGACGAACGCGCCTGCTCTACGGCCGTCATTCGGCTATAGGGCGGGCGCGAGGAGGTTAAAGTCTAAACTGCTGGCAACAAAAGTGAGTACACCCCTAAGTGAAATTTTCCAAATTGGGCCCAAATTGTCAATATTTTGGGAATGGGGTTAACGAGAGCTTCACAGGTTGCCAATGGAGTCCTCTTGCACTCCACCATGACAACATCATGGAGCTGGTGGATGTTAGAGACCTTGTGCTCCCTCCACCTTCCGTTTGAGGATGCCCCACAGATGCTCAATGGGGTTTAAGTCTCGAGACATGCATGGCCAGTCCATCGCCTTTACCTGCAGCTTCTTTAGCAAGGCAGTGGTCGTCCTGGAGGCGTTTGGCATTATTATGTTAGAATATTGCCCTGCAGTCCCGTCTCTGAGGGGAGGGGATCATGCTCTGCTTCAGTATGTCACAGTACATGTTGAAATTAATGGTTTCCTCAATGAACTGTAGCTCTCCAGCACTGGCAGAACTCATGCAGCCACAGACCATGACACACCCACCACCATGATTGACAGTAGGCAAGAAACACTTTTCTTTATACTCCTCACCTGGTTGCCACCACACATGCTTGACACAATCTGAACCAAATAAGTTTATCTTGGTTTCATCAGACCACAGGACATGGTTCCAGTAATACATGTCCTTAGCCTGCTTGTCTTTGTCAAACTTTTTGCAGGCTTTCTTGTGCATCATTTTTAACCACTTCCATACCAGGCACTTAGGCCCCTTACACACTGTCGGACTGTTCAGGTCTGCCTGTCAGTTTTGACGGCGGACCTGAACGAGCACTCCATGCTGGTCTATGGAGCGATGGATTTCAGCGGTGACATGTCCGCTGACATCCGTCCCGGTCCGATCTGCCAATAGCAAAAGGATAGCCCTACGTCCGGATTCATCGCTGGCAGATCGGACTGGGTGAGATCTGATGAAAAACGGACATGCTGTCCGTTTTCATTCAATCTCTCCATAGAATCCAGTGGCACTCGACAAGCCCCTCACCGCTCAGTGAGCAGAGAGGGACCTGTCATCTGCTGGCTCACCGGAGATCAGGTCCCAGGTCAGCTGAGCTGGTGGAACACAGGCGGACTCCACGTAAGTGGATCCGCCTTGTCTAAATGAGGCCTTAGACATCTACCTGCCCAAGCCAATTTTCAGCCCTGCAGCAATTTACCGTAAATGACAATTGCGCGGTCATACAACACTTTACCCAAACAAATTTCTTATCATTTTGTTCCCACAAATAGAGCTTTATTTTGGTGGCAGTTGATCACCTCTGCAGTTTGTATTTTTTACGCAAATTAAAAATGACCGAAAATTTTGAAAAAAAAACACAAGTTTTTCTTTGTTTCTGTTAAATTTTTTTGTAAATAAGTACGTTTTCTTCTTCAATGATGGCCACTGATATGACTACACTGATATGGTGGCACTGATGGGCACTGGTGAGGTGGCACCAACGGGCACCGATAGGCGGCACTGATGGGCACTCACGGGTGGAACTGATGGGCACTGATGGGCATGGATGAACACTGATAGGTGGCACTGATGAACATGGATGGGTGGCACTGATGACACAGATTGGTGGCATTGCTGGGCATCATGCTATATAATTATGCCAGTCAGTGCCCATTTGTGGGCAATGATTGGCACAGATTGGGCATAATTTGCACATGTGGATGGCCATGGGGTACATAACTGGCCATCCACATGTTGCCGCCTTCCCTGGTGGTCCTGGCGGTTCTCCTGGTGGATCTAGTGTTGGCATCCGAGTGGGGGGCTGCACTAATAATAAGTGCAGACCTCCCCTGTCAGGAGAGCCACCGATCGGCTCTCCTCTAGACATGTGCGATTTGTTTCGTACGAATCGAAAATTTGTACGAATTTCCAGAAAATCGTAGATTCATACGAATCCGAAATACAAATTTTTATGCTTCCGAAATTTCGTTAACGAATTTCGGATCCAAATTAACAGAAACATGACTGGTGTTTTGTTCACCAATCAGAGGAAGTCAGTACAGCACAGGGATGGTGGGAGCCCCTCATAATGATAAATTCATCATAACAAACTTTTATTTTAACAACAAGTTTACGAATCTAACGAAAACTCATATTTCGTACTAATCCGAATTAAATTTAGTACACAAATTATGTTTTTTTTTTGACGTGAGTGAGGAAAAGCCGATCAATGGCTTTTCCTGTTGACATCATGATCAGCCGTGATTGGACCCGGCTGATCAGGTGGCAAAGGGCCTACGTCAAAGGCTCTTTACCAAGATCGGCGGAGCGGTGTGTCAGACTGGATGTCATATGATGCCCAGTCAGGATAACTGAACCACCGCCCAGCCGTCATTTTGCTATAGGCCGCTCGCCCTCTGTTTGTGGCCAGGCTGTGGAAGTCTCACACATGTGGTATCACCGTACTCAGCAGGAGTAGGAGAATCTATTTTGGGGTGTCATTTTTGGTATGTACATGCTATTTGTTAGAAATATTGTATAAATGGACAACTTTGAGTTAACAAAAAAAATGTGCTTTAACCACTTCCCGCCTGCCAGCTGTCAAATGACTTTCTTGACTTTGTGTGGGGATATCTGAATGATGCCTGCAGCTACAGGCAGCATTCAGATGTCATCTTTTTCAGCTGGCAATTCCCTACACCATAAGAATGATCATAGTGGCTGTTCCGCTGCTTGATCATTCTTACGGGAGGCGGGAGGGGACATCCCCCCCCCTCCTGCCGCCCTCCAGTGTTTCTACCGCCTCACTGCTACGATCGAAGCCAGGATCGTTTTTTTTTTATTTCAGGCTTTCCAGCCTAGAGGTGAGATGTGGGTTCTTATTGACCCCATATCTCACGTAAAGAGGACCTGTCATGCCATATTCCTATTACAAGGGATGTTTACATTCCTATGGGGATTTTTAAGTAGTTAAGTTTGGCGCCATTCCACGAGCGTGTGCAATTTTGAAGGGTGACATGTTAGGTATCTTTTATTTTAAAAAAAGCCTTTTTTTCTTTTATAGCGCAAAAAAGAAAAAAACCCAATGGTGATTAAATACCAACAAAAGAAAGCCTGATTTGTGTGTAAAAAAACAATCATATGGGTACAGTGTTGTATGACTGAGTAATTATCATTCAAAATGTGAGCACTGAAGACTGAAAATTGGTCTGGTTATTAAGGGGGTTTAAGTGCCCAGTGGTCAAAAAAGGCTTCCTTCTAGGACAACAGCCATGCAGACCAATTTGATGCAGTGTAAGGTGTGAGCACTGACAGGCAAACCCCCCACCCTTTCAACCTCTGCAGCAATTCTGGCAGCACTCATACGTCTATTTCCCAAAGACAACCTCTGGATTTTACACTGAGCACGTGCACTCAACTTCTTCGGTCGATCATGGCGAGGCCTGTTCTGAGCGATACCTGTTAAACCACTGTATGGTCTTGGCCACCTTAATGCAGCTCAGTTTCAGGGTCTTGGCAATCATCTCATGTCCTGGGCCATCTTTATGTAGCGCACAAATTAATTTTTTTTCCAGTGTTTTGCCATGAGGTGCTATTTTGAACTTCCAGTGATCAGTATGAGAGAGAGTGAGAGCGATACACCAAACCTAACACACCTGCTCCCCATTCACACTGCCCAATTTGGACATTTTCACTTAGGGGTGTACTCACTTTTGTTGCCAGTGGTTAAGACATTAATGGCTGTATGTTGATTTATTTTGAGGGGACAGGAAATTTGCACTGTTATACAAGCTGTACACTCACTACTTTACATTGTAGCAAAGTGTAATTTCTTCAGTGTTGTTACATGAAAGTATATAATAAAATATTTACAAAAATGTGAGGGTGTACTCACTTTTGTGAGATACTGTATATATAAAAAGTGTAAGGATAGGAAGAGTCACCCTTTAAGTTTATACTCTTCTTATTACATTTAGACTCTGCTTGAACAGATATATACTGAAGGTTAGTGAAACTGCTTCCCACACCATGCTTTGCAAGTTTCTTCTGAAGTCTGCAAGAAGCAGGATGCGCCTGTGCTCACAGCTGACATTTGGGTTTTGCATACTTGCAAAACATGATAAGAGCTTAAGGTTATAAAAACATATTTTTATACATGTTCCATAGAAATTATTTCTAGCAGAAATCACCTAAACATTTTGCTTATTGTATGACAAACATAGATGTGGATGTATACGATTGGTTGTGTTTTTTGTCATTTGATTGGTTGACTAAAGGGCCTTTCCCCCTTGTGTCTTGTGTATTCTCTAAGTGCATATATTCAATGTTCACGGAATAAAGAATGGTACTCTTGATAATCCATTCATTGTGCATGGTTGCCTTAACTACCCGACCGGTCAGAGTGTCTTTCCAATTACCACTAGAGTCCAGCTCGAGCAGAACTAGAGGGGCGCACCTTACAAAAAGCAAACTTTCTATTGCTGAGCATACAACATGCAATCTGGTTGTCCAATCTGCACAGCCCAACAGGTTCATACAGCATAGAATATAGAATAACCTATTACACTAATCAGGAAAGACAGAGAACTGCATAGTAATGGTTGCATCTATATGAAACTGTCCCATCTGCACAATTATACAGTGTATGGCCAACTTAGTTAGAACCAGACAATCAAAGTAGTACCATAAGGTATGCCCTTAGGGCAGGGGTCTCAAACCGGCGTCTCTCCAGCTGTTGCGAAACTACAAGTCCCATCATGCCTCTGCCTGTGGGAGCCATGCTTGTAGCTGTCAGCCTTGGAATGCCTCAGGGGACTTGTAGTTTTGCAACAGTTGGAGGGCCACTGGTTTGAGACCCCTGCCTTAGGGTTTAATGTGTCTAGTAAATAAATCCAATCTAATTCCCCCTGGAATTAAACTTGGCTATAAACCTAGCCAAATCCCCCCCCCCCCCCACCTTCAGCAGGGTCCAGTTTGTGAAAGCATGGTTACAAGCCCACTTCACATCCATCCGATGGGGTCCGGTCCCCTATGGTTCTGCAGAGACAACTGATCAGGAAGCTGCATGAAGAGCTGGATTGGCCATGGTGCAGCAGATCTTGATAGAAGAATCATCCTGCTGGAGAGAGATGCCTTCTCCACAGAAGGTAAGCCTCTCTCAGCAGAGAGAAGAGGTCCATCAGCCAAGGGCTCTAGCACAAAATGGAGGCTAACTGAAAATAGGACACGTCATATTGGGGGGGGGGGGGGGGGTGTCCTTGCAGCCTTCCTTTGCTTGCCACTTTCCTATGACCTGAAGGTAGCTTCATATAACTCAGTCATAATGATTAAAGTGACTGTGTCCTGAAAAGCTAGTAATATTTTACCTCTTCCAGACAGTTTTAAGAGTTAAACTATAACCTTGTAGGATTCTGCCAGTTCAACTTTTCTTCAATTTCTGAATGAGGTTACGTCCAGGCACTATGTTCTCCACATATAAAGTTAGAGCAAATAAAACATTCCCAGGACCCTTTGGAACTGCATGACTAACAAGGCTCCACAAGGAGCATATACACATCTAAAGTTTCAAACGGGTAAATATAGAAACCTTGAGTTATATTTTGCTTTTTTTGTACACGTCACAGCAAGCATGCACTGTATAAAAATTGTGATTTTAGGGATACTGGCTGAATTATGCACAAGGAGCAACATACCATTTATTATCACAAAGATGCACTTTAAATAAAGGTAACATACCTTTCTAGGTGAACATTTTCTATTGTTGGCCCTCCTCCAGAACGTGATTTTGCAGTGACAGGGTAGGCACCAAAGGCAGCAGCGATGCAACTGCATTCTGCAAATATCCAGGCTACATAAAAACGCATTCGAAAAACGAAGAAGATTGGGACCATGTAAAAAAGGCGAAATAGAAAAGCTTGCTCATAAAACTCATCCTTTTTAACATAATTTAGAGGAAAATAATAGGAGATTATAAGAAACAGAACACCAAATACTGGTGTAGGTCTCAGCCGCGCCATCATGGGCTTCCAGCTCGGGATATCTTGAGCATTAATTTGATGTAGCCAGTCATGGTAAGTTTTGTAGCGATAGAAGGGTCCTGCAAAAAAAAAAAAAAAGAAGATATATGAAAAAGTCATAACTTTTTTTCCAAGGAATTAACAGTATGTGTACCTATAAAATTTGTTTGCAACTGAGAATGTTTGAAAGCTGGCCAAAGATGGATCAAAATTTGTCCGGTTCAGCAGGTATCAGCCAAATCTCAATCCATGTCTGCGTGTCCCTGCTCAACAGAAGTCGATCATTATGTTGAATGGGAATGTTGGAAAACATTTCTTGATCATCAGCTGCAGCCAATTCCAGCTGTCAGAATACATGTATCAGCAGTGAGATTCCTTCATCCACCAGCTCAATAGCTGAACTAAAAGAAAGGTCCATCTATGGCCAGATTTATTCTATAACTGTCATGGTTACAGATATCAGAGGGCACTAGAGGATGAGGAGGTAATTAAATTGGCATGATGGTATTGTAGCACCCTCCTAGGTAGATGCTAGGATACTTAGGCAAGTTTGGTGATAATGTTTGGTTTTTGACAGGCAAATTTAGTTGCCACACTGCACAGTGTGGCTGTATTTATCTGGTAGGCAAAAGCATATTTTGCTCACTGTATCCAGTGAAGCTGTAAGATTCTGGATAGTAGATGTGAAGCTATGCAGATGCCAGCATGAATATAGATACATACCTGGCCTATCCCAGGGGATATGTGTACTGAGGGAGGTCAGCACTGAGGGAACGGGGTACACACAGGGAGACATCTGTACTGTAGGATCTATATTGAGACGGGCTATACTGAGGGGAGTCTGTACGGACGTTGCTATAACACTCCCAGGTTTTCATCACAGGAATAAACTCTCAAACACTGAGCGCAAAAAATCAGAAAAAGAGCTTGCTACTAGCAGTAATGGCTGGGAATGTCTTAGAAAAGTCCTAGCACTAAGCCTGAATGGGATTATGCCATCTCTGGGAGATTTTCAATCACACTTTGGGTGTATAGTACATAGATAGCTTACACCTACAGAAACAGAAAAATCATGGCAGGAAAGAAAAACAAAAAAAAAAAAAACCAACAGTAGCCCATGGAGTCCGCCCATTTTTTTTTTTTCGTTTTTTTTTTTTAACAGGTTATGCATTTTTTTTGTTAACTTTGTGTGTTCGAGTATAGATCTATGTTTGTCCCAAGCATGTTTGAAGCCATTTATTGTTGACTGGCTCACTACCTCTGTTGGAAATCTATTCCAAGCATTAACTATCCTTTCACTAAAATAACACTTTTTAAAGTGGAGTTCCACCCAAAAGTGGACTTCCGCTGATTTGTCTCCTCCCCCCCCCCTCAGGTGCCACATTTGGCACCTGGGGGGGGACCTTGAACAGGTATCATGTTCCCACGTCCGGGCTGCAGCCCATGACATCACCACTCGGCACCCTCCTCCCCCTGCCGTCAGAACAGTAGGAGAGAGGGGCGGAGCCTCACAAATGCGCATTAGGGTTCCCGGCGTGAAGCTGTAAGGCTACACTGCAGAGTTCCCTTACCCGCAATGGTGGCGGCATGTTTCCATCAGCTGTGGTGCTGACATCACTGGACTCCAGGACAGGCAAGTGTCCTATTATTAAAAGCCAGCAGCTGCAGTATGTGTAGCTGCTGGCTTTTCATTTTTGTAGCAGTGGGCAGAACACCGCTTTGAGATTAGTTTTGAAAAATTCCTCTGGTTAGTTTGAGGTCATGTGTTCTTGAGGTGTTCTTGATTTTGGCTTCAGACTGAAAAAACTGCCCTCCTGAATCTTATTGCCCCCCTTGAAGTAAAGTTCCTGAAGTCGCTCTCTATTTTCAAACACACCTGAGAATAAAATGGAGATTGTTTCAATACTTTGTTACACTGTATTTGCACAGCATTCTTACAAAAGCAATTTTTTAGCCAAATTTTTTACTATATTGTGAAAGATAATGTTACGCCAAGTAAATTGATACCCAACATGTCATGCTTCAAAATTGCGCCCTCTTGTGGAATGGCGACAAATTTTAGCACTTAATCACCATAGGCAAGTTTTAACAATTTCTACAGGTTACCGGTTTTTAGTTACAGAGGTCTAATGCTAGAATTATTGCTCTCACTCTAATGATCACAGCGATACTCACATTTGTGGTTTTAAAACTGTTTACATATGTGGGTGCGACTTATGCATGCATTTTCTTCTGGAATGTAAACATCCCTTGTAATAGAAAAAAGCATGACTGAGCCTCCTTAACCACTTACACCCTGGGCACTTAAATCCCCTTCCTAACCAGACCAATTTTCAGCTTTCGGTGCGCTCACATTTTGATTGGCAATTACTCAGTAATGCAACATTTTACCCATATGAAATTTGTCTTTTTCACACAAATAGAGCTTTCTTTTGGTGGCATTTGATCACCTCTTTTTATTTTTTTGCGCTATAAATAATAGAAAAAAAAACATTTTGTAAAAAGATTTGTAAATTAGTCATTTTTCTTCATAAATTTTGGCCACCTGATCTCATTTCTTGAGACCCTAACAAGCCAGAAAAGTAGAAATACCCCCCAAATGACCCCTTTTTAGAAAGCAGGCAGTCCAAGGCATTTAGTAAGAGGCATGGCGAATTTTTTGAAGTTGTAATTTTTTCACCAAATTCTTGGCAATTTTTTTTTTCTAACACAAATTGTCATATTAACAGGTTATTTCTCTCACACAGCATATGTATACCACAAATTACACCCCAAAACACATTCTGCTACTCTTTCTGAGTATGGCGATACCACATGTGTGAGACTTTTGCACAACCTGGCCACATACACCCAACATACAGGGAGCACAACCAGGCGTTATAGGAGCATAAATTACACATCTAATTTCTAGAATACCTCTTATGCCACGTACACGCGATCGGAATTATGGTCGGAAAATGGTCTGATGGTTTTCCTGACAGAATTCCACTCAAGCTGTCTTGCCTACACATGGTCACGCCAAATTCCGACCGCGAGGAATGCGGTAATGTACACCCTTTACGACATGCATGAGCTTTTGCGCGTTGAAATTGCATACACACAATTAGAATTTCCGATTGAAAAATTGAAAACATGCTCTCAAATTTTTGCTGGTGGAATTCGGCCAGCTAAATTCAGATGGAGCGTACACACGGTCACATTTTCCGATGAAAAGCTCTCATCTGTCTTTTTCTGTCAGAAATTCCCATTGTGTGTATGCACCATTACAATTTGAAGGCCCTGGCGCAATAGGACAATGAAAACGCCCAAAAAATTACCTCATTTGGGAAAGAAAAACACCCATCGTATAATCTATGAGGCATTATGAGTCTTTTGAACATGTCTTTTTTCCACAAGTTTTTGTGAAACGTGGAAAGAAAATGAAAACTTTTTTTATTTATTTATATATTTTTTTAAACAAAGCTGTCCTTCTAACACATAGCATGTACATAGCAAAAATGACACCCAAAAATATATTCTGCTACTCCTGAGTATGGCGATACCGTCAGAAACCATGAAACAGACTGAGACAGAAGTACAATCAAATCACACTTATTTATAAAAATAAAAAAGTAAATAGAAAAAAGTGTAGTGCAGTCCAAAGTTTATTAACCAGATCGGGTAATCAGCCAGGCTGGAAGTCAGGGATCCAAGGAGAGCAACCACAAGCAGGATAAGAAGTCAGGTGGGATGTCAGCAAGCCAGTCTTGAAACAAACAGCAGGAGATGGTTCCCGGTGATGTGACCAACGCAAAGGCAAATGGAAAAGTGAGCAGGAAGGCTTTAAATAGGTAGGTCAGACAAGCATCATCGGGAACAGCTGGTAACTGTGGAACGAGAAGAGAGCTGGCAATTAGCCGACAGCTGAGCGGCCAGCCCAGAGGAGGAAGGGCTAAGCCAGCCCTGACAGATACCACATGTGAGACTTACACAGCCTGGCCACAAAGGGCATAAATTTCAAATCTAATTTGACTACCTATTACACTGATGTACGCTGTAGTGCTATGGATGTGGCACAGATGAGCATGGATGAGAACTGATGTGGCATCAAACAACAGGGAGTAACACCTTTATTAATGATCAGGTGCTGGTCCAGTCTGTGATCTGGGTAACTGAAGCAGGAGACAAAATGATTGATCGCACCGCAAGGATAAGGAAAATTGCTTTATTGGTATGAAAACATCCAACATGAAAAACCATTGAGGTTACAGCATCATGACAGCACGGAGGGGAGCATGGTTGACGTGTTTCACAAATTTCTTTGCTTAGTCATAACCCATAAGCACTAATAGTCAAATGCTCTGAATGGTAATAACATAATAACACAGCTGAATGACATGAACATGCTTAATTGGCTCTGCTTCAAACATCACAGAAAAAACACAACAGAGGTAAACAAGTGTATGTGTGTGTATATATATATATATATATATATATATATATATATATATATATATATATATATATATGTGTGTGTGTGTGTGTGTGTTAAGAAAAAAAAAAAAGAGACTATATTGGATAAAGTGCATAACTTGTGTGTCATGAAATCGCTTTCTATCCGTTCCCGGTTCCACTTGAGATATAGATTACACACACACACACACACACACACACACACACACACACACACACACACAGTGGGGGTAATTTACTATAGTGCCAGGAAGTACTGGCCACTATTGCAAATAATAGCGCCCAACAGGTGAATGTGTGAATGGAAAAGAGCACTATTTGCGGTGAACAAATGTTAATAAATCCAACATCAGTGTGGCACGGTGGTGTAGTGGGTAGCACTCTCGCCTAGCAGTAAAAAGGGTCGCTGGTTCGAATACCAACCATGACGCTACCTGCATGGAGTTTGCATGTTCTCCCTGTGCCTATGTGGGTTCCCTCTGGGTACGCAAGTTTCCTCCCACACTCCAAAGACATGCTGGCACTGCACTGTAACCATGATCCATGTACGTGAAAGAAACCTTTTAATGTGAGATGTGCTCTACCTTGTGGGCATTTATTGATGTTTTACTTCTTTTGCTAACAAATGCAGTTATGAATGATTATTACATAGTAATGTCTGCTATTCTATAAAGTTATATGTATTAAACATTTAGGTTACCTATTTGTTGTAAGTTGTTTTTTTCATGTTTTAAATTTTTTAATTTACAGTGGGGCAAAAAAAGTATTTAGTCAGCCACCAATTGTGCAAGTTCTCCCACTTAAAAAGATGAGAGAGGCCTGTAACTGTCATCATAGGTTTACCTCAACTATGAGACACAAAATGTGGAAACATATCCAGACAATCACATTGTCTGATTTTTGAAAGAATATATTTGTAAATTATGATGGAAAATAAGTATTTTGTCAATATCAAATGTTCATCTCAATACTTTTTTATATATCCTTTGTTGGCAATGATAGAGGTCAAACGTTTTCTGTAAGTCTTCACAAAGTTGTCACACACTGTTGCTGGTATGTTGGCCCATTCCTCCATGCAGAGCAGTGATGTTTTGGGGCTGTCGCTGGACAGCATGGACTTTCAACTCCCTCCAAAGGTTTTATATGGGGTTGAGATCTGCAGACTGTCTAGGCCACTCCAGGACCTTGATATGCTTCTTCATTGCCCGGGCGGTGTGTTTGGGATCATTGTCATGCTGAAAGACCCAGCCACCTTTCATCTTCAATGCCCTTGCTGATGGGAGGAGGTTTGCACTCAAAATCTCACGATACATGCCCCCATTCATTCTTTCATGTACACGGATCAGTCGTCCCGTTCCCTTTGCAGAGAAACAGCCCCAAAGCATGTTGCCACCCCCATGCTTTACAGTAGGTATGGTTGCAACTCAGCATTCTATCTCCTCCAAACAGTTGTGTTTCTACCAAACAGTTCTGCTTTGGTTTCATCTGACCATATGACATTCTCTCAATCCTCTACTGGATCATCCAAATGCTTTCTAGCAAACCTCAGATGGGCCCGGGCATGTACTGGCTTAAGCAGGGGGACACGTCTGGCACTGCAGGATCTGAGTCCATGGTGGCGTAGTGTGTTACTGATGGTAGCTTTTGTTACATTGGTCCCAGTTCTCTGCAGGTTATTCACTAGGTCCCCCCGTGTGGTTCTGGGATTTTTTTCTCACCATTTTTGTGATCATTTTGACCCCACGGGGTGAAATCTTGTGTGGAGCCCAAATCGAGGGCGATTATCAGTGGTCTTGTATGTCTTCCATTTTCTAAGTATTGCTCCCACAGTTGATCTTCACACCAAGCTGCTTGCCCATTGCAGATTCAGTCTTCCCAGCCTGGTGCAGGTCTACAATTTTGTTTCTGGTGTCCTTCGACAGCTCTTTGGTCTTCACCATAGTCAAGTTTGGAGTGTGACTGAGGTTGTGGACAGGTGTCCTTTATACTGATAACAAGTTCAAACAGGTGCCATTAACCTCCCTGGCGGTATGATTCAGTTCGGTTTTAGGTGCTGAAAGCGGTACAATTATAAAGAACACTTCCGGTATCTACAGCTACGCCCTCAGATGAAGTCGGAAATGACGAAACTATACCGGAAGTGACAAGTGCGCCTCAATCCCTGCGTTCCAACGATCCGAGGAAATACGGAAGCACATACTTTTAGGTGCACGTTATAAACGGTCGGTTCTCCTCGGACGGATTCAACACAGCGGAATAAGGCACAGTATTTTAAACGCTTAAACAGTTTTTTACTTGGTACGCATATATGGATTTTGCTTTTACATAATAAATATTGTTATACAGTATTATGCTATGTCTGGGCATTTTTGTTTCCTATATGTGAAAGCCGTTTCCCACAAAGGAGATAACTGGTGGTAAAAGGAGAGAGCTGTAATGGCATTCTGAAGGCTTATTGGTTTCATATGTTTGGTGAGTGCATTCCCATAGGGGGTCGTCCTTGGTACCACAAGTGGTGATCTGTATGGTGGAAGCTGGGTTTTAATCACAAACGCAAGTCGACTGAATAAAGCACCCTATCTTCTGAACACTGAACTGAACTCTTACGCATATTCTGAAAAAAAAATGTGCATGCGCTGCTATACATAAAAAGTGGACTTTCTAGTTTTTGTTTCATGTTTTATGTTTGTTTCATGTTTTATGTATTTATGGTACAATTATTTTGCATGGAAATTTGGCGTTTTATTTTTAGTCCTGTAATTCTTAGGAATAACTCTCTTAAATCTCTTCAAACCAGAGTCTAGCGGACATCCCGGGTATGATATAGTTTATAATATAATAAAGAATAATAAAACTTATTCAATAATGTAATCAAATCCTAAAACACTGAAAAAGGGACATGGTTTGGTTGCTATGGGCAATCTCCAAATTCCAGGCAGAAAAAACAGTATTTATAATATAAAAGTGCATGCAGGGCACTGCACAGACCACTAGGGACAAAGGGGGTGTGTAATTTTTAATACAGCACGGTAATCTGTAATATTACAGTGCTGTGTGTGTTTTGTGTCTTTTTACTTTTTTGAATTTGCCTCCGTTCTCCGCTCCCGTGCGCCGTAACGCCGCAGGGAACGGAGCTCGGCGGCATTCGGCACTGTGAATCGAGCGGAGGACAGCTCGATCACACAGCGCGGGGGACATCACTGGATCCAGGGGACAAGGTAACTAACTCTCCCTGTGTCCTCCCCTGCATCCAGTGATGCGATCCCGAGTCTGACTCGGGGTTACCGCTCCTATCAGTAAATTCCTAACCCGAGCCAGACTCGGGATTACCGCTAGGGGGGTTAATACAGGTAATGAGTTGAGGACAGAAGAGCCTCTTTAAATAAGAAGATACAGGTCTGTGAGAGCCAGAAACCGTGCTTGTTTGTAGGTGACCAAATACTTATTTTCCACCATAATTTGCAAATAAATTCTTTCAAAAATCAGACAATGTGATGGTCTGGATTTGTTTCCACATTTTGTCTGTCATAGTTGAGGTATACCTATGATGAAAATTGCAGCCCTCCCTCATCTTTTTAAGTGGGACAAATTGCACAATTGGTGGCTGACTAAATACTTTTTTGTCCCACTGTAGTTCGCTACAAAGCGGTAATCCAACTACACTATTATACAGGTCTCGTACTTAGCACAATGTATTAGTGGTCTGATCAGATGTCCCCACAACACTCGCGGTATGAGTTCAAATACCAGCTAACCTACCATCTACCAGCTGTGGCACAATCATACATAGAAAATACATTTACTAGTGTTTGATGTTTTTTCACCCCGAGCTGTCTCTCCTGCCGCTGCCATCTTCTCCTGCTGCTGTGTTCTTCCGTGCAGCTGGTTACCTGCTATTAAAAAAAAGCCTATCTTCTTCCTTGGTTGTCTTCTGTGACCATCCGATAACGTCACCCGGAGAGTCCGCTCCATGGCTATGTAAGAGATGCCACACAGCGGGTGACAAATCAGCAGAGGAACACCGCCACAGAAGCGCGGCTTTTTTCTATTAGCAGGTAACCAGCGGTGCGGAAGAACACAGCAAATGGAGAAGATGGCGGCGGCAGGAGAGACAGCTCTGGGAGAACAAAGCTTAGGGAGAAGATGGAGGAGGGAGAGACAGCATCTGGAGAAGATGGCTCAGAGAAGAAGACAGCTCGGAGCTATTTTATAATAAAGGACTTGTCAAAAACCGGCTATTGATTTTTTTTTTACATTTCACAGCTTTTTTTTGGTTAACGGGTAGGTGTACGATGTACCCCATACCTAGTCACATAGGGGGACAGGATCTGGGAGCCCTCTTGTTAAAAGGGGGCTTCCAGATTCTGATAAACCCCCTGCCTGCAGACCCACAACCATTGACCAGGGTTGTCGGTAAGAAGCCCTTGTCCCCATCAACATGGGGACAAGTGCTTTGGGGAATGTGGCCTGGTACGGTTCAGAAGGGGAGGGTGCTCACTCGTCCCCCCTATCCTGACCTCCAGGCTGCATGCTCGAAAGGGTCTGGTATGGAGGGGGGCCCCACATCAATTTTATTTTACATTTTGGTGTGGGGTTCCCCTTAAAGTCCATACCAGACCCAAAGGGCCTGTATGTACTGGGGGGACCCTACAATGTTTTTTCCTTGATTTTTGGAATTCCACACCATAATATAATTGAATAATTACATACCATTGCATGCATTTGAAGAATTAAAACATGGAATAAACCAAACTGATGTGCATTGGCTAATTATGCTGCTGAGTACAATGCATGTTTTCAGGTGATGCTGTCAGTGGGATTTGAACTCATGGCTTAAAACTGTGAGGGCAGCAGGGCATACCGCTATGCTACAGAGCTGAGCACATACCTACAGAGAAAATACATTTACTAATGTTTGATTCTATACAATATTGTTTTGCATTTCAGCATTAATATTATAGTAACAACCATGCTTATACTGATGTGGCATTGGCTAAAAGGTGCTCACACTGTGAAGGCGCATTAACCCCTTATGGGGAAAGGGAGCTGGTGAGTGCGGTCATTTTTCTTACACACGGAAGTCGCACCGGTTGCAATCCAGGAATTCACCAACACAGAAGCACACTGGCACTTTCTTTGTGAAGAAACTTCTATTGTTCTTTTGGCGTGGGTTTATACCAACTTCAAATTTGCAATTTGTTGCATACTTCCATTTAGCGATTTTGAAAAAAATTGCATGCCTCTATTTAGCGATTTTATGAACAATATAGACTGGATTTATGTTCTGTGGCAACTTTACAAGCACATGATACTTTTTACATAGCCAATATTGTAATTATGGCACTTTATTAGGCACGTAGCACTTTTTCTCGCACGGTTTGCACATATTCATATCAGCACTTTAGTATTGCAATTAGGGGTTTTATTTGCATATTTGCACATATAAAATTACATAAGCACTTTAATATTGTAACAAGTGGTTTGTTTGAGCATCTTTCTTGCACTTTGCATATCTCATAGTGATAGAGATATACACATTCATTTTTTTGCCATTTGTTGTTTGTTTAATGTTTTTAAAAAAAAAAAATTCTTTGGGAGAGGTATTGCTAACATAGCACTTAATACAAAAAAGTTGTTATTCACATTATATTTTTTCAATTTTATTTTAAATAGTTAGGCACAAGCACTAATAGGCGGGTTAGCCCGTATATTCAACCAATAACAGGTGAGCGCCCTAACTACCACTCCAGCACCTGAGTCTAATGCAAGCTTTCAATAGGTGATACCATCTATGCGATTTTCAGCCATCTGAGCACTATTATATTGAGAACATACTAGTGTTTGATGGTGGGACTACTTTATATTCTAAGTATATTAGTACACAGCACAGTGACTTAGGCCCCTTTCACACTTGTGTGACCTGAAAGTTGCACAATTTTGATGCGACTTTAAGCAATGCCTGTGTAATCTTGAGGTCTATGGATGCAGGTCGCAAGGAAAGGCGCACAATTTTCCCATGATTTTGCATCTGCAATTTTGCCACAATTTCAGAGAAAGCCTGTTTAAACTTTGTTTATGGGGTATGACGTATGTGACTCTGATGTCCAAAGTCGCACAAGTGTGAAAGGGGCCTCAGAATGACTTTGCGATTTTAGAGTCATCAGTGCACTTTCTTGCACAGATGTCTAGTGAAATCACATAGGTCCCAATTGTCCCTGATTTAGAACAAAATCCCTCTGTCCCTCTTTCCTCCTCATTTGTCCCTCATTTTGTTCTGATCTGTATAGTTGTATATAAAATGCACTTTTTATCTTTCAAAAAGGGTTTCCCAGTGCTAAAGCTTTCATCTACTTTCTAAATTGCTGTGTTTGTAAATTTCCAAAGGCAATCTAAAGAAATATTATTGATTAAAAAAAAAAGGACTTGGAGGTTTAACTAATATTATATATATATATATATATATATATATATATATATATATATATATATATATATATATATATATATATATATATACAGTGGTGTGAAAAAGTGTTTGCCCCCTTCCTCATTTCCTGTTCCTTTGCATGTTTGTCACACTTAAGTGTTTCGGAACATCAAACCAATTTAAACAATAGTCAAGGACAACACAAGTAAACACAAAATGCAATTTGTAAATGAAGGTGTTTATTATTAAAGGTGAAAAAAAATCCAAACCATCATGGCCCTGTGTGAAAAAGTGATTGCCCCCTAAACCTAATAACTGGTTGGGCCACCCTTAGCAGCAACAACTGCAACCAAGCGTTTGCGATAACGTGCAATGAGGCTTTTACAGCATCCTGGAGGAATTTTGGCCCACTCATCTTTGCAGAATTGTCCTCATTCAGTTACATTAGAGGGTTTTCGAGCATGAACGGCCTTTTTAAGGTCATACCACAACATCTCAATAGGATTCAGGTCAGGACTTTGGCTAGGCCACTCCAAAGTCTTCATTTTGTTTTTCTTCAGCCATTCGGTGGTGGACTTGCTGGTGTGTTTAGGATCATTGTCCTGCTGCAGAACCCAAGTTCGTTTCAGCTTGAGTACACGAACAGATGGTCGGACATTCTCCTTCAGGATCTCTTGGTAGACAGCAGAATTCATAGTTCCTTTTATCACGGCAAGTCTTCCAGGTCCTGAAGCAGCAAAACAGCCCCAGACCATCACACTACCACCACCATATTTTACTGTTGGTATAATGTTCTTTTTATGAAATGCAGTGTTCCTTCTACGCCAGATATACTTGGACACACACCTTCCAAAGAGTTCCACTTTTGTCTCATCGGTCCACAGAATGTTGTCCCAAAAGTCTTGGGGATCATCAAGATGTGTTGTGGAGAAATTGAGACTAGCTTTGATGTTCTTTTTGCTCAGCAGTGGTTTTCTCCTTGGAACTCTGCCATGCAGGCCATTTTTGCCCAGTCTTTTCCTGATGGTGGAGGCATGAACATTGACCTTAACTGAGGCAAGTGAGGCCTACAGTTCCTTGGACGTTGTTGTGGGGTCTTTTGTGACCTCTTGGATGAGTCGTCGCTGCACTCTTGGGGTAATTTTGAGCGGCCGGCCACTCCTGGGAAGGTTCACCACTGTTCCATGTCTTCGCCATTTGTGGATAATGGCTCTCACTGTGGTTCGCTGGATTCCCAAAGCTTTGGAAATGGCTTTAGAACCCTTTCCAGACTGATAGATCTCAATTACTTTCTTTCTCAATTGTTCCTGAATTTCTTTGGGTCTCGGCATGATGTGTAGCTTTTAAGGATCTTCTGGTGGACCTTACTGTGTCAAGCAGCTCCTATTTAAGTGATGCCTTGATTGTGAACAGGTGTGGCAATAATCAGGCCTGGGTGTGGCTAGAGAAATTGAACTCAGGTGTGGACAACCACAGTTATAGTATGTTTTGACAAGGGGGGCAATCACTTTTTCACACAGGGCCATGATGGTTTGGATTTTTTTTTCACCTTTAATAATAAACACCTTCATTTACAAATTGCATTTTGTGTTTACTTGTGTTGTCCATGACTATTGTTTAAATTGGTTTGATGTTCCGAAACACTTAAGTGTGACAAACATGCAAAGGAACAGGAAATGAGGAAGGGGGCAAACACTTTTTCACACCACTGTATATATATATATATATATAAAAGTTTAATAATTCTCCTTTAAGAAATGTCCTATGCCTACATACTTTTGCTAATAGGTGTCCCTTATACCCATCTCAAGAAGTTGGGAGGTAAGAAATCGCCTCCTGAAGTCGCCCAAAGTAGTACAGGAACTACTTTAGGGAAGCGTGGCGTCACACCAATTCGGACAGTTCCATTACCGTTAACCACCTCACGACGATATACGTCAGCAGAGGGGCACGTACAGCCAGAATTGCATACTTGTACATTGCCCTTTAAGAAGCGGCAGAGGCGTGCTCTCGGAAAGCTCCGCAAGTCGAGGGTCCTGCTGACTCTATTGCCGCGAGGATACCCGTGATCGCCTCACGGCGAGGAAGAACAGGGAGATGCTATTGTAAACAAGCATCTCCCCGTTCTACCTAGCAACAAGTGACACTGATCTCTGCTCCCTATGATTGGAGAAGAGATCAGTGATGTGCCCAACACAGCTACGCCCCTAGGACACAACCCCAACACTGCCACCTCCTTGTTAACCCCTTCACTGCCAGTGTCATTTACACAGGAATAAGTGCATTTGTATAGCACTGATTGCTGTATAAATGACAAATGTCCCAAAATGTGTCAAAAATGTCTGATGTGTCCGCCATAATGTCGCAGTCACGATAAATAAAAAAAATCGCTGATCGCCACCATTTTAAAAAAAAATACATATATTAATAAAAATGCCATAAAACTATCCCCTATTTTTTAACATGCGCAAACCAATCAATCACTTATTGCGATTTTTTTTTACCAAAAATATGAAATGGAATAGGATTTTTTGTACTCACCGTAAAATCCTTTTCTCTGTAATTCACCGAGCGACACAGCTCCTCTCTGTAACTAAATGGGTTGTATAGCCTGCCATTAGGAGAAACTAGGCAAAATTGTTACACAATACACAGAACTTTAATCCCGCCTCGGAGACAGGCCCTGTGCTATCAACCCTGCTCCTGCTCCCAGCAGCTTCAGTACGTCAACAAGCAGTACAAAGTAGAAAAAAGGAGGGGTGTGTGCTGTGTCGGTTGGTGAATTACAGAGAAAAGGATTTTACGGTGAGTACAAAAAATCCTATTTTCCCTTATATTCACCGACTGACACAGCTCCTCTCTGTAACTAAATGGGACGTCCCCAAGCAGTGCCAAATGAGGGGTGGGAAAAAAACAGCATAAAAACTTCAACCAAGTGGGAACTAGTGAAACTAAACCCCCACAAAAACAGCAGTATGTGGAAAAACTCCACCATATAACCGGGTATACTCAACAAGAGCGAACCCCAAGACCGCAACAGTGCAGAGGTAAAGCAACCGAGCATTAACAAAACAGTACTGCGTTTTTGTCGAACACCAGGAAAAAACTCAATTGCAACTACATGGCCGCCTGCAAAACCTTTGCGGTCGAAACCAGCATCAGCCGATGCACTGACATCTACCTTGTAGAACTTGGTAAACGTATGGACAGACGACCAGGTCGCCGCCTTACACACCTGAGCGACCGTTGGTGTCGGAAGGCCCAAGACGTTCCGATTGCTTGGTTGTAGAGTGGGCCGTGACTGGAAAGGGAAGCACCTGCCTCTTTAAGGCGTAGGCTTGGAATACAATCTGTCTGATCCACCTGGAAATGGTGGCAGACGAGACCGCCATGCCCTTCTTAGCACCAGCCACCAAAACAAACAGTGAGTCTGACTTCTGAAAGGAAGCTGTGGCAGACAAGTACACCTTCAGAGCCCTAACCACATCTAGAGCGTGAAGGGCCACCTCCTTGGGGTGCTGTGGCTTAGGACACGATGGCAATACAATGTCCTCATTGATATGAAAAGCCAAAACCACCTTTGGTAGAAAGGACGGTTGTGGGGGCGTGGCCTGGACAGCAATGGAGTAGGACGCTTGTGACCTGAGCTCCGCTCCTACCGCGATCTCCTGTAGTGATCCTGGGTGCCCACTGACTGTTTTACCTACGATTTTACCGGTGTAATACCCGCTACCTTCTTGTGTATACATTGGGACGATGTCGCCGACGAAGAAGCAGTCTGCAGCGGCGGCATCTCTTGAAAAGTTCCGGCGGGACCATGAGGGCCAACATGGCGGACAGTCCACTCCGGCTGCAGAACCTGCTACCTCAGACACAGCGAAGGTGCATGAGGCGATTTCTACCTGCCAGACCACACTGACAACTAAACTTGAGGAGGTTAAGGTGGATGTCTCACTTATCCGACAGGACATGGCTAAACTGCGTGACAGAGTGAAGGAAACTGAAACCCGGATCAGTCAGGCCGAAGATGTCCTGTTCCCTCTGCAGCATGCCCAGGAGGATGTGCAAAGGCAGCTTCAGCAGCTGGCCCAGAAACAGGACGACCTTGAGAATAGGGCCCGCAGATCTAACCTCCGCTTTATCAGCCTGCCGGAGGGCTCCGAGGGGGCTGACCCCAGCGACATTTTTGGAATCTCTCCTGATTAAGGCCTACGGTAGGGAAGCGTTCTCTACCTCATTTATTATTGAAAGGGCCCACAGAATGCCTGCCCGCCCGCCACCGGAGGGGGCACATCCTCGCACGTGCATTGCTAAGCTGTTAAATTACCAGGATAGGGATGCCATCCTTCGCCTTACTCGTGAAAAAGGCAACATCCCGTTTCAGAACGGACATATCTCAGTGTTTCCTGACTTCTCCGCAGAAGTTTAAAAACGTCGTTCCCGATTCGTGGAAGTCAAGAGGCGCCTCAGGGCACATCACCTCAAGTACGCCATGTTTTACCCGGCCAGACTTCGCGTAGTGGGGGAAGATTAGGCCTACTTTTTTGAGGATCCTGAGATGGCGGTTTCCTGGTTGGAACAGAGAGACGCGGCTCGAAATCGGCCACCTCGAGACTAAAATCATTGGAAGATTTGTGAGTACTCTATCTGCTCCCCCCTCTCTATTTGCCCGTGTGCAAGCAGATCGCTGTTGGACTGCCTATGCGTGGTTCACTATCCTCAGTCCCTGAATTGATGCTTCTGTTCCCCCTCTCTAACATGGATGGCCGATGCTCTTGTTGGCTGAACATATACTGCTGCCTATGGCCACGCTCTGCGGGCATCCCCCTGGTTCGTTACACAATACCCCTTCCCCCTCCCTCTTAGTTTGGGGGACCCGCTTGGCGGGCTCTATTGGGCCCTTTCCCTGGGGGGGTGGGGGGGACGCGGGTCATCTGGACTTGTTGCATGGGACTGCAGAACTTTGACTTTCTCCTGATACATGCCCTTTCTTGGACTGTTATGTCCCGCTGCTGAACTGGGCACCGCACCAATGGGAGTGGGGTGGGAAATGGACGCATGGTCCGGCTCCGGCCTACAAGCCGGGTTATGACGGGAGAAGACTTGGTCTTGTCACTGAGTCCATATCTGGCAAAGTCCACCCCCTTGGCTTATTGTTTTTGACATTGCCTAGTGATCTATGGTTTGTTTTAGGAAGGGAACTCCAGCCAAGTTGGGGGGGCTGAGAGCAGGGAGGGTGGGGATGGGCTATAGTTATTATGTTATAGTATGTTATAGTATGTTATGTTTTATGCTTAGTTTATGGCACAAGCTTTATTTGGTCATGGAACAGACAAATGTCTCTTTTTCATGTATACTCTGATGAATATGGGAATGGATACTGTTTTGACGGGTGGTTTGGATACTATTTTTCTCCTTGTGATATTGGCTGAGACCATGCAATGGGTACCCTGAAGTTGCTGACGTGGAATGTCAGGGGGATTCGGGATAAAATTAAGAGGGCGGCAGTGTTTGGGTGTCTCAAAACTTATAGAGCGGATATCACAGTTCTGGTGGAGACGCATGTAACTGGGAGATTGCAAATAGCTTTGCGTCGCCCGTGGATTGGATGGGCCTACCACGCCACCTATACGTCCTATTCTCGCGGGGTGTCTGTATTGATATCTAAAACGGCACAGTTTTCCTTGGTTTCTTTGCAGACAGACCCGCAGGGCAGATATATATTTATCCACTGCTTATTGCGCGGTGAACAGTACATTATTCTCACCTATTATGTACCCCCGCCTTACGATCATAGACTAATTACAGAGGGATTATCTTTTATGGCTCAACACCCTAATGTCCCAGCAATTTGGCTAGGTGATTTTAATATGGTTTTGAATCCGGGGGTGGATAGAATGAGCTCTACCCGAGGGGATCATTTACCGGGAGATACTGGCCTAGGTCGCACGTTTCAGGAATTCTCTCTTACAGATCTGTGGCGATTTAAATATCAGGCTAAACGTGTTTACTCCTGTTTCTCTGCAACTCACTCCACCATGTCACGTATAGATTATATTGCTGTGTCCGCCCAGTTGTTACCCAGGCTAGTAGACACGGGCTATTATGCTAGATCATTGTCAGACCACGCTCCTTGCTGGGCGACTTTTTCCTTGACCCGACCTACTGGACCGAAACCATGGCGGCTTCACCCCTTCTGGTTAACCGCCTTGAGTGACAGCGAAGACTTAGGGGACGAATGGGGTTTTTTCTTTACTACTAATCAGGGGACGGCTCCGGTTGACTGTACCTGGGAGGCTTTTAAACTGCACGTACGCTCCACTTTAACACACCGGATTAACCGGTTGAAGCGTACCTCCAAGACTTTGCTATCTAATGCCCTACGGGAGCTGGACTCGGTGACCACTGACTTCACTACTGACCCCACACCTGCTAAGGCCCAGGTATTACATCACCACACAAGGCTAGTAGATCACCTCCACATTGAGCAGGCTAAGCAAAAGTTGTTTTTTGTTAAGTAACGGGTGTTTGAACAAGGAGAGAGGGCGGGAAAGTTGCTGGCCTACTTGGCGCATCGGGACTCCAAGCCCCCAGTGGTGGTTTCGTTGACTGACAATGGGGGTGAGGAGGTAACTGATCCGCCAACAGTGGCCACCATGTTTCGTGCTTACTATGCTGCCCTTTATGAGTCGCAGGTACATAGGCTGAGAACTGAGACGGGGGCGTACCTCCGAGATATCTCTCTTCCCCACCTGTCTGAGGCTCAGGTTGAGTCTCTTGAGGCCCCGATATCGGCAGATGAGATTAGGCTAGCGGTGGCATCCCTTGCAACGGCTAAGGCCCCTGGACTGGATGGTATTCCCCTGGATTTCTATGCCCACTACTCTGAGACACTTGTGCCAGAATTGTTGAGATTATATACACACATATTTGACTCCAGGTCCCTACCTGATACTCTACGGCAGGCAGTTATTATAGTGATACCCAAGCCAGGAAAGAATCCCCACTCCCCGGATTCCTATCGCCCCATCTCGCTGCTCCAAGCAGATATAAAAATTTTGGCTAAAGTACTTGCCACCCGTCTGAGTGGAGTCATCCTATCACTTGTTCACCCAGATCAAACGGGATTTATGCCCGGGAAAAACACGGCCATTAATATCCGCCGGTTATATATGAATATCCAGGCTGAGCATGACAGAGTGGGCTCGAGGGTGGTGGTGTCACTGGATGCCGCTAAGGCGTTTGATTCCATTGAGTGGAATTATCTTTGGGAATGCTTGGGTAAATTTGGGTTTGGCCCCAATTTGGTTAAATGGATTACTCTCCTATACTATCGCCCAATGGCTAGAGTAGCGGTTAACGGATGGGTGTCGGACCCCTTTCAGTTGGGCCGTGGCACACGTCAGGGTTGTCCGCTCTCTCCTATGTTATATGCTTTGGCGGCAGAACCGTTGGCTGCTGCACTTCGGGCACACCCGGCTGTAGTAGGCCTCTGACGCGGTTCTCTGGTGGACTCGGTAAGTATGTATGCGGATGATACCTTACTGTTTTTAGAGGACTCGGGTCGGTCATTGGAGGCTGCCCTGGGGGTCATAGAGGAGTTTGGTGGTCATTCCGGTCTGCGTATTAATTGGACCAAGTTGCAGGTTCTACAGATTGACTTGTTCTCCCCGGATCGGGCTGCAGCTTCTCTCCCGCTCTCCAGGGTATCCTCCATTCAGTATTTGGGAGTGCAGGTTACGAGGGAACCTGGGGAGTATATTCATCTTAATCTTGAACCACTGCTTCTGTATGTGCGGGAGAAGACTAAGGCATGGTCCAGTCTCCCCATTGGGGTTATGGGACGGATCAATATTACTAAAATGATCCTCCTGCCGAAATTCCTTTATGTACTTTGGCATTCCCCTGTTATGGTCCCCGTGGCGTTCTTTAAAACATTAGACGGTGTCTTAAACACCTTTATCTGGGGCCCATCTAGACATAAGTTGGCATGGAACACACTTAAAAACCCGACATCTATGGGGGGACTGGCTCTCCCTGATTTCCACACTGTAACGGCACCCCTAATATAAAGGGGGTTAACGCCGTTTACGATGTTCCCTCTCCTAGACACACATCCACTCGCTACCAATATCCACAGCTAAACGACCCTTTCCTATAGGAGCCGACCCCTCTGGCAAAAAGACGAGACGCACTCTGTCTCTTCTGTAGTAGGAATGACTTTATTAATGAGAAACATTGTACCTTTATACACAATTCAAGGCACATGCTTTAACATGAACAAGGGCCCAGCTCCACCCACACATCCCAAGACTCAACACCTCATCCTGACGTCTGCTAGGCTTCAAACGATCCCACCCAATACACATCTTTTCACAAAGGGTTGGCAGCCAGTCTGTCTGGCACTTTACAATACACACAAGGACAGACTTAAATGAACAATAAAAATGCAAAACAACTTAATTCCTCACAGCAATGATACTTAACCCCCATATACAGTATACATCCAATCTATATACAATGTATATACAGCCTTGAATATGGCTATCACAGACCATATCGGGGGTTTCTTTTATTCACCCTGTGTCCAAAGTGACCCCACTGTCACACACACATACTACATAGCAGCCCAGATCTCCC
Organism: Lithobates pipiens; assembly: GCF_037356315.1. Taxonomy (NCBI): domain Eukaryota; kingdom Metazoa; phylum Chordata; class Amphibia; order Anura; family Ranidae; genus Lithobates; species Lithobates pipiens. The sequence goes on along the minus strand of NW_027507872.1, from coordinate 1,434,178 downwards.
ATTTTTATCACCTCCATAGAGCGGATAGTCACAGATATCAGGCCTTGGTGGGCGGGAGGGCTGAATCCCTTGTTGATACTCCCCTTCAGATGATTTTTCGGGGTGGTGGGGTTAGGGATGCCCGGTCCCGAAACCTGCCACACCACCGGAGTATTTGGAAACTAGCCCTTAGATTACTGGGAGCTGACTATTACCACTCACATACACCGCTATGGCGCAACCCCCTGCTTCGCGAGTTGTCTGGCTTACCAGATGTAGACTTATGGGCTTCTAGAGGGATACTTTTTCTGTATCAGGTGGTGACTCCTATGGGCGTAAGGGATTTTCCCTCCCTACAAGTGGAATTTAACATACCCCCTCATATGCACTTTCGCTACTTGCAATTGCGACACGCGCTCCGTGCGCAATTTGCTCAGGACTTCCCGAATGTACAGTCGCTAGCTTTGACAGATGTAATTATGGGAGACGAACCGGCTAAATTGATCTTGACTCTATACGGCCTACTCTGGGCCCGCTTGGTGGTGCAAACCACTGAACGGGCCAGGTTGAGATGGGAAGAGGACATAGGTCCCTTTGATGGGGAGGAATGGGAGGATGCCCTTGAGAACGTTAAACAGGCTTCGCTTAGCCTACCTGACCGACTAACGCAGTACTATGTGATACACAGGTCCTATCTCACCCCTATCCGGATAGCTAAGTATCATCCTGACTATAACCCGAAGTGTCCCCGTTGCTCTTGTACGACTGGTACTTTCTACCATCTTCTCTGGCAATGCCCATTGGTCCAGGAGTATTGAGGGCAGATTGTCAGGTTTCTACATGACCACATGGGTTCACCCCTTCAACTTGACCCTAAGAGTTGCCTACATAGTATATTTCCTGATACCTCTGTTGATCAATACTTGGCTACATTTTTGCACTCTACGCTGTTTACCGCGCGAAAGCTTGTGGCTAAATACTGGATGCGTCCAACCATGCCTACTATGCGGGAATGGGTAATGGGCATTAATAATAAGCTACCCTTGATTAAACTGGTGTATAGAAATCATGAGTGTCCAGCCAAATACCACAAAATATGGGATAGGTGGGTGGAAAATCTGCATACGTGTGTGGAGTGAGCTATATTGGAGTATATATTATCATTGTCAGGAATTTTCCTTAATGTACGATGTATTTCTGTCCGTCACCTATGAAGAGGCTAATGTTTGTACCTACTGTAATATCTTGTTATAACTGAGTTGTTCAATAAACTTGTGAGGTTTAAAAAAAAAAAAAAAAAAAAGAAAGGACGGTTGTGGACGCAACACCACCTTATCCCTGTGGATGACCAGATACGGCGACTTGCAGGACAAGGACTACCAGTTCCGAAACCCTCCTGGCCGATGTGATGGCCACTAGAAAGACCACCTTCTGTGAAAGGTCAGCAGAGGAATCTCCCTGATATTCTCAAACGGCGGCTTCTGAAGCGCCGACAACACCAGGTTCAAATCCCATGGAGGTAACGGAGGACGCACCGAAGGGACTACATGTCGCACCCACTGCATAAAAGGTACTCACTAATGAGTGAGACGACAGGGGTCGCTGGATAAAGACAGCCAGAGCTGAAAATTGCCCCTTGATGGTGCTCAACACCAACCTCTGGTCTACACTTGCTGAAGAAACAGCAGGATCCTGGATATAGAGAAGGAGCGCGGATGCCACCCCTTCTCACACATGGAGATATAGGCCTTCCAAGTACGATGGTGTATCTTCCTGGAAGAAGATAGTTGGAATCACAGAGTCCGACAGACCCCGGTTCCTCAATACCTGGCTTTCAACAGCCAGGTCATTAAAGCCAGCAATGGTAAAGCGGGGTGAAGGATTGGACCTTGAGATAGGAGGTCCTCTCTCAACGGCAGTCACCAGGGAGTGTCTGCCACCAGGCACACCAGGTCTGCGTACCAGGCCGGCTGAGGCCAATCTGGGGCAACCAGGATTACTGTAATCCCCTCGGCTTCCACTCTGCGAAGCAGACATGGCAACAGTATCAGCGGAGGAAAGGCGTAGATCAGCTGGTACTGATCCCACGGAGCCACCAGCGCGTCTGCCCACAGATCTCTGGACCTGGACACGAATCTCAGTACCTTCCGATTGAGACGGGAGGCCAGTAGATCCACACCTGGTGTGCCCCATCTCAGGCACAGCAGCCTGAACACCTCCGGATGTAATGCCCATTCTCCTGGGTCCAGCATCTGTCGACTCAGATAGTCCGCCTGCCAATTTTCCACCCCTGGGATGTAAATGGTCGACAGGGCCGGTACATGTCGCCCTGCCCACCGAAGTTTGTGCGCAACCTCCCGAGCAATGGCTGAGCTTCTTGTTCCTCCTTGGTGATTTATGTACGCCACAGCCGTGACGTTGTCTGACTGTATACTGATCGGACACCCTTGGAGGGTCATCAACCACGTGTGGAGGCACAGCCTGATCGCTCTCAATTCGAGCAGATTGATCGGCAACTTAGATTCTTCCGTCGATCAGAGGCCCTGAGCCGACTGAATCCCCATCACTCCACCCCAGCCGGATAGACTGGCGTCCATAGTGATCACCGTCCATTTCAGAGGAAGAAACGATTTTCCGGACTGAATCACCGGGGACCTAAACCACCAGATCAGAGAGTCCCTGACTGGCTGGGACTCATCTGCCGATCCAGGGACAATGGAGATTTGTCCCATTTTGTCAATATCTCCTTCTGCAGGACTCTGGTGTGGAACTGGGGATAAGGTACTGCCTCGAAGGAGGCTACCATGAGCCCCAGCACCCACATGCAAAAGCGGAGCAATGACCACTTGCGGTTCATCAGTAGTTTGAACGCACATCTGAGAGTCAGCAATTTGTCTGAAGGGAGAAAAGCTCTCGCTTCCCCGGAGTCCAACAGCAACCCCAGGTACTACAGATGCTGAGTTGGTACAACCACGACTTCTTTAGGTTCAACAGCACCCAAATTCTTGCAGGGACTGCAAGGTGATCACCACATCCTCCTCTAATTCAGAGGCAGAAGAAGCTCTCAGGAGGAGATCGTCTAGGTAACCCACGATCGTGATCCTGCGTTGTCTCAACAACGCCAATACTGGAGCCAGTACTTTGTTAAACACTCTTTGGGCTGATGCCAGGCCAAAAGGAAACCGGGAAAGTTTGACTCTTACCGCAAAGGATGGACTCCAGACCAACGGAGTCGTTAGCACTGGCAGACAAACCCTCTGCAGGGATCGCAGGTGCGTACTCCGCTCTCACACGCCGCTGAGGGCGTGAGCACGTGTAGATCTTCCGAAGGTTTCCGTCGCGGGCCGAAAGTTTCCGGAACCAGCCGATCGTCCTCCTTCCGTCTCAGCACCATAAGTGTATCTGGAGGGAGTGCGGCAGTCCGGCCGAACACATTGAATGCGTTTATCATATGTACCCAACACTGACCGAAAGTTTTTTATAATATTGCATTGTAAAGCCTGGTGCTTTCCCTTGTTTAACTGACTTTATCGTTGTTCTTAATTCTTCCATAGAGATTGGCACCTCCAAGCTATTACGGATTGGGGAGGGCAGTCTATAAAGACCTGCTGAGGAGAAATAATCCTCTATTTTAGCCGCAGATAAAAACGGTGGTGTCAGATTGGGGCTGGTTTACTAAGATGAATGTGCTGTGCCGGTTCATACCTCCATTTGTGCGCCAGATAAATTATCAAGTGAGTGTATGAACCGGCGCACGCATATGCCGGCACAATTGATGCACGCCGTATCATTAACAGTCCACAGGGGCAACACGACTTCCAGTGCGACTTTGGGAGGCAACTTGGACATGACTTGAGTGCGAATCACAGCGCGACTTGGGGCGACTTACAAACACAGCTTTAAAGTTGCCCCCAGGCTAGGAGACTTAAAAAAAAAAAAAAAAAACGACATGGGTTCTACACCAAGAGCATACCAGGCCCTTCAGGTCTGGTATAGATATTAAGGGAAACCCCACACCAAAAAAAAAAAAAAATGGCGTGGTGGCCCCCCTCAAAATCACACCGGAACAAGAAGAAGAGGATCGGAGGAAGAAGAAGATGGAAGAAACCGAAGGATGAAGAAAGGAAGAAGGAAGACCAGAAGAAAGAAGATGAAAGAAGACTTTAATAAAGGAATTGTCAAAAACTGTCTCGTCATTTTTAACACTTTTGTCACTTTTTTGGTGAAATGGTCGGGGTACTTTTGTACCCCCTTACCATTTCACACAGGGGGGAGGCCGGTTTCTGGGGGTCTCCTTGTTAAAGGGGGCTTCCATATTCCAATAAGCCCCCCGCCCGCAGACCCCCACAACCACCGGCCAGGGTTGTGGGGATGAGGCCCTTGTCCTCATCAACTTGGGCCAAGGTGCTTTGGGGGGGACCCCAAAGCATCCTCCCAATGTTGAGGGCATGTGGTCTGGTAAGGTTCAGGAGGGGGGGCGCTCTTGTCCCCCCCTCTTTTCCTGTGGCCTGCCAGGTTGCGTGCTTCGATAAGGGTCTGGTATGGATTTTGAGGGGACCCCAAACCATTTTTTTTGCCACGGGGTTCCCCTTAAAACCTATGCCAGCCCCTGGAGGGCCTGGTATGGATTTTGAGGGGGACCCCCACGCTATTTGTTTTTGGCACGGGGTTCCCTTTAATATCCATACCAGACCTGAAGGGCCTGGTATGGAATTTCAGGGGACCCCCAAACATTTTTTTTTCTTCATTTTTTTTTTCTTAATGCCAACATGACCTGTGTGCAAATAGATTTAAAAAAAACCTATAGAAGTGAACCAGCTCAAAAAAAATAAAAAATAAGTCGAGAGGTGCGCCTGTTCAACTTATACAAATTAATCTACGTGGCTTGACATTTATTAAGATTTTGCCGGCGCAGTGAACCAGAGCACTTGAACGGGCGCAAATGCAGTGCATAAATTGACCTAGCGCAGTTCCAAATGTATTTGCAGGCGCAGCAAGCTTGCTCAGAGAAAGTTACTTTTCCATTCTATTTTGGGCATATTTGTTACTTGGACAGTCATATCTATACTTCCTCACATCATCCCACATCACCAAAAAAACTAAATAAAAGAAAGAAAAGAAAAAAAAAAGAAAAAACATAACAAGCTCAATAATATACTTTTATTTTGAAAGTATAAACAAAATTAGGTAGATTCATTTACTAGCTTTTACCACTTTCCAACCGGCGCACGCCGATGTACGTCGACAGAATGGAACGGACAGGCAAATGGGCATACAGGTACGTCCCTTTAAATTTGCCGGCTGCGTGCGTGCTGGTCGGGACCTCCATAATTCCGATCACGGGTCCCACAGACTCGATTGCTGCGGGGATACCCGCGATCGTCTCACGGGGAGGAAGAATGGGGAGATGCTAATGTAAACAAGCATCTCCCCGTTCTGCCTAGTGACAGTGTCACTGATCTCTGCTCCCTATGATCGGAGCAGAGATCAATAATGCGTCATACACAGCCACACCCCCCCATGTTAGAAACACTCCCCAGGGCTCACTTAACCCCTTTACTGCCAGTGCCTTTACACAGGAATCAGTGCATTTGTATAGCACTGATTGCTGTATAAATGACAATGGTCCCAAAACTGTGTCAAAAATGTCCGATGTGTCTGCTATAATGTCGCAGTCACGATAAAAATCTCTGATCACCACCATTGCTAGTAAAAAAAAAAAACATATTAATAAAAATGCTATAAAAAATCCCCTATTTTGTAAACGCTATAGTTTTTGCGCAAACCAATCAATCGCTTATTGCGATTTTTTTAACCAAAAATATGTAGAAGAATACGTATCGGCCTAAACTAAGAAAATAGTTTTTTATATATTTTTGGGGGATATTTATTATAGCAAAATGTTAACAATAATAAGTTTTTTCAAAAATTGTCACTTTTTTTTGTTTATAGCACAAAAAATAAAAAAACGCAGGGGTGATCAAATACCACCAAAAGAAAGCTCTATTTGTGGGGAAAAAAGGACGACAATTTGGTTTGGGAGGCACGTCGCACGACCGTGCAATTGTCAGTTAAATCTACGCAGTGCCAAATCGCAAAAAGTGCTCTGGTCTTTGGCCTGCAAAATGGTCAGGGGCTTAAGTGGTAAAAGAAAAAAATAATTCTACAGGATATATGGTGCTACATTTATCAAAACAGTTAGCAATTGGATTTTAAGGGCCCTGCTCATAGGAGCTTGCAATCTAAAATTTGTTTAAACCTTAGAGTGGACACAGCTTTACTTTCAGTGTATAATGAGCAACACATCACGTTTTAGAGCATTTGTCTGTTTCACAACATGCAGTAACATGAACCATACCTTGGACAGAGGTGCCCCGAGACTGAAAAAAACCTTTGAAGGATGCCCCGTTTGGAAAAATGTTGAGAAACACTGACCTAAACTATCCAAGTCTTTAAATAGTTGAAACAGTATGGGCTAAGAAAAAATCAAAACTAAACAATCAGACTTACCTAGATCGCTGCAGCACCGGAACCAGCTGCAGCTGTCCCCCGCCACCTCTAATACTGCTGATCACTTAGCTCTTGGTCTTCAGCCTGAAGAGAGCTGGTGACACTGTCAATCACCAGATCAATGCTTTGCCCCTCTGGCTGTGAGAGGGCGAGAGCAGGTGGCTCAGGCTCTTAGCAACTCACTGAGAGGCTGTGCAAGCCGCCAGTCCAAGATTCTGGGCAGATACCTACCATATTTTGCATGCTGGGGGCTTAAAACAGGTCACAGGAGTGCAGTACTAACTGAAATCCTGTGATCCATAGAAGTATAGCCCAAAAAGCTTTGGCTAAACTTCTCCTTTAAGGCCGGGTTCACACCACTGCGATGCGGGAACGCCGCGAATCCGCTGCGTTTTCCCGCATCGCATTACTCCCGCCGGCAGTTCACACTGCCCTATGCGGACGGCTGGGAGTGTCAATATGTTAATGACACCCCCAGATCCGTCCGCATATCGCAGTGCGATCTGCCGATTCGCACAGGAATCGGATTGCATGGTGTGAACCCCCATGCGATCCGATTCTGTTGCGGACCAAAAAAAGGGTCCCATGCGAGTTTGCTGCGGGAGCGATGCGAATTCAGCCATACTATCTGTATGGCTGTACTCGCATCGCTACGGAGATCGGATGTGATTTGCGGTGCGAATCACATCCGGATCTCCCCCCGCAGCAGTGTGAACCCAGCCTAAAGAGGGATTCCACCTACAAAAAAAAAAATTAAAAGCCAGCAGCTATAAATACTACAGTTGCTGACTTTTAATAAATAGACACTCACCTGTCCCAGGGTCCAGCGATGTCGGCAGCAGAGACCGATCGATTGCTCGGGTCTCAGCTGCTGCCGCCGCCATTCTAGGTGAGGGAGTTAGGAAGTGAAGCCACCACAAGGCTTCACTTCCCGATTCCCTACTGTGCGAGTCACGCAGCACACTAGGAATGGTCCACGCCGTCTCTGGGACCCGTGTGTGTCCCAGCAGACAGCGCGGCGGGACAGGAAACGGCATAGACCCCGGAAGGGGGTGCAAATACCTGTCTTAGACAGGTATCTGCACCCCACTCCACCCTGAAAGGTGACAAATGTGACACGGGGGGGGGGGGGGGGGGATACGATGAGCGGAAGTTCCACTTTAGGGTGGAACCCCGCTTTAAAATATAAAATAAACAAGATTATAGATATTCTTGTTGGCTTGGAACAAAGGAAGAAAAGCCCTGGATTATACAATGTGCTCATCTCCTCAGGCATGCTTAAGCCTAAGCTGGTGGTTGCAGGATCAGAACCTGCGAAAGGAAAAATCTTTTCTCCTGGTAACTTAGAGAGTACTGACTACAAATGTAAACTGGCTCACAGTCCAGGGGAAATGGTCAGGGATAGAGCAGACCCTGCCCATCAATGTTCTAGAATTATGGGCAGTACAACTAGCCCTATAATCCTGGATGGTGAAGCTTCAGGACTGCCCCATCAGGGTTCAGTCAAACAGTGCCACAGCAGTGGCCTATATAAACCACCAAGGCAGTAACCAGGAGTCATTCAGCTCTGAAGGAGGTGAGAAGGCCGTCGCCACTGCTTAGAGCTTGATGCTCTGGGAGAGAGAGCACGTCTGAATGAAGGACGCTTGCTCCTTTTGACTGGAAGGAGAGTAGATTTACCCCCTGAAATTTTTTGGACGAATTTGTGTAATTCTTCTCCAAACAAACATTCCCCTTTCAACGGGAACCCAATCAAATGCTTCTTGCATGACAGCTCAGCTGCCCAATTCTTTAGCCATAGAGCCTTTCGCATGTGTACCAACATGAGGGACAAACGTGATGCTTGTTGGACAGAATCCAAAATCGCATCAATCATGAAACACAGAATATGAAACATCTCTGCATACTTCTCTACTTCCTCGCTGGGAAGGAGCCCAAGCATCTGCTTAACCTGTTCCTTGAGGAACTGGCACAACCCCACGGCTGCGACTGTAGGTTGCACTACAGCGCTAGCCATGGAAAAGGAGACTTTTAATAAGGTTTCCAGCTTCTTATCAGTTGGATCTTTAAATATCTGCGCATTATCCAAGGGACAAGTCAGGTTTTTATTCACGCAAGAAACAGCCGCATCAACAGATGGGACCCCCCACTTATTGGTGAAACTTTTCTCCAGAGGATAATGCATAGAAAACCTTTTAGGATGAGCAAATAGTTTATCGGGATGTCCCCAATCCTCATACAACAATTCATCCATTAAGGGATGATTTTGAAAGGAACAGGCAGTCTGTGGGGCTTTCCTGGCTCCCAGGGAAGAAACAGAGGACGTAGCGACTTCAGCAGCAGGCATTCTGAATGTGGTACGCACCAATTCAGTATAATACTGCACCTGTTTTCTGAGCGCCTGGGAGGAGGGGACTCTCTCCTCTTCCTCTGAATCATCCAACTGCTCCTGATCCCTGTCCCAAGACAGGGATCTCTCCTCATTTTCAGAAGAATCATCTGAGAGAGGAATTTCAGCAGAGGGAGGGGATCTACCCCTTTTCCTGCTATCTTTCAGGGAAGCAGAAATAAAATTCATTATTCTCCCTTCAAAACCCTCCAATGTAGCCCTAAGGGAGTCCTCAGTGACATAAACCGGGGCTGGGACATTAGGAGAGGCTGCAAAACCTGACAGGGGCACTGACTCGTCTTGAGAGGCTGGCTCCAGTCTTGCAGGGGGGGGGTGGTAACTTACAGGCACCTTTAGAACCCCTGGACCTAGGCGGTGATTTACCAGTGCCTTTGCTACCTCCCCCTGAGACCCTCTTACGAGGAGACATAGTCCTAAGCTACAAAGCAGAGGTACTAGTACAAATGCAATCACTGTTGTGCTTAAAGTCTCACAAATATATATGCTTAAACTGCACAACCTGATGCTGAGTAGTGTCTAAGGTTTGCCTGGATCCAATCCCCTCGGATGCTTACTGCCCACAGCTCCTGTGTCTCACACTTACAGCCCCCTGACGCTCTGGGCTTTTTAAATCTGCCGCCTGGCGCCTGCGCAGTACAGCGCCATGCACACTGACATGCACGGCTCACAACCACACTCCCCCTCCTCCATTAGGCTGGGAACGCGCCCGGCGCGCGTGCACGAGGACCGCGGGATCGGGGGGGGGGGGGGGGAGGAGAACTCCACCGGAGCTGCGTGGGACCCCCAGACTATGTGGGACCCCTGCGTTACCTTGTTGTGGCAGGGACTGCAGTGGAGACGTGAGACAGCAGGAGAACCAGGCTTCACTGAGCGTGTGTACTGAAAGGCATGCAAGTATGCATCAGGCTGCTCTTACTCCCTCTAGTGGTGGAAACCAGGTAAGACATACAACTACTCAAAATGAAGAAATCCATCATATATAGGATTAACTTCCCTTACCTGTCCTCGCCGCAGGAATTGCTGAAACAGACAAATTCCAGCCTTCACCCATCACGGCGGGCAGTGTTAGCCAACCTTCAGGTTTATCTGGGGCTCTTTCTGGAAAGAGCCTCCTACCTGGACCATGTAAAAGACTCTGCCAGAAACTTTTGTGCGCTCTGTATAGTACACCAAGTCTGGTTTTCAAGAGCCCAGTCTTCCAATAGGAGAGGACTTACAGGCCAAACCTCGCTTCTTCGGCCGACGAGGCCCGGGTACCATACCATCTTGGAAGTCAAATATCGGCCCGAGGTATAGATCCGGTTTGTTGTAGCCCTTAGGCCCCCGCAGGGACCTGCACAGAGCTAAAGTTTTATGTGACCAACCACCATAGACACTGGCGAAAAAACTGAGGTGAATTGGAGGGGAAAAACACTGCGCTATAGCTAAAGTGGGGATCAGCGGCTAACACCCAAACAAAGTTCAGTGAAACATACAAGTGACAAAATGTGTAATAATGCGTGAACCGAAATACAAATATTAGTTCGCTAAATATGTAGATACACAATATATGTATAAGTGCACACAACTCTTGGTGGATGTCAGTGACTGAAATATAAGTCCCAGCAAAACAGTCCACATATGTTGGGTAGTGAACAAGTATCAATGTTAGTCTTCCCAACGGAAAGATCAGGCAACCCACAGTTCAGTTGGACCGGGAACAACGACTTGTCTGGAGTAATTTCAGAAAAAATAAATACTCTTACCAGAGAAAATGGACTCATCTGTCGTATGACACTGGGTCAACTGCGCTTGTAATCCCAAGTGATGTCAATCAGGTATTATAAGTTGGTGGTAGGTCCACGTAAATCACCGCGCTGTCTCCGGATTTCACGGACTTCCAGTATTGGAGGCTGAGACGTACGTCTCCCGGGTCAACAGGGTCCAGTTATTCGCATTGGGGTGCCGTCCCAAGTACGGTGGATATTCAAAAAAAGGAACAGGAAAAAAGGCTCCAAATGGTGCAGGTCAGACAGTAACCATTGGGTTTATAAAAACCATAACAAACACAACATGTGATCACAAAATAAAATAGAACAAAGCAATGTGGGGTGCAAAATGCAAGACCGACGCGTTTCGACAAAAAAAGGTCTTCAACAGGGGCATATTGTAACCCTCCACATTGCTACTAAATTTATAAACTAACATATATCCGGTCCGCCTATTAAGGGGCGGAGCCGGAATTAAAGTCAAGGTGTGTGTAAGGTAGTCGTCCAATGGGTACGCATCAAAGAATCCATGGACGGTCCGCCCTGCACATCATAGCCAATAGGTGTCAGGCCGTCAATCCCACATACCCTCCGTTTATTTATTTTTTAATTCTTTATTTAAATTTTTCATTTAAGTTGCGTACAAAACATAATCAGGTATTAAAAGAAAACCATAGAACCAATATACATTCATGCCTTTCAATTTTTCACATTATCCTGGTTTTCTTTCTTTACTTCTCGAGTTCTTCTAAAATATCTCCCTCCCACCCCTCTTCCCACCCCTACCGACCCATTACCTCATTAAAGATCACAGATTGTCTAAAGATTTTCCAGTATTTCCATCTCACATGGAATCTCTTTCTTTCTCTTTCTTCCTCCATTCCCAGCCCTTCAATGCTGTACATTTCCTCAACTTTTCCTAACCATTCCTTTACTTTGGGTGCTTCTATTTCTTTCCATTTTTTCGGAATCAGACTTTTTGCCGCGTTTATTAATGAGCTTGTAAGGGAATTCCTATACTCCTTAATTGGGGTATCTACTGCATGGAATAGGCATACCCATGGGTTCTCAGGTAGCTGTATTTTAGCTATTACTTCTATATATCTTATTATTTCTCTCCAATATTCTTTAATCTTGGGACAATCCCACCATATATGGGCCAAACTTCCCGTTTGTCCACAATTCCTCCAACATTTCCCAGACTGGTACTTTGCCATTATATCTGGGGTCCTATACCATCTTACTAAAATTTTATAATTTGTTTCTATCGTCTTACTATTTTCTGTGGATCTGTGCACCATCTTCAATATTTTTTCTATATTTTGGTTTTCACCCCGTGCTCCTATCTCTTCTTCCCATTTTTTTAATGAAGATTGGTACCTCCGCTTCACATTCCCGTCTCAAGACCTTATAAAACTGGGCAATACCTGCCCTTGGGGATTTCCCCTCACATATCCGCTCCAAGGCAGTCAAATTTTCTCCATCTCTAAGCGGTTGTGGTAGTCTTGAGACGAAATGTCTAAGCTGCAGGTATCGCCACTCATTCAACTCCATCCAGTCATTTTCTTTCTGTAATATTGCTAGTGTTTTCAATTTCCCCTCTTTAATTATGTGTCGTAATTGCATATTATCTTGTTTTATCCATTTCCCTCCTATTGTACTTTCACCAGGTGCAAAAAAATCATTATCTTTTAGATAAATTAAAGGGGAATTATATTTCCACTTGTTATGTTTGTGTATTCCCTCCCATACTCTAAACACATTTTTTGTGACCAAAGGTGTTGTCTTCCCTAGTGATCTATATTTTAAAGGAGTCCAGATTTCTCTACCTAGATTTGTGCCTGATAAACTGTGTTCTATTTTTCCCCATCTTTTTTTACTTTCTAATTTTGCCCATTCCACCACCCGTGTTAACACTGCTGCTTCGTAATATTTTCTAAAGTCTGGGACATTCAGACCCCCCTCATCTTTTCCCTTTTGCAAAGTCTTCAGTGGGATTCTAGGTTTCTTGTTGTTCCAGATAAATTTAGAAATTAAAGAATTTATTATTTTAAAATATAGGGGGGGGGATATATATTGGTAATAGTTGAAATTTATAAAGGATTTTAGGTTGAATAATCATTTTTAAGGCATTAATTCTTCCTAACCATGACAGGGGCTTTGTTCTCATTCTCCTTATTTCTTCTCTCAATTCTTCTAGAAGGGGGATATAGTTTATTTGGTATATTTTTTCTATTGATGCAGTCAGTTTAATCCCTAAATATTTAATTTCTTTTTGCCATAGAAATGGGAATTCTCTCTTAATGTCAAGTTCTTCTCTTGGATTTATATTTACGTTTAAGATTTCTGACTTGCTTGGGTTAATTTTAAAGTTAGATAATTCCCCGTATTCCTGTAAAGCCTTTAACAAGTTTGGCATGGAGATTCGTGGGCTAGATACATAGAACAGAATATCATCCGCAAATGCGGCTGTCTTATGTATTCCCCCCTCTATCTCAACCCCCTTTATATCTGGGTTTCTCCTTATCGTCTCCAGGAGTGGCTCCAATGCCAGAACGAACAATAGGGGGGACAGCGGACACCCCTGTCTAGTCCCATTGTTCATTCTGAAGGCTGTTGATAGTACCCCATGAACTCTTACCACTGCCTTGGGGCTGTTATATAGTGCCTTTATCCACTTCAAAATTTTGGGTCCAAACCCCATTCCCCTTAGGGTGCCCATCATGAATCCCCAGTCTACTCGATCAAAAGCTTTCTCAGCATCTATTGATAGGAGTAGACTTGGGATTCTACTCTCCTTCATCCTCTGAAGCAGTAATATTGACCTTACTCCATTATCTTTTCCTTCTCGCCTCTCGATGAATCCCACCACCTGATCTGCGTGGACTAAGCTAGGCATTAACTTCTTTATTCTAGCGGCCAATATTTTTGTGAACAATTTAACGTCCGTATTGAGTAGTGAGATCGGTCTATAGTTTGAGCATATTGTATTCTCTTTTCCCTCTTTCAATATCGTGGAGATTGTCGCAGTGGAGGCCTCCTCCCTTAGTCCATATTTTGTACCTAGTCCATTATAATATGCACATAAAATTGGGGCTAGTATGTCTCCAAACTTTTTTTAGATATTCTATTATATAGCCATCAGGCCCTGGGCTCTTTCCTCCTTTGGTCTCTTTTATTGCCTGTATTACTTCTTGGACTGAGATTGGATTCTCCAGTTCCTGCGCCAATTCCCCCGGTATTTTAGGGATATTTGCTTGAAGTATATAGTCTTTAATTTTTCCCCTTCTCTTCATCTCTTGTTTTCCTGTCTCTTTTTTTGTCACGGAATATAACTGCTCATAATATTCTCTAAAAACTTCTGCTATTTCCTTAGTTTTATAGACCGGCTCTCCCTCTTTATTTAGTATTTTCTCTATATAATTCTTCGATCTTTTTTTCCTCAATATCTTTGCTAAGATCTTACTATTTTTAATGCCGCTATATCATCTCTCTTTAGTAATCCTATTATATGTCGTCCTTATTTCCTGTTCCATTAATTCCCCGAGTTCCTCTCTTTTCATAGCCAGTTTATGTAATAGGTCCACTACCTGTCCACTTCCCCTGCCATTTGCCTTTTTATGTTCTTGCTCTAATCCGTGGATTTCCTCCCTCAACTCCCTACTCTTTTTAATACCTTCTCTCTTCCTATTTGTACCTAATGAAATATATATCCCTCTTATATAAGCTTTATGTGTCTCCCAAATAATATTTTCCATATTCTCTTCATTTAAATTAGTGGTAAAAAAAAACTCCAATTCTTTTCTAATTATTTCCTCTCCCTTCTTGTCCAGCAGTTCCCTATTCAATTTACAGGAAAAAGGAGATTTCTGAAATTCTGGGATTTTGATCTTCAGGCATATTGGAGAATGATCAGACAATGTTCTAATTCCTATATCTGTGGATATCACCTCGTCCAGAACCCTATGTTCCACTAACCAGTAGTCAATCCTTGTGTACGTCCCGTGTACAGGGGAATAGAACGAGTAGTCTCGTGTCCTTGGGTGCATAGTTCTCCACGCATCCATAAGCTGATACTGATATAGCCTGTGTTTTAGTATTCTCCTCTGCTCTTTCCCAATCCCCTGCACACGGGACGAACTATCCATTTGTGGATTCATACAAAAGTTCATATCTCCAGCTATAATTACTCTTCCTCTTTTAAAATCCCATAATTTCTCCAATATTCCTTTCAGAAAAACCGTTGGACTTCTATTTGGGCAGTATATGTTAGCGAGGGTATAGTCTACTCCCCATAGTTTCCCCTTCAGAAAGAGGAATCTACCCTCCGGGTCGACTAATCTTTCTTCTATTTTATAGTATACCTCCCGTCCTATACCGATAGCTACCCCTTTTGAGTTCCTTGAGTAAGAATCTCCATAAAACCACACCGGGAACCTAGGGGAGTATATTCTAATCTTGCTTTCGTATGATAGATGGGTTTCCTGTAAGAACACTATACCCGCATCATATTGTTCTATTTCTTTCAGAATTTTAAACCGCTTTGCTGATTCATTTAGCCCCCTAACGTTATATGACAAACAATTAACTATAGACATAGATTTTAGTCAGGCTGTTTTTTTCTCTTTTCTCACTTAACAAGGTTTTCTGCTGTCGGGTCTTCTTTCTCCCCCCGCCCCTCCCACCCCCCCTCCCAACCTCCTCCCAACCTTCCCAGACCCCTCTTTGGTCATTGTACCTATATCCAGAATATATCCCCATCCTGGAATATGTACCTTACCCCTTGGGGTGAAGCTCCAAGCCCGGCATTCCGTGTCCTTCCACTCCCCCCCGGCCATGAAGGCCCAGTAGTCATAGGGGGGGGAGAGGAGGGAGCAGATAGTCCAGGGAGGCTCTTCCCGTTTCCACCCATACCCACATTAACTTTTATTTACTTTACCTCTCCCATCTCGTTTCTTTTGTAATAAATTACACCAGCCCCCCCTCCCCCCCACCCCCCCTCTACATTAAGCTCTCTGCCCTATTCCCTCTTCAATTAGTCTTTCCTCTCTTTCCATTCGCTTAGGTATACTAATGGTTGGAATCTGTAACTCTGTACAGAAGTCCTGTACTTCTTCCGGAAATTTCAATCTAACCGTCTTTCCGTCCCTATATACTATCAAAGCTGCAGGGAACCCCCAACTATATTTAATATTAGCTTGTCTTAAATGTTCTAGTAATGGTTTTAGTTGTCTTCTTCTGGATAATGTTTCACTTGACAAGTCCGCAAATACTTGCAAAGTTGTTTGCTCATATTGCAGCGGGTGTCTCTCTCTGAGGTTCCTCCATATTTTCTCCTTGTCTGTATACCGATGGAATTTAACAATGACATCTCGTGGGGTTTCCTCCTTCATTCCTAGAGGCTTTCTAATTCTATGTACTCTATCGATCTTTAACTCCTCGTCCTCTTCTCGTCCTAGTAGGGGGTTAAATATTTTCCTTATTTTTTCCTCCAGTCTCTCTCCGTTTTGCTCTGGGAGGGCTCTTATCCTTAGATTTTGGTGTCTATTTTGGTTTTCCTGTGCTTCCATTTTATAAAAGGTATTTCTTTGGTTAATTTGCAGTGCTTTCACTTGCGATTTTAATTCTGCGATTTCTTGTGTTTGTTTCTCAGTTCTCTCCTCAGCCTCTTCTACTCTCCGCAGCAAATGGCCCAGATCCATCCGGACATTTGTAATCTCACTCTTGATTAATCTTTCCATCCTTTCAAACATTGCCATCATCTCGATCTTTGTGGGCATTTGAGCTATACTTCGCTGTTCTTCCCCTTCCCCCTCGTAAGTTTCCATCACTCTCTCTGTTTGTGTTTCTTCTCTTGTTTTATCTCCTTGGGCTCCTTTTAACTTAGCCGTTTCCTTTTTTGCGTTTTTGGTTGGCAAGGATGTTTTTTTTTTTTTTTACATCTGGCCTTTTTTGGTTACCCTCTTTAGTTGTCAAATATTTTTGTATTGAACTAGCGGTTACACTAGTATTTAAACTCTCCCTCGGGGTTTTAGGTTCTGTTGTTTTATGTGGTCTTCCCCTCATCATGTATCTTGTTCACTTATCTTGTTTGACAAAATAGTTGTCCTGTATGGAGGGGAGTACCTCTCGGTTCCAATCTTTGCTTTTATTAATTTGAAAGGAAGGGTAAGGGGAGAGAAGAATATCCTGCCGTTTCACCTCTCAGGCTCCCAGTTTAGATGAAATACTTCTCTTCACTTTTGCTTTAAGAATTGAAAATTCTGCGACTTGATGGATTTTTTTTTTCCTTTACTTATTTTATTAGGGCACCTGTAAAGATCCTGTACAGGGCCTATAAAAAGCGTACCCTTCGTCCCTTTTTTCCGATCTCTATATAGCGTAAGTGGGGCGAGAGGACACGTAGAGAGAGAGAGGAAGAGAAAAAAGAAAAAAAAAAAGAAAAAGGGGAATGTCCTTATACTTTTGCAGCTCTATTTCAGCTTGACCCAATTGTCTAATCAGCTGCTATCCACCACAGAGTGGGAAGTTGCTCTCCAGTAGATAGCGCTTTGAGCTTATCGCATAGTTGAATCGCAGAGTTCATCACTTAATTCCCAGCTTAGTTCGTAACATAGTTCATAACCTTTCAAATCAGTACTACGCTGTATCAATACATAGTCCTTAAGTAAACAAAGAACTCAATACTAGTTTCAGCTATCAGTTTAGTAATTCCAGCGTTTAATCAATTGAGCCGCTCCTAGGGTTATTAGGTAGTCATTTCAATAGGTCTTCTCATTAATACAGTTCATGCAAAATTCCATAGATCTCATGGGTTCATAGTTTTCAGACAAAATCATTGCTCCATTAAGACCTCTCTTATGTCTCTCATGTCTCCAGTCACTTAACCCTCTCAGGCCCCCTAGTTTAGATGGAATTGAAAATTCTGAGACTTGATGGATTTTTTTTGTATTTTATTTTGCTGGAGCACCTATGAAAAACATACCATTCATCCCTCTTTCCCGGTCTCTGTATAGCGTAAGAGAGGCGGGAGGAAAGAAAAAGAAAACCACAGAGAGGGGGTAGAAAAAAAAAGGAATGTCCTTATACCCTTGCAGCTCTATATTAGCTTAACCCAGTTATCTAATCAGCTGCTTTTGCAGCTCTATTTCAGCTTGACCCAATTGTCTATTCGGCTGCTATCCACCACAGGAAGAAAAGTTACTCTCCAGTAGAAATCGCTCCGAGTTTATCGCATAGTGAAATCGCAGAGTTCATCACTTAATTCATCACTTAATTTGCAGCTTAGTTCATATTATAGTTCATAACCTTTTCAGTCAGTACTAAGCTGCATCAATACTTAGTCCTTAAGTGAACTTAAAACTCAGTACTAATTTCAACTATCAGTTTAGAAGTTCCAGTACTTCCAGCATTTAATCAATTGAGCCACTCCTAGGGTTATTGGCAGTCATTGACATTTAAACAGGCCCTCTCATTGGTACAGTTCATACAGACATTTCAATTCCGTAGCTCTCATAAATCCATAGGTTCCAAAAAGAATCCTTGCTCCGTCAAGACCTCTCTTAGGTCTCCTGTCGTTTAAATTTTAGCCAGCCCCAGCTGCTGTATCTCTCCCTCAGTTAGTCATCAAATCTCTTTAGCTTCCATAGCAAACACAGTTCAAACACAGTTCACGATGCAACAGCGCTAGATAATCTAGGGGCTCCGGAGGGTAGTATACAGAGCATAATATACAGAGCACACAAAGGCAAATATAAGAGGGGGGGGCGCATGGAGGAGACAGAGGGGAGGCCAGCACCAACAATCACTCGTGGGGTCTCAGGATCAGGTGTTTTCTCTTGCAGCCACTTTTGGTTGAACCAGGGATATCTCTCACTTACCCCTGTTCAGTTTCCTGTGTCCATTATTGCTGTCCACCCCGATCTATCAGTCACTCCTCCTTGGTCTCCTGATCCAATGTTGTGGGGAATAGGCATCTGCGGGGGTCACCATGTGCGGTCCTCTAGCACAGTGTTCTATCCCACTTCACCAGCAACTGTATTGGACTTGCTGCCATGGTTCTCCTGCCTCCCCTTCCGTCCTCACAGACACCGTCTCGGGCTCCTCCCCCAGCCTTCCCGCATCACATCCTCCCCCAGCAGTGTTGGGTGTGAACCAATCTACATACCCTCCGTTTAAACACAGATGAGCCCCGTACATTAAAAAAAAAAAATAGACACCATAGCCTCAAATGATACAGTTAGAGCACAGCACTCATGGCTAAGCCTGAAATTCTGAAATTTTAATCAAGCATAAATCTGTATTCAAAAGAGATACACATCTTTCATCAGACGAATATGCTCCTTATACACTTTTATTATATTTTTATATATTTTTTTTGGTGTTCCATATTTCTGGCACTAGCCTGTGAAGAAATATAAAGTGTGCTCTAAAATTATTACTAATATAAGTTTAATATGATCCTACATAAATCTATTGATTGCATATAGCCATTGCTGTTACTCTTTTGGCGCTTTATAATTTAAATATGTATCATCATGTTTATATACATCCTCTTTCATACGATTGAATTTTTGCACATAGTATCTATATATCCCAATGTTTTTATATTGGGTGTCATTTACTATATTTTTATCCCTTTCTTTGGTTACACTCACTATTATGTTCCATTTTTCATGCAGAAGTTACATTTTGCTACAAATATAGAGGTCTATTTAGCTCTTTTTCTGTGCCATTGTATTGTACATTACAGGCAAGATAGATTATATTTAAGGTTATAATCCGCATAATTTGTATCTTAATTCACTGATTGTTTTCCCTCACATGTTGTGTGATTCAGTTCTGTTTGCCTAAAGTTGTGTATGGGGACACAGGCTGCGGCGACGCCCACTTCACTATCAGTGATGATGTCTGTTGAGCGCCTGTGTTCAATACACAGAACGCTGACGTCGGGAGTCATGTGATCTAGAACAAGGAAGTGCCTGTTCAGCGTCCTGCACATTGTCATGGCAACAGGAAAACACATGTCATGGACGCCGTAGGATCCACACAGCGATATCTACCTAATGAGGCAAGATCACCGCTGTTTCAGTAAAGGCTGTCCGTTTTGAGATACAAGGTGAGCGCCCAACCCCTGTATGAGAGGGGTTTGGACGGCTGTATACTCCCAGCGCCTGGCTTGTCTGACGTGGATCAGCTGACGGATTGACCACTCATACGCCCGCAACTTCCCATGTCCCCACATGCTCCGATGGATGATGTATAACTGCACTGGCAAACACATCCTTTGGGATATAGGATGAGAGCGAGATGTGGAATTTCAGGCTTAGCCGTGAGTGCTGTGCTCTAACTGTATCATTTGAGGCTATGGTGTCTATATATATTTTTTTAATGTACGGGGCTCATCTGTGTTTAAACAGAGGGTACGTGGGATTGACGGCCTGACACCCATTGGCTATGATGTGCAGGGCGGACTGCCCATGGGTTCTTTGATGCGTACCCATTGGACGACTACCTTACACACACCTTGACTTTAATTCCGGCTCTGCCCCTTAATAGGCGGACCGGTTGTTAGTTTATAAATTTAGTAGCAATGTGGAGAGTTACAATATGCCCCTGTTGAAGACCTTTTGTTGTCGAAACGCATCGGGCTTGCATTTTGCACCCCACATTGCTTTTCTATGTTCTATTTTATTTTGTGATCACATGTTTTTATATTATGGTTTTTATGACCTTTCTTAATAAGCCCAATGGTTACCGTCTGACCTGCACCATTTGGAGGCTTTTTTCCTTTTCCTTTTTTTGAATATCCACTGTACTTGGGACGGCACCCCAATGCGAATAACTGGACCCTGTTGACCCGGGAGACGTACGTCACAGCCTCCAATACTGGAAGTCCGTGAAATCCAGAGACAGCGCAGTGATTTACGTGGACCTACCACCAACTTATAATACCTGATTGAAATCACCTGGGATTACAAGCGCAGTTGACCCAGTGTCATACAACAGATGAGTCCATTTTCTCTGGTAAGAGGATTTATTTTTTCTGAAATTACTCCAGACAAGTCGTTCCCGGTCCAACTGAACTGTGGGTTGCCTGATCTTTCCGTTGGGAAGACTAACATTGATACTTGTTCACTACCCAACATATGTGGACTGTTTTGCTGGGACTTATATTTCAGTCACTGACATCCACCAAAAGTTGTATGCACTTATACATATATTGTGTATCTACATATTTAGCGAACTAATATTTGTATTTCGGTTCACGCATTTTTACACATTTTGTCACTTGTATGTGGTACAGTACTAGTTTTACTACTATCACTCCTTAATATACAATCTTTTGAGTTATTCCTTTATTCACTCACAACGCTACACCATTTTTTCCCCACTTTCACGAAAAAACTGAGGTGCCTCCCATATGGGAGGGGTTATATAGGGGAGGAATTCTCCTTAATTGGGGTTAACCAGTGTCCAATCACCAGAGGTGCCTATATAACCCACTATGTAATGAAGCTCCTGTATCCCGTGATGTATGATCAAGAAATATATATATTAGAGGTGCGCATCTTCACTGGTCTCACGATTCAATTCGATTACGATTATCTGGTCAACGATTCGATTCCACAATGCATCACGATTACTGACAAACTCCCATTTCTGCTACGGCCGCCTAGGCGGCCCTTCCACCCTGCAATCTTCTGGGACACATCACAGGTCCCAAAAGATTACGCGCCCATTCAGGACAGCGCAGTGAGACATGCTCACCCGGCTGTGAAGCTGCAAGCTGTCACAGCCGGATACCCACAGTAGTATTGCCAGCGCCGTGGACAGGCGGGGGAGAGAATGGAGGGTTTGGGTGGCCACATCGCTGGATTGTGGGACAGGTGAGTGACTTTTTATTAAAAGAAGATACACTTTTTTTGTAGCTGCTGACTTTTAATAAAGAGATTTACTGGAACTTTGAATTAAAAATAACCTCACTTCCTCTTTGATTCCCTGCAAAGGTAAAGCATAATGGACTATTATGCATCGCATAGTAGTCCATTATGTGTCACTTACCTGACACAGGAGCCAGCGAAGTCACCACTGTCCCCTGTAGTTCCGAGCGTCCATCTTCTTGGTGGGTCTCTGAGTCTCACTGCTCCGGCGCATGGGCATGGGAGCATGCGCATGGGAGCCGACACTTGCGGCATATCTGCGGCTTAGGGGACCTACAGGTAAGCCTTAATCTAGGCTTACCTGTAGGTCAAAGTGGTTTGTAAGGGTTTACAACCACTTTAACCACTTCAGCCCTGGAAGATTTGGCTGCTGAATGACCAGGCCATTTTTTGAGATTCGGCACTGTTACTTTAACTGACAATTGCGCAGTCGTGCGGCGTTGTACCCAAACAAAATTAACATCCTTTTTGATGTCCTATTTCCTCCCACAAATAGAGCTTTCTTTTGGTGGTATTTGATCATCTCTGTGGTTTTTATTTTTTGCGCTATAAACAAAAAAAAAGCAACACTTTTGAAAAAAAACACTATTTTTTGCTTTTTGCTATAACAAATATCCCCATTTTTTTCAAGGAGGACAAAAGGGATCACTGGTGCTCAATTAGGGGGGTCCTGGTGCTTAGTGGGGAGAGATGGGGGGGTCCTGGTGCTTATTGGGGAGAGATGGGGGTGATAAGTGGGGAGAGATGGGGGGTCCTGGTGCTTAGTGGGGAGAGATGGGAGGGTTCCTGGGGCCTAGTGGGGAGAGATAGGAGGCTAAAGTGCTTAGTGAGGGGAGATAGGGGTCCTGGTGCCCAATGGGGCAGTTTGGAGGCACTGCCAGTCAGTGGGGGAGGGGGGCACTGGTGCTCCTTACCTGGCTGCTTGATCCATATGGAATTCTGTAGAAGAATCATCCCCCTCTCACTTTTCTCGTCTGTTGCTTTTTCTCATCTAAACGGATGCTGGGGATGCCAGTGCAGTGATAGCAAAGAAAACTTCCTCTGCTCACTTCTCTGCCAGGCTCTGACTGATGATATCATCTATTGCAGAGCCCAGCAGAGGAAGATCACGGTACAAAGAATGTGATGGACAGGCCGCCCTGTGCACCCATTGGCTAAGTAGGCAGCAGCTTCTCTGCCAATGGGTATCTCAAGTTCCCTCATTAGTCCCTCCCTACTGTGTCCCGACATTGCCCGCCTCTCTACTCTCAAGGCTCACGTCTCTCCTGATGTCAGCAGGAATTCTCAGCCCCGCCCACCTCTTCTGATTTGATAGTGACAGTCAGCGGGCGGGGCTGAGAATTCTCCGCTGACGTGAGGAGAGCTGGAAGTGAGCCGGAGAGCATTTTAAACAACAGGGGATACACTCGGAGCTCTGTGCCGGGAGGGGCGGGGCAATGACGTCACGGTAATCGATTAATACTGTCGCATGCATCGGTGCCGCATCGGGGACACCCGAATCGCGATGCATCGGTGCAGCGATTAATTTCAGCACCCCTAATATATTACATGGACTGTTGCTTATAGCTTATAATGACCCATAGCACCTTGTCTAACACCTCCATGAAGAATATGCATGCAAACATGGGTGTACCTACTGCCCATTATTCTTTTTTTTTTTTAACAGGTAAGTTTTTATTTATCACCATTAAATACATGAAACAAACATTGGTGCGATACAACAGCGCATCGCACATCTCAACATAACAGAGTGTTCAGTGTATAGTCAGTTAAACAGACTTATAATTTAGCTGATGATGGTCAAAAGGTATAGGGAAGGAAACAAGGCAAAAGGGAGAAAGAAGGGGAAGAGGAAAAAGGGGGGGGGGGGAAGGGGGGAAAGAGAGCAAAAATCACATCTCCAGACATAGCTTATAGTGACAAACAGTTCACATCAATACCGCTTTTAACCCACACCATTGAGCAATGAGCAAGTAAATACAGGAGAACATCCGAACATCCTGAAACCCGCAACCACCCATCCCGCTATTGCCCATCTACACTCCCACCCAGGATCCCCAAATCTTATCAAATTTGGACGGGCACTTACGACTCATGTATGTCAGCTTATATAGTGGAAGGGCGGAGTCAATCAGCCCTTTCCATTGTGAAATCCCAGGGGGGTCCGCCTTCTTCCAGTTAAGGAGAATAGTCTTCCTGGCATAAAATGCCGCATAAAATACAAACAGTTGTCTATGTGTACCCACCACCACTTTGTCACATACCCCCAACAGCAAGACCACAGGGTCCAGCCCCACCGAGAGGCCCCCCACCGAATTCAGCACTCCCACCACCTCCCTCCAGAAGGTCTGAATAGCTGGGCATTCCCACACCACATGCAGAAATGTCCCAACCTCCACACCACATTTCGGACATCTATCTGAGCTTAGTGGGTATATTCTCGAAAGTCTCTGTGGAGTGTAGTATGCCCTATGAAGAAACTTCAGTTGGATAAATCTGTCGCGCGCAGAGATCATCCGGGGAATGTAATTCTGAATGCCCTCCTGCCAGTCCTCCTCAAGTGATGGGAGATCAGACCTCCATTTGCTAAAAAGGGCAGACTCCGTCTCGGGTTCCGAAATGGAGAGCCTAAGGTACAGGGAGGAGAGGATCCGATCCGCATATTTGCCTATAAGAAACTTTTCAATTTGGTTCGAGCAGACCGAGATTGGGGCAGGGAATTGGGCCCGTGTCGCATGGCGCAGCTGCAGGTATCTAAAAAACATCTTATTCGGCAGCCCAAACTCCCTCTTAAGAGTATCAAAGGTTAGGAGGACCCCCCTAGGCATAATCTGCTGTATAGTCGTGATGCCGTATTTGGCCCACAGGGCAGGATCTGGGATAGATTTGAAATGGCTCAATTGCGGATTGCCCCACAACGGCGTATGAGGTGAAACCTCCAAAGGACCATTAAGTTTCCTCGCCACCTGCAGCCATACACGCACCGTCGTCGCCATATTCGACGTGACCGCAGGGTGAGCTTTAGGGCCCCTAAATACCACATTACTAAGCGCAGCATAAGACCCCAGGATGGCCGCCTCTAGGTTGACCGACGGATTGGATCTCGATTGTACAAACCACCACCGCACTGTCACCAGTACCGCCGCCCAATAATATTGTTTCAGGCATGGTAGGGCCAGGCCCCCAGCCGAAAGAGGTCGCTGGAGGGCTAGCCTCCCCACCCTGGGCACCGCTCCGGCCCAAATAAACGTACTGATCACCCGGTCTGCCCTGAGGAAAAAAGAATTCGGGATCGGGGTAGGGGTGTTCCGAAAGACATACAAGAACTTTGGCAAAAAGGTCATCTTCAAGAGGTTAATTCTACCCACCGGTGATAAGGGCAAAGACTTCCACATCTGGCACTTAACAGTTAGGTCGTCTAGGATAGGGTACACATTGTCTACTAGATAGAGCTTAGGGTCTCCCCGCACCAGAATCCCCAAGTAACGGAACCCCTGAACAAATTTCAGTGGTGTCGGCGTAACTTCAGCACGAGGATCCTGGGGGAGTGAGAACAACAAGGATTTATCCCAATTAATTCTAATTCCCGAGAAGGAAGCAAATTCCTCCATCATACCCAAGGCCCTCTGCAGGGAGACAGATGCATCAGGTAGGTAAAGAAGTGCATCGTCCGCATACAGCGAAATTTTTTCTTCAAGGGGACCCACCTGCAGCCCCCCGAATGCCTCCGATGCCCGTAAAAGAATGGCCAGGGGCTCTATGGCTAGTGCAAAGAGGCCAGGGGACAGAGGGCACCCCTGTCTCGTACCTCTACCCAACGCGAACTCCTCCGAAACCGTACCGTTGGTTCGAACCCTGGCCATGGGGTGATTGTAAAGCAGCCGAATCCAGGAAATAAATTTAGGGCCAAAGCGAAAGCGCTCCAAAACTCCCCAGAGAAATTGCCATTCAACAGAGTCGAACGCTTTTTCTGCGTCGAGCGACGCAACCACTCCCTGTCCTTGTCCCACCCTAGCCCTAGAAACGTGGGTATAGAGGCGCCTAATGTTGATGTCAGTGCCCTTGCCCGGCATAAAGCCCGTTTGATCACCGTGAACCAGGGTCAGAATAACAGAGTTAAGCCGATTTGCCAAAATTTTTGCCACTATCTTCGCATCGACATTAAGCAGAGAGATTGGGCGATAGGAGGAACAGTACTCAGGGTCCTTATTCGGTTTAGGGATAACTACTATCACCGCCTCGGACATCGTGGGGGGCAGACTCCCTTCAGTTAGCATAGTACGGAGTAGTGCATGAAATCGTGGCGCAAGCGTATCCGCGTGCGCTTTATAGAATTCTGCCGGTAGGCCATCCGGGCCCGGCGTTTTTGAGCTCTTGAGGGAGACAATAGCCGCCTGAACCTCCTCAAGAGAGATCGGGCCCTCCAGACGGGTACGGTCCTCATCAGAGAGCTGCGGGAAGGCAACCCGGTCCAAAAAGTGGCCAAGTGCTTCGAGAGTAAAAACCTCCTTAGGTGCATAAAGGGCCTTATAAAATTGTACAAATCGGTCGTTAATTTGAGAGGGGTCTGATAGCACCTCACCAAGTTCTCCTCTGATCCTGGCGATATGCGCCACAGAGGCCCTTTCCCTAGCCAACCAGGCCAAGAGTCTGCCCGTCTTTTCCCCCTGCTCAAAAATACGTTGTGATTGGGCCAACAGAATCTTCCTACTACCCTCTGTCCTGAGCAAAGCAATCTCCCTGTGTATCGACTGCAAGGCCGAGTAAGAGGCTTCATCACCCCCCTGTGTGTACGTTTTCTCAAGCTCCTGCGCCCTCCTCTCTGCCTCTGCCAGTGCCAACCTAGAATTTTTCCTGGCCTTGGAGATGGCAGTCTGATACTGACCCCTGGCATAGGCCTTAAAAGCGTCCCAGAGCACCGTGGTCGTCGCGGTGCCAGCATTTATCCCCCAGTAAACACCTAATTCCCCCTCAACCTCCGGGGCAACCCGCTCGTCCGTCACCCAATACCCGGAGAGCCGCCACATGGCGGGGCCCAAAGTGGGGCCCACCTCCAGCCGCAGCAGCATGGGAGCGTGGTCTGAAATACCCCTTGGCAGGACCTCCACATCAAGTGTGCGGGGCAGTAGCAGAGCGTCAGCCAGCAGCAGATCAATTCTTGAAAAGGAAGCATAGGTGGCAGAGTGGCATGTGTATTGCTTGTCAGTAGGATGTTTCCACCGCCAGATATCAGTGAGCCCATAAAGATCCATCCAGGTCATAAGCGGGGAGTTCTGACCCACCCCCCCCCGAAACCTATCTAGTGAGGGGTTCGGGGCCATATTAAAGTCACCCGCCATCAAAACAGCGGCATCTGGGTACAGTGCCATAATAGGGGTTAATTTGTTAAGGAGCTCCATGGTAGCCGGCGGGGGAACATAAACTCCCAGCAGCAGCATCTCTAATCCATTACAGATGGCATGGATCACCACATATCTGCCACCCGGATCCAAATGGAGATCCAATAGGTTAAATTGAAGAGACCTGTGCACCAGAACACTGACCCCCCTAGCATATACAGAGTAAGTAGAATGATAGTATGCCCCAACCCAGGGTTTCTTAAGGGCCAGCGTCCTTCCACCCGCCAGATGAGTCTCCTGCAGTATACAAATCTGTGGAGAGTATCGCTTAAGATACGTGAAAACCAGGGAACGCTTGAGCTTCGAGTTAAGGCCTCGCACGTTCCAGGATAGAATGGTTAAAGGAGCCATAGATTCATCTCACAGAAATGGACGCGGCCTCCCAGAAACCACAACCCAGCCCCCAGGAGATCTCCCAACAGCCCGCGATTCCAAATCCCCCCACCCCCCCCCCCCCAGAGAACCCCCCCCCCCCACATCAGTAAATAGACAGTTCCAGAATTCCTCCCCTGACACATCAAAACCATACCAAAAATCAGACCTCAACAGCACTGATATATATAGTGAATAATACTTACAAAAAAATGTCCTGAACACGATACCCAAAATCCCCCCCCCTCCACCCCCCACCCCGACACCACCCCCCAAACTTCGGTGTGCCCTAACCCCAAACCAAACCGCCCTGGTAACAACCATGGGGGTGCATGAAAAGATGAGCACCATGAGTGCAATCGTCTGAGCACCGCAGGTCCAGCCCAGTCCATTTGTCGGATAAGAGGGCCCTGCAGAGGCATGATGGATTAGATTCAATTCACCCGGCCATAGCCGGGGGCAAATTCTTGAAAGAGAACTGTTGCAAAACAAAAAAAGGGGGGAGCATATCGCCACCAATTAAGGAAAGTCATAGTCAAAGTAGGCTCAGGCACAGTAAAGACAGTCAAACTGGAAACAAAGTGGTAGAAAGAAACACCGCCATTGCCACTAAGCGGATCTCAAACCGGCCCCTGCCTATCAAGTCCGGCCAGGGCTCCGTTCAAATTAAATGTAGGGTCCATGTGGAAGGCAAACAAACAAACAACACCCTAAGGGCAGCTCATCGGTCATCTCTGTTTCTTGGCAAGGTTTCCAGCCAGTGCGCAGCATCTTCCGGCGATGTGAAAAAGCGAACCGTCTCACCGTCTTGTACACGAAGTCGGGCCGGGAACAACATGCTGTATTTAATTCGTCTGTTGCGGAGGTTCAGCTTTACCTGGTCAAACGATCGGCGTAGCTTCTGGGTATCAATGGAATAATCCGGGAAGATCATCAATCGCGCCCCCTCATAGGTAAGAGCCTCCATCTTGCGGGCCTCCCGCAACACCAAATCGCGGTCCCTGAAGTGGAGAAGGCGAAGGATGAAGGTACGTGGAGGAGCCCCCGGAATAGTCCGGGTGGCAGGCATTCTGTGTGCCCTCTCCACCGTGAAAAAATTTGAAAAGGGTGCCTGAGGCAGGAGCTTGCGGAGCAGGTTCTCCGTGAAGGTGTGGGGATCCGCTCCTTCCGCCCCCTCAGGTAGTCCCACAATACGAAGGTTATTCCGTCGATTCCTGTTCTCAGAATCTTCCGCCCTACTTTCCAGTATCTTCACCCTGGTTTGCAACGTTCGGAGTGTCCCGGAGTGATCCCGTAGAACGTCTTCAGAGTCGCCCAGCCGCCGCTCCGCCTCAGTCAACCGGGTGCGGAACGAATCCATATCCCTTCGGACAAGGCTGATATCGAGCTGTACCGATTCGATCTTCCCCGTCAGGGTAGATTGGCAGGTGGTAATAGCCTGCATCAGTGCCGTGAAATTTGACTGCTCCGAGAGCGCCGGGTCCGGATCTTCCGACGGGGACGCCATGCGGGCCGCAGGCTTCGGGTCCGGAGATAGGCCGGAGTTAGGCCGCGGCTTAGATTTGGCCGATGCGGGGGTCCTACGGCTACCGGAGCTACCCCTACCCTTGGTCATCCCCTCCCGGGACCGTTTGGACAAGGATAAGCTGCTCCACGGGCGATATCTGCAGGGCTAGGAGTCTATTACAGCGGATGGTCAGCGGAGCTCTCAGCTAGTGCGTCCGCTCAGTCGGCCATCTTGGACACGCCCCCCGCCCATTATTCTTAATATAGATTACCGTATATACTCGTGTATAAGATGACTTTTTCAGCACATTTTTTTATGCTGAAAAAAAGCCCCCCTCAGCTTATACTCGAGTGAGGGCAGGGCTGGATACTGGGCATTAGGCTGCTTGCCCTGGGGCCGCAGCGCTCCCCTCTCTCTCTCCCTTACACAGCGGGAGACCGATGTGTCTCGGAGCTGACTGAAATTTTTTGGCCGCTCTGTGACAAAAGTCCTGCCCTCCTCCTAGACCAGCTTGTGTGATAGACAGAACACTGCGTCTATCAAACAAGCTGGTCTACGAGGAGGGCGGGACTTTTCGGCCGTGCTGTGGTGACAACATTTCAGACTGAGCTCCAAAATACAGCGGAAAATGCCCACTGTGCAATCCAGCTACTGACTGCTGAGACTGTATGAATGGGCACAGTCACTAGTATTGACGCGGCTATGACGGGCACAATGAGGCAGCAATGATGGGTGTGAGACAACAACGATGGGCACGGTGCGGCTGCAGTGATGGGCACAGTGAGGCTACAATGATGTGCATGGTGAGGCTGTAATGATGGGCACAGTGACGCCGGCAGCCTCTTTGTTGTGAGTGCTGTACTGCATCCTGAAAATTTACCAGTAGCTGCTGCATTTCCCACCCTAGGGCTTATACTCGAGTCAATACGTTTTTCCATTTTTCTTTGGTAAAATTAGGTGCTTCGGCTTATACTCGAGTATATGTGGTTTACTAAATGTTTCTAAAGTTAGCTAATCTGCACTTTTAATTTTTGGAAGTGCTCTCTTTTTCTAAGGATGAACTAAGTCTGCTGCTGCAAAGGTTAGTTTTGTGCTTGTGTCACGGGTTAAGTGCTGCAGAGAAGTCAAGTGTTATGCTAGCCAAAAATATGGCAAACTGGGGGGCGTGGCCGGAAGCTGAAGAGGACGGACGTGTTCGAGAGGAGCTCCGCTGGTGCCTCTCGCCATCCACGTCCATCCTTCCTCGGGACACACTTTTCAGCCCGCTACAGCACCCATCTGTGCCGCGGGACACTTTGGCTTCGTGTTGGAGCTGTTCTTGGCCGGTCCTGACGCCACGATCCGGCTCGCGGCTGCGAGCAGCGCACTAGGCCGGGCGCCGCCATCTTGCGGCCTACTCCGCTCTCCAGGTCCTCCGACCAGCGGAGGCACGGTGACTCCCGCAAGCATCCGCCACTGCAAGCCATCCAGGACACCCCTCGCCTGTGACAAGGAGCCAGCGGCCAATTCCCGGAAGCCTCAGAGGACACCAACACTCCAGAAATTGAGGTGAGCTCCGGCGGCCATCTTGCTACACCCGGAGGATCTTCTACTTGAATCCCTCCAGCCCTAACCTTACCTTTCCCCTGGGTGAAGGCATTCACTTCTGCCACAGCGGAGTCTGACCACCCCAGGAAGGCTTCTCATTTATCCCTTCAGTGCCTTCATCCCCTGAGACTGTGACCTTGGCCCAGCCGGCGGCCATCTTTGACCACCCAACCCCTTCCTTTGTCCCCTGAAGCCTACACCTCGCCTTTCTCCATCCTGGTTCCTCCCTTGTCCACTCTGCTAACTGGTGTGGCTGTATGTGCTGAGGTCCCCACTTGTTTGGTGTCGCTGCTGTCTAATTGCTACCCCCTCCTGTGGGACTGTGATCTATATTCTGCAACATTCCATCTCAGGGTCACATCCCGGGTTTCCTCGGTTGACAGACATGTAATCACTCTAAGTTGACCTTTGCCACCTTCCTGTGCTCCCCTGCAACGCACAGTCGCCACCTCCTCATGGGAGCCGTTGCATATAACTAATATATACCTAGTCCCAACGCCTCATGGTGAAATACGGGCCGAAACACCTTCCTCAGTCTCTATCTCCGGAATTACGGCCCTCGCAAACCCTAGACCGCTTTTTGAGTAGGTCTGCATCCCCATTCCCATCTCCGGGCTCTTCCACGTATGAGCAGGTTGCCTCCCAATCGGCAGTTCAAGATATTCCACATACCCTACCAGGCACCTACCCGGACACAATGTCTGCCCCCGTGACAGTAGAAGTGCTCGATGACAAGCTGCGAGTTCTCCTGCAAGACCTGACAAGTAATGTTTCCAAGGAAATGGGCAAACTGGCCCATGAATTGCGGGGGGAGCTTGCTCAAATTGGCGAACGGACTGATGTCCTGGAAACTAAATTCGATGACTTAATACAGTACGTGCACGTTTTAGAAGAAGATAACGCCGGTTTGAAGCAATCTGTTTCTCAGCTCCAGTCCCAACAGGAAGACCTGGAGAACAGGGAACGCGGCCAAAACCTACGCATCAGAGGGGTTCCTGAGACCGTCAGCGAGGGAGAAATCAAACCATACCTGTTCAGCCTCTTCAATGTTGTCGCTCCTCGAATCCCAGATATAGATTGGAGACTAGATAGAGCACACAGATCCTTGGCCCCAAAACCCCCTGCTGGGGCCAACCCGCGGGACATCATAGTACGCTTCCACTACTACGATAGCAAAGAAGCTTTGACCATGGCCACCCGCAACAAATCTCGTTTGGAATTTAAGGGAGCCAAGATTCAAATTTTCAGTGACTTATCCCCAATCACCCTTGCTAAACGTCGCAGCTTCCGCCCTGTAACTACACATCTGCAGAACCACCAATTCCCGTATCGCTGGGGCTTCCCTTTTCGTCTCTCGGCCACTAAAGATGGGTTTCAATATTCCATGAGGGACCTCCAGGAAAGTGAAGCATTCATCCACAATCTGGGTCTACCACCGCTACCAGACGAAGATCCCACCCCGCTCCCGGCGACACCCAGGCCTTTGACCATTCCAGGCAGGATTTGGACCCCTGTCCGCCAGAAATCGCAGAAGTCCTTCTCTACTCCCCAGCGTAACCCGTTTCCCAGGGTCCCTCCTTGAAGAGAACTTTCATGTGCTGTGTTTGGATAACTCTGGCCTCGGCCCTTGTCTCACCATGTTCCTCTTTTTTTTTTTCCCCCCGACAGGGGGGGTTTGCACCCCTAACCAGGGGTTGTAACTTTTCTTCTATCCATATTTTTGGTTGTTGGGACTATAGTATAACATTCCTACTACCTGTTGCTATTGTTGGAAGGTGGTGGGGGTCTCTCCAGATGTGCTGGAACCCCTGCTGTGCCTCCTTTTGTTCCACGGCTGCGGCTGTGGACTCCTGGGTGGTTTTTACCCCCCAGGCTCTTTTTCTACAATTTTTTTTTTTTTTTTACTTTTTGGCCTTTCTTCCTTTTACTTTCAAAATATTTTATTTTATATTAAAGGCACTTACATACGTAAAACAGTACACAAACTAGCAGTAGCAGGGAGGGCCTGCTGTCACAATGTAAGTAAAAAAACATGAGACATTAGTGAAAAACAGATACTATCAAGAGTGTACAGTCGGCAAGCCCTTCCTTATCGAGGGGCTACATCAATAAGAGGTAAACGGAGGGTGTCCCCCCCGGGAGAGCCCACCAGGTAGGACTATTAGGGTAACTCCCAGGAGCCCCCATCCCGACACCCCTAATAGGGAACTTGCTGTGCCAGGATGAGGGAGTATCCTCCCAGGCCCCTCCCTCGCAGAGGGGAAAAACAGTCGGAGGATCGTCTGCCGTGGGTACCGCTACATTAAATTGGACTGTATGGTGAACCTGTCAATTACAGCTCTGTTGAGCAAACCAAAATCTTAGAACGACTAGAAGGACAGAGAAGAGAAGAAAGGAGGAGAAGAGGAGAACAGAGGGGTCGGGGGAGGTAAGCTATGTCCTGAAAGGGTGGAAGGATAAAGCGAGGGAATGTTTCACAATCAGTGTAAGAATGAGTGCTTTATGGGTGAGGTCTGGTTCCTAGGGGAGGGCCTGGGGGAACCCCCGGCAGCAGAGAGATTCCCATGTAACGGGCCCAAGGGTCCCACACCTTTCGGAATTTAGGTGTGGTGTCTGACAGAATACCTGATAGTTTTTCTTGGGACATTATCCACGATATCTTCCTCTTAACTGCGAGGAAGGAGGGTTTGGGTTGCTTCCATGCGGAGGCAATCGCAATTTTGGCTCCTAATAGAATAAAATAAGTTAGTTTCTGAATGTTACCAGACATCAAAGGAATCGGGGTATTGAGTAACGCAACCTCTGGAGTTCTCGAAACCCGGCAGCCTGTGACTAAGTAAATCAAATTGAATATTTTAGTCCAGAACGAACGGAGTCTAGGGCATTCCCACCAGATGTGGATCATGGAGCCACGAAGTTGGCACCCCCTGAAACATAAGGGATTAGCCGTGGGATATATTCTGGCTAGCCTTACTGGAGTGAGGTACCACCTGGTTATCAATTTGATGCTAGCCTCCATTAGTGAGGTGTTCTGGATCCCACGAAAGGATCTGGCTAAGGCCAGCTGCCAGGATTCGAGACTCCCAGAGGTCTGGAGATCAGATTCCCAAGCCGTCATATAGGGGGATTTACCCGTTGGGGAAGTGAGAGCCGTGTAGATCACTGAAATACCACCCCTCTGCTCCCCGATCCTACCACACCAGGCTTCATATTCAGTAAAGGGAGGAGGAAGGGGTTTGTTTTTCCAAAGTGAGTTCAAGTAGTGAGATATTTGGTGGAAGCGGAACCTCTCTGTGTTTGGTAGCTCTAAGTGTTCGATACAATAAGCTAGGGAAATCGGACCCCTGGAATTAAAAAAGTGACCTATCCGGTATAGTCCCTTGTCCAACCACCATCTGAAGGCCTCAATGTTCAGACCGGGGGGGAAGTCATGATTACGGAACATGTGAGCAAGGGGTCTTATAGTGGAGACTAGGGACGGCTCTTTGCGAAGGCCGTCCCATAGGGCACAGGAGTGAGAAAGGGATGGGGACATAATGGGCGGCCTGGCTTTGGGCGGGCACCATAATAAAAAATCTAGTGTATAGGAGGGTACCGCACAGCGTTCTATGGACTGCCAGTCCGGTTTCTCATATTTGGAGTAGATCGAGGAGAGTTGGGCTAGGCGAGCTGCAAGGTAGTATTTGTGGAGGTTAGGCAGACCCAGCCCCCCTCTGCGTCTATGCAGGAAGAGCGTGTTTTGCGGTAGACGGTATCCCTTATTACCCCAAATATATTTCAGTATTTTGCTTTGCAGAGAGCAAAGGTGGTCCTTCCGAACTGGTATTGGCAGGGCTCGAAAGTAGTAAAGGATTTTGGGGAGAAGGGTCATTTTTATAGAGTTAATCCGGCCAAGCCAGGATAATTCATGTTTAGACCATGAGGAGAGGTCGGTTTCCAGCTGTCTGTATAATTTGGGGTAATTGTGGGCATATAGCATCTCTATTTTAGGTGTGAGGGAGATACCCAAGTATTGGATGGCTGTGTCACTCCATTGGAACGGAAAGGATTGTTTGAGTGAGAGGACTTGGTGAGTGGGGAGAGAAACATTCAACGCCACAGACTTGGAGTAATTAACCCTCAAGCCTGAGACCTTGGCAAAGTCGTCCAATACCCGGGATAAGTTGGGTAGGGTTGTGAGGGGGGAAGTGAGGAACAACAGTATGTCGTCCGCGAAGAGTCCACATTTGTGCGTTTGACTACCGCATTGGACACCTCTAATGTCCATATTGTGGCGGACTGCGATCGCCAGTGTTTCAATGGCTATTGCAAATATGAGGGGGGATAGGGGGCACCCCTGTCTGGTCCCCCTGGTGATGGGAATTGGCTCAGAAAGGTATCCCTGCATTCGAATTTGGGCCCTCGGCTGGGAGTATAAGGCCTGTAATAAGCCAAGGAAGCGAGCCCCAAATCCCCACCTGTCAAAGAGCTGGAAGATGTACTGCCATGAGACCGAGTCGAAAGCCTTTTGAATATCTAAGGAAAGGAGGAAGCCAGATTGTCCGGGTCCCCCTTCCCAATTAGACTGCAAGATGGAGATAATGTCGATCGCCCTCCGAATTTGATCAGGTCCCTGTCTGCCGGGAATAAAACCGACTTGATCCTTGTGGACATAGCGTCCAATAAAGGAGGCTAACCTATTGGCCATAACTTTCGTAAGAATTTTGAGATCATTATTAATAAGGGAAATCGGTCTGTAGTTGCTGACATCTTCCAAGTTCTTGCCAGGTTTGGGGATGACCGTGATATACGCCGTGTTAAGGTGGGGATCCAGGGGGTCTCCATTAGCTTTATGGTTACCGAGATTGGCCAGGTGGGGAGCTAGTGTGTTGGCAAAGGCTTTATAGTAAGGGATCGAAAGGCCGTCGGGACCAGGGGCGGAGCTTTTTTTAAGAGTCTTGATGACTTCCAGTATCTCCTCTGTCTGGAAGGGGGCTTCCATAACTTGTTTGTGAACGTCCGATAAGGCCGGGATGGGCAGACCCTCCAAAAACTTTGGGAGGAGGTTATCTTTGGGGGGTGGGGAGCTACTGTAGAGAGAGGTGTAGAATTTCTGAAAGGCATTCAGAACTGTGACCGGATTAGACGTGGGCGGGAGTCCCGCGCTTCTGATCCGAGGGAGGGTGCTCAGCTTGGTTCTAGGGGAGAGTCTATTGGCCAGGAGAGTGCCTATTTTATCCGCCTGTGAGTAAAATTTGTGGCCAGCCCACCTAACTGATTTTTCAGCTTTCGTGGTGAGGGCGAGATTTAGTTCTAAGCGAGTCCTGTCTAGTAAGGCCGTGGGGGTACGGAGGGGGTCCTTTTTGTGAAGAGCTCTGAGTTTAGAGTATTCCTCTTCTAGCTTCAGGATGGTTGATTGCCTTTCCCGTTTTATTTGAGAACCCAATTGCATGAATTTTCCCCTAATGTAAGCTTTGTGCGCCGCCCACAGGGTCTCGGGGGAGACATCAGGAGTCGCATTAATAGAAAAATATTCCTTCAATGCTTTGTCGAGATCTATAACTCGTGATGGCTCCGAAAGGAGGGATTCATTTAACCTCCAATGCCTAGGATGTCTCCCACTCGAGCCCCCCAGGGCCGTCACAATTACAAGAGAGTGATCTGAGATCACTGTGTCAGTGATGGAGGCTTTGAGCATCCTGGGAAGGAGCGAGGAGGGGACAAGTATGTGGTCTATGCGTGCATATGATTGGTGAGGCGCTGAGAAGTGAGTGTAGTCTCTCTTTGTGGGGTTTAATTCCCGCCAGACATCGGATAGCCCATGAGCGTGTAGCAATTTGGCAATCCGTAAGCTTGCCTTTGTGGGCCTGGTTAAGCGGGGACGTGTGGGGGAGGATTTATCAAGTCCTTGATCAAAGGCGACGTTAGAGTCTCCTCCGACAATAACCGTCCCCTCTAAAAGAGGTGCTAAGATACGTAGCATGGATTCAAAAAATTTGGCCTGACCCGTGTTCGGGGCATAGTAGGAGACCAAGGAGTAAAGTTGGTCCCCCACAGTGCCCTTTACAAGTAAAAATCTGCCCTCCGGATCCGCTTTTTCAAAACTCTTATTGAATTTGCATGTTTTGGCCATCAAAATGGCCACCCCCTTGGTCTTGGATTCCGCGTTGGCTAAGAAGAACTGAGGGAAGTGGGCATGTAGGTACTTGGGACTATACCGGATAGGAAAGTGGGTTTCCTGAAGCAGAATTATATCAAGTTTCAGGGATTTGTAGTAATCGAGGGCTTTTCTCCGTTTGATGGGGGAATTAAGACCCTGAATGTTGTGGGAGGCTATCTTAAGCCTAGCAGCCTGTGGATCAGCCATGGAGCAGAGGGGGAGCCCAGCATCTGAAAACGACCTCACTTACCCAATCTATAGCTGGGTTCTTGGTAAGGGCATTGAGAACGGTGGCCCGAGGATGTCTCCCAGGATACCATGTCGACTGGGTTGGCTCAGCCCAACCTGAGGAGAAAAAAAATAGTGTCATGCAAACATTCAACGGGGGAAGCTTACCAGCAAGGGGGAAGAGAAGGGGAGAGAGGGCAAGGAAAGAAAGGGTTCCTGAGAAGAGAAGGAGGAGATCAGGGCAGGAGACACCCCCCGAAATCCCAAGCAAACACAATGAAGACATCCGACCCATAAGGTCAGGAGTCCCGACCCTCAGACGCCTGGGAAAGGCCGAGGGAGGGAGAGTTACACATGTGGTCCCTCGCGGAACTGGGGACCCCTAGTCGGGTAACTACCCGAACTGTGAAATCAACTTTAAATAGCAATAACATAAAAGCTGCAATATACATAAAAAGGAACTTTTCTTGTGAGGCACGGCTAAACATAATGCCTAAAAGACACTGGGGCTAAGAAATGAACTCTGTTCTTAAGGCATAAGGAAGGATGGTACGTCCAGGGGGGGTTCTGAGGAATGCAGCCCCCTGGGAAATCCTCAAAGCAACCTTAGGGCCCATTTCGAGGGTATGTAAACAAAAAAAAAATATATGCGGGGTTATGGGCAGTCCAGTAGATGGACAAAGTACTGCATAGCGTCCCGGATTATTGGAGGCAATGGGTATAAGGGTAGAACAAGGGTAGCACAAGTCCTAGGCAAGGGGAGGGCAAAAAGGGTTGGAGGGCCAAACTTTCCAAGTTTGGGGAGCAGTCCTCCGGCCCTCTCCAGGACCTCGGACGGTCAGTCACAAAATGGAGAGACTGATAATGGGATTGGAAGTTGCTCAGGTGGGTGCATTATCCTTGACCTTCTTGGCTCTTCCGGAGGTCCACAACGGGGATTGTGGGCTGTTAGGAGTGGGTCGTTTGTTAGATCCCTGGCTAGGGTTAGAAGTGTCCATGTCAGCTTCTTGAGAGATGATTTTCAGCTTGGTGAGGAGCTTTTCCCCCTCGGGAAAAGTGGAGAAGGCAAAAGACTTCCCTTTGTCCGTGAACCTGACCGCAAAAGGGAATACCCATTTGTATTTTATGTCTTTGTGGGACATTGCAAGCAAGAGGGGTTTTAGAGCTCTTCGTCTCTGTATCGTGGAGGGGGAGAGGTCCGCAAAGATCTGAACCTGGTGACCCTGGTAATTGACGTGTTGCAGGGATCTGGCTCTCTTCATGAATTCTTCTTTCACCGAGAAGTGATGTGGCTTGGCCAGAACATCTCGCGGGGTGCCATCCTTCCTAGGGGGGCCGAGGGTTCTATGGACCCGGTCAAGTTCAAGCTTAGTAGCTGGGATGTCAGGGATTAGCTGTTGAATGAGGTCTTGCACCGCCCTGGACACATCAGTTATTGATTCTGGAAGCCCGCGAATTCTGACGTTATATCTGCGTGACCTATTTTCGAGGTCATCTATACGGGCCATGGCTATGTCCAATTGCTCCTGTACTGAGTAGATGTGTCTGGAGTTTTGGATGGATCTGGCTATGGTATCCTCCATTTTATGTTCGATCGTTTCGATCCGGGAGCCTAGGTTAATAAAATCAGCTTTCAATTCCCCCGTGATTTGCAAAGCAGTTTGGGAGAGGCCCCTCTCTAATAATTCAGAGAATTTGCCAAACAGGGCATCCATGTGGGAGACTGGGTCTGTATGAGCAGCCTCGTGGGGGGCCATGGCGGTCTGGGTAACTCTGTAGGTCCCCGCTGGGGAGGGAGAGAACTCCTGGATGGTGCGTTCCAGCAGAGAGACCGTGGAGGCCGGGGACGGTGTGGCTTCCTTGGGGAGACCCCTGGGGTTGCCTGGGGTGGCGTGGAGGGGAGGAAAGTCTGTATCTGACCTGAAATCCACTGTGCCTGCGGATCTGTGATCCTGAGACAGGAGCTGTGCTGCGGTGGCCATCTTGGATTTCTCCCTCACGTCCAATGAAGCGAACAGCGGGCCGAGATTGCGTTTAGCCAGTCCACCGGTCATTCAGAAATGTGCCCCAACACTTCGGGATTCCGCCCCTATAGCTCGGGGAGCGGAAGGGTAGCCGTGCCGTGCGGTAGGGGTTCCGTTGTTCCGCGAGGCAGCGGAGCTTTAGATGATCGCGGCCATCTTGGAAGCCTCGCGCATGCGCACCCCTTTCTTCCTTTTTTTACTCAGTATGGTTATTTTCTATTTCACTCTTTAGATGCATTATTGTTATTATATACCACTACAGGTTTTCTACTTCTAGGATACACCACGGAACCCAGCATTGTTTTGGTTTGTATGGTTTTATCAGGTCAATGTCTGTTTACTATGGATACTTTAAGCTAAAATTATTTTGTAAGCGATGGCTTTGAGGGTACTTATAACGTTAAGGGACTGAACTCTATTCATAAGCGTTGGTTAGCTTTGAAGGAGTTCCAATCCTCTCATGCAGACGTGGTCCTAGTCCAGGAGACTCATTTTCGCCCAGGGAGCTCTCTTAAATTTGCTGCCAAGCATTTTCCGGTTTCTTTTATGGCTTCCGACCCCTCCGGTAAAGCTGGGGTTGCAATACTGATTAAAAAAACCTGTCCATTACGGGTTAAGTCTTCATTTATTGACCCGCAGGGTAGATACATTCTCTTGGACTGCGACTACCTGTCCCGCTCTTACTGTGATTAATGTTTATGCTCCCAACTCGGGTCAGATTCAATTCCTCACTGAGGTCTTGGGAAATCTGGGCATATATGCCCAGCCATTCATGATCATCGGAGGGGACTTCAATATGACCATGTCCGCTAAAAGAGACAGACAAACCCTGTTTTCAGATGTCCCTTCCTCTAAAACAGAACGTCAATCTACTGCATTTCGCACACTCATTAGGTCCCACAATTTATTAGACATTTGGAGGATCAAGCACCCTACACATAGGCAATTTTCCGTCTATTCCCCCCACACAAGATGTACTCCAGATTGGACTACATTTTTGTTACGGCACCCTTACTAACGTCTGCAGTGGCCTCGGAGTTGAACCCCATGACGTGGTCGGACCATGCCTCAGTTCAACTCGACCTCACTCTTTCCTCCTCCACCCTTAGAACTTGCCACTGGAGACTCAACGATTTTCTCCTACGCGATCCAGCTACTAAAACCCATCTGTCACAAAGTTTAGCCGAATTTTTTCAACTTAACGAAGGGTCCGTGCGGGACGTGTCCACCCTCTGGGAGGCCCACAAAGCCTATTTTAGAGGATTGTGCATCTCAGCCGGCTCCCGCTTTAAGCGGAACTCGGCTGCGCAGAGACTAGACATTCTCTCGCAACTGCGAAAGGCTGAAGCTCTGCTCTTGTCCTCCCCTTCGGTACCGCGCCTGCGCACAGTGACCTCCCTACGTGAACGGTTAAAATCTTTAGATATGCATAAATGCTCCAAGTCCCTACTCTGGGCGAAACAAAAATTTTATGAGTTTGCCAACAAGCCTCATAGGATGTTGGTGAATAAGCTCAAGCCCTGTCCATTTCACTCATATCCTGAACTCCTTCTCCAGTCCGATGGCTCTCTGACCTATTGCCCCTTAACAATGACTAAAGTCTTCGGTGCGTTCTACAAAAAATTATACAACTGCCTAGCTTGTGATCCCAAACACGTGTTCACTCAGGATAGCTTTGATGCTTTCTGTACTTCCTTGAAATTGCCAGTGCTGTCCTCATCCCAAGTAGATTCCCTCAATGTTACTGTCACGCAAGAAGAACTGGAAGCGGTTGTAAAAGAACTCCCATCCCATAAATCCCCAGGGCCCGATGGACTACCCTATATTTATTATAAGACTTTCCTCCCGACATTAAGCCCCCATTTGCTAAATCTTTTTACCTCTCTACAGAAGGGTATAGTACCACATTCCCAGTTTCTCCATGCACACATTACAGTTATCCCGAAACCGGGTAAATCTCCTACTTTACCAGACAACTACAGACCCATAGCCTTACTTAACACCGATTATAAAATCTTCACTAAAATCCTAGCTAATAGGCTCTCCTCTATGATTCCTACCTTGATCCATAATGACCAGGTGGGGTTTGTCCTGGGTAGATGGGCAGGTGACAATACCAGACGTACCATCGACCTCATAGACCTACTCGATAAAACATCTCGCCCCGCCATTATCCTGAGTTTAGATGCACAAAAAGCTTTTGACAGGCTAGGATGGCCTTACATGTTTGCCACTCTTCAATGTTTTGGTTTTTCCGGTTCTTTTCTATCAGCCCTGCAAGCTTTATACTCTCTTCCTACGTCCCAGGTCCAATTGGCTTCTTATATGTCACCGCTTTTTACACACAGCAACGGCACTAGACAGGGATGCCCCCTCTCCCCCTTACTGTTTATATTATGTCTTGAGCCTCTAGCTGCAGCTATACGGGCGAACCCAGACATAAGCGGTGTCTCCCTCAGACAGAAGGAGTACAAGTTATCTCTTTTTGCAGACGACATACTCCTCACCCTGACGAAACCTCATATCTCCCTCCCCAACCTTCACACCCTTTTAGACACATTCAGCGGACTCTCGGGATATAAGGTTAATACAACTAAAACTGAAGCGCTCCCCATCCATATCCCACCCTCACTTCTTTGAAACACAATTTCCCCTATCACTGGTGACCTGTCTCCCTCAAGTACCTGGGCATTCACTTGACCGCCACATACAGCTCTCTCTATGAAGCCAACTTTATCTCCCTAATTGCGGAAACACATAGCTTGCTTCGGAGCTGGACATCCTGCCCTTTGTCTCTTTTAGGCAGGATTAATGTATTAAAAATGGCCATGGACATTAGGGCGTCCCTGGTCAAATGGAAATTACTAAAATTGTCCCTCTTTGGCAGGTTAGCGACCATTAAGATGACAATCCTCCCTAGACTTCTCTACCTTTACGAGACGCTACCCATCCCAATCCCTCTGGCGCACCTTAGGACGCTCCAAGGTGACCTTCTACGGTTCTTTTGGAACTACGGAAGGCACCGGCTACCCAGGTCTGTATTATTTGCCCCACGGAATCAGGGAGGTCTTGCCTTCCCCAATATAACCAAATATTATTTAGCAGCCCAACTTAGACCGATAGCTTCTTGGAGTACGCTACGCGCCTATAACCATTGGTCTCAAATTGAGAAGCTCTGGTTGGCCCCTACGCACCCTAACTCCATGTTATGGAGTACGGAAGTTAGTCTTAGTAAATATCAATCATTGGGGCCAATAGCGCTGGTTCGCACACTGTGGCTCCGCTCCAAAAAAAAATATCCGTTGTCCTCCACAACCTCCCCGGCCACCTCTTTTTTGTTTACACCCACTGTCCCAGACAGTCTGACATCTCGAATGTCCCAACCCTGGTTTAATAGAGGTCCATTTCGTTTTGGTCAGCTGGTGGATACCAGGATTAGGTTACTTAGATCTTTCCAGGAATTAAAAGATTTATATGATCTACCTAGACAAACATTCTATAGCTACCTGCAGATCCGCCACTTCGCACAATCTTTTACACCGACCCTACAATTCTCCCCTTTAAGTGAGTTTGAAAAAATATGCCTGGAGGGCTCGTCTCCGAAGGGCATGATCTCACGTACCTACCAAATTCTGATAGCGGATTCCTCTCTGACGGGACCGCGGCATGCTTATATGGATAAGTGGGACAGGGACTTGGGGGAGGCCGTGCCCTTGGCGACCTGGCAGCGGGTGTGGTCACGTGCAGCTAAAAGCTCCGTTTGCACTTTATATAAGGAAAATCAATACAAGGTTATGCTGCACTGGTATCAAACTCCGTCCCTGCTCCATTCTATCTACCCCTCCGCGGACTCCCGCTGTTGGCGCTGCCGTAGTGCAGTTGGGACACTGTTCCATATTTACTGGACATGTCCACGAGTTGTCCCCTATTGGGAAACGGTTCGGGCCTTATTACGTACCATTTTTGAAGTACAAATACCATTAGACCCCAAGCTATTTCTCCTGGGCCTCCCTCCTACCACACTCTCCCGATCCTCCCAAAACCTACTAGCCCATGTGCTGACGGCTGGGCGCTGTCTAATTGCTCTAAAATGGAAGAAACGGGAAATTCCTTCGCTAGTTGAGTTACATACTAGAATTAGAGATGTCAGGCGAATGGAATATCTTACAGCTTCCCTAAATAACACGCTCGACAAACATAACAAGGTATGGGACCTTTGGGATAAGATGGAGGCACTCGCCCTATGAGTGTGGAGGTGGCAGGGGCGCGGGGTCGGTCGGTCGGATGCGCGTCCTTTACTTTACTTTCCTTTCCTTCTCCTTTCACTTCTTTCTTCTTCTCTATCTAATCTGTACCTTTTCTCTCCCGTTCGGGGGCTGTTCGCACGATTCTTCGTGTTTTTGCTCACCTTTCCTATCTTCCTTCGCTCTCTTTACGCTCCTTTCTTTTGGTCACAGGGAGGTTTGCTAAATTGATCAGAAGCAGACTGCAGGGGTCTAACTCCCCCGGTAACTGTACGTCATTGTAATGTAATGCTTGAGTTGATGCAATGTTGTATTCTTTGCTTTTGCTATTTTGTTTCTGGACCCAAAGAGCTGGGATCTTATGCCCACACTACTGAACAGAAGCATCGGCGGCCCGTTTGGTATGGGCAGCCCGTCACGCGGAGTTCTGTAGTCTGTGACTGCTTACCTTGATTACCTGTACCTTATTGTTCCTTCTTTGATATCTTTGTAGTATTTGAAATTTCAATAAAATGTCAGTTTTCCAAAAAAAAAAAAATGGCCATACTCCCTAAGTTTTTATATCTCTTTAAAACTTTACCAATAGCTATTCCCATGCCACAGCTTAGGAATATGCAACGGGCCTTCACTAAATTTATCTGGGGGAATAAATCGCACAGAATCGCCCAAACAGTGCTTTTTGCTCCACGTTCTCATGGTGGGCTGGGAGCCCCTGACATAGTGAAGTATTACTATGCAACTCATCTTTTGGCAGCTATCTCCTGGTCATCGTATTTCGCTACCAGTAGATGGGCGGAGCTGGAAATGAGTGTTATTAGCCCTGTCCATCCTTGCTCTATGCTGTGGTCAGACCTGTCCTCCTCTATAGCTCAGCTTAGGCATATAAACCTTGGGCCAATGCTCTTTACGCTATCCATATGGAAAAAGTGTCATGGGAAGTTCTCTCTCTCCTCTTCTTGTCCTCCCCTGTTGAATGTCATCTTCAACCCAGATCTGCCAGACAGTCTCTCTGTGAAGAATATGTTCCCATGGTTTAGCTCAGGCATCTTCCAACTCCGCCACTTGGTTCATCTGGTATCCCGTAAACTCCTATCTTTTTCAGAGCTTCAGAATAAATACGACATTCCGAATCAACTCCTTTTTTTATACCTCCAATTTAAGCACTATTTTTATTCCAGATCCCCTGCCCTGACCTTAACCAACCCTAGCACCTTTGAAACTTTATGCACTCAGGGCCCTTGTCAGAAAGGCCTCATATCCTCTGTATACCACATCCTCCACAATTCCAGCCCTCCTGCGATGGAGTCCCACCTCTATATGAAGAGATGGGCCAAAATTTTACCGATTTCCTTAACTCTTTCTCAATGGCAGGAGATCTGGATGTCCACTTCTAAGGTTTCTAGGTGTGTAGAGAGAGACGGCCTACAAGATACTGATGTTTTGGTACAAAACCCCAGAAGTGTTGCACAAATATGATCCCACCGTATCTAAACTATGTTGGCGGTGTCTACGAAATGACGGCTCCCATTACCATATATTACGGAGCTGTCCTTTAATTGTACCTTTTTGGTCCTCGGTCCGATCCGTTCTCCACTCTGTGTTAGGAATAGATATACCTCTAGACCCTAGACACTATTTACTAGGCCTGCCTATTACAGCGCTATCTAAACACGCCAAAAAGCTGACAGCTTTTATACTCTTAGCTGCCAAGAGAGTGATTCCTGCCCTTTGGCTATCTCCTACCCCCCCTACCCATTCACAGCTGATTTCCGCTATAGCACATATGCGTAGGATGGAACACATGACTGCACTGGTACAGGATTCCCTTCCAAAGTTCTCCAAGATATGGGATAGGTGGGACAACTCCACGTT
Organism: Lithobates pipiens; assembly: GCF_037356315.1. NCBI lineage: Eukaryota > Metazoa > Chordata > Amphibia > Anura > Ranidae > Lithobates > Lithobates pipiens. The sequence goes on along the minus strand of NW_027507872.1, from coordinate 1,389,216 downwards.
TAATCCACAGACGCCATTCTAATATGATGTTACGAACGCCCAGGAATGTTTTACTAAGGCTAGGTCTCGGGATTCTAAGTATACGTCCCTTCTACAACTTACAATTTTTATTTTCATTATGTTTCTTCTGTTTTTGAATCTGTGGTGTATCCTTTTACCCCCCTCCTCTAATGTGACTTTTAACTGTCTCAACACTTTACACCCCGCCTGCGGCGGTTTTTGCTGTTATAACTATAGCGACAATCCTGAATGTTTGTGTCGAAAGTATATTCTTTTCTGTTATGCAAAATCTTTTTCAATAAATATACATTTAAAAAAATAAATAAAAATATGGCAAACTGAACTAATTTCAATTGCAGAATTTCTTAAATGGCTCAAGGCAACCTATCACTAAGAGAATAGGTGTCAGAAAGTACCCTTCCCTCCCCCAGCAATGGATGGAGCCCTGCTGACCCAGTTATGCATATGGTCACATTACATAAAACCTAGCTATAACCACATTGCACATGACGAGGCCCAAGCCTGCCTATTAGTCTTTTGCACCCCGGCAAAGCATTATATGATGGAGAATTGGTGTATTCAATTTCACATTAGACACAGCTACAAGCAGATCCTCCATGTGATATAGCTTATGTGTGCGGTCAGTTATTTACTAGTGCTATTACTACTAACCCTAACTAGATCACTTTAGTTAGGGTTAGGACTAAATCTTGGGACATGCTTCAGTGTGACAGATACTTTAGATTTCAGGGACACATTGCAGAACTTGACATGTTTTTGGGCACCAAAGGCCCCACCACCCAGTGCTGGATTCTTAGCACTGAAAATGAATGCATTATACTGTAAATGTGCCTGTTGGTTTGTTGTGGCCAATCGCTGGGGATCAACTGCATTTTTCAACACATACCAGTCAAGTTTGGATATACAAGATATATAATATATATATATATATATATATATATATATATATATATATATATATATAATTATACAGTGTGTGTGTGTATACATACATTTACACACACCCATACAAAAAAAAAAAACACACTCAACAGATTGACAGATTCACTACTTACCTGTCATTAGTCCAATGTAGCAATAACTGTACAAGAAAACCTCAGTCAGATTGGGAATCTTTGTTATGCCAATGGATGAATGACTTGAAAATGAGACTACTTCCTGTTTCTTGGATCGGCTGTATTCTTGCACCTCATTTGCTAAGCTCACAAGCTGGAATACATTAGGAGAGACTGTAGATAACACAACTGAAGGAAAGAATCCCACAAAATATCCAGTGCCATTTTGTTGCACACAACCTACTGCATGAGGTGGGAGTTAATAAGTATTTTAAAAGCATGTTAAGCTCCACCCCTACCAATTGCTGGTCTCTGAACAACAAAGGAAATTTGACTTGCCTGTAAATACCATATCTTAAAATACAGTACAGGACACAGGCAGCATTTTCATACACCATAGGTGATAGCGTTGTACCTCCATGATTCCTCAATTTTATAGCAAGCAATGCAAAGTAACAATAAGAATTTAAGGAGGGTATCCTGTACTGTACTTTAAGATATTTGTAAAATAAATTCTGTATATAACTGTATTCTATTTCATATGCTTTGCCTATGTATTGTGCACACAGCACTAATGTTTTGATTACATGTTGCATGCTTTCGAATCCTAATTAGAATTTAGCCTGCCTATGTTACACCCCTTGTTACCATTGTTGTGGAAATTTTATGAAGATGTATTTTAATATGTATTGTCATAGTGTCTCCCAGTGTTGAGATCTGTTTGGTAGTGGAAAAATTCCTGAGGTTAGAGGGAAGTTTTTGCAGAGTGGGAAAATGTCCGCCAGCTAAGGGCCCCTGTGCGATCCATAGAACGATCATCTTGGGGGGATGTGTTAGCTCTGCAAAGACATTATCAGTTTAGCGAATGTACGCTCATGTCACCCCTGTATATTTTGGGTGCCATGGCATACACCTGCAGATAATCTCCCATCAGCAGAAATGGTAGTATAGTCTGGGTATGCGTTGTTCTCTGAACAACGCAGAATAAGGACTCACTAAAAACTGTAAACGGGAGCCTTTGGGTGCGTTATGGTCGGACAGCGCCCATGATTTAACCCAGACATGTGGCTTCCATTGTCTAACTGAGTATAGCTTGCAGAGACAGGGGGTGGGAAATCATACACGCTGCCCATGCCCAGACATGCCCATAAGACTCCCCTAGTCATTGTTCATTGATTGTTGTCTAACCCCTCCTGTTTGAGGGAATGCATGTGCTTGATTTGTCAATTATGAAACCATGAGGCTCTATTGTTTATATGAATAAAAAGTGTCTCCCTGGTAGGGCTGGGCGAACGGTTCGGCATGAGCATAAGTTTGGGCCAAACTTTGGTTGTTCGAATGTCCTGCGAACAGCTAACAATATGCAGTGTTCAGGGCAAATTCGAATGCCGCTGGAACACTGTTAAAGTCTATGGGACATTAACATGAAAAATCAAAAGTGCTCACTTTAAAGGTTTATATGCAAGTTATTGTCATAAAAAAGTGTTTGGGGACCTGGGCCCAGCCCCAGGGGACATCAATGCAAAAAACATTTTAAAAAATGGCCATATTTTTAGGAGCACAGATTTTTTTAATGTAAAATATCTGCGCTCAGTTTAAAATACATCAAACAGCAGCTGAACACTATAAACGAAATACTATTCACAAAGCCAAATGGATAAAGAAAAGTGCAGCACTTGAATCATAAACATGTATCAATAGCCTATATCTTATAAAGTGTAAATGTGCAAAAAATACAACTACATAAAATTAAATATGAATGTATCAAGTAATGTGAAACCAATGTGCCATAGAATAAGAAGCAACAATAATGTGCAATAATAAAAAGTGACAAATGTGATAAAAATTTAATAAAAAGTCCATATAAGGAGCTAAGGTTGCATTACGCCTTCAAACAACAGTGTTTCTGGGGAGGAAATGCGGACCTGACGCTCGGGGAGGAGCCGGAGGACAGCGCCTGTGAGAGCGCCCGGAGAGGACGCCAGCCGTGATGAGGACCCAGGTGGCAGCTGAGTGAGAACGGTCGGGCACTGGAGAGACCATAAGCGGAGGCATCGGCAGACACAGTGCACCCCAGCACTTGTGTGGCATCAGAAAGGAACGCGATTGGCTACAGGTAGATAGGTGGGGGGAGCGGTAGCAGTGTGAGAGCTGCTGCAAACCCTGCCTGGGTGTATATACAGACAGACTGATTAAATGCCTGTATGCTGCATAGTATCATGACCCCCCCCCATTCCTCCCTCTCCTGCCCCCCCCCCCCTCTGATTCGTGAAGTGGCTGAAGACTACTGGATATCATATACCTTTCTGGGACTATGACTGCATGGGCTATGAGAGGGGAGGTTTTGAAAAAAAAAAAAAAAAAAAAAAAAGTTGGCGAATATAAAGTGGAGATTAATGAAGATTGAATTGTGGAAGGAAAAGTCCTCTGCTCCTCTCTTTATCCTTTTACCCTGCATATCTGTCTCCCTTATGTGAAAGTATCTTAAAGTGATTTTTTGGGGATACATGTGTTGGTGGTTGTGAGTCGGTTGAGGACTAAAGGAACTTTGTGAAAAAACAAAACAAAAAACTATTTCCTTCTGTGGAAAGGGAGGAAATGAGATACGGATGTGCTTTTAAACCTCAGCTGTGGAAGTATAAAGAAAGTAAATTCCCTGTCATCTGGAATAGGGATTGAGATACCCTGTCACCTCTGAAGTAAGAAACAACATAAGCCGCACGGGGGTGAAATGTGAAACGCTATAATATAGAAAAGGGCTGGTATGTTGGTACACTCGTATATGAAAGACAGTGTGATATAAAGAGTGCTTCCCTGCTTTGAGACTGCTATAAGAAAACTGAAAGGGGACTTGTAAAAATATTGAATGGTTAATGGTAATTGGTAATGGGTGGTGGCTTCTCTCCTTCCCTTATTGGGAAAAAAGTTTTTATCTCATCCTGATACTGGATGAACTGATCTGAAAAGACTCTGCTCTGAACCAATCGGGTCTCTGTTTTCTTTAAGGGAAGTAAGGAGACAGAAAACAAGGATAATCAACCCTTTTGTTACAGGTAACCTCCGCCCCGTTAGCTGAACAATTCCAGGCGCTTACACTCAATATGCGTGTTTGTACCTGGGGGGGGGGGGATCAGCAGCGGCTCCTTGTCTGTGTCATGGAGAGCAGATGAGCCATTGAAGGGCTGAGCACACACCATTGGAGAGTCTCATACAGTGCGAGCACCGACAGGAGGAGAGCACACACTCAGCGAGATTCCGCACACCTGTGGCCAATGACGTTGATGGAACCCAGCATTTGGAGCCAGCAAAAGTGATTTGTAAAGGCCTGTGAAACCAGCAGGGTCTGGTAAGAGCAACACCAAAGGGGGATCTGTTTATCTCCACATATCTCTCAGTGTGGCTTTCGTGTTACTTGTGCACGTGTGGAGGTGTATTCCTGGTGGAAGGGCTACATAATTGATGAATATTGAAGCGGAATCACAAGTCGGATATATGTGTCGTTTTTATAAAATGAGTGCACACTAAGGACTTACAGGGGACTATTTGTAGGATTTGATATAGAGGATTGCACCCGACTATTATTGCTAATGTATGTAGTGCTATGCGCTGTTTTCTATTGGTGAATTAATTTATCTATTGATATATTTATTCATTGTGTAGATTGTTTTTGAGAAAACAAGGATAAAATATGAGAGGACGCCCCCCTAAAGTGATGGTATGATATTTAACAACTACAGAGAGAAACCCTAAAAGTCCGGGAATGGGAAAAAAAAGTACAAAGTACCAAAAAGTACTAAGAGAGAAACAGCTAAACAAAAGGGGGCACAGGGAGATAATCCGTGAGAGGAGACAGAGATGGAGAGAGGGGAGGACATTGGGGAAGGAGAAGAACAGAGGAGTCTATCCCAAATGCCTACAAAAAATGAGATGATGGCAATGTTTGAGAGGATGGATTTGGGACATTTGCTAAGGAGAGTGGAGGAAGCAGAAGAGAAAATGGGAAAACAAGTACAGGAGATTATGGAATTAAAAATGCAAGTAAAAGAGTTGCAAACAAATCAGAGAGATTTCCTCTATAAATTGTAAGACCAAGAAAATCAAAATAGATGCCAAAATTTAAGAATAAGAGCGCTTCCAGAACAGAACAAAGAAAACGTAGAGGAACAAATGAGAAGGATCTTTAACCCATTGTTGGAGCGTGGAGAGGGGGAGGAGTTTAAGATAGATAGAGTGCACAGGATAAGGAAACCCCCAGGCTTGAAGAAGGGACCTCCTCGAGATGTTATTGTTAAATTCCATAAGTTCACTGACAAAGCAAGAATATCGAGTAGATTAAAAGGAAAGCCCCCACCTCAATATGAACAAGTGAGATTGCCGGTGTTTGCAGATATCTCAGCAGTGACACTGGCACGGAGAAGGAAACCTAAACCCCTACTGGAACAATTGAGGAGACTTAATATCAAATATAGCTGGGGTTTCCCAGCCGCCTTAATTGTACAGAGAGAAGGAAGGACGCGGAAGTTAAAATTTGTGGAGGAAATGCAGGACTTCTGCAAAAAAAATAGGAACAGCTGCCCCAAACATCCTAGAAGGAGAAGAACAATATAGAGAAGAAATGTCAAGTGGAGAAGGAAGCTGGCAGAGAGTGGAATAAAAACAGACTGACATGGGGGGGGGGAAGAGGGTACTCCTTGTGCGGGTTCCCCTTTCACTTTTTTTTCTGTTTAAAATATGTTGTGATATGAAGTGAGGCTGGGGGTGGGTGAAACTGGTAATTGAACGGGTGCCCGCTCCTGCCCCCCCTTGGTTTTTGGGGGGAGGCGGGACATGGGGAGGCCGTGATCTGAGCTTCACCCCTAGGAGTAAGGTATGCGACTAGGACAGGGGTATATCCTGGTCGGTGGTACAGAGGCCGCGATATGGCCAGGGGGTGGAGGTGGAGCAGGAGGAGGGGTGGGGGGTAGGAATTTACAGGTCAGGACCACAGGAAATGGGATACTTAATCAAGGGCCGATTAAATGTATAAGGGGACAGGAGGTACTACCTATAGTGTATGGCTACAGTTAACTTTGTGACTTATAACGTTAGAGGATTAAACACTCCTGCAAAAAGGTACAAAATCTTGAAAGAGATCGAGCAGTATGACGCGGGGATGGTCTTCTTACAAGAAACTCACAAATCCTATGAAAGTAAGGTCAGATTGTACTCCCCGTGGTACCCCCTGTGGTATTATAGCAACTCAATGTCAAGTAACTCAAGAGGAGTAGCCATAGGGGTAGGTAGGGAGGTGTGTTCTTCTTTAGAAGACAGATTATGTAACCCGGAAGGAAGGTTTTTATTTCTAAAGGGAAAGATATGGGGAATAAAGTACACTCTGGCAAATATATACTCCCCTAACAGAGGTCCAACAATATTTCTGAAGGAGACACTTGAGAAACGATGGGAATTCAAGAGTGAGATGGTGATAGTGGCGGGTGACTTGAATTTCTGTATGAATCCAGAACTGGACAGTACATCGCAAGTTCAGGGGGCAGGAAATATACAGTTTAGAGCAATTAAACATCAGCTGCATGAGTATCAGCTGATGGATGTGTGGAGAACGCAACATCAGAAGATAAAGGACTTTACGTTGTTCTCCCCTGTACACGCAACGTACACAAGGATTGGTTGGTGGAACACAGGGTGTTAGACTATGAAGTCTTCAAATATAGAAATAAGAACTATGTCAGATCATGCCCAAATGACTATGAAATTGAGAATCCCAGGTCTGCGGGGGGACGGAGCCGGCGTGCGAGGAGCATGGTCGCATGAGACAGGAGCTCCTGGCGGACTGAAACATCCAGCGACATTAGAAGCGACGGAGGGCAGCAACGAACGCCGCAACCAGTGCTTAACTACCTGCACAGCCTCGGAGGATGTCGCGGAGGAGGAAAACGGGGAAGCATCCCGTAGAATGACGGACTTTTATCCGCACTCCGGCCGCTCGTTAATCCAAGATGGCGCCGGCGATGTACGGAACCTCTCAGACACACAGGCTGACAGAGCAGCAGCAGAGAGAGGTGGCGATCGCAAGCAGAGAGGCCAGCTTAGACCACTGACTGACTCTTCCCAGCCCTCATCCAGCGCCACTAGCCCAGTTAAATCCAGGCCCAGACTATCACCTGAGGCTACAGAGAGGGGGAAGAAGGAGACAAACTCAGTATTAGATGACACGCTGGAATTTCAGGACGCCATAGCGTCCTTTCCTACTAATAACCTGCCGGTTATGGATTCCACTCTAAAGGACATGTTGATGTCGCTAAGGAGTGCTATTCATACAGATATGCTGCACTTAATGTCTCAGTGTAAATCAGCAGTGACCGAGGTCAGGGAGCGAGTCACGCACATAGAAAATAAAATGGGGGAATTCACAGATACTTTCAACAGCATGGTTGACGCTCACAACGACCATGACGATGACATCACCTGGCTCAAAGCTAAGGTCGCGGACCTGGAAGACCGTTCCAGGAGGAACAACGTAAAAATTAGAGGCATCCCTGAAACGGTCCAACCCCAGGATTTAATGGCTTATTTTACAAATGTGTTGAAAGATGCCTTACCCGACCTGCCCCTGGAAGAATTGATTATAGATCGTATACATCGTCTCCCAAAACCGCAACACATTCCAGCCAAGCTACCTAGGGATACCATAGCCAGAATACATTATTATCGCGTCAAAGAACGGCTGCTGCATGCCATTAGACAAATGGATGAGCCCCCCTGAGTCTACAAGGACTGTCCTTTTTCCCTGATCTATCGTCTCATACTATGAGGAGGAGGCGTAACTTGATGACTGTAACGAAGCCCCTAAGAAATCACAACATTTCTTACCGTTGGAATCACCCGGCTACCTTGGTGATTCACAAAGGCGACCGGGATTACCGAGTAAACACGCTAGAGGAAGGCCTACGCCCATTAGAAAATTGGCGGATAATTTCACCTGATGATGCAAGCCCCAGAAGCCGACAGGGTTCTCCGGCAATGGCCGACCTGGGCTGAGGATTACTTCTTGGGACATTGCCCTATGTTTTCGACTGAATTTCAAGTTCTGGACGTCTCACCCGGCATCCATACGTTTCGTTACCCCCTACTCTTAGCTGTTGATACAAGCTCAGATTCTGTAAGAATCGCGAAGTTCTTATTACGTTAATTGAGCACTACGGCAGTGCCTTACGTTCGCTGTTTAATATTAGCGAGCTTTTTTTTTGTTTTCATTTGTTACTTTTCGTTCCTCCTCAGTACACCCACTAATAGTTCATTCGTTACTGGATTTTGTTCCTATCTTCCGGCTCAGACGAGACAGTTTCTCTCGCCTTCACCTGAGTTCCTTTTGACTGCCTGGATTTGACTCGACACTCATTTTTGCAAGCAGGGCAAGCCACCAACAGAGTGCCACAGAAATTAAGTCAGTCGCTTAGGAATATATCCCTTCGAGCACAATGTCTTAAAATTTCATCTCTAAATGTAAATGGTCTAAATATGCCACACAAACAGCATATGATGTGGAGAACGGCACACTCTCTGAGGTGTGACGTCCTGTGTTTACAGGAGACACATTTCAGAGATGGTACTCATTCCCTGTTGACGCATAAGCAGTATCCTCATTTACCTAGCCAATGCTTTAAAGAAAAAAAAGAGGTGTTGCGATATTGCTTAGGCATACAGTTTCGTTTAAGTATATATCTCACCATTGTGACAGTGCTGGACGATATTTAATTCTGATTGGAGAAATTAACAATGTGGTCTATACGCTGGTCAATACATATGTCCTTAATTCCAAACAAGTTAGCTACTTAAATAAATTGTGGAAAAAAATACAGAAAGTCAAGCCGGGTCATCTAATTCTGTGTGGTGACTTGAATGCTGTAATGGACACCCAAATGGACACTGCGAATACGATGGCTACATCTTATCGTAGACCCACTATAACGAAATTTTCACGATCCACTGGTTTGTACGACATGTGGAGATGCCAGCACTCCACAGAAAAGGACTTTTCCTATTTCTCACGTGTTCATTTATCATACTCTAGGATTGACATGTTCTTGGTGGACAGGTTCCTGCTGCAACGTATATCACAGTCAGACATTGGCTGTATAGAATGGTCAGACCATGCTCCAATCTCTGTCACAGTAGGTGACACAGTATGTTCCACCCGTGCTAATCGGTGGAAGAACAATACACAGTTGTTTAATGTACCAGGTATAGCTCAAGGTATAGCAAAGTCGTTGGAGGAGTTTTTTGATATTAATGATAATGCTGAAGTAGACCCCTTTGTAGTATGGAATGCCTATAAAGCATTCATGAGAGGTATCCTAATTAAGGAGAGTGTGAGATTGAAAAGGTCAAGGAGGCAGCACATGGATAACATTTTGAAAGAAATAGCAGACTTAGAAAGTGACAATAAGAAAAACCCCTCACTCTTGCTTAGTAATAAATTAACGGCTGCAAGGAACGAATTACGAGCCATGTTGATAGCCCAGCACTCACGAAATATTCACACTCTTAAGGCAAATCATTATACCTATGGCAATAAAGCAGGTAAGCTCCTGGCCACCCAACTTAAAGATAGGATTATCAAACAAAAACTCCCTTTCATAATTCATCCCGACTCCGGTGTCAAACTTACTAATCCTAAAGACATAGCTGATGCATTCAGCTTTTATTATAGTAGTCTTTATAACCTTAAAGAGGACCCTAACACCCCCCAACCCACAACAGAATTGATAGAAGAATTTTTGGGGAATATTAATCTCCCTACTGTGCAACAAGCAGACCTGGACATTTTGAATGCCCCCTTTTCAATGCTGGAGATTCAAAAAACAATAGCGAGCCTACCGGTTAATAAAGCGCCCGGCCCAGACGGGTTTTCTTCAGAGTACTATAGATGCTTTGCTAACACTCTGATCCCAAAACTACAAAAGGTGTTCCATGCTGCTGCCTTGTCGGCCTTATTTCCAGATGAAATGTTACAAGCTACGATAATCACTCTTCCTAAACCGGGGAAGGAGCCAGATAGGACACAAAACTTCAGGCCCATATCTCTTTTGAATGTGGACCTGAAGGTTTACGCCAAGCTGTTGGCGAATAGGATAGCCCGGCTTCTTCCTTCCCTGATACAGCCTGACCAGGTTGGTTTTGTGGTGGGCAGGCAAGCGACGGACGCTACGAGAAGGGTATTAAATTTGATCCACTCGGCGTCCGGGGGCAGAAGCGCAGCGGTGCTTCTGTCCCTGGACGCCGAGAAAGCTTTCGATCGAGTCCACTGGGGTTACCACTCAGCAGTCCTTTTCGAAATTTGGATTTGAGGGCCAGGTTCTCTCCGCCATCTCAGCTCTATATTCGAAACCATCAGCGCATGTCTTTGCTGAAGGAATGTTTTCAGAACAATTTTGTATCACCAATGGGACACGGCAAGGCTGCCCATTGTCCCCTTTAATTTTTGCCCTACTGATGGAGCCCTTGGCGGAGAGGATTAGGACCCACCCTCTCGTTAAAGGTATATAGATTGGGAAATCTAGACATGTGATCACACTATTCGCCGACGACGTTATTTTGTCTGTAGAAGATCCTGCAAGGTCTTTGTTTGCTATACATGGAATACTGGAGGAGTTCAATAATATCTCCTACTATAAGATCAATGCTGCAAAATCCAGTATCTTGAACTTAGGGGTTGATTCGGAAGTGAAGAAACAAATTCAGGACAGGACCCCGTATCCTTGGACAGAGGGAGCGTTGCAATATTTGGGGATTCAGGTGTCCAGCTCTATCTCTCATCTTTTTAGTCTTAACTTCGAACCTATGATAGGGGAATTGGAGAAAGAAATAAATAGGCTAAAAAAGTATTACTTGTCCTGGTCAGGGAGGCTAGCGGCCTACAAAATGTTTTTGCTCCCCAAGTTGCTCTATCTGTTTAGGGCGCTTCCAATACAGCTGCCTTCATCCTTTTACCGTAAGTTACAATGTCAGTTAACTAACTTTATATGGGCAGGGAAAAAGGCAAGGTGTAACTTTAACATTCTGACTACACATAGGAAGGCGGGGGGCATGGGAGTACCGAACCTTAAGGACTATCATGTAGCGGCCATTATAGATCAACTTCGGTTCTGGTTTTACTCTCCTGAACTGAGGTATTGGTGTAGTTGTGAACAAAGTCAAGTAACTCGGGGTACCCTAGTGGAGCTTATTTATGCTGCGGTTATCGGCAATCCAAAACAGTGTCCTCAACACCCCACAATTGCAGCCACAATTCAGGTGGAATTATCTTATAAACAATAGAGATGTAGCAACTAAACATAGAACTATCCCCATCCCGATAACGACATTATCGCTCTTCACCACGGATTTAAGATTAAAAAACTGGTTAGCTCATGGAATAATATTTGTCCACGATTTAATGGAAGGCAAGCATTTAAAGCCCTTTAGTAAACTTCAGTCCCAATATTCATTGCCTGCGACTGAGTTTCTGACTTATGCAAGACTAGCGAGCATAGTACCTAATACAGGCACCTACCATCTTGCAGTCCCAGAACAAATCTGGGAAATGTGGCAACCTGCGTTCAGTCACAGGAAAGGAATTACGAGGATATATAGTATTATCGTCACTAAGTCCCAATTTGAAATGATGCCCCCACTGCTTAAATGGGAAAAGGATTTAAACATAAAAATCACACAAGTTCAATGGTTGAGCGCAATTAAATGCAATTACACCCTTACTAGATGTTCAAACTTTAGAGAAGCTGCTCAAAAGATAACGTGGAGGTGGTACAGAACCCCTTACATAATGGAGAAGTTTGGGGGAAGTGGTTAAAATTTGTGTTGGAGAGAGTGTGGCAAGGTGGGTACTTTAGCACATATGCTTTGGTATTGTGTATCTGTGCGCAGCTTCTGGGGTGCAATCGCAAAGGTAATAGCACGGATAACAGGCATTTTAAATCCGCTTAGACCTGAGCAGGCTCTTTTAAGTATAAACATGGAAATATTCCTCTTGTCGCACTTTAGTTATGCACATATTATATGCGGCCAGATTAACTATATTGAGAAAGTGGAAGTCCACTGCTTCGCCTAATAAAAGAGAAGTATTGTGTTTGGTAGAAGGGGGAGATGGTATATAACACTAAGGATATAGGAGTGTTTAGGGAATTCTACGAGCTGTTATATTCATTTAAACATAGACAGATAGGACAAGAGAGGAATAGAAAAGAGAAAATTAAGGAATATATAACTCAAGCAAAAGTCCCCCAACTAACAGAGGAACTAGCCCAGGAGCTAGAACACCCAATAACGACACAAGAAGTGGATCAGGTAATAAGAGAATCGGCAGGAGGGAAAAGCCCTGGGCCGGATGCCTTTACTATGGAATATCTAAAAAAGTTTAGAGAAATATTAACCCCAAAACTCTGCTCATACTTCAATGGATTGGGAAGTAGATATGGATTGAGTAAAGAAGCCTCGACAGCTATAACCACTACGGTATTGAAAGAAGGGAAAGAGGACAATTTGTTCTAATTATAGACCTATTTCAATAATGAATACTGACACCAAGTTGTTTGCCAAGGTATTAGCCCTTAGGATAAAAAAAGCTTATGCCGAGCTTGATCCACCCTGACCAGGTGGGATTTTTAGCAGGAAGGGAGGGGAAAGATAACGGAGTAAGGACGTTGCTGCTGATCCAGAAAATGCAGGAGAGTGGAGTCCCCAGTCTGCTCTTGTCGATAGCCACTGAAAGCGCTCGACAGAGTAGACTGGGGATTCATGATGGGTACCCTAGAGGGAATGGGGTTTGCACCAGGTTCTTAAGCTGGATATAAGCACTTTACAGTGAGCCAACTGCGGTAATAAGAGTTAATAGCACGTTATCCCCGCCCTTCAGGCTGGACAACGGAACCTGACAAGGGTGTCCGTTGTCGCCACTATTTGTGTTGGTACTTGAACCCCTCTTGGAAACGAGAAGAAATCCCAATATAAGGGGGTAGAAGTGGGGGAAGAGTCACACAAGGTTGCCGCATTTGCGGATGATGTGTTGTTCTACCTCTCCGACCCTAGAATTTCAATGCCAAATCTGTTAAAAGTTATTAAAGAATATGGAGAATTATATAACTTTAAAATTAACCCGAGGAAATCAGAAGTGTTAAATGTAAATATCAACCCGAAAGAAGAAAAGAATATCCAGAAGGAATTCCCCTTTATATGGAAGGGGGAAATTAAATATCTAGGGGTAAAACTGACATCAATTGACAAGATCTACCAGGTGAATTATATACTTTTTCTGGATGAGTTAAAGGAAGAAACAAGGAGAATTATAAGAAAACCTATATCTTGGATGGGAAGAATAAACACCCTTAAAATGGTAATATTACCTAAAATATTATATAAATTCCAGATGCTCCCCATCTATATTCCCCCGGTGTATTTCAGAATTATTAAAACTCTAATCTCAAAATTCATCTGGCAAAACAAGAGACCTAGAATATCCTTAAAGATGTTACAAAGGGGAAAAGATCAAGGAGGATTAAGCGTACCAGACCTAAGAAAATACTATGAACCGGTAATACTAACACGGGTAGTGGAATGGACAAAATTAGAGAGTAAAAAAAGATGGGTTAATATAGAGTATAGTACAGCAGAAATAAATTTAGGGATAAATGTTTGGACACCTCCATAATGTAGAACGCTAGGAGGAAAAACACTCACATTGACAAAGAATGTTATAAGAGTTTGGGATGGAGTGCACAAAAACAATAGATGGAAGTATAACTCACCATTAATTTATTTAAAAGAGCATGATCTCTTTCCACCAGGTAAAAACACTATGGGTGGGAATTGGATAAAAAATTTAAATGTTCAATTAAGACACATATTGAAAGGGGGAAAATTAACCACTTTCAGACCGGACCATTTTGCTGGTCAATGACCAGAGGTCTTTTTACAATTTGGCACTGCGCTGCTTTAACTGGTAATTGCGCGGTCATGCAATGTTGTACCCAAACAAAATTTGCGTCCTTTTTTTCCCACAAATAGAGCTTTCTTTTAAAGGTACAGTGGTGTGAAAAAGTGTTTGCCCCCTTCCTCATTTCCTGTTCCTTTGCATGTTTGTCACACTTAAGTGTTTCGGAACATCAAACCAATTTAAACAACAGTCAAGGACAACACAAGTAAACACAAAATGCAATTTGTAAATGAAGGTGTTTATTATTAAAGGTGAAAAAAAATCCAAACCATCATGGCCCTGTGTGAAAAAGTGATTGCCCCCCTTGTTAAAACATACTATAACTGTGGTTGTCCACACCTGAGTTCAATTTCTCTAGCCACACCCAGGCCTGATTATTGCCACACCTGTTCACAATCAAGGCATCACTTAAATAGGAGCTGCTTGACACAGTAAGGTCCACCAGAAGATCCTTCAAAGCTACACATCATGCCGAGACCCAAAGAAATTCAGGAACAATTGAGAAAGAAAGTAATTGAGATCTATCAGTCTGGAAAGGGTTATAAAGCCATTTCCAAAGCTTTGGGAATCCAGCGAACCACAGTGAGAGCGATTATCCACAAATGGCGAAGACATGGAACAGTGGTGAACCTTCCCAGGAGTGGCCGGCCGCCCAAAATTACCCCAAGAGCGCAGCGACGACTCATCCAAGAGGTCACAAAAGACCCCACAACAACGTCCAAGGAACTGCAGGCCTCGCTTGCCTCAGTTAAGGTCAGCGTTCATGCCTCCACCATCAGGAAAAGACTGGGCATAAATGGCCTGCATGGCAGAGTTCCAAGGAGAAAACCACTGCTGAGCAAAAAGAACATCAAAGCTCGTCTCAATTTCTCCACAACACATCTTGATGATCCCCAAGACTTTTGGGACAACATTCTGTGGACCAATGAGACAACAGTGGAACTCTTTGGAAGGTGTGTGTCCAAGTATATCTGGCGTAGAAGGAACACTGCATTTCATAAAAAGAACATTATACCAACAGTAAAATATGGTGGTGGTAGTGTGATGGTCTGGGGCTGTTTTGCTGCTTCAGGACCTGGAAGACTTGCCGTGATAAAATGAACTATGAATTCTGCTGTCTACCAAGAGATCCTGAAGGAGAATGTCCGACCATCTGTTCGTGTACTCAAGCTGAAACGAACTTGGGTTCTGCAGCAGGACAATGATCCTAAACACACCAGCAAGTCCACCACCGAATGGCTGGAGAAAAACAAAATGAAGACTTTGGAGTGGCCTAGCCAAAGTCCTGACCTGAATCCTATTGAGATGTTGTGGTATGACCTTAAAAAGGCCATTCATGCTCGAAAACCCTCTAATGTAACTGAATTAGGACAATTCTGCAAAGATGAGTGGGCCAAAATTCCTCCAGGACGCTGTAAAAGCCTCATTGCACATTATCGCAAACGCTTGGTTGCAGTTGCTGCTAAGGTTGGCCCAACCAGTTATTAGGTTTAGGGGGCAATCACTTTTTCACACAGGGCCATGATGGTTTGGATTTTTTTTCACCTTTAATAATAAACACCTTCATTTACAAATTGCATTTTGTGTTTACTTGTGTTGTCCTTGACTATTGTTTAAATTGGTTTGATGTTCCGAAACACTTAAGTGTGACAAACATGCAAAGGAACAGGAAATGAGGAAGGGGGCAAACACTTTTTCACACCACTGTATTTGACTGACTCTGCGATTTTTATTTTTTGCGATATAAACGTAAAAAGACCGCAAATTTTGAAAAAAAATGATATTTTCTACTTTTTGTTATTAGAAAAATCCAATAAACTCAATTTTAGTCATACATTTAGGCCAAAATGTATTCAGCCACATGTCTTTGGTAAAAAAAAAGTCAATAATTGTATATTTATTGGTTTGCGCAAAAGTTGTCACATCTACAAACTAAGGTCCATTTTCTGGAATTTACGCAGCTTTTAGTTTATGACTGCCTATCTAATTTCTTGAGGTGCTAAAATGGCAGGGCAGTACAAACCCCCCCCAAATGACCCCATTTTGGAAAGTAGACACCCTAAGGAAATTGATAAGAGGCATGTTGAGCCCATTGAATATTTTATTTTTTTGCCTCAAGCGATTTACACAAAGTTGTCACTAAATGATATATTGCTCACACATGCCATGGTTATATGTGGAATTGTACCCCAAAATACATTCTGCTGCTTCTCCTGAGTACGGAGATACCACATGTGGTCGACTTTTTGGAAGCCATAAAATGCCAAGATGGCACAAAACCCCCACAAATTACCCCATTTTAGAAAGTAGACACCCCAAGCTATTTGCTGAGAGGCATGTTGAGTCCATGGAATATTTTATATTTTGCCACAAGTTGCGGGAATATTACAAACTTTTTTTTTTTTTTCACAAAGTTGTCACTAAATGATATATTGCTCACACATGCCATGGGCATATGTGAAATGACACCCCAAAATAAATTCTGCTACTTCTCCTGAGTACGGGGATACCACATGTGTGGGATTTTTTGGGAGCCTAGCCGCGTACGGGGCCCCGAAAACCAAGCACTGCCTTCAGGATTTCTAAGGGTGTAAATTTTTGATTTTACTCCTCACTACCTATCGCAGTTTTGAAGGCCATAAAATGCCAAGATGGCACAACCCCCCCCCCCAAATGACCCCATTTTGGAAAGTAGACACCCCTAAATTTAGGGGTACACTAGTGAGACTCACAGGTAAAAAAGCACCTAGGCTGTCAGCGACTGTATCAAAACGCTACAAAAAAAAACTGTTAGCGATCACAGGGATCAGGCCTGACTCTGCCAACGCTGCAATTATGTGCGTTGTGTTTTGTAAGTGACAGTGATCGATCGATACTGCACTTGGGTGGGCTGGGCTGGGCTTGGCGGAGGGGCTAAACACAGGTGCTAGCAGGTATCTGCGCTGATCCCGCCAACAATGCGTTTTGGGAAACCTAAACTGCTGGCGACGCTAATATAGATCTGATCAGATACTATATTACTAAGGGAGGTGTATGCTTTGCGCGTGGGTGTTAGCGGTACTGGCACTAACCTGACGCTGCCTGGGGCGACGCAGACCTTATCTGACCCTCAAACTTATATCACCCGCCGGGTGATCAGGGGGTTAAATCTTTATTAGGTAATAAATGGCGGGTGCCTTGAAACTATAAAAAAATAACTAACCAACCAGCGTCACCTGTAACAGTTATATGGTGATCACTGGTGAAAGGGTTAACTAGGGGGCAATCAGGGGGCTTTATGCGGTAGTATATGGGGGTCCCTGGCGCTATAAAAAGCTGCAGGGAACCTACATACCTACCTGCCTAACTAGCGTCACCTGTGACACTAATACAGCGATCAGAAAACGATCGCTTATTAGGCTGGGTTCACACTGGAGCGATGCGGGAACGCCACGAATCCGCGGCGGGTTCCCGCATCACACTGCCCTATGCGAACTGCTGGGAGTGTCAGTGAAATGTTAATGACACCCCCAGATCAGTTCGCATATCGCAGTGCAATCTGCAAACTCGGACAGGAATCGGATCGCATGGTGTGAACACCCATGCAATCCGATTCTGCTGCGGACCAAAAAAAGGGTCCCGTGCGAGTTTGCGGCGGGTGCGATGCGAATTCAGCCATACTATCTGTATGGCTGAACTCGAATCGCACAGAGATCGGATGTGATTTGCACTGCAGTGCGGTGCGAATCACATCCGTTCTCATAAACCGCTGCAATGTGAACCCAGCCTTAGTGACACTGGCGACGGGGGGTGATCACGGGGTTAAACCTTTATTGGGGGGGTTAGGGGGTACCCTAGAACTAAAGGGGGCTAACCCTAACTGCCCTAACAGTTATTACAGTCACAAATGACACCAATGCAAAAAAAAAAAAAAGCAATTGGTGTCACTGTGACTGGGGGTGCAGGGGTGATCGGGGGGTGAAGGGGGGGTGAGAGTGTGCCTGGCATGTTCTACTGTATTGTGTAGTGTTGGTGCAACTCACCGATCCGCTCTCCTCGGTGCCGGAACGAAAAATACAGACACAGAGGAGAGATTACATCACTTCCTCTGCCTGTGTTTACATTACGGGAGAGGAAGTGATGTCACGCTGCACTTCCATTCGTCAGGAGCGATCGCGAGGGGGTGGCCATGAACGAATGGCCGCCCCCTCATCCCGGACCGCTCCTGAACGGATTCCGACCGCCGCTGGCACCGGGGGCACCGATCGGGCCCCCCACCCGCGGGAAGGCACGGGCAGGTACGCCCATATGCCTGCCCGTGCCATTCTGTCGACGTACATCGTCGTGCGGCGGTCGGCAACTGGTTAACACATTAGAAGCACTAAAGAGAAAGATTTGTTTGACCTGAATGACATTTTGTCTTGGGGGTTCCAAGACCATTGAGAGATGGAGAGAAATTGACAGCCTTTGAGCAGATCTGTGAAGGGAAAACATCCCGGGGTGGGATCTCACAGATATATAAGATATTCGTTTGGGAGGAGGAGATGGAGGTGCCAACATTTCTAAAAAAATATATACTTAATGTGATTGTAGCCGTATTAGTGCAATTGTGACAAAGAAAATTGAGTACTGTCCGTGATACTTTTTTTATTTGCACTAACATACCATTTTTCAGGACAAGCTTTCGGGTATGTCCCCTTCTTCAAGGTCCAAGCAGTACTGATTTACAAATTTTTAAGCAGAATGTAAACGGGCCATCATACAAAGCCAGGCCATCAGATACCACCGAATTTGTTCAGACCCAGAAGACAGAGATAAACATCTCAGAACACTGGCAGACTCCTTCCACAAGAAAGGTTTCAAAGAGAAAACCATCAACAGCATAAACACAGCCTTAAAAACCCAAAGAGAAAATCTCCTCCAATACACAGAGAAAAAAACAAATAACCGAGTACCTCTAGTCACCACATACAACCCAGCACTAGAAGGGATCAAAAAGATAATCAAAGATTTACAACCCATTATAACAGAGGATGACACTCTGAAAGGAATATTCCAACAACCCCCATTATTGGCTTTCAGAGAACCACCCAACCTCAGACACAAACTAATCAGCAGGAAACTTCACTCTGATTATGAAGTCACAAATAATGGAAGCAAACCCTGCAATAAAAAGCGCTGCAAACTATGCAACCAGATCAATCTATCCAAAAGTGTCTCACACACACACACACACACACACACACACACACACGGGACCTTCAATATCATGGGATCTTATAACTGTACCTCCAGCAATGTTGTGTACCTCATCCAATGCAAAAGGTGCAGCAAAGGATCTTATGTTGGTGAAACAGGACAGAAGTTGCAAACAAGGATGAATTTACACAGACATACCATCAAGGAACATAAAGAAGACAGTTTATGTACACCTGTGGGACATCACTTCTCACAACCGGACCACACTATAGAAGACCTCAATGTCTTAGTTCTTAAAGGGAATTTCAGAACTATCCAGGAAAAGAAAACCTTTGAACTAAGAATGATAATTCTTTTTGACACAAAAAATAATGGCCTGAATTTAGATATAGGTTTCCCTACTCATTATACTAAAGTTTTACAATCCCCTCTGTGACTAGCAACCCCCCCCCCCCCCCCCCTCCATTCCATAGCTCTCCCTCTGTCTTATCTCACTAACTCTTCTGTTATCTTTATTGCCATTGATTTGTATGTGTTTTTTTGTTGTTTTTTTTCTCTTCTTTCCCTCAGAGGTGTTTTTTTTTTTTTGTTTTGTTTTTACATTCTGCTTAAAAATTTGTAAATCAGTACTGCTTGGACCTTGAAGAAGGGGACATACCCGAAAGCTTGTCCTGAAAAATTGTATGTTAGTGCAAATAAAAAAAGTATCACGGACAGTACTCAATTTTCTCTGTCCTTACCCCTAATGAAATATACATTCCTCTAACATATGCCTTGTGAGCTCAATTTTCTCGAAAAAAAAAAAGGGAAAATTAAATAGGATCACGGGGTGATAAGCAAAACTTAGATAGAATCTTGAGGCTGGGGCACGGTTCTTCAATAAATAGTAGGATAATAGAAATGAACTATAAATGTTTATTAAGGTGGTATAGGACACCGGATATAGTGGCAAAATATCAAAAAGAGCAAACTGGAGAATGTTGGAGGGGCTGTGGACAACCAGGAAATTTGGGACATATATGGTGGAATTGCCCAAGGATTAAACAATACTGGAGAGAGATATTAGAATATATTAAGATAATAATTAAAAATCATATACCTGAAGACTCCTGGGTGTGTCTCTTCCATTGTATGGATTTGTCATTGAAAGTGTACAAAAATTCCCTTACAATCCATCTGATAAATGCGGCAAAGAGTCTAATTCCAAAAAAATTTAAGGAAGTAGAACCCCCAAAAATAAGTGAGCGGTGGGAAAAAAAAAAAAAATCGATGAAATATGCAGGATGGAAGAACTTAGGGATGAGGATATAGGTAGGGAGCCTCAGAGGAAGGCATGGATGAAATTCAAACAAAGAAATACGCTGAGGTTCGGGGACTTTAGACGGGGGGAGCCTCCCCTTCCTCCCATCCATCTATATTGGAAGGTGGATGGGAGGGTCAGGGGGGGGGGGGGGGGGGGGGGGAAGGGGAAAGGAAAAATGGGGATCTACCTGGAGATTACAGAGATGAGCAAGTTTTATAATTCCCCTTTTTGTTCTTCTTTCTCTCTCCCTCTCCTTTTTTACTTTTATGTTTGTACTAAAATTGTGGAAATGTAATAATTACATATTAAAAAAAAAAAAAAAAAAAAAAAGTCCATATAAGTGACTAAATTCCTTGCAAGCAAGTTTATTGTTTTCCCTTGCTTTGTGCGGATTGGAGACTTGGTGGAGTCAGATTACCTATATGCAGCATTTACATGTAGCATTGTACCTGTTTTTATCCTAATATTTTCCTAAAAAGACAATGATCATTTTCTTTTTAGTCGATAGTTTTTACTTTTTGCATTATTTGCACTTCCTCTGGATACTTGAGACACTTGCTTTGAACACCGCCCGGGACACAGAGGCTCCAGATAGGAGGCACCCAGGAGATCACATTTGTTATGCTTTATTATTGTACATTAGTGCTGCATCTTGTTATATGGCGCATTGTTTGGTTTCACATTGATACATGCATATTTAATTTTATGTAGTTGTATTTTTTGCACATTTGCACTTTATAAGATACAGGTTATTGATACAGGTTTATGATGCAAGCGCTGCACTTTTCTTTATCCAAGTGATTTTTTTAATGCTTAAAGTGAAACAATAAAAATTAAATATTCCTTTAAATATCGTACCTGGGGGGTGTCTATAGTATGCCTGTAAAGTGTTTTTTCCATGTTTAGAACAGTACCACAGGAAAAATCATCATTTAAAACTGACTGCGGCTGTAATGAATGGTCAGGTCTCGGCAATATAGATAAAACTCATTGAAAAAGAACGGCATTGGGATCCTCCCCCCCAAACCATTACCAGAATATTAAGGGGAACCCCCGAACCAAAATAATAATTTAAAAAAAATGCGTGGGGGTCCGCCTAAAATCCATACCAGGCCCTTCGGGTCTGATATGGAAATTAAGGGGAACCCTGCGCCAATTTTTTATTTAAAAATGGCTTAGATGTCCCCCCCCCCAAAATCCATACCAGACCCTTATCCAAGCACGCAACCTGGCAGGCTGCAGGAAAAGAGGGGGGACAAGAGAGCACCACCTCCCGAACTGTACAAGGCCACATTGCCCTCAACATGGGGAGGGTGCTTTATGGTAGCCCCCCAAATCACCTTGTCCCCATGCTGATGGGGACAAGGGCCTCATCCCCACAACCCTTGCTCGGTCTGTGGGTGGGGGGCTTATCTGAATCTGGAAGCCCCCTTTAACAAGGGCACCTCCAGATCCCAGCCTCCCCCTGTGTGAAATATTAACAGTGTACAAATCTACCCCTACCATTACACTAAAAAGTGTCAAAATGTTAAAAAAAATAAATGAAAGGACTTGTCCCAAGCTGTGACTTTTTTTTTTTTTTTCATAAAAAAATCAAAATGTCCACGATGGCCATTCATCATCTCATATCTCTCCGCCGACAGACCGAAAAAGAATAACCCGCCGTGTGAAGCTTCAATGCCATTGACAGTTCTTATATAACTGAGGGCGGGGCCAACCGTGGCGTACTAGGGTGACCTTGCCCCCTCTGATGCCCCAGGGACATTCCGATGGCTTCCCCGTGGCGTCAGAGGGGGCAGGGTCACCTTTTTACATAAGTAGGTGGCCTTGCCCCCTCTGACGCTACGGGGAAGCCAAGGGGAAGTCCCTGTGCAACAGAGGGGGTGGAGTCACCCAGATACATCACCAGGTGGCCCCGCCCACAGTTATATAAGAACTGTCAAAGGCGATGAAGCATCACACGGCAGGAGCCTGCCATGGAGGCGGCTTTTCTTTGTTCTTTTTTGGTCCGTCGGCGGATCGATATAAGAATATGAACGGACAGTGTGGGACATTTTTATTTTTTAATAAAGAACTTGTCCCAAGATGTATCTTTGTGTCAATTAGCATTGATACATGTACCCTGGGGCAGGACCCAGGTCCCCAAACACACTTTATTTCAATAACTTACATAAGCCTTTAAAATCAGCACTTTTGATTATTCATGTCCCATAGACTTAAAAGTGTTCGTGTTGCCAGAAGGTTTGGGTTTAAAAGAATTTATATTCATAATATATATATATATATATATATATATATATATATATATATATATATATATATATATATATATGCCTTTCTATCATGTATATTTTTCTTAAGCTTTGAGCAGAACCAAAGCCATCTTGTAAAATGGAGTGTTTTTTTTTTATTTTTTATTTTTTTTATTATTTGTTTTTAGGAGGTTAAGTTGAGTTTATGGTCTTTAATGAATAGACATTGTTTTCTGTCTAAAGGCCCATACACACGATCAGACATATTGACAACAAACATGCAAATTAGCTGTTTCCGAGGAACTTTCGACTGTGTGTACGCTCCATTGGACAAACTTTTTTGGTTTTCAGCAGACTTTTGTTGGCTGTGCCAACGGACAAACTTTCTGGCAACAAAAGTCTGATGGAGCAAAGTCTGATCGTGTGTACAGAAAACCATAGGACTTTTGTACAAAGTACAAACAGGCATGCTCAGAACCAATGCAAAAGATCAGACAACAATACAGAAGTTGACAAAAGGTGGCGGTAAAGAGCAGAAAAACCACACAATTCGGTGAAAGTTGGCTGAAAAAGTCCTGCTGTGTGTATGCAATACAAGTTCAGGGCCGACGCCCTTTGTACAAACATCTAAGGGAAAGTTTGTACAAAGTCCTATCGTGCGTGAGAGGCTTTACAAGGAGAAGTTTGTACCCTCTCCCAGGTTATACATACATATATACACATACATACACACACACATTATATATATATATATATATATATATATAGGGAGATTCTACAGACAAAATCTGAGCTCACAATAGTATTTCAGAGTAAGCTAAAGAAACCAGAGGGCTTATTCACAATTACTTTTGTATTATGTATTTTAACCGCTTAAGGACCACCTCACGGCGATGTACGTCGGCAGAATGGAACGGCTGGGTACAAGCTCATACAGGTACGTTGCCCTTTAAGTTCCCAGCCTTGGGTCACGAGCGCGCCGCCGGAGGTGCACTCGCGACACGGTCCTGAGCACCATCGCCGCAGGACCCAATCGTCGCTGGTGTCCCGTGATTGGGTCACAGAGCTGAAGACCGAGGAGAGGTAAGCGTAACCAAACCTCTCCTCGTGCTTTCTACTGAGGCTGTCACCGATTGTCTGTTAAATGTAACCAAAAAAATGTAGCGCTGGAATATCATAAAATGTGAAAAAAACTAAATGTAAATCACTCCTAAACCCAATAAGTTTAGTAATGAAAAGACCTACTTATTGACAGCATGCATAATACATGTTATGCTGCCCAATAGGAAAAAATGAATAAGAATTATTTTGTGTGAAATAAATTATAAAAAATATAATAAGCAATCAATATGTGAACAAGTGATTAAATGTCCAACTGAAGCAAATGGTGCACGAAATAAATAAGTTCAAATATTCCGTTGACCCAAACCATGGAAAGCCTTCAATCAACAGCCAGAATTTTTCAGAAAAAGGTAGGTACTCTTACCAGAGGTGGTGGACACAAAATACTAAACAATAAATGTGTCATACGAGCTTGTATAGGTTCCACACGTCACAAATGATTCATGTACGCTGGATCGTAAGTCGCACTCAGAGCATCCGGTATCCTCTCCGTTAACCAACTTCTGGATCGATTCACCAGGGTGTGAGGCTCCACAAGTCACAACGAACTCCCAGCTGTATCTCAAAGGTTCCAATCCAAAGTAGCTCCAAAGGGGCTCACCATACAAAGGAAAGTATGGACACAATGCCTCGCATAGTGAAGTTCCACCATTGAAGGTTTATTTATAAAAGATGCGAATTATATAAAAATGACATAAAAAAAAAATCACGTGATCAAATGAGTTAAATAAAAGTATAAATGAAAAGCAATATGGAGAGCAGGAAACGCTAGCCCTATGTGTTTCAACCTCTAAGTCATCTACTGGGGCATTACCTGGTAATGCCCCAGTAGATGACTTAGAGGTCGAAACGCGTAGGGATAGCGTTTCCTGCTCCCTATATTGCTTTTCTTTTATACTTTTATTTAACTCATTTGATCACGTGATTTTTTTTATGTCATTTTTATGTAATTCGCATCTTTTATAAATAAACCTTCAATGGTGGAACTTCACTATGCGAGGCATTGTGTCCATACTTTCCTTTTTATGGTGAGCCCCTTCGGAGCTACTTTGGATTGGAACCTTTGAGATACAGCTGGGAGTTCGTTGTGACTTGTGGAGCCTCACACCCTGGTGAATCGATCCAGAAGTTGGTTAACGGAGAGGATACCGGATGCTCTGAGTGCGACTTACGATCCAGCGTACATGAATCATTTGTGACGTGTGGAACCTATACAAGCTCGTATGACACATTTATTGTATAGTAAGATTACAGTACTGTGTGTGTTTTGTGTGTTTTTACTTTTTTGAATTTGGCGCCGATCTCTGCTCCAGTGCGCCGTAACGTCGCAGTGAATGGAGCTCGGCGGCACTCGGGCACTGTGTGAATTGGGCAGAGGACAGCTCGATCACACAGCGGGAAGGACATTGCTGGATCCAGGGGACAAGGTAAGTAACTTCTCCCTGTGTCCTCCCTGTATCCAGCGATGCGATCCTGAGTCTGGTTTGGGGTTACCGCTCGTGGTACTGAAATCCCAGCCCGAGCCAGACTCGGGATCACCGCCAGGGAGGTTAATGCCAATGGTCCCAAAAATGTGTCAAAAAGCGCTGATCACCGCCATTACTAGTAAAAAAAAAAAACAAAAATTATAAAAATGCCATAAAACTATCCCCTATTTTGTAGACACTAGAACTTTTGCGTAAATCAATCAAACGCTTATCGCAATTTTTTTTTTACCAAAAATATGTAGAATATGTATCGGCCTAAACTGAGGTAAAAAAAAATCATTTTATATATTTTTGGGGGATATTTATTATAGCAAAATGTAAAAAATAATGCTTTTTTTCAAAATTGTCGCTCTTTTTTTGTTTATAGCACAAAAAATAAAAACCGCGGGGGTGATCAAATACCCCCAAAAGAAAGCTCTATTTGTGGGGGAAAAAAAGGACGTCAATTTTGTTTGAGCCACGTCGCAAGAACGCGCAATTGTCAGTTAAACCGACGCAGTGCTGAATTGTTAACTCATGTTTTTCTCTTTCTAATTTGGTTATATATCTGTATTAATTATTCATATATAAATATGTTTAAAATATATATATTTATTATAAGGTTGCAAATATGATATCTTATTAATGAAACCATTCATAAACAACTTTTTAGGCTTATCGTAAGAACCATGACTTCACTTTCATGACATTTACAAACACAGTTAATTGTGTGGGGTACATTTTCTCAAGCCATATATTTTAAGAAACGCCATAGTGCCTGGGAATACTGACACTTGATTATCAACCATTAGACAATTGTGTTTTGCTAAGCTAAGGTCAGAAGGTTATATTATTCACATTAAAGAGGAAGTAAACCCTGACGGGTTTAAATCCTCTTTGATTCCCTGCAAAGGTAAAGCATAATGGACTACTATGCATTGAATAGTAGTCCATTATGTGTCACTTAACTGACAGAGGAGCCAGCGAAGTCACCGCTGTCCTCTGTAGTTCCGAGCATCCATCTTCTTGGTGGGTCTCGCTGCTCCGGCGCTGTGATTTGCCGGAGCAGCGATGATGTCACTCCCGCGCATGCACATGGGAGCCGACACTCGCGGCATATCGCCGCGATCTGCAGCTTGCCAAGTGCGCCTGCGTTGGCTGTCTTCAAGTAAATATCTCCTAAACCGTATAGGTTTAGGAGATATTTCTTGGACCTACAGGTAAGCCTTAATCTAGGCTTACCTGTAGGTCAAAGTGGTTTTTAAGGGTTTACAACCACTTTAAAAGTAATTTCTGATAAAACACTGCCCCTAAGAGGCTGAAATTGGTAATTATTCAAAAAGGGTGTTGGTCGTGGTTGTCATGGAAACAAACACCATCATATGACATCAGTCACAATAATGAGACATCCACACCCACTTATGGGGTGAGATAAAAGGTGTTATAGCAGAGAGGGATCGGAGGTCTGATGGGAAAAGGAGACATGGGAAGTTTTGAGAGATCTCTAGGGAGCCGTCTATACCTCACTGAAAGACGGAGAAATGTAGGGAGGTTGGAAGAGGTCCCTCTGGGGGACTCCTCATCATCATAATGGAATCTTCTCAAACTGACAGACTTCTTAAAGTTCTGGTAAAGTATTGATCTTTCCATGTATACCTTTTTGGTATTTGAATTGTTTTTGCATATACATCACTAAGACCATTTAAATATATATGGCAGAGCAAATTGGAGTTGTATTATTTTTAACTGCAGTATGAAATAATTATATTCCAAATACCGTATATACTCGAGTATAAGCCGAGATTTTCAGCCTCTTTTTTGAGGCTGAAAGTGCCCCCCTCGGCTTATACTCGAGTCATCGCTGTCTGCCCGCTCGATCAGCTTGTCGAGCAGACAGACAGCGGCCATTCTATGATTCAAAAGCCGCGCCTCCGGCTCCGCCTTCGCCTGTGATAGGCGGAACACTGAATTTCCCAGCAGCCTGTGTTCCGCCTATCACGGGCATCGTCTCATCCTCGTACTACGGACGAGGATGATACGACGTCCGTGATAGGCGGAACACAGGCTGCTGGGAAATTCAGTGTTCCGCCTATCACAGGCGAAGGAGGAGGCGCGGCTTTTGAATTTTACAATGGCCGCCGACGAAGAGGGCACGGGACGGAGGCAAGGCAAGGCACGGCACGGGACGGGACGGGACGAAGGCAAGGCACGACACGGGACGGAGGCTCGGGACAAAGGCTCGGGACACAGGTAGGCTGGACACACACACACACACACACACACACACACACGGATGGAGACACACACACACGGATGGATGGATGGATGGAGACACACACACACACAGGGATGGATGGATACACACACACACAGGGATGGATGGATGGATGGAGACACACACACACAGGGATGGATGGATGGATGGATGGAGACACACACACACAGGGATGGATGGATGGATGGATGGAGACACACACACACAGGGATGGATGGATGGATGGATGGAGACACACACACACAGGGATGGATGGATGGATGGACACACACACACACAGGGATGGATGGACGGACACACAGGGATGGACGGACACACAGGGATGGACGGACACACAGGGATGGACGGACACACACACAGGGATGGACAGGCATGTCTCACCCTCGGCTTATACACGAGTCAATAAGTTTGCCAGTTTTTTTGGGGGTAAATTGGGGGCCTCGGCTTATATTCGGGTCGGCCTATACTCGAGTATATACGGTACACTGTTTTGTCTGTTTTCATAAAGCTAAAGCCAATATTGGTACAATGGTTTTATTATCAAGATATGTGTAAAATAAATTCACTCTAAATTTAAAAATAAGTCTTGATTAAATTATCAAGCTGTGCACAGTGTAAGATGAAGCTCTGTTATGAGAAGAGACAACACAGTGTTTACACTAGCTCGTGAAGACACAGGAAAATATTCACTAAGTGTTACCAAGTCTTAAATATTATTGGTATATAGGTAGTATTGAAATGCGGTATTTTATTATAAGAACTTGAATAATAGAAATGTGAAGAATATTATCTTTATCATCATTTATCTCTGATAAGTAGAAGTATACATTTATTCATTTGTTTCATCACGAAATATACCTGATATTATTTTGCACTGTATTTTTAGTTAATAAATATATATTTTTAAGCAATAATCATTTGTGTCACTTGTCTTCAAAATAGCACGGATAAAACAAACCTGAATTTCTTTTTGGTATTGGTAGAAAATCGTAAATCCCAAATCAAAGATTTGCATATTTTCCTAATTACAATAATTTTTTATTATTTCAGTATAAACATTCTGACAGTGTGTTCTGCCTTATTTTTTGCCTGTTCGGTATGTTCTGGTGCGAACCGAACCGGGGGGGGGGGGGGGGGGGGAATTTGGCCCATCCCTACTCCAAGGAAGAGATGAGAGTAGTCAGAGGAGCGATGGAGCCAAGACGGTGACTGTGCTTACTTGGGGAAAAGAAGAGACATGGGTTGTTTAAGGATGCATTATACCATTATGCTGAAAGGGCGGTCAATAGCACTAAAGTATAGTGGAATTTCCAAGACACCATAAAAGTACAATTGTAATAGTAATGTGATACCTACGTAAGCATGTGTATAATTTATCCCTTTCATGACTAAGCCTATTTTTGACATTTGGTGTTTACAAGTTAAAATTTATATTTTTTGCTAGAAAATAACTTGGAACCCCCAAACATTATATATATTTTTTTAGCAGAGACTCTAGAGAATAAAACAGCGATTGTTCCAATATTTTATGTCACATGGTATTTGCGCAGCAGTGTTTTAAACACAACTTTTTGGGAAACGGGAAACTTTCATGAATTTAAAAAAAACGAAACAATAAAATTAGCCCAATTTTTTTGCATAATGTGAAAGATGATGTTACATCGAGTAAATACATACCAAACATGTCACGTTTTAGAATTGCACGCACTCGTGGAATGACGACAAACTATGGTACCTAAAAATCTCAATAGGCAACGCTTTAAAAAAAAAAATCCGGTTACCAGATTAGAGTTACAGAGGAGTTCTAGTACTAGAATTATTGCCCTCGCTCTGACGATCCCGGGCGATACCTCACGTGTGATTTGAACACCATTTACATATGCAGGTGCGACTTCCGTATGAGTTTTCTTTGCTGCGCGCGCTTGCGGGGACATTTTTTTTTTCTTATTTATTTTAAAATTAATAAATTGTTTAAAAAAAAAATTGATCACTTATTGCTGTCACAAGGAATGTAAACATCCCTTGTGAAAGTAATAGGTGGTGACAGGTACTCTTTATGGAGGTAACGGGGGTCTAAAAGACCCCCGATCCCTCCTTTACACTTCAAAGTATTCAGATCACCGGTTTTCGGCGATTCTGAATACTGTATATATTTTTAAATCCTGCACCATTGGCAGCCAAGTAAACCGGACGTCGCTTCCGTGTTTACGTCAAGGAGACTGGAATGAAGCAGTAAGCCCCTCCCTAGCCGCCAGAGGCATTGGATCGTGCATCCCGATTGAACTGGAGCCCTGATAAGAGCGGCGGGGGACGTCCCCTCCCGCTCCTCCAGCATAACAGCTGAGCGGCTTTTAGCCGCATCGGTTGTTATGGCTGGAAAGCCGATTGCCCGCTCTAAAAATCAGTACCGGGAGAATGCCTGCAGGTGCAGGCATCATCCCAGTATAACCTCCGGAAACCGAGTACACACATCTGCGTATGCAGATTTAATTACGCTGATCAAACAGAACAGTTATTTGGAAAGATACTGGGTGTATATTTTGTGTACAATGCAGTAGTTCTTCATTTGGAATCACTAATCAATATGAGAAGAGTTGCCTGTGTATAAAATTTCCAGAACAGCTGGCGATCTTTTGCCTAGGATAATCAGCTACTTGATGTAAGCCCTTCGTTTACATTTGAGTTATCAGACTTCCTTAACCACTTCCCGACCAGCGCACGCCAATGTACGTCGGCAGAATGGCACGGGCAGGCATATTGGCGTACAGGTACGTCCAATATTTAATGCCGCCCTGCCAACGTGAGTGGTTGGGACCCCCGTGAGTCCGGTCGTGGGTCCCGCGGACTCAACCGCCGTGGGCATACCCGCGATCGTCTCACGGGGCGGCTGAACTGGGAGATGCCGTTGTAAACAGCATCTCCCCGTTCTGCCTAGCAACAAGTGACGCTGATCCCTGCTCCATGTGATTGGAGCAGAGATCAGTGTTCACTAAAAGAAAGCCCAGCCCCCCACAGTTGGTAACACACCCCTAGGAACACTTAACCCCTACACTGCCACCCACTGGTTAACCCCTTCACTGCCAGTGTCATTTACAAAGGAATCACTGCATTTGTATGGCAGTGATTGCTGTATAAATGACAATGGTCCCAAAAATTTGCCAAAAATGTCCGATGTGTCCGCTATAATGTCGCAGTCACAATAAAAATCGCTGATCGCTGCCATTACTAGTGAAAAAAAAATGCCATAAAACTATCCCTTATTTTGTAAACGCTATAACTTTTGCGCAAACCAAACAATCGCTTATTGTGATTTTTTTAAACAAAAATATGTAGAAGAATACGCATCGGCCTAAACTGCGGGAAAAAAAATTGTTTTATATATTTTTGGGGGATATTTATTATAACAAAAAGTTAAAAATAATGCTTTTTTTCAAAATTGACATTCTATTTTTGTTTATAGCGCAAAAAATAAAAACCGCAGGGTGATCAAATACCACCAAAAGAAAGCTCCATTTGTGGGAAAAAAAGGACGTCAATTTTGTTTAGGAGCCACATCGTATGACCGTGCAATTGTCAGTTAAAGCGACGCAGTGCCGAATCGCAAAAAGTGGTCTGATCTTTGGCCAGCAAAATGGTCTGGGGCTGAAGTGGTTAATTAGTAAGGCATTTTTGGGACACATAACCTATTTTACTCCCTTAATCGAACTGTATTGATTGGTGGTTATAGTTTATGTTGTCACTGTCTGCAGTCCATCGTAGTAAGGAAGAATAGTGCTGTTTAAAAGTTATATGAAACACATACAGTATCTCACAAAAGTAAGTACACCCCTCACATTTTGTTAATATATTATTATATCTTTTCATGTGACAACACTGAAAAAATTACACTTTTCTACAATGTAAAGTAGTGAGTGTACAGCTTGTTTAACCATGTAAATTTGCTATCCCCTCAAAATAACACACAGCCAGTAATGTCTAAACCACTGGCAACAAAAGTGAGTACACCCCTAAGTGAAAATGTCCAACTTGGGCTCAATTAGCCATTTTCCCTCCCCGGTGTCATGCGACTTGTTAGTGTTACAAGGTCTCAGGTATGGGGAGCAGGTGTGTTCAATTTTGTGTTATCACTCTCACACTGGTCACTGTAAGTTCCACATGGCACCTCATGGCAAAGAACTCTCTGAGGATCTGAAAAAAAGAATTGTTGCTCTACATCAAGATGGCCTAAGCTATGAGAAGATTACCAAGACCCTGAAACTGAGCTGCAGTACGTTGGCCAAGACCATACAGCAGTTTAACATGACAGGTTCCACTCAGAACAGGCATCGCCATGATCGACCAAAGTAGTTTAACACACGTGCTCAGCCTCATATCCAGAGGTTGTTTTTGGGAAATAGACGTATGCATGCTGGCAACATTGTTGCAGAGGTTGAAGGGGATGGGGGGGGTCAGCCTGTCAGTCCTCAGACCATAAGCCGCACACTGCATAAAATTGGTCTGCATGGCTGTGGTCCCAGAAGGAAGCCTCTTCTAAAGATGATGCACAAGAAAGCCGAAAACAGTTTGCTGTAGACAAGCAGACTAAGGACATGGATCACTGGAACCATGTCCTGTGGTCTGATGAGACCAAGATAAACTTATTTGTTTTGTCAAGCGTGTGTGGTGGCAACCAGGTGAGCAATACAAAGACAAGTGTGTCTTTACTAAAGTCAAACATGGTGGTGGGAGTGTCATGGCCTGGGGCTGCATGAATGCTGCCGGCACTGGGAAACTACTGCCAACATGTACTGTGACATACTGAAGCAGAGCATGATCCCCTCTGTTTGGAGACTGGGCTGCAGGGCAGTATTCCAACATAAGGACCCCAAACACAGCTCCAAGATGACCACTGCCTTGCTAAAGAAGCTGAGGGTAAAGGTGATGGACTGGCCAAGTAGGTCTCTAGACCTAAACCCTATTGAGCATCTGTGGGGCATCCTCAAATGGAAGGTGGAGGAGCGCAAGGGCTCTAACCGCCACCAGCTCTGTGATGTCATAATGGTGGAGTGAAAGAGGACTCCAGTGGCAACTTGTGACGCTCTGGTGAACTCATTGCCCAAAAGGGTTAAGGCAAAAATAAAATTAAATAATGGTGGCTACACAAAATATTAACACTTTGGGCCCAATTTGGACATTTTCACTTAGGGATGTACTCACTTTTGTTGCCAGCGGTTTAGACATTAATGGCTGTGTGTGAGTTTGAGGGGACAGCAAATTTACACGGTTATACAAGCTGTACACTGACCACTTTACATTGTAGCCTAGTGTCATTTCTTCAGTGTTGTCACATGAAAAGATATAATACAATATTTACAAAAATGTGAGGGATGTACTCACTTTTGTGAGATACTGTATCTGCTGTAATAGTAGTTTAGAGTCAAGAGGGGCACAAAGGACAAGTAGAGAAGAAAAAAAGCCTGGTCAGTCATTATGTTTTTTTTTTCCTATAAAAATAATAAACATGTTGAAATGTACCTGCTCTGTTGCACAGAGCAGCCTGGATCCTCCTGTTCTTGGGCCCCTCCTGTGTGATCCTGGCCCTCACCCCTATTCAGTGCCCCCACAGCAAGCAGACAGGAACCCCAACCCAGACCTGCCCCCGCTCTCCTGATTGGCTAGCTGACTTTGATTGACAGCAGCAGGAGCCAATGGCACCGCTGCTGTGTCTCAGCCAATCAGGAAGGAGAACCTCGGATGGCTGACACACTTGTGGGCACCGCTGGACAGAGAGGGACCTCAGGTAAGTGTTAGGGGGGCTGCTGCACACAGTTTTTTTTTTATGCTGTTAAGGGTATTTCCTGCTGGTAACATAACAGCGATCTGATATCCAGGAGGCATCTACCATTGCCTTTGAGGGACTATATGGTTGTGGCTTCACCTTATAAGCCCACCCATCTCTTAAAACACTGGTGAACCTGCCTATACTAGCTAACAACATTGGTAATGGGCTAGTTTGGAGTGATATTTGATGTACCTATTTGATGCCACTGGATGAAATACTTTAATTTCCATTATTATGCTATCTTCTGGATGGGATATTTGAGACGAGTATCTATCTTTATCACACGGTCCAATGGGACTGATTTAATACTGGAATCTTCGGTACCTCTGGCTGTTTTAGAGGCGATCTCTTTCCCTCCCCACTAATGGGAGGGCATACTACTGGCGTATTATTCTTATCCATTTGGCAGGAGAAAAGCAATTGTTGTTCTGCATCTTTGTCTGTATGTAGTGTCTCAGGGTTTACTAGCACATAACCAAAAAAGTCCTGAGGAAGCCAATTTCAGTGAAACGCATTGACATGAAGGATTTTATAGACTCTACCAAGTGAAATTCTTACACAATTAAGGTTTATACAATATTTCACACAATCTAATCCTAAGCTCCTTGTCTATTTGTCTATCTGTTGACCTTGTTTGGTAATAGGGTGTCTCGGTATGTTATATGTAATTTTAAAATCTTGTATAATAAAGATTTTTTACGTTGTTAAAACTGCCGACTCATGTTGTGGTGGTATACTTTGATGGAGTTTGACTCATTCAATCATTTTTATAATTATTGGATGTTGACATAGTGGCGACCCTTCCTTCCGATATAGAATTTCAATATTTTCGGTATTTTATTTTATAATTTTTTATTAGTTTGATAGAGCTGATTAATTGTATCACTACTGTTTTATTTTTTAAATCAACAGGTTTTATTTAGTTTACAGTGTATACATGTTGTAGTGTACAGTTTCAGGCACGGTACATATCATACGTGACTTCAATTAACAGTTGTGTCTACATCTCAGATCTTTATCATCACATCATAACATATCCAGGGAATGCATGGGATAAATAAGAACATGGACATTCAGTATATTGGGACTCGCTTTGTCACCCATGGGCTTGGTAATCCACGAATCATCTACTTTCCCCGTGCGCAGTGCAAAGGTCAGGTTATAAGCAAGTGTCAGACTCTCGCAGCCACCTGTACCAGATTTTATAGTATTTCACAGGACATCCTCTATTAGTGTATATACATTTTTTATATGGGAGGGTATGGTTTATTTCTGCCTTCCAGTCTGCTATGTTCGGGGGGCAAGTCCTCATCCATTTCCTAGCTATTACCTTACGCGCTATGAATAGCGTCTCATGCAGAAATACCTTTGTGTACCTGTCGGTCGAGTCTGGCATGCGTCCTAGGAGGCACATTTTTGGGTCATGCGTGGCCGGAGAGCCCATATCGTCATGAAGGAATCTCACTGTGTCCAAAGTCCCTGTATTTTGGGGCATGACCATAACAGGTGGATAAACGTGCCCGTCTCCCTCTCACACATTGGGCACAAAGTGGACAGAGTTTCTGTATCTGGTTACCCTAAGGGGGGTGAGGTACGCCTGATGGATTATATAGGTTTGGGTCAGTCTGTCCAAGAGCCTTGGCGAACCCGTTTTACAAAGTTCCAAGGCTTCCCCCCATTCCTCGTCCTCTAGGGGTCCCACAGCCCTTTCCCAGCAAGGCTTAAGGCCATATGCTAGTTTATTTGTGACAGGAGTGGAGAGCATGTTATAGAATGCCGATATAAGCTTTTGAGTCTGTATTTTTGACTATCGCCATGATTACATTCGGAGTGGGTTGAGGAGGAGACGGTAGAAATTGATTTTGGGTTGCGCGTTTGACTTGTAAGTATCTGAAGAACATGTGATCAGGAAGGTTGTATTCTTCTTTGAGTGCGTTAAAAGTTTTTAGGGTCCCATGCGCAACTAAATGATGTAGGTAGAAAATTCCATAAGCGGACCAGCAATCCACATCCGGGATTCGCCATAACTCAAGTAGGGTCCTGTTGTGCCATAATGGGGTAAAATCATTATATTGGGGAATCCCCTGCTTGGCAGAAGCGATGTCCCATACACGCCTGTATTGTCGCAATAGGGCCTTCTCCCCGCTCCCCAAGCCAGCATTTCCGGGGCCTGTTATCGCATACAATGAATCTTCCGTGCATCTGGCGCACATCAGCTGGAGGAACCGCTCTCTGTCTGTCTTGTCTATGTGGTACAATTGGGACGCAATATAATATAAGTGGAGATCAGGCAACGCCATACCTCCCAGGTTTGTAGGGTTTTTAAGTGCCTGCCATGCCAGTTTATGTCTGTTAGGACCCCAGACAAACGGTTTAAGGAGGGCTTCTAGAGTCTTAAAATATTTCAAAGGTACTGTAGGTATGTTGGGGAGTGCCATATCACATAAAATTTTGGGAAGTAGAATCATCTTAATTAAGTTTATTCTCCCCCATACTCCCAGTGGCAGGCGAGCCCAAATCCTGAGTTTAGTTTTAAGGATAAAAGGGGTTCAATATTTAGATGTATGTAGTCTGCCAATATTCTGGACACCTGTACCCCAAGGTATTTAATGGTACTAACTCTTTGAAGAGGTAACATGGCTTGTGACTCGGTTGGTGGGAAAGTGTCGATTGGTAGTGTCTGAGATTTCTCCCAATTAATTTTGAACCCAGAAAAGGTCCCAAGTTGCTCAATTGTGTGTAATGCCACACACAAGGAGGGGCCTGGGTCGGCTAGGTACAGCAAGGTGTCGTCCGCGTACATACCCATTTTCTCAATCAGAGTACCGGAGCCTAGTCCCTTAATTTCCGGATTGTCCCGGATGGATATGGCTAACGGCTCAGCTGTCAGGCCGTACAGCAACGCAGAAAGGGGGTAGCCCTGCCTTGCACCTCTGCGGAGGTCAAAATGCTCGGAGGGCCATCCGTTCACCGACACCCTGTCTGTGGGTGATTGGTATAGAAGTTGCACCCATTTAATAAATTTGGGGCCAAAGCCATACCCCCTGAGACATTTCCATAAGTACCCCCACTCCATGGAGTCAAAGGCTTTCACCATGTCCAAGGTTACTACTACCCGAGATCCTGCCTCCCAATGCATGGCTTGCAGGTTAATAAACAACTTGCGCAAGTTGAAGGATGCATTACGTCCCGGCACAAATCCCACCTGGTCAACATGTATTAGAGAAAGGATAATTTTATTCAATCTCAGTGACAGCACTTTAGCAAGGATTTTAATGTCAGTTTGGAGTAGAGATATGGGGCGATATGATTCCGGATATCCCAAATCTTTCCCTGGTTTGGGAATGCATACTATTACTGCCTCTCTCATGGACGGTGGTAAAGAAAAGGTCTCAAAAAGGTGGTTAAATAGCACGAGTAACTTCAGAGTAAGAAATACACTGGGAGTAAACCTCAATTGGGAGGCCGTCTGAGCCAGGGGATTTGGATCTGGCAAAACTGGCAATAGCCGAGGCTATTTCGTCTGTGGTGAGGGGAGCCACAAGAAGATCAATCTGGTCAGTCGTCAGTTGGGGAAGGGTTATACCATGAAGGAAGGCTGTTCCCTGGTCAGTGGGGCCTGTTGTTGTGCGGTACAGATCTGTAAAGAAATCTCGAAATCCAGCTGTTACACTACGCAGATCCGTGATCTGTTGTACCCCCGGTCCATGCAGGGTGATGACCACTGGAGGTCTATCTTCACTGTGGACCATATATGCCAGCAGCTTACCCGCCTTTTCCCCATGCTTAAAGAATTTTTGCTTAGTGAAAAACAGCTTTTTCCTGGCCTTTGTAAACTGAAGTTGGGTAGCTACTCTAGATTGCAATTTGAGTCGGGCTGCTAGCAAATTCCCGTTCTGTGGAGACGAGTTCCGCTACTGCCCCATCAAAGACATCTGCGGATTTCGCCTTAATCGCATTTATGTGGGAGGCGAGGGTCATGCGCGCGTATATTTTGAAAGAGTCCCAAACCACTGAAATAGAGGCAGTTTGTTCGTTTTCTGCAAAGTATAGCTTCCATAGGTTCAGGAGCTCATCATCGTCCGGGAATAGGGACAGCCAGAATGGGTTTAAGCGCCAAGGCTTTGGGGGCCTACCGACTGGAATACTCCATGAGATCCAATATGGGCTGTGATCAACAACCTTGGGCAAAAGGCCACTTCTAATAGCCGCGGCGTTAGGGTTTTGGATACAAGAATAAAATCAATGTGGGACATGGAGTTGTGGGAAGAGTAAGTCTTTGCAAGAGGGAATTTGTAGCATCAAGTGTCTTAAGTGGAGAGTGGAGATCAGTTTAGAAAAATGTTGTCTCCCTGGTATCTGTGGCCGTCCCCTGTGAAGTCTGTAATCTATCTAGTGCTGGCCCTAGGGTGGTAAAGTCTCCCATGCAGATCGCTGGTATTGCGGGGCGGCGGGTCATAAGGGCAAGCCCCTCCATAATCACAGCCAAACTAAATGGGGGGTATGTAAAAGGCCAGGAGGAGAAACTGTTGACCATATAGTTTGGCATGGAGAAACACATCTTCCCTGTGGGTCGGTAATTACTTCACACAGCTCAAAGTGTACCAATTTGGCTATTAAAAGTGAAACACCTATGGCGTGAGTAGTATGAGTGGAATGATATGCCCACCCCACCCACGGGCGTCAGAGGGCCATCAGAAGCCTCCCTTCTATATGCGTCTCCACCAGAGCCACTACATCTGCCCTCTGCCTCTTTAGGAATGAAAGGGTCGCCGAGCGTTTAATTTGCTCACGCAGGCCTCTCACATTCCATGTCAGGAACTTTATAGATGTCATTGTATAACATATGAAAAATAACACCTCACTAGGATGTACTCCTGAGGAACATCCGCTAGAAGGTCATGCAGTACCAAGAACATGAGCAGTATGAAAACCTGCCATATAGCTAAACATGGATAGGGTACCCAGTTAAGACATGTACCTGTTACAATCTCCTTTCGTAATAACACTTGTGCACTGAAATTTTGAGAAAATATCCCCTCCCCCTCCCCACCCCAACATTTGCGGGCATCATCCCTCAACAGTTGTGAACTACCTCTCCAGAGTGCCAGCTCCAGACAACGTGAAAAAAGAGCAACAAAAAGGTGGAAAAACAAGAAGGATAAAAAAAGGAAGAAAAAAGAAAGGCCGCAAAAATGCAGCCCCTGTGTATAGCCAATGCCTCTGGTCTAGCATATTCTTGCTGAGTGGTCAATAGTTGCATAGCTGTGCAAGTTGGGAAGAAGAGCCAGTGCCAGGTCCCAGTTCCTTCTGGAATTCTGGCAAGGCCGGTTTCCAAGGATTAGTGGAGCCAGGCATCACTGCGACTCGAGATCAAGTGGAAAATACAATGTGGAGTAGAACTGAGGTGCGTTGACCACCTTGTGAGGCACCTCTTCAGCCAATGCCCGTCTTCCCATACTCGGTTCTGGGGGCACAATGTGCACAATGAAAAATTGCAAAAACAACTGTTGGACAACCACCTTCCCCCTCCCCGCCTTGCACCCACCCCAACTTGTGCAGGCATAGTCCCTAAACAACTCTGAACTTCCATCTGGGAAAGAAGGAGACTGCATGTAAAAGGAGTAGACGAGGAACAGTTTTAGCCACTGGGTCATAGTGGTTCCGTACCAGCCGCCATGTAGGGTAATAAGAATGGGGTCTAACTGAGCACCCCTGCAAGATGGTTTGAAGAATAGGCAGCACAAAACAATTCCTCCGTTCATCTACATAGTGGTTCCCAGTGGTTGGTTGGGCGTAAATTCGCCGCACTATGCATGCAGCTTGTAGGACCAGCACACTTCCACAGCTCCGTGTGATGGATAAATGTAGGAGTAGTAAAAAAGAAGAAAGGCTCTCATAAGGGGAGCAATAATGTAAATGAAGTCCACTCCGAGTATCTAAACGAATGAAGAGAAGAGAATTTGCGGTGGTGGGATCGGCAGAGGTGTAGGGTTCCACCTGTGTCTCCAGGCTGATGAGACATAATGAGGTGAAGTCACAAAGGTGTGATACAGGTCAAGGCGGTAATGAGGCAGAAGTAGTCAGGACAGGCCGAGTATTGGCGTAACCATGAGGCAAGAGGATCTCGCCACGTGGCACACCTAGAGTGCGGTCAGTCGCCCCTGCCATGAGCAGGCCCACGTTCCAGCCAGGAGATTACCTCGCGAGAGGGTCCTCAAAAAACAACACCCAGCCATCATGTTCCGCCATCATGTTCCACCCTCAGGCACGCAGGGAAGAGCATAGAATACTTCAGATGACAGTCACGAAGTCTGCGCTTGACCACCATAAAGCTCTGTCGACGTTTCTGTATTTCAGCCGAGAAGTCAGGAAATATGGCCACCTTGACGTTTCCTACTGGGATGTTGCCCCTCTCTGGCCAGCCTCAGCACAGCGTCTGTCCCTGTAATTTAAAAGTTCTGCGATAACGGTATGGGGGGGCCCTGAGGAGGAGGTCTAGCGGGCATCCTTTGAGCCCTCTCCACCACCAGCATGGGAGAGAAGGCCTCCCGACCATACGTGGACACCAGTAGCTGCTCCAGGAACACCGTCGGGTCCTTACCATCCGCCCCTTCTGGGAGACCGATGAAATGGAGGTTACACCTCCGCAGGCGATTTTCCATGTCGTGCTGCTTGGCGAGCAGCTGGGTAATCTGCCTCTGCATGTGTTCAGATCCAGACTGTAACGGCGACAGGATATCTTCCACCGTACTGATACGGGTTTCCGTTTCCGTGACCCGTTTGTGGATTTTCTGAAAGTCCTGTTTAATCAAAGACATATCCATCTTGACCCCCTCAATCTGAGCAGTGAGGGATGTCCTTCAGAGCGTAATGGCCTCCAACAGTTTATCCGCGTCTCCCTGTCCACGCTCCCCCACCGTCCGCTCAGCACTGCCATCATCCCCCGCCTCCTCTCCCCCAGTGTGGCGGAATTGTGCCAGCTTTGCCTCAGTGAACATGATAGCACGCACAGGCACAGCACCCAGAACCCGGCAGGGTAGATCGTGCAGAATGTATAGGAGTTCACAGGCACAGGTACAGGGCCTGCTGCTGGGTCGCGGGTGTACCAAGATGGTCGCCGGCCTCCGTGTATAGGCTGGAGCCACGGACCCTCCTGAAGGCAAAGCTCCTAGCACAGGCTCACCTCTCCGCTCAGCCTGTGGATGGGTGAAGCCCAGGAGGAACAGGATGAAAACAGCGTCCACCGGCCCAGCACAACTCCGAGGGAGGGTGTCCCAAGATGGCCGCAGACCTCCGCAGGTAGGCCGAAGCGGGGGGCTCGCCTAAACACTGGCCCCCGGGCGGGACAATCGTGGCCGAATCGGACCACCGGGAGACCCGGAAACAGGCGAGGCATAAGGAGGGTCTCCAGAGGAGCCAGCCACCCGCATGGTGTCTCTCAGAGCGATGGATTGTGTGTAAACAGGATCAATGGACGGAGCCCTGGGCATGATAGGTCCTACTCCATGCTCTGTCAAGCCACGCCCCCGTATCACTACTGTTTTAATCATATTTTACATCTAATTAGCAGCTATCATTGATGTGTTTACTACACTAGAACAAAGGGATTTGTATGAGGTGTTTTTAGGGGAAGGTAATACAGAGAAAGTACAGGATCCCATTCATTACTGACCATGTTACCGAAAACCTCTTAAGTGTATGTCTTTGCTTGTGTGAATAAACATGTTTTAGCGGAAGTACACTAAGGTCTGTGCCTTTGTATTTTCCATTCCAGAAAGTAGAGGATCTGAGCCAGCTTTTTAAGAAATGTAAATCGTGTTTGAGAAAAAGACTCGAACATAGTGGGATATAGTATCTTAAGCTAAATAAATCGGAGCGAATATGGTCCCACGTCACTTAAGATGTGAAGTAGCAAACAATGGTTTAATGCATGGATATACAATTAGCGGACCTCCAGCTGTTGCAAAACTACAAGTCCCATCATGCATCTGTCTCTGCTTGTGGCTGTCAGAATCTTGCTATGTCCTCATGTGACTTGTAGTTCTGCAACAGCTGGAGGTTCGCTAATTGCATATGCCTGGTTTAATGGATAAGGAGTCTATACGGGATTGGTATAAATTTTGTTAATAGGAAAAGGGTGGAACTAGTACAATTCTTAGACTCCTTTCACACTAAGGTGTTTTCAGGCACCTTTGAGCT
Source organism: Lithobates pipiens (assembly GCF_037356315.1). Classification (NCBI taxonomy): domain Eukaryota; kingdom Metazoa; phylum Chordata; class Amphibia; order Anura; family Ranidae; genus Lithobates; species Lithobates pipiens. Next base: position 1,347,533 of record NW_027507872.1, on the reverse strand, counting down.
AAAAAACACACCTGTAAAGAGCCTGAAATAAGGCTCCCCTGCAGTCTCAGTGTGAAAGCCAGAGTGCTTTCACAGTGAGGCGATGCGCTGGCAGAACGTTGAAAACTCCTGCAAGCAGCATCTTTGGAGCAGTGAAGGCGCTCCTCCACCGCTCCTGTCCATTGAAATGAATGGGCAGAGCTGTTGAGCTGCCGGCAAAGCGCTGATGTGGGTCATTTTAACCCTTTTTCGCCCACTAGTGGGTGAAAACCTCCACAAAAACAACGGTAAAGTACAGCTAAAAAAAGCGGCGTTTTACCGTCAGCACCCACCCGCTCCAGTGTGAAAGCAGCCTTATTGAAACACAAACAAAAATTAAGAATTTGGATGCACAGATCCAACAATTAAAGAATTTGTAGAACCCCATAAAGACCGGCAGGAATTTGGGAGATTATCTAATGAATTAAAAGCCAAAGTAGAGAAATGGGAATTAGAGGTAAAAGATAAAAAGTGGAAAAATATCTAAGGTATGCAAGCGATAAGGACTTTTTAGATGGCAAAAGAAACTGGCAGAGTAGGATAATTCTTCCCACAACACTACACCCATTAGACCCAATCCAAGAGTAGAAGGAAATAACAATGAGGCATGCAATAACGCAGTAATAGTGGTTACCCTAGTGACAGAGTTGAGCCTCTAAAAAAAACAAAAAAAACAAAAACGGGCAGAGACAAATTCCTGGGAATTACAGGTCAGTCAGCCTAACATCAATAGAAGGTAAATTATTGGAGGGGATGATTAGGGACTATATCCAAAGCTTTACTGAGGAGAAGAATATCAGTAGTGATAATCAGCATGGGTTTGAGAGGATGTTCCTGCCAGACCATTCTGCTAACATACTACGAGGAAGTGAGCTGTCATCTAGACAGGGGAGGCCCGTGGATGTGGTGCATCTGGACTTTGCAAAATCATTTGATTCACTCCCCCGATAAACGTTTAATTTACAAGATGAGGTCTGCAGGCTTGGACCCCAGGGTTTGTCCTTGAGTAAAAAAAATGGTTACAGGGATGGGGCCAAAGCGTAGTGATAAATAACGTACTCAGACTGGTCTGGAGCGGTGAGTGGGGTACCCTAAGGTTCTGTCTTGGGACCAATTCTATTCAATATATTTACAAATGATAGAGTATGGGATAACGAATTCAGTCTCAGTTTTTGCGGAAGACACAAAGATAAGCAGAGTAATAAACTTACATCAGGAGATAGAAATTTTGCAGAATGACCAGAACAAAATAGAGGAGTGGGTAAACGGCAAATGAGGTTAAATGTGGAGAAATGTAAAGTAATGGACTTGGGGCAAAAAAACATGAATACAAAATATTCGCTGGGGGAGAACTGATGGGAGATTCAAGACTCGAGACTCCATCCATGGGGTGCCAATAGATGACAGATTGAGCAACAGCATGCTGAGCCAAGCTGCAGCTACCAAAACAGGAAGAACATTAGCATGCATAAAAAAAGTGATATATTCCAGGGACAAAACTATAATTCAGCCATTTTATAAAACTCTGGTTTGGCCTCATCTGGACTTTTCCAACCAGTTCTGGTCACCAGTCCTCTGAAGGTGTCAGGGCTGGCTTAGCCCTTCCTCCTCTGGGCTGGCCGCTCAGCTGTCAGCTAATTGCCAGCTCTCTTCTCTTTCCAGTTACCAGCTGTTCCCAATGATGCTTGTCTGACCTGCCTATTTAAAGCCTTCCTGCTCACTTTTCCATTTGCCTTCATGTTGGTCACATCACAAGGAACCATCTCCTGCTGTTTGTTTCAAGACTGGCTTGCTGACATCCCTCCTGGCTTCTTTACCTGCTTGCAGTTGCTCTCCTTGGATCCCTGACTTCAGGCCTGGTTGATTACCCGATCTGGTCAATGAACTGTGGACTGGCTGACTACCTGATCTGGCTACTGGACTCTGGCTATGCTTAATTACGCTTTTTCTTTTTACCTTTTTATTTTTATTAATAAACAAGTGTGATTTCATTGTACTTCTGTCTCAGTCTGATTCATGGTTCCTGTCAGTACGCGAAGGCCATGAATTCAGAAGATACAGTCAATCCACTTGTTGGTAATATTTTTTCCAGATTGGATGAGCAAGATCACCGCATGGATCAGTTTGCCATGGCGTTACAAATGCTTCTGAATCGCATGGCTCACCTGGAATCCCCCACGGTGGCTGCTCCGGTACAACCCGAGTAGCAGGCCGCCCCTGCTGCTGCGTCAGTCTCTGTGCAGGCACCCGCCTCAAGTATTACCTATATAAGAGGTATGTCTGGTTTGGCTCCGCTTCCCCAGCGATTTGGGGGCGATCCAGTTCAATGCAGAGGGTTTCTCAATCAGGTTGAGATGTACTTTGAAATGCTGCCCCAGGCGTTTCCCACGGACAGAAGCAAAGTAGGTTTTGTGATATCTTTGCTTTCTGAGAGAGCCTTGGCCTGGGCTAACCCTCTATGGGAGACGCAAAAACCTGTTGTCTTGAGTTACCCTCAGTTTGTGGCCTCCTTTAAAAGGGTTGTTGACGTTCCGCGTGCTCCGCTTCTGCTGCCAAGTGCCTCATGTCCATCAAACAGAGCACCTGGGCTTCACGCGTCTCTCTGCGGGTGAGAGAGCCTTTAGGAGGAGGGAGAGATTGTGCCTTTATTGTGGCCAGGCAGGTCACTTTTTGAAGTCTTGTCCGACCCGTCCAGGGAACGCCCGAACCTTGAGGTCCTGTCTTGGACAGACCTTAGGTGGCGTTGTTTCGTCCCCAGTTATCCAGAAGGATAAGCCCCTGGTTTTGGTCACCCTTTCTTGGGCCGAGTCATCCATCGAGATACAGGCTCTAATCGACTCTAATCGACAGGCTGCAGGCCTGTTCATTGATGCTGCATTTGTTTCGCAGCACCCTATTCCGCTGCAGCTGTGTAACACTCCACTTGCCATTGAGGCTTTTGATGGGAGACCTTTACAGCCTGCCCATGTGACTCATGAGACGGTTCCGTTGTCCATGGCCGTAGAGGCTCTTCACCATGAGAGAATCTAATTCCAAGTTATTTCCTCATCCAGATTTCCGCTGGTTATTGGTTATCCTTGGTTACAGAGGCACAACCCATCTTTTGATTGGCTCCGTGCTGAGGTTCTCTTCTGGTCACCACAATGCAGTGAGACATGCTTCCTGAAGGTATCCAAGGTCCTGTGCACCGTTTCACTCCCCTCCTTGCCGGAGGAGTACCGTGATTTTGGCGATGTCTTTGATAAAGGTCAAGCTGGTAGTTTGCCTCCACACCGGCCTTATGATTGCGCACTTGACCTTCAACCTGGTGCCATACCTCCTCGTGGCCGGGTTTACCCTTTGTCGGTCTTGGAGGATAAGGCCATGGAGGAGTATGTTGCTAATGCACTTTCTCGAGGTTTCTTCCGCAAGTCCTCGTCTCCTGCTGGTGCTGGTTTCTTCTTTGTGAAAAAGAAGAGCGGTGAGCTGAGACTTGGATAGATTATAGGGGTCTCAATCGTGTCACGATTAAGAATGCCTACCCGATTCCATTGATTACGGAGTTAATTGACCTCCTCAAGGGAGCAACGGTTTTCACAAAGCTTGACTTGAGAGGGGCATACAATCTCGTGTGCATTAAGGAGGGCGACGAGTGGAAAACTGCATTTAATACCAGAACAGGCCATTATGAATACCCGGTAATGCCTTTTGGCCTTTGTAACGCCCCGGCAGTTTTCCAGGAATTTATTAACGATGTCCTCCGAGATTTGTTGCAATTGTGTGTGGTGGTTTATCTCAATGATATCCTCATATTTTCCAAGTCCCTGGAGAGCCACCACAACAATCTCTATTGTAAACTGGAGAAGTGCGATTTCCATCGTGAACAGGTTACATTCCTGGGTTATGTCAATTCCAACGCTGGTTTTTCGATGGACCCAGAAAAACTTTCGGCAGTCCTACAGTGGCCTCGACCCGTGGGTTTACATCCTCTGCAGCGTTTCCTGGGCTTTGCCAACTACTATCGTTAGTTTATTCGTAACTTCTCGTCTCTGGTCAAGCCTCTGACAGATATGACCAGAAAGGACGGTAACCCACAGAGTTGGTCTCTGGAGTCCATTAAGGCCTTTGAGACTCTCAAGGCTGCCTTTGTTTCTGCTCCTGTGTTGGCACATCCTGATCCTACGCTGCCTTTTATCCTAGAAGTTGATGCTTCTGAGACTGGAGTTGGCGCCCTTCTGTCTCAACATCCTAACTCTGAGAGCGCTATGCATCTGTGTGGCTACTTTTCCAATAAATTGTCACCTGCTGAGTGCAATTATGAGATTGGTGACAGAGAGCTGTTAGCGATCATTTTAGCTCTGAAAGAATGGAGACATCTCCTTAAAGGTACCACTGTGCCCGTTCTTATTCTTGCGGACCATAAGAATCTTACATTCTTGTCTGAGGCTAAGCGACTCTCTCTCAGAAGAGCGCGATGGGCTCTTTTCTTGTCGAGCTTTAATTACATGGTCTCATTCTTACCCGGTACTAAGAATGTAAGGGCTGATGCCTTGTCACAACAATTTTCCTCCACTTCCAAGTCAGAGTCGGTTCCGGTTCCTATGATTCCTCCTGATCGTATCTTGGCTACGGTTCGCACCAGTCTTAATTCTCCTTTGGGTGACAAAATTCTTGCTGCTCAGGTCCATGCTCCTCCTGATAAACCTTGTGACCGCTGCTTTGTCCCAGAAAGTCTCCATACTGCAGTGCTCCAGAATTACCATTCTTCCAAGACAGCTGGCCATCCTGGAAATAATCAACTCATTTGGGCCATCTACCAACAATTCTGGTGGCCTAGTCTACGAGCTGATGTTACTGCCTTCGTAGCTGCCTGTCCCGTGTGTGCTCAGAGTAAGACTCCACGACACCTTCCAGTGGGCTTCCTACAACCCTTACCCAATGGAGAGAGGCCCTGGACTCACCTGTCTATGGATTTCATTGTGGAATTGCCCAACTCCCAAGGCAACACTGTTATGCTTATGGTGGTTGACCGATTCTCAAAGATGTGTCATTGTATTCCACTTAAGAAGTTGCCTACCTCTAAGGAACTGGCTTCCATTTTTTGCTTAGGAGATCTTTCGCTTACATGGGCTACCCAAGGTGATTGTCTCTGATACAGAGGCAGTCAGTTTGTCTCCCGGTTCTGGCGAGCCTTTTGTGCACAGTTGGGAATCCAGCTTGCGTTCCCTTCTGCAGTCTAATAGGGCCGCAGAACGAGCCAATCAGTCCTTGGAGCAATTCCTACGTTGCTATATTTCTGACCATCATAACAACTGATCTGACCCATTACCTTGGGCAGAGTTTGCTCACAACAGTACCTTGAATTCTGCCCCCCGATTGTCTCCATTTATGGCGAATTATGGTTTCCAACCTTCCATGTTGCCTGACTCGGTTTCCGAAGAGTATTCCTGCCTTAGAGGAGCATCTCCATGGTCTTCGTTACACTTGGGTACAAGTCCAGGATGCTTTGCGTCATGCTAATGATAGGTACAGACTCCATGCTGACCGCAGACACCTGCCTGCGCCTTCCTACCAGGTTGGGGACAGGGTCTGGCTGTCATCTCGCGACCTCCGGCTTCATGTTCCCTGACTGAAGTTTGCACCTCAGTTTATTGGGCCATTCTGTATCCTTCGCAGGATTAACCCAGTAGCTTACGCGTTGGACCTTCCTCCTAGTATGCGCATCTCAAATATGTTTCACGTCTCCTTATTGAAACCGTTGGTCTGTAACCAATTTACCACCTCGGTGCCACGTCCTCACCCTATTCAGGTTGAGAACCATGAGGAGTATGAGGTGCAATCCATTGTTGACTCCCGTAGGTTCCGTGGGCGCATACAGTACCTGGTGCATTGGGAGGGGTACGGTCCAGAGGAACGCTCTTGAGTTTCATCCTCTGACGTACATGCTCCTGTTCTCCTCCGCGAGTTCCATAGACGGCTTCCCCTCAAGCCCGGTGGCCCTCTGAGGGAGAGGGGTCATGGGGGGGGGGGGTACTGTCAGGGCTGGCCGCTCAGCTGTCAGCTAATTGCCAGCTCTCTTCTCTTTCCATAGTTACCAGCTGTTCCCGATGATGCTCGTCAGACCTGCCTATTTAAAGCCTTCCTGCTCACTTTTTCATTTGCCATCGCGTTGGTCACATTACAAGGAACAATCTCCTGCTGTTTCAAGACTGGCTTGCTGACATCCCCCCTGGCTTCTTTTCCTGCTTGCAGTTGCTCTCCTTGGATCCCTGACTTCAGCCTGGCTGATTACCCAATCTGGTTAATGAACTTTGGACTGGCTGACTACCCGATCAGGCTACTGTGATTTGATTGTACTTCTGTCTCAGTCTGATTCAAGGTTTCTGTCAGAAGGGATGCACTGGACCTGGAGAGAGTCCAAACAAGGGCAGCAAACATATGAAGGGGACTGGAGGACCTCAATTACGAGGAATGGCTGCAAACACAAAATGTATTCTCGCTGGAGATGAGACGCTTGAGAGGAGACATACTAGTGATCAGAAATATCTCAAATGGGGATCCCAGCATAGGAATTAAAACTATTCAGTCCTGTATAAGGACACGGAGGCACACAAGGAGACTGGAGAAGCAGTTTAACCTTAAACTGCGTAGGGGGTTCTAAACAGTTAATGCTATAAGGATGTGGCACTTTCTCCCACAATTGATGGTGACTGTGGGGAGTATGGATATTTTTAAGAGACTCAGACATACATCTAAAAGGTCACCTTCAGGAATACACCGAAGGGGTGGGTGGATGACATTGGGCTAAGCTGGGGGAGGATGTGATGTGGGAAAGCTGGGGGAGGAGCCCGAGGCGGTGTCTGTGAGGACGGAAGGGGAGGCAGGAGATCCATGGCAGCAAGTCTGATGCAGATGCTGGTGAAGTGGGATAGAACACCGTGTTAGAGGACAGCACATGGTGACCCCCGCAGATGCCTATTCCCCATGATATTGGATCAGGAGACCAAGGAGGAGCGACTGATAGATCGGGGTGGACAGCAGTAAAGGATGCAGGAAACTGAACAGGGGTAAGTGAGAGATATCCCTGGTTCAATCAAAAAAATGGCTGCAAGAGAAAACACCTGATCCTGAGACCCCACGAGTGACTGTTGGTTGCTGGCCTCCCCTCTGTCTCCTCCATACGCCCCCCCTCTTATCTCTGCCTTTGTGTCCTCTGTATATTATGCTCTGCATACTACCCTCCAGAGCCCCTAGGTTATCCAGCGCTGTTGCATCGTGAACTGTGTTTGAACTGTGTTTGCTGTGGAAGCTAAAGAGATTTGATGACTAACTGAGGGAGAGATGCAGCAGCTGGGACTGGCTAAAATTTAACTGACTGGAGACATAAGAGAGGTCTTGATGGAGCAATGATTCTTTTTGAAACCTATGAATCTATGAGAGCTACGGAATTGAAATGTTTGTAAGAACGTACCAATGAGAGGACTTGTTTAAATGTCAATGATTGCCTAATAACCCTAGGAGTGGCTCAATTGATTAAATGCTGGAATTACTGGAAACTGCTAAACTGATAGTTGAAACTAGTACTGAGTTTTAAGCTCACTTAAGGACTAAGTATTGATACAGCTTAGTACTGACTGAAAAGGTTATGAACTATGCTATGAACTAAGCTGCAAATTAAGTGATGAACTCTGCGATTTAACTATGCGATAAGTTCGGAGCGATATCTACTGGAGAGTAACTTTCCTTCCTGTGGTGGATAGCAGCTGATTAGATAATTGGGTTAAGCTAATATAGAGCTGAAAAAGCATAAGGACATTCCTTTTTTTTCTTCCCCCCGAATCCTCCCCCCCCTCTGCGTTTTTTTTTTTTCCTTCGTATCTTCCCGCCTCTCTTACGTTATACAGAGACCGGGAAAGAGGGATGAATGGTACGTTTTTCATAGGTTCTTTATAGGATTTTCATAGGTGCCCCAGCAAAATAAAATACAAAAAAAAAAAATCCACCAAGTTGCAGAATTTTCAATTCCATCTAAACTAGGGGGCCTGAAAGGGTTAAGTGACTGGAGACATAAGAGAGGTCTTGATGGAGCAATGATTTTGTCTGAAAACTATGAATCCAGGAGTGGCTCAATTGATTAAATGCTGGAAGTACTGGAAACTACTAAACTGATAGTTGAAACTAGTACTGAGTTTTAAGCTCACTTAAGGACTAAGTATTGATACAGCTTAGTACTGACTGAAAAGGTTATGAACTATGTTATGAACTAAGCTGCAAATTAAATGATGAACTCTGCGATTTAACTATGCGATAAGCTTGGAGCGATATTTTCTGGAGAGTAACTTTCCATTATGTGGTGGATAGCAGCTGATTAGACAATTGGATCAAGTAGAAATAGAGCTGCAAAAGTATAAGGACATTCCCCTTTTTTTTTTTTTGTTCCTTATGCGTTTTCTTTTTTTTTTTTTTTTCCTCTCTCTCTACGTGTGCTCCCGCCCCTCTTACGCTATATAGAGATCGGAAAAAAGGGACGAAGGGTACGTTTTGTTTTTTTTATTGTTCCTTTACAGGATCTTTACAGGTGCCCTAATAAAAAAAAAAAAAAAAAAGTAAAAAAAAAAATCCATCAAGTCGCAGAATTTTACATTCTTAAAGCAAAAGTGAAGAGAAGTATTCCATCTAAACTAGGGTGCCTGAGAGGTGAAACGGCAGGATATTCTTCTCTCCCCTTGCCCCTCCATTCAAATCAATAAAAGCAAAGATTGGAACCGAGAGGTACTCCCCTCTATACAGGACAACTATTTTGTCAAACAAGACAAGTGAACAAGATACATGATGAGGGGAAGATCACATAAAACAACAGAATCTAAAACCCCGAGGGAGAGTTTAAATACTAGTGTAACCGCTAGTTCAATACAAAAATACTTGACAACTAAAGAGGGTAACCAAAAAAGCCCAGATGTAGAAAAAAAAACATCCTTGCCAACCAAAAACGCAAAAAAGGAAATGGCTAAGTTAAAAGGAGCCCAAGGAGATAAAACAAGAGAAGAAACACAAACAGAGAGAGAGATGGAAACTTACGAGGGGGACGGGGAAGAACAGCGAAGTATAGCTCAAATGCCCACGAAGATCGAGATGATGGCAATGTTTGAAAGGATGGAAAGTTTAATTAAGAGTGAGATTACAAATGTCCGGATGGATCTGGGCCATTTGCTGCGGAGAGTAGAAGAGGCTGAGGAGAGAACTGAGAAACAAACACAAGAAATCGCAGAATTAAAATCGCAAGTGAAAGCACTGCAAATAAACCAAAGAAATACCTTCTATAAAATGGAAGCACAGGAAAATCAAAATAGACGCCAAAAACTAAGGATAAGAGCCCTCCCAGAGGAAATTGGAGAGAAACTGGAAGAAAAAATAAGGAAAATATTTAACCCCCTACTAGGACGAGAAGAGGACGAGGAGTTAAAGATCGATAGAGTACATAGAATTAGAAAGCCTCTAGGAATGAAGGAGGAGACCCCAGGAGATGTCATTGTTAAATTCCATCGGTATACAGATAAGGAGAAAATATGGAGGAACCTCAGAGAGAGACACCCGTTGCAATACGAGCAAACAACTTTGCAAGTATTTGCGGACTTGTCAAGTGAAACATTATCCAGAAGAAGACAATTAAAACCATTACTAGAACATTTAAGACAAGCTAATATTAAATATAGTTGGGGGTTTCCTGCAGCATTGATAGTACATAGGGACGGAAAGACGGTTAGATTGAAATTTCCGGAAGAAGTACAGGACTTTTGTACAGAGTTACAGATTCCAACCATTAGTATACCTAAGCGATCGGAAAGAGAAGAAAGACTAATTGAAGAGGGAATAGGGCAGAGAGCTTAATGTAAAGGGGGGGGGTAGGGGGAGAGGGGGGGAGGGGGGGCTGGTGTAATTTATTACAAAAGAAACGAGATGGGAGAGGTAAAGTAAATAAAAGTTAATGTGGGTATGGGTGAAAACGGGAAGAGCCTCCCTGGACTATCTGCTCCCTCCTCTCCCCCCCTATGTCTACCGGGCCTTCAAGGCCGGGGGGGGAGTGGAGGGACACGGAATGCCGGGCTTGGAGCTTCACCCCAAGGGGTGAGGTACATATTCCAGGATGGGGATATATTCTGGATATAGGTACAAGGACCAAAGAGGGGTCTGGGAGGGTTGGGAGGAGGTTGGGAGGGGGGGGTGGGAGGGGTGGGGGGAGAAAGAAGACCCGACAGCAGAGAACCTCGTTAAGTGAGAAAAGAGGAGAAACCAGCCTGACTAAAAGCTATGTCTATAGTTAATTGTTTGTCATATAACGTTAGGGGGCTAAATGAATCAGCAAAGCGGTTTAAAATTCTGAAAGAAATAGAACAATATGAAGCGGGTATAGTGTTCTTACAGGAAACCCATCTATCATACGAAAGCAAGATTAGAATATACTCCCCTAGGTTCCCGGTGTGGTTTTATGGAGATTCTTACTCAAGGAACTCAAAAGGGGTAGCTATCGGTATAGGACGGGAGGTATACTATAAAATAGAAGAAAGATTAGTCGACCCGGAGGGTAGATTCCTCTTTCTGAAGGGGAAACTATGGGGAGTAGACTATACCCTCGCTAACATATACTGCCCAAATAGAAGTCCAACGGTTTTTCTGAAAGGAATATTGGAGAAATTATGGGATTTTAAAAGAGGAAGAGTAATTATAGCTGGAGATATGAACTTTTGTATGAATCCGCAAATGGATAGTTCGTCCCGTGTGCAGGGGATTGGGAAGGAGCAGAGGAGAATAATAAAACACAGGCTATATCAGTACCAGCTTATGGATGTGTGGAGAACTATGCACCCAAGGATACGAGACTACTCGTTCTATTCCCCGGTACACGGGACGTACACAAGGATCGACTACTGGTTAGTGGAACATAGGGTTCTGGACGAGGTGATATCCACAGATATAGGAATTAGAACATGGTCTGATCATTCTCCAATATGCCTGAAGATCAAAATCCCAGGATTTCAGAAATCTCCTTTTTCCTGGAAATTGAATAGGGAACTGTTGGACGAGAAGGGAGAGGAAATAATTAGAAAGGAATTGGAGTTTTTTTTTACCACTAATTTAAATGAAGAGAATATGGAAAATATTATTTGGGAGACACATAAAGCTTATATAAGAGGGATATATATTTCACTAGGTACAAATAGGAAGAGAGAAGGTATTAAAAAGAGTAGAGAGTTGAGGGAGGAAATCCATGGATTAGAGCAAGAACATAAAAAGGCAAATGGCAGGGAAAGTGGACAGGTAGTGGACCTATTACATAAACTGGCTATGAAAAGAGAGGAACTCGGGGAATTAATGGAACAGGAAATGAGGACGATATATAATAGGATTAATAAAGAGAGATATTATAGCGGCATTAAAAATAGTAAGATCTTAGCAAAGATATTGAGGAAAAAAAGATCGAAGAATTATATAGAGAAAATATTAAATAAAGAGGGAGAGTCGGTCTATAAAACTAAGGAAATAGCAGAAGTTTTTAGAGAATATTATGGGCAGTTATATTCCGTGAGAAAAAAAGAGACAGAAAAGCAAGAGATGAAGAGAAGGGGAAAAATCAAAGACTATATATTTCAAGCAAATATCCCTAAAATACCGGGGGAATTGGCGCAGGAATTGGAGAATCCAATCTCAGTCCAAGAAGTAATACAGGCAATAAAAGAGACCAAAGGAGGAAAGAGTCCAGGGCCTGATGGCTATACAATAGAATATCTAAAAAAGTTTGGAGACATACTAGCCCCAATTTTATGTGCATATTATAATGGACTAGGTACAAAATATGGACTGAGCGAGGAGGCCTCCACTGCGACAATCTCCACGATATTGAAAGAGGGAAAAGAGAATACAATATGCTCAAACTATAGACCGATCTCACTACTCAATACGGACATTAAATTGTTCGCAAAAATATTGGCCGCTAGAATAAAGAAGTTAATGCCTAGCTTAGTCCATGTAGATCAGGTGGGATTCATTGAGGGGCGAGAAGGAAAAGATAATGGAGTAAGGTCATTATTACTGCTTCAGAGGATGAAGGAGAGTAGAATCCCCAGTCTACTCCTATCAATAGATGCTGAGAAAGCTTTTGACCGAGTAGACTGGGGATTCATGATGGGTACCCTAAGGGGAATGGGGTTTGGTCCCAAAATTTTGAAGTGGATAAAGGCACTATATAACAGCCCCAAGGCAGTGGTAAGAGTTAATGGGGTACTATCAACAGCCTTCAGAATGAACAATGGGACTAGACAGGGGTGTCCGCTGTCCCCCCTATTGTTCGTTCTGGCATTGGAGCCACTCCTGGAGACGATAAGGAGAAACCCAGATATAAAGGGGGTTGAGATAGAGGGGGAAATACATAAGACAGCCGCATTCGCGGATGATATTCTGTTTTATGTATCCAGCCCACGAATCTCCATGCCAAACTTGTTAAAGGCTTTACAGGAATACGGAGAATTATCTAACTTTAAAATCAACCCAAGCAAGTCAGAAATCTTAAACGTAAATATAAATCCGAGAGAAGAACTTGACATTAAGAGAGAATTCCCATTTCTATGGCAAAAGGAAATTAAATATTTAGGGATTAAACTGACTGCATCAATAGAAAAAATGTACCTAATAAACTATATCCCCCTTCTAGAAGAATTGAGAGAAGAAATAAGGAGAATGAGAACAAAGCCCCTGTCATGGTTAGGAAGAATTAATGCCTTAAAAATGATTATTCAACCTAAAATCCTTTATAAATTTCAGCTATTACCAATATATACCCCCCCCCAATATTTTAAAATGATAAATTCTTTAATTTCTAAATTTATCTGGAACAACAAGAAACCTAGAATCCCACTGAAGACTTTGCAAAAGGGAAAAGACGAGGGGGGTCTGAATGTCCCAGACTTTAGAAAATATTACAAAGCAGCAGTGTTAACACGGGTGGTGGAATGGGCAAAATTAGAAAGTAAAAAAAGATGGGGAAAAATAGAACACAGTTTATCAGGCACAAATTTAGGTAGAGAAATCTGGACTCCTTTAAAATATAGATCACTAGGGAAGACAACACCTTTGGTCACAAAAAATGTGTTTAGAGTATGGGAGGGAATACACAAACATAATAAGTGGAAATATAATTCCCCTTTAATTTATTTAAAAGATAATGATTTTTTTGCACCTGGTAAAAGTACAATAGGAGGGAAATGGATAAAACAAGATAATATGCAATTACGACACATAATTAAAGAGGGGAAATTGAAAACACTAGCAATATTACAGAAAGAAAATGATTGGATGGATTTGAATGAGTGGCGATACCTGCAGCTTAGACATTTCGTCTCAAGACTACCACAACCGCTTAGAGATGGAGAAAATTTGACTGCCTTGGAGCGGATATGTGAGGGGAAATCCCCAAGGGCAGGTATTGCCCAGCTTTATAAGGTCTTGAGACGGGAATGTGAAGCGGAGGTACCAACTTTCATTCAAAAATGGGAAGAAGAGATAGGAGCACGGGGTGAAAACCAAAATATAGAAAAAATATTGAAGATGGTGCACAGATCCACGGAAAATAGTAAGATGATAGAAACAAATTATAAAATTTTAGTAAGATGGTATAGGACCCCAGATATAATGGCAAAGTACCAGGAGGGACAATCTGGGAAATGTTGGAGGAATTGTGGACAAACGGGAAGTTTGGCCCATATATGGTGGGATTGTCCCAAGATTAAAGAATATTGGAGAGAAATAATAAGATATATAGAAGTAATAGCTAAAATACAGTTACCTGAGAACCCATGGTTATGCCTATTCCATGCAGTAGATACCCCAATTAAGGAGTATAGGAATTCCCTCACAAGCTCATTAATAAACGTGGCAAAAAGCCTGATTCCGAAAAAATGGAAAGAAATAGAAGCACCCAAAGTAAAGGAATGGCTAGGAAAAGTTGAGGAAATGTATAGTATTGAAGGGCTGGGAATGGAGGAAGAAAGAGAAAGAAAGAAATTCCATGTGAAATGGAAATACTGGAAAATCTTTAGACAATCTATGATTTTTAACGAGGTAATGGGTCGGTAGGGGTGGGGATAGGGGTGGGAGGGAGATATTTTAGAAGAACTCGAGAAGTAAAGAAAGAAAACCAGGATAATGTGAAAAATTTAAGGGCATGAATGTATTTTGGTCCTATGGTTTTCTTTTATAATACTTGATTATGTTTTGTATGCAACTTAAATGAAAAATTTAAATAAAGAATAAAAAAAAAAATAAAAGGTCACCCCGATTGCTCAGTTTGGTCAGGCGGCCCACTCTAGGAAGAGTCATGGTGGTTCCAAACGTCTTCCATTTACGGATGATGGAGGCCACTGTGCTCATTGGGACCGCAGCAGAACTATTTTTGTACCTCGATACAATCCTGTCTTGGAGGTCTACAGACAATTCCTTAGACTTCATGGCTTGGTTTGGGCTCTGGCATGCACTGTTAATTGTGGGACCTTGTATAGACAGGTGTGTGCCTTTCTAAATCATGTCCAATCAACTGAATTTACCACAGGTGGATTCCAATCAAACATCAAGGATGATCTGTGGAAACAGGATGCGCTTGAGATTTTTGAGTGTCATGGCAAAGGCTGTGAATTCTTATGTTTGTGTGTATTTCTTTTTTTTAAATTAAAATTGGAAAGATTTAAAACTTCTTTCATGTTGTCATTATGGAGTATTGTTTGTAGAATTCTGAGGAAAATAATGAATTGAATCATTTTGGAATAAGGCTGTAACAACAAAATGTGTAAAAAAGTGAAGCGTTGTGAATACTTTACAGAAGCACTGTAGTTACTGGAAAGACTGACATTTGGGGGGGGGTGTTGTATTTATTTCTTATAATACTCTTTAGACATTAACACAAAGACTATTTGATTTTGGTAATACATATAAGGTGTTAAATAATAATCCTGTGAAGGACTATAGAGATGAATTGTCTAGGTTAATAAAGAGGTTTGAAGAAAAATATTCTTACCAAAAACTAAGCAGAATATTTAAACCCCTTGGGATGTCATACACCGGTTATTTGACATTTTCTGCCATTTCAGAAAATACAAAGATTTAGCTAACCCTCCCCAGGAGGCCCATAGTAAACGGAGTGGATTCTTATAACTTTAGGTTGGGTCAATATTTAGATACTTTTTTTTTTACAGCCATAGTCTCTTCTATTAGTGCTTACTTGAAAGATACTAAGGTTCTGCTCAAGATCATAGAGGGTATAACAGCCAATAAATCTTATATCTTATAAACAGTGGACGTTAGTTCCCTTTACACGAATAAACATAGATGCTTTGGAATCAGTCAAATGGGCATTGGAGAGCTCAGATCTTGCGAGTAGACAGACGCCTTTTGACAAAGATGGAATGACCACAGGGCTTGAATGACTGCCAGCAGCTATGAACTCTACCCGGGAATTACCGCGCATAGGAATTCTAAGGATTGGTGAGAGAGACCGTGAAGGCTGCACGGTTGTGATCATATATACTTAATGGTTTTGAATAGTTTTATTGTAAGTGTAAACTTGTAAGGACTGTTCTTATGGGAATAAAAAGTCTTAACAGGATTACAGGTCCGTTTACCTTTGTCATGAGATATGGAGACTGGTGGAAGATCCTGATTTTGAGTGACTCGATGTGAAAGATATGATCAAAAGGTGTATATACTTTGTATATCTAGTGAGTGCAAATTTTGAGGGGAGCAGTATCATGAGGTGTGGTGAATGCTTTTGCGTTTCTATACACTACATCTGATGGATCCCCAAAGTACGCTCAGAGAAAATATTATTTGGACTCACCCGTTACAGGGTGTATTCATCTTGAACTGTTTGGAAGCAAGGTGTGCAATAACATGAAGAGCGCTGCTTTTGTTTTATTGCTTTTAACAGCTTGTGATTTTTTTTTAAAGCATATGAAATAGAGACATCAGAGGTTATTGTTGAAATGTATTGAGTTTGGACAACCATTTCTGGTATAATAGAATTTTCTACAGACAACAGGAGTAGCTATGGGAGCCAGTTTTGCTCCCAGTATGGCCAATTTATTTTTGGCCCACTATGAGTCAGAGGTGGTATTTAACCGCTAGCCAACCAGCTGCCACAGTTGTACTGAGGTGGCATGGCTCGGCTGCGTGAATCGCCTTTATGACGTCAGTAACCAACGGCCAATTGGGGGCGCTTGTGCACCACCCCCTGCTCGCTCCCTGAGCCAATGCGAGTACCCGGTTCTCTGAGCAGTGAGCTGACAGATCGTCTGTTCATACAGAGAATGACGTTTCCCTGCATATTCCCATCCCCCCTTCAGTTAGAACACATAGTAACCCCTTCACTGCCCCCTAGTGTTAACCCCTTCACTGCCAGTGACATTTTTACAGTAATCAATACAATTTTGATCGCACTGATCGCTGTATTAATGCCAATGGTCCCAAAAATGTGTCAACATTTTCCAACCTGTCGGCCATAATGTCGCAGTCACAATAAAAATCGCTGATCACCGCCATTAACAGTAAATTTTTATAAAAATGCCATAAAACCATTTGCCTAATTTGTAGACACTATAACTTTTGGGCAAACCAATCAATATACGCTTATTGCGATTTTTGTTTAACCAAAAATATGTAGAAGAATACATTTCGGCCTAAACTGAGGGAAAAAACTTTTTTTTTTTTTTATATTTTTTGGGGATATTATAGCAAAAAGTTAAAAAAAAAGCATTTTTTTCAAAATTGGCACTCTTTTGTTTATAGCGCAAAAAATAAAAACAGCAGAGGTGATCAAATACCACCGAAAGAAAGCTATATTTGTGGAGAAAAAAGGGTGTCAATTTTGTTTAGGGGCCGCGTCGCACGACCATGCAATTGTCATTTAAAGTGACGCAATGCCAAATCGCAAAAAGTGATCTGGTCTTTGGCCAGCCAAATGGTCCGGGCCTTAATGAGGTAAACGGACTAATAGAATTGATTAGCTACCACATATTCATAGATCTTTTCATGAAATGGAAGGGGGATGAGGGGAGCCTCCTCACTTTTCATGGACAGAATTAAGTTGAACGATAAAAACAGTCTTGACTTGGAAACATGATTTTACAAGTATAGTATTTTTAGATTTGGAGATTATGAATGTGGAAGGGAGAATATACACCAGAAACTACTGTAGACTGGCCGTAATGTATATATAGCTCTAGATGGCTGTCATAAGCCATGGCTTTGTAACATCCCAAAGGGACAGTTTGTAAGAGTGTGCAGAAACTGTATCCCCTATAGATGAATACCTTATACAGAGTGAAAAAAAATTATCCAAAAAGGTTATAAAGAGGAAGTGATCCAGAGAGAAATGGAAGAGATTAAGAATTTAGAATGTAATGAGCTTGTTAGGGACAAAAAGAACTCTAGAAGCAAGTCCTGAAGGGGAGTAGATTAGAATTCTCATGTATTATAATTTGCAATGCAAAAAAGTAGAGAACATATTTAGGAGAGACAAACATTTTGTTAAAGCGGGAGTCCACCGGGACTCCGCGTTTTTTTTTTTTTTTTTAAAAGCCAGCAGCTACAAATACTGCAGCTGCTGACTTTTAAAATAGTGACACTTACCTGTCCAGCACACCCGCGATGTCGGCACCCGAAGCCGATCGCTAGGTCGTCTGTCGGGTCCTGCCGCCGCCATCTTGGGTATGGGAATCAGGAAATGGAGCCTTTCGGCTTCATTGCCCGGTTCCCTACTGCGCATGCGCGAGCCGCGCGGCGCAATCCGGACGGTCCCCGCTGCCTCTGGGAACTGTGTGTTTCCCAGCAGGCAGCGGGGCACTTGCGCAAAGGGGCGGGCAGTTGCGGAAAGGGGCGTAATCTACGCCCCTTTCCGCAGACAGCTATCCCGGAAGTGGGTGCAGTTACCTGGATTATCCAGGTAACTGCACCCCCCTCCCCCCTGAAAGGTGCCAATTGTGGCGCCGGAGGGGGGGGGGGATTCCGATGAGCGGAGGTCCATTTTAGGGTGGACCTCCGCTTTAAGGAGATACAACATTGGTTAAGGTCTTACCTCAAGTGCCTACATTTATAGACAAGAAAGCACCTAAGACAAAAATAGTTTGTAACCACAGCAATAGGAAATAAATATACCATTAAAGTTTTTATTTTGTGCACCAAACAATATGTTGGCCACACCTTGAGTAATATATAAATTAGGGTGCGGGAGCACATGAATAACTTAAATTATGAAAATGGATACTGATAATGTTACTTAAATTTATTCTATCATGATTATTATAATGCTTCCTTTTGGGTGATTATATTTTCCTTGCAGATCTCATGGAGTTCGTGACCTGTCCATCCCTGTCTGATTGGGGGTGCCGCCCTGGGTGTCGTGGACTTCCCATAATGGGGGGAGGGGAGACACACATTGTGGCTGTCTCCCTTTTTTAGTTCCCATAACAACACCTATCCTCCTATGGAAGGATTAGGGAGCAGTACCCGTGGAGGCGGCGTTCCGCGATTGTCGCCGGACGGGAGGTGGGAGCCGGCACGCAGGCACACTGGGACCTCTGCTCTGCCTGTGTGGGATTCGTGGTGCACATGTGCAGGGATGTCCCCTTGTATGCAATGCACGCATTGCGGTGCCTCTGCGCTGTCGGTGTGGGTATCGGTCCGCAGGCGCGCTGGGACCCCTGCGCTGCTTGTGTGGGACTCGTGGTGTGCAAGTGCGGGGATACCCCCTTGGATGAGCTGCGCACAATGCGGTGCCTCTACGTTGACGGCGTGGGGATCGCAGTGAGCATGTGCGGGGCTATCTCCTCCATTACGTCACGCATAATGCGGCAGAGGCAATGGATGGTTCTGGGACTCAGGTGCCCCCCCCCCCCCCATGGGATTACCAGTGGGTGGAGCAATATTCGGCACCTGAACACAATCATCAATCAAGTAAGCATATAAAATAGAGCACACGCTGGGTTGGATCAGCTGATCCTCGGCGATTGTTGCAAACATGCAGTAAGGAAAGGTAAGAGGACACTACAGCAGAGGTTTTCTTCATTCCTCTTTGGTTTATTATTTTATGTTGATTAAATATTTTTGTTGCAATCTAGATTGACTGACATTCTGGCACTATCAGAGGCCATGTACCTTTTCTCTGGGTTGCTTTTTCTTGCACAGCAAGTAACAATAAGAGGTAATTCAAATGGCAAATATAAAAGTCAATATTTCATTTATCAGTTTAGCTACTTTTGAATAATAGCACCATCGCTACATTTGTGACACGTATAAAAAGTCTTTCATTGATAGTGCTTCCTATTAGCACATAATAATTACTCATTCAGTACAAAGTTTTACATGAGCACATATCACTTATTCACCTATTCAGGTTTGTTATTCCTAGCACACTCATACGCACTCATCACAATTTTATGGATTTCTCTCTCGCTATCACTGTCACTAGTTCACTTCATCAAATTATTTTTATTTTTTTTTATTTGCACATTTATTTAATTAGAGTATTCATTATCTTCACCACACATTCATTAGTTACCACTCTGATCACATCACCTGATTTATCACACAGCATATGTTTAACATACATACTGCTATCAACACACGTAATGGTATTGCCAATACCACCAATCACAATTTTGAAAAAAAAAAAAAGGTATTTTTTAACCCCAATAATAATTTGATATATAATTTACTTTTTTAGTATCAATAGTTTTTATTGAATATCACAAACTTATACAAAAGTCAAGCAGTTATACAATCAGTTCTGGAAATTATCAGTGAACCATGTATGGTATTAGAACAAGTGATATCAATTACTACAAGTACAGTGAAAGAAAAAAAGAAAAGTAAAATAACTGGATGCAATAACTAGATATAGATATGTAAAGTTCATATGTGCATGTTCTAACACAAGATAAAAGCTAAACCTTCACTTCAAGGATTATAGCAGAATACCATCTCGCAGTTGTATTCAAATTCACTTATATTGAGCAGAACTATACCAGTCCAGCCAGGGCTGCCATAAAGCTTGTTTGGATGCTAAATTACCTTGTGAAGCAGCGAACATTAGTTCATAGTTTATGTGTAAATCCACCTCTCTTATTATCTCTATTAGCTTAGGTATACCTTCCGTTCTCAACCGTTTCATAATCGCTAATCTAGTGCTCACTAATATATGAAAAACCACCAGCCTGTGACGTATTGGGAATCTATCTATCCCCAATGACAAAACTGCCAATCCCGGGTCGTTACTCATATGAGAGCCAGCGATTCGGTCAATCAAGTTGAAGACTTGGCGCCAGAGATTGTCCAACTTTGGGCACGCCCAAAGTATATGTCCCAGTGACCCCCTATGTCCGCAAAGTCTCCAGCAGAGCGGAGACGTATGGGGATGAAAGCCCGCCAATCTCACCGGAGTTAGATACCACCTGAGGAGGATCTTAGTAGAGAGTTCCCATAAATTAACAGATTTAGTCGCTATATAAACTACCTTTATGGATTCCTGCCACTGTTCCACAGAATAGGAAATTCCCAACTCGAGTTCCCAAGACCTCATAGACGGAGACGACAGAAACTCGGACTTGTGATTTAAGAAGTTATAAAACAATGATATACCTTTAATTGTTGTATTGTTATTTTGATAGTACAGATATACTCTGACCGGAAGGGGTATCTGGGTTGTAGGGATTGTATTTATTAGGTGTGAGATCTGATTATATGTATATTGGTCCCTTACTTTCAACCCAAATTCCAACTGCAGTGACCTAAATGTTTTAATGGATGGGCCTATCATAATATCCTGCACTGAAGAGATTCCATTCGCCAGCCAGTTTTTGATGTTTATATGAGGAATGAGGAGCCGCAGACTCGATACGGTCAAAGGGATTGACTTGGTGGGCTGTTTCAGGCGAACTTAACTTAGAAGTGTCTTCCAAGCTGCTATCGTGGCCCTCATAGCGGGAGACAAAATACCAACCTCCCGCGGGTGTAGTGTACATGTCAGCAATAAATCTCCCATATTATGCTGAATACATTGGGCTCTTTCCAGCTCCAACCACCTAGGCCCCTGGCCCAGCACAAACCATTGTCTTGCCTGGGCCAGGATAGCGGCCAGGTAGTAGTCCTTCAAAAGAACATGACCCACCCCTCCTGCTCTTTTCGTCTGTATCAGCTTCTTGAAAGCGCACCTGGCTTTCCTTCCCTGCTATAAGAAATTATTAATCATGGATTGTGCTTTAGAAAAAAAGCCATTCGGGATTATAATAGGGAGGGTCCTAAATAGATAGAGGAATTAAGGTAAAACCATCATCTTAAAAGCAGCTAATCTTCCTGTCCATGACATTTCTGTTTTAGAAATAGACAGCAGTTTAGATTCTAGTCCCCCCAGGAAGGACAAATAATTTTTGTTGAACAATTTACCGGTTTTATCAGACAACACTATACCCAAGTACTTGATACCCTCGGAACTCCAAGTATAAGGGAAGATGCCCTGCAGCTTAGTTTGCGTTTCACCATCTATCCCCAATCCCAATATCTGGGATTTTCCTTCATTCACCTCATAGTATGAAACACGATTGAACAATGATAAGGACTCATGTGCCTCAGCCAGGGAAGTCTCCACGTTGGTCAACATCAAAATCACATCATTAGCAAATAGGCTGACACTATGACTCTCCTTCCCCAGCTTGAATCCTGTTATTCGTGGGTGAGATCTAATGTGGATGGCCAAGGGTTCCATCAATAAATTAAATATCAAGGGTGATAGAGGACAACCCTGACGTGTACCATTCGAGATATGGAATGGGGAGGAGAGAACCCCGGACAGCTATACTCTGGCCGAGGGTTTGGAATATAACGCCATAATTGCTGACTCAATGCCCCCCTCAAACCCAAAGGCCCTCAGCACTTCTCTTAGATACTGCCAATGGATACGGTCCAAGGCCTTCTCTGCGTCCAATGTTAGAAGCAGAGAAGGCCTCTCCTGCGCTTCAGCTAAATGAATTATATTAACTAATCTCCAGGTCGCATCAGAGCCTTGTCTGTTCTTAGTAAAGCCTGTTTCATCAGGATGAATAATCGTAGGAAGGATGTCCACCATACGAGCTGCTATTAATTTGGCGTATATTTTTAGATCGCTATTTAACAAAGAAATCGGCCTAAAGTTGGGCGGAGAGACTGAATCCTTCCCCGGCTTAGGCAGAGTTATGATCAACGCCTCTAACATCTCCGGCGGGAAAGAGGCAGCAGCTTTGTTAAAAATCGTAGTAAGGTACGGGGTAAGAGTGTTTTTTTAAACAATTTGTAGTATTCGCCACTAAAACCGTCCGGTCCTGGAGATTTATTAGATGGTAATGAATCTACTGATTTCTGGACTTCAACTTCAGTGAATGGAGCATTTAGTGAGTCCAGTTGTTCCTGAGTCATGGAATTGATAGTCGAGAGAGGAAGTCAACAATTTGTTCCCTTTTTGGTTGGCGAGTCGTGGGGTCATCTTTAAGGTTATAAAGCAAGCTAGAATAGGAGCTAAAAGCGTCAGCAATTTTCTTAGGGTGGGATTCCTTCAGTTTAGTGACAGGATGAATGATATAAGGAATTTTGGCTTTATATCTATGGCCCTTGATTTTGTGGGCTAGAAGCTTATTGTCACAGGCATAAAACGTCATATTTCTCCGTTTACTATATTTCTCGAAATTTTCAAGTAGCAATAAGCGTAGGTCGTGTCTATGCTGGGCAAGTTTTTGGGATATATGATCTGTCGGATTAGACTTGTTGATCAGCTCTAAATCCTCAATAGCCGTCACCAAGTCTGTAAATGTACTTTGCCTCTGCCTCTTTAACCGCGCTCCTATCTGAATGCAAATACCTCGCATATACGCCTTGTGCGCATTCCACAACACAAATGTGTCTGTAACAGATTCAACATTAGTAGCGAAAAATTCGGTTAGTCGTTCCTGAAAAAACTTTCTGCACTCCCCCCTCTGCAGTACATAGGTGTTGACTCTCCATAACGGCCTCGCATCAACAGCTGCCGAGTCCGCCATGGAGAGCACCGACGCGTGATCAGACCATGTGATCGGTTTAATGGACACAGAAGATGTCCTCAGCAGAGTCTGCTGATCCACCAAAAACAGATCAATTCTAGTATAAACCTGGTGCGGAGGTGAAAAATAAGTAAAGTCCCTCTCGTTGGCGTGCAAACATCTCCATGCATCGTAGAGGCCGTGTTGCTGAATAGTGGGTTGCAGAGCTGAGCGTAGCCTAGTGGACCGTGACGTAGAGTCCATGGTTGGATCCAGAGTTAAATTAAAATCCACACACATTATTAGCAACCCCTTTTGAATTTTCCTCACTCTCTGCATCAGGCCATTAAAAAATCTCACCTGGTGGGTGTTGGGGGAGTACACGTTCACAATTGTATAGGTAGTCAAGTTTAGATCACATATCAATATTAGGAATATACCATGGGGATCACTTATAGTCTCGTGCAGGTGAAAGGCCACGGAGTCTTTTATGGCTGTTAGAACTCCTTTCCTTTTGGTATCCGCATTGGCTGTGAATATGTGTGGGAAACTTTTGTGCGAGCACTTGGGTGCGTTGGCAGTCATAAAATGGGTCTCCTGGGCGCAAACAATGTCGCATTTGTGTAATTCTGCTTCTTTCCAGAGCGAGTGTCACTTCATGGGGTGGTTAAGCCCCTTAGCATTAATTGATAAGATGTTCAGAGCCATAAAAAAAGAATATGGGTAGTTAGTGCAGAGGAGCGTGCTATCCGGTCCCTCCAAAGAGGCCCCCCCTCGTCCACGGAGGTCCTCCAGCATCCCTGAGGTTACCCCATAGACTGTGTCTAGAGTAGTACTCACTTTTGCATGGAAGATACATCCGGTTATGGCTCTGTGTAGTCTCACCGACTCTCGCTGTGCAACAGATTGAGGGATAAACAGTCTCTGCTGTCCATCATATGTTAGGCGGCCTGCAATTCTCGTATGATTCAGCATCCCAACAAAAAAAAAAAAGAAGAAGAAAAAGAAAAAAGTAAAACAGAACAGGTGTTAGACCTTGCATTAGCATCCACTCTCTTCAAATTAGAGCGCAAACTAATAAGAACAGTGGGCAGCGTGCACTGCAAATTTAACTGGGGGGAAGTTCAGCCTGAGGTTCCCTAAGAACAGTGACAGTGGGACCTCAGAATAAGACAAGTACATCCGTCCAACCTTATGAATGTGACTTGGCGTTCTGCGCTGTAACAGTTTTCCACTCGTGATCTATCAGCTTCGGGGCATTAGACAAAGCTGCGCACATTTCCAGCTCCGATGTATGTACGGTTGTCCTTAGTCACAGACAGTTTTGTGGGGTATCCCCACCTGTAAACTATTTTATGATTCCTCAAAGCTTTGGTAATAGTATTCAGGTTTCTCCTTTTCTGGAGAGTGTATTGTGAAAGGTCTGTGAAGAACTGCAAGTGTTGATGTTGCGGCGGGATGCGTTCTTTTTGTTGCATAGCTGCCATAAGGTCCTCTTTCACATGGAAAAAGTGTAGCCGGAGCAATACATCCCTCGGGACCTGATCAGACAGATGAGTTGGCTTGGGGAGACGATGAATCCTGTCAATCGTCACATCAAGGTCTGATAGTGCTGGGAGAATTTGCTTAAACAGTCACCACGTGTGCATTTAGGTCGGCCTGTAAGACAGTTTCGGGGATCCCCCTAATTTTAATATTGTTCCTTCGTGATCTGTCTTCCAGGTCCGCCAGTTTCTCTTTGAGCCTCTCCACCTCCCCTTCTTTCTCCTCATTAGCGTCAACCAGGTCATTTATAGTCCCAGCGTATTCCCCCATCTTTGTTTCTATATGGTCCACTCTGTCACCTATGGCATTGAGATCCTTATTGAAACTATGCATACAAGCAGCCAAATCCGACTGGATGGTGCTACGGAGTGATAGTAACATGTCTTTCAGTACTGTGTCTAAAACCGGCTGGTTTTGAGTGGGAAACGACTCGATGGGCTCAGGTAGCTCCCGGGTGTCATCCCCTAAGTCCGTGGCTGGGCTGCCCGTCCCGCTCAATCCGCCGCCATCCAGCCTGGGTTTCGACTTTGCTGGGATGCTGGTGGATGGGGAGGGGGGGTAGGAGTGGCGGCTGGTAGTGGAGGCTGTTTTGTTCCGCATTTTACCTGACTCAGCGCCCCTCATGCGCGGTGAGGCTGCCTGCGGTGAGTAGGCCCGGGCGACATCTTGGGACTCCCTGTCAGGTATCCTGGAGTAGAAGTCCGTGAGCCGCTGCGGTTTCTCCACTCCACGCTGCTTACCGGGCATAGTCCCGGGGGATGAGGAGGCTTTCCGCAGCAGAACGCTGCTAGTGGAAGGCACGGATGGTGCTGCTTTCGGCCGCTAGAGTCCCCTGTCACCGGAGCTCTGGGATTATGCGTCCATCCGGAACCCGCGTCAGGCCACGCCCCTATAATTTACTTGTATTTGTCTTTAACTATACATAAATAAATGGAATATATTATGTGTGTGTGTGTGTATATATATGTGTGTGTGTGTGTGTGTGTGTGTATATATGTGTGTGTGTGTGTGTGTGTGTGTGTGTGTGTGTATATATATATATGTGTGTGTGTGTGTGTGTGTGTGTGTATGTGTATACAGTGACTACAAGTAGTATTCAACCCCCTGCAGATTTAGCAGGTTTGATAAGATGCAAATAAGTTAGAGCCTTCAAACTTTAAACAAGAGCAGGATTTATTAACAGATGCATAAATCTTACAAACCAAAAAGTTATGTTGCTCAGTTAAATTTTAATAAATTTTAAACATAAAAGTGTGGGTCAATTATTATTCAACCCCTAGGTTTAATATTTTGTGGAATAACCCTTGTTTGCAATTACAGCTAATAATCGTCTTTTATAAGACCTGATCAGGCCGGCACAGGTCTCTGGAGTTATCTTGGCCCACTCCTCCATGCAGATCTTCTCCAAGTTATCTAGGTTCTTTGGGTGTCTCATGTGGACTTTAATCTTGAGCTCCTTCCACAAGTTTTCAATTGGGTTAAGGTCAGGAGACTGACTAGGCCACTGCAACACCTTGATTTTTTCCCTCTTGAACCAGGCCTTGGTTTTCTTGGCTGTGTGCTTTGGGTCGTTGTCTTGTTGGAAGATGAAATGACGACCCATCTTAAGGTCCTTGATGGAGGAGCGGAGGTTCTTGGCCAAAATCTCCAGGTAGGCCGTGCTATCCATCTTCCCATGGATGCGGACCAGATGGCCAGGCCCCTTGGCTGAGAAGCAGCCCCACAGCATGATGCTGCCACCACCATGCTTGACTGTAGGGATGGTATTCTTTGGGTCGTATGCAGTGCCATCCAGTCTCCAAACATCACGTGTGTGGTTGGCACCAAAGATCTCGATCTTGGTCTCATCAGACCAGAGAACCTTGAACCAGTCTGTCTCAGAGTCCTCCAAGTGATCATGAGCAAACTGTAGACGAGCCTTGACATGACGCTTTGAAAGTAAAGGTACCTTAGGGGCTCGTCTGGAACGGAGACCATTGCGGTGGAGTACGTTACTTATGGTATTGACTGAAACCAATGTCCCCACTGCCATGAGATCTTCCCGGAGCTCCTTCCTTGTTGTCCTTGGGTTAGCCTTGACTCTTCGGACAAGCCTGGCCTCGGCACGGGAGGAAACTTTCAAAGGCTGTCCAGCCCGTGGAAGGCTAACAGTAGTTCCATAAGCCTTCCACTTCCGGATGATGCTCCCAACAGTGGAGACAGGTAGGCCCAACTCCTTGGAAAGGGTTTTGTACCCCTTGCCAGCCTTGTGACCCTCCACGATCTTGTCTCTGATGGCCTTGGAATGCTCCTTTGTCTTTCCCATGTTGACCATGTATGAGTGCTGTTCACAAGTTTGGGGAGGGTCTTAAATAGTCAGAAAAGGCTGGAAAAACAGATAATTAATCCAAACATGTGAAGCTCATTGTTCTTTGTGCCTGAACTACTTCTTAATACTTTAGGGGAACCAAACAGAATTCTGTTGAATTGAGGGGTTGAATAATAATTGACCCTCTGAATAAACTTTTCACTATTAAAAAAAAAAATTAAACAAAGAAATAACATTCTTTTTTGCTGCAGTGCATTTCACACTTCCAGGCTGATCTACAGTCCAAATGTCACAATGCCAAGTTAATTCCGAATGTGTAAACCTGCTAAATCTGCAGGGGGTTGAATACTACTTGTAGGCACTGTATATATATCACATCTTTAATTCTAAAACGAAGTTAGCCATAAACCAATTTTAAAATAAAAAATAATAAATAAATTATACAAACTCCCATATGGCTATGTACATATTCAAAGAATTTTTCAAGCCTGCCCTCTCCCTAATCCTAGTAAGTAATGCATACACAATAATTTTTAATAAATGAATAGCTTTATAACTATTATTTTTAGGTACACTAAAGGTGTACCCTCTGCTGTGTGTGCAGGGGGGGGGGGGGGGGGGGTTACTATACTGTCAACTCTTGCAAATCTTTAGATCCATGGGATGGGTTATTTCATTCCCCTTCTCTATTGTGGTGTGGGCAGTGTCTGTGGTGAGCCCTGGGAAAGATCTGCAGGAAAAGGTTTTTTGCTTTTAAGGAAAGTCTCTGGTTTCAGTGGAAGAGACGTGTTGGTGGAAAGGGTAAATATTACGGGTTGTCTTAAAGGGAAAGCAACTCATATAAATCAATATAATGAAATGTTAAAATTTGTCCTTTTTGATATACTTGCAGAAATGTGAAAGGAGCCCCTCTGAAGAAGACTGTAATAATTTTTTCCAAGGTTGAAATGCATTGGGGTATTGTGTATATCATATGGTCATAGGAATTAAAAGTTATGGAAATCTATTTGAATATAGTTTAATCACTTTATAAAAGGAATTCTAAATTATGCATGCACCTTCCTCTACCTGAAACTGTTCCGCATTTTGTATACCAGAGCTCCTATTTTCAAACATATTTTGCACCCAATGATGTTTAACGTGTGTTTTGGATAATAAAATCAAGGAATTGCCCACGGGGAACTTACCTGATCTTCCACATGAATAATATTAAGAAAGGGAAAACTGATCATATTCTAGCTAGACATTTTAGGGAGGTCCATAACAGGGACCCAAGGAGTTTAAAATGGAAAAGCTCATGAGCATGGGGGGGGGGGGGGCTTTGTTCGATTTTTAAGTCAGCTTGAGTCATTTTGGATGACAGTTGACCTCAAACGTTAAACGTTGACTTTGACTTCAACTGTTTTATTAGAAATGACTGACATCCAATTATGGTAGACAAATGTGTAGGTTGTTTTATTTGAGCTGTGTATGAAGGCTTAGGTTTTGTTTTATGTTTGTACAGATTTTTACATTTTTTTTTATATAAGTTTTTATATGTTTAATATAATTAACCATTTGGGTTGTACATGGACACAAAGATGCAGCTACTCGGAGCAGTTATGTTTTATAAATGTGGAGATCATGAGTGGCATGTTTATATGCACACTTCCTGGTTGGTGAGTAGAGGTTGTGTACATGCCTCTATGGCAACAGGAATGATGGGTATTTAAGCCCAATGACATGGATGCCACGTGGATAGGGAAGAGTCGAGCCCGTGACATCACGCAGTTCTCTCGCCCAGGAGATGAGCCGGCATCTGGCTATTGGATTGAAACACTTTTCATTATCTGCATTTTAGTATGTCTTTGCTTGTCGGAATAAACATGTTTTATTGTGTTCTTTAGCAGAAGTACACAATATCTGTCCCTTTGTATTTTGCATAAACCTGCTGTGTGTTGTAATATGTTGATATGTTGGCAGACTTATGTTGGGTTGACCTAGCAGAACCCCCCCACCCCCCGCTAGTTTCAGATTAGTATTTCAGGTGAACGATTCAAGCTGGCAGTCAGCCAACATATTACAATACTGTGGACATGAGAGTTGTTGTGGAGTTGGAGGAAACAGTCATCCAGAGAGCAGAAAGGAGGATTGAGGAGTGAGTCTTTGCACACGTCAGCCAGGAGTATCATTTACCATATGCGGTCTTATTTTGCAATTAAGGTGAGCAGGTTATTCACTTGGTGGAGGATGAGCCTATGTATTGGATGCCACTGACCAGTGAGGGTGCAGGCCGGGGAAAGGTCCGTCAAGATCCAAAGTATGCTGCAAAAATCGAAAAAGGTAGCCCAGCCATGCAAACATCACCAGGTCTGAGTAGCAAGTAAAAGCAGCCTCAGCTCAATTCATCCAGACAATGTTTCGCCCCACTCCCTGGGTAGTGTTGTCACCTCATCCCTTTAAAATCAAACACATTCTGAGGCCATTTTAATGCAGATAAGGCACTAAATGAGTTTAACCTCCCTGGCGGTATGATTATGACGGATTTTAGGTGCTGAAAGCGGTACAATTATTATGCATGGAAATTTGGCGTTTTATATTGTAGGCTTGTAATTCTTAGAAAAAATTCACTTAAATCCATCCAAACAAGAGTCTAATAGACATCCCGGGTATGATAAAATTTGAAATATGAAATCATAAATTATAATATTTTATATATATATATATATATATATATATATATATATATATATATATATATATATATATATATAACTATAAATAATCAAATAATATAACAAAAATTATTCAATAATGTAATCAAATCAAAAACACAGAAATTTGCTCAGTTGCAGAATTGTCGCTGTCATTACTTTTAGTGTTTGATGACATATTTCCCCACAAATTACTATCGCTCAATTTTGTGAGTGATTCTAATTTATTATCGCTGTTTTCTAGCTAGTCTATAACCACTTTTGATGTAAGCTGACATTTTTTGGTTGCTATGGGACAATCTCCAGTTTCCTGGCATGAAGAACAGTATTTATAATATAAAACTGCATGCAGGACACTGGACAAACCACTAGGGACAAAGGGGATGTGTAATTATTTGATACAGTACTGTAATCTAAAAGATTACAGTATACTGTATCTATACTGTTTTTTACTTTTTGAATTTGGCGTCTAACTCCGTACCCGTGCGTCGCAACGCTCGCAGGGAACGGAGCTCGGCACTGTCACAGACCGAGCGAGACACTGCGGCTCGCAGGTCACAGTGCGGGGAGACATTGCTGGATCCAGGGGACAAGGTAAGTAACCCCCTCCATCCAGCGATGTGATCCCGAGTCTGGCTTCGGGTTACCGGTTATGGTAATGAAATCTTACCCCGAGCCAGACTCGGGAATACCGGCAGGGAGGTTAATTACCACCTTAATCAGACACAGAACCTGTATATGTGTTTGGTTTTAAAGGGATGAGATGACAACCCACTCCCCAGGGCCGCATCAACTTAGCCTGCCTACTTACTATATGTTACGCCCCTTGTTACCATAAAAATACATTTGTAATATTAATGTGATACCTACATAGGCATATGTATATAAAGAAGAAAAAAAAAAAAACTTTGCACCAAACAGAAAAGTTCTTTGGAAAGATACCAAGTATATATTTTGTGTTTGTTCCCTACTGCAGTAGTTAATAATTTGGATCCACTAATAAATAAAAATTAACAGTCGATTCAAAATGCCTCCTTATCATACAGCACAGGGCAAAGGCAATATATCCATACACCATGGGATGTCCCCAAGCAATTAATACAAGGGTGGGCAACAAACGGAACTGTGGAAACAGACCAAATAAACAAGGGTAAACCCAAGCTCAGATTTCCGCAGCAAGAACCTTGCAGTCGTAAAGTTAAATGCACAAAATACTGCACATCCCCCTATTAAACTTTGAAAATATACCAACAAAAGACCAGGTGTGGCCTTACAGAGTTGGGTGACAGAGACTGGGTGCCTAAAGACCCAGGATACTGCAACAGATCTGGATTCCTGATCTGTGTCGACAACTCAAGTAGATCCTGAGCAACCTCTAGAGTATGTAGCGATCTTTCTCCTGCCGAACTTTGGATTAGGAGAAAAATAAAAGGCAAGACAATGTCCTGGTACAAGTGAAAACTAGAAACCACTTTAGGCAATAAAAATGGATGAGGACCGAACATCACCTTATTATGTGAGACCAAGAATGGCTCCTTGCATGAAAGGGCCGCCAACTCTGACACTCCACCTAGTGAAGTGATAGCAACCAAAGTAGCCATCTTCCGAAATAAAATGACCAATAGAATTCCCCGATTGGTTCAAAAAGTGGCCCCTGAAAGGACAGTCAAGATCAAATTCAAGTCCCAAGGACACAATAATGGCCATACAGGTGGGACTGTCCAAGTCACACGCTGTATGAAGTATGAATCAAGGAGAGAAAGAATGGCATCTGGAAAAAAAAAAAAGGATAGGAGCGAACTCTGACCCTTAATGGTACTCAAGGCCAATCTCCTTTCCACTATCGATTGGAGAAAAAAAAAAATCTCCCACTCACATATTTCTGCAGATGCCACTTCCTGGCTTCACCCCAGGCAAAAAAAAAAAAAAAAAAATCTAAGTCCTGTAATCGAAGTTCCCTGAAGCTGGCTTCCAGGGACTCAACATTGCTGAGATACAGGACTCAAGACCATTAGGTCCCATTGGACTGGGAGAGTCCAAGGAGCGACCCCACAAGACTCGCTACTGTCAGTGTACCAAGCCCTCCCAGGCTAATTTGGCCAACACTAATATCAGTGTTTCCACCTCCTAGATTCTTCGCAAAAGATGTGGCAGAAGCAAAAATTGGATTTTTAAAACAGCTTACCTGTAAAATAATTTTCTTTGATGTACATCAGGGGACACAGAGCCATAGTAATAACTATGTGGGTTATATGGGCATATCAGGTGCTGGACACTGGCACGCCCCTTAAGGCATGAACTTCCCCCATATAACCCCTCCCATTACTGGGAGTCCTCAGTTTTGTAGCCAAAGCAAAGTGTATAAGAAGGAGGAAGGGACCTCGGTGTCCCCTAATGTACATCAAAGAAAGGATTTTACAGGCAAGTCGTTTTAAAAATCCTATTTTATTTTCTTACATCAGGGGACACAGAACCATAGTAATAACTATGTGGGATGTCCCATAGCAATGGCAACTGAAGGGGGGAGACAGAATCAAGGAAACAGGAGGCCAGAGGACTCATACTGCAGCCTGCAGTGTATGCTGTGCCCAAAGGCAATATCCTCATGACCTTTAATTTCGATTTGAAAAAAATCAGATAAATGTCTGAACCAAAGACCAATGTTGCGGTATTACAGATCTGAGCCATAGAGGCCTGATGATGCACCACCCAAGAGTCACTAATCGCCCTGGATGAATGTGCTCTTAATATGAGAAGGAAGAATTTTCTTCTTTAAGCTGAAGCTTCATCAATCACTTGACAAATAATTTGGAAAATAGAGGATCTCGACGCTGCCTGTCCATATCTTGGACCCTCTGGCAGTACAAACAAAACATGAGCTTTGTGAACCTGAGCAGTCGCCCTTAAATAGATTCGGATTGCTCTTACTACATCAAGAGACTGTAGTGCTTTCTCTTCCCCAGATTAAGGCTTCTGGGGAGAAACGAGGAAGAATAATATCTTGGTTTAAATGAAAACCTGTTACCACTTTTTGTAAGAATTCAGGATAAGGACATCAAACCACTTCATCCTTATGCATGAAATATGGCTCTTACAAGACAAAGCTGTTAGTTCCAATACCCTTCTTGCAGAAGAAATGGTAAGCAAAAAAGATTATCCAGGGGAATTTCCTTGCATAAAGACTGCCACATCAGCAGCCCCAAGAACCCCACAGGCAGCACCCAAACAAACAGGACCCGGACCCTCAGATCAAAAGCTGACTGGGCCATCCAGGCTCTTGAAACTCTAGATGTAACCTAGAGAAATTTTTTTTTTGCAGAAATCACTCTGCTCTTAAAATTGTTCCTGCCAGACTGAGAATCACAGGACCTTTCCCCTCACTCAAACGAATGGGGGTGCTCCTTCATGAGAAGGCCTTAGCATTCTGCTTCATGGGCTTTCTGCCCAAAGATTCTGGTGCTGCCCCTGTCGAGACCGCCTAAAGGCAGATACCCCAGGCATTAGGAGAGGCTGCATGTTTAAAGGAGAACTGTTTGAACCTCCTTTATTGGTAAAGAGAGCTTTACCCCTTTTGGATGTACTTATCTACTCTAAATAGTCGTACCCAAGGAAGGGACACAGACTGGCTAAAGGTTTTCACCTGATCAATATCTCAGCCATGGACCTCTGCAAAAATGCACTAGTCCAAGTATAAGCCATAGGACTTAAATGATCGAGTCCTTCATAGCATCTGTGAGACACAGAGCATCAAATACACCGGCCTCTTGCCGAGCCTGCTGATCAGGCAGAACTTTCAGATATCTCACACCTGTTGCTTAACCCCTTGGAGTCCACATTCCAATACATTGGCATGATTCAAAATGTGCTCTACCACAATAGTGGAGCAGACATTAAAGGGTTAATGGACTGAGCTACTCCAATTGCAGCCAGAACTGAAAAAGTACTCTTGTCTTTAAAAGGAAAATCCAACCTTAACTTGCTGGATCCTTTAACATCAGTGCATTATCCACTGGAAATGCGAGACTCTGCTCACTGAAGTGATAGCAGCATTAAAAGCTGGAACCTCCAATTTATTTCATAGAAATGTTCACATTCCAAATATATAAGTTATGCATGAATAGGAAAAAACATCCCCAGGTGGGGTAGGTTCAAATGAACCCTATTAGAGGTAGATACCTCAAAAGCCTGTGGCAGGCAACATAACGGTTAAGTAAGGGAGTAAACATCTGACTTGTGCGGCTACTCCCTCCCTGTTAGGATCCTCTGAAGAGGAAAAATAAGTATCTTGCAATATTTGGGAAGATCTACCCGATTCCCAGCCTCCTACACCTCAACAAAAGGGCCCAGAGGACTAGATGGGAATCTGCTGTGTTTAGTCTTACTACGGAGAGACATCATAGCAATAATCTTTTAAATGGTAGAAGAAAAACCTGTTTTATGAAATACACAGGGACAGAAGTGTTCTACCCTTGACAGCTTCATTTGACTGGCCGTATTTTTCTTTTTACCTCTCGGAGGAGGAAGACATTCTTTTGGAAGGGTTTTTAGTTTGTTGTATACCATTAACCCCTTAGAACACTTAGAGGGGTTCCTGGTCCCGTTGTCACTCATAGCTTACAGTACACAGCAGAGGCAATACCAGCAAAAGAATGTTTCACTTGCTATTCTATAGTACAGTACAATAACTGCTATTAGTCCTAGCTATACAGTACAATGTTGCCAAAAGGAAAATGTCACCAAACCTGACCAGCAACCACTCTGTTCTGTCCCTCCACCACCAGGCAGTAGCTTCTCTTGCAGAGCTCTAACTACTTCCTACGTGTGGCCGACATCTGACATGTAGCCTTGCCCCCACGCAAAAAAAGCACCCCTGCCTGCGTCAAACTGGGAAGCAAATCTCCCACGTGAGCACCGGCATCATGGCGGGGGGAGTAAATCCTTCGCTCAGCGAGCGGCTGCAACTTGCCCAAAAAAAAAATGTTTTCCTTTTTTTTAAGAAAAAGAGGCAGCTGGCATTCATATAGATCAAAAAGCAAATCTGGGGGCCCAGGAAGGGATCAGACCCTCCTTCATACCTGAGGGTCTGAGCTGGCTTGAACGTAGAGGAGAGTGGAGCTTCTGCCGTTTCCAGCGTCAGAATGGTGAGTGCTCAATACAGCCTCCAGTGGTGACACAGACATGACAACACAATACATGGAAGGGGAGATTATCTCCCCTACCTTTCCTCGCAGCAGGGTTTGCAAGGAAAACAATCTTCGCCCTTCACGGTAGGCTCCGAGGCCTTGAAAGGAAACCTTCAGGAACAGGGCTACACTCAGGTAAAAACTGAGGACACACAGTAATGGGAGGGGTTATATGGGGGAAGTTCATGCCTTAAGGGGCGTGCCAGTGTCCAGCACCTGATATGCTGATATAACCCACAGTTATTACTATGGCTCTGTGTCCCCTGATGTAAAAAAAAAAAAAACAGAGGAAACACGTCAAATAAGGGAGGACTGGTCCTTAAGGTGTTACCAGTACCATCTACTCCTATTGGCAGTGGGATTCTCTTCCCAGACACACCTGTCCCAACCTGTTGTAGAACTTAGAATCTAGTAGATTCAGTTGCAGAGTTCCCCCTGCCACTATTCTATACCTGGAATATGTATTGGTGATAGGGAAAGCACTTGTACTGTCCTAGACAGAATGCGATGACCTTTGGTGAATGCATGACCTCTGGTGCCGTCCTGGTGCTTGATATATATGTCTGCAGAGGCATTTCCAGATTGAATCTACAATTTGTTTGTCCCATAATCCAGAGCAAGGCGTACTGGCCAAAATTTCTGCGATAATGATGGACAGTATTCTCTCCTGTGGAGACCAAGCCCACTGAACTGTAGCCAGCCTCAAATCAATTTGGAGAGACTGGCATCAGTGGTTATTTTTCAAATTCTTGAAAAGAATATCAACCAATTTTTGCTCTGCAACACCCTGGGAACAGAGCCTTCCACCACAGCAATCCAATGCCTGGATCTTCAGATTCCAGACAGAGAATGATCCTCTACCAAGACCTGGAGTAAGACTGTATGTAAGGAATGTGCTTCGACCTTAACACAGCTTCCTCCTGCAGAAATATATTGAAGGAACCCCTGGAATTGACTGCTTCCTCAGAAAAAAATATTCAAGTAATGAGTATTGAGGTGTCTTCAGCAAGCCCAGCACTGTATAGAGCTTCAGAACGGAAGATTCACAAAAAAAAATAAGAAAAAAAATGACGACTTTCCACTGCAATTACAGAAATCTTTGATGAGCCTGGAAACAAACAACCGCGGGAAGACGTGCAATTACTGATTATAATATAATATATATATATATATATATATATTTTTTTTTTTTCTGCCACCTCAGTGTTTGCGTTTACTGATTATGGACACCGAAAGCTACCTTTTGCAGAGGTCATCACTGAACAGATCTAGGCTATATGAAACAGAAGGATGCTCAACGGATTGAGATCTTAAGATATACCTCATGTCCTCAGTTGGTTTTGGAACTGCTACCATTTAATTGGCCCACAATAATGAGATGATAATGTCTGCTCCAAAAGCCAATGCAAGGTAAAAGACAGTCCCAAGAGGTGCACTTAACCTACCAGGTTTCTGCTGGTTAAAGAAGGAGCAAACCACCTCAGACTGCCCTAAAAACCTGTGGTCTGAGATGCTTTCAAAACACTGAAGTCTCAGATGCCTCTTTCAATTAGGAGAAAAAAAAAAAAAAAACTTGCAGCCCGTTATTCCTGGGCAGTTTATCATCCAAGTACTAACCAGGCTTGATCCGAGATTAGGTGGTTCAGATACCCCCTGATGCCATTGCTCCAAAAAGGGGACCTGAACACTGCCAGATCATTGGACCTGAGGGAGGTGTACCTGCCTCTTCCGCCTCTCGCTTCTGGAGACATTTAGTAAGTATGCATTATGTAATCATGACTTGTCTAGCCACACGGTTCTCCCATAGTAAGTACTCACACTTCATTAGTATCCATGGGCTGCCATTATGTATCAAGAGCTGAATCTGCTGAGCACTTGGCCAACACTCCACTTCCTGCCTATACTACTATGAAGTCTACAGAGCATGTTTTAAACAGCACACAGGCCCTAGGAGCTACTGAGAGAACACCAGACAGTCAGATCTTTTTATAAAGAGAAACTGCAAACAAATGCAGACTTACCATTCCCGCTGCAGGACTCTGAACATAACAGGCGTCCAATTCTCACCCATCATGGCGAGTTTTGT
The DNA here is from genome assembly GCF_037356315.1 of Lithobates pipiens. Lineage (NCBI taxonomy): Eukaryota > Metazoa > Chordata > Amphibia > Anura > Ranidae > Lithobates > Lithobates pipiens. The sequence continues at coordinate 1,310,640 of NW_027507872.1, read as the reverse complement.
CATAAAAGATCTTCAGGGACTGGGTTCCCCTTAATGTGGGGTCCACTCCTCTGGACCTGTATAGCACCCTGTAGCAAAGCACCTTGGTCAGAACAAACACTGCACAGGGCTCCATTACACAGGGTCCATAAGGCTGCATTACAGGCAAAACCTTGTGCAATCTTCTCTCCTTCCAATGAAGCTCGGGTACCATCCATTTTGGCCAGTAGCCCCTTTGAATGGATCTGAATGAAGTCCATGATTCTAAATAGAACTGTCCAGGCCTCCAAGTATGCTCCCTGAGTACATGCATCACATCAGTGACCACCACCTTACAGACACTGGCAAAAAACTGAAGTGCTTCCTGGCTTCCTGTACGGGAGGGGTTATATAGGGAAACACTTCCTATTTGATTGTTCTGATTGATCTACCAGTGTCCATTCACCTATATGTGGTGTATAACCCAAGTAGTTATTATAATAACTGGCTGTGTCCTGTGATGTACAATAAAGAAAGACCCAAGTATTCTAGGCAAAGTGTGGGCTGAAAAGCAGATTTTTCATTAAGTTGATCACCCAGCCAAAGGCCTAATGCAACCAAATTGTCTTTTCTACAATTCCTAAGAGCTGTATAGGTGATTAGGTGTCTGTTTATGAAACAGAGAAAAGCCATTATCCTCAGGATCACAGCTGATCTCAGGTATGTACCGGTTTATGTAGCTGAGATGAGGAGCAGAAAACACGGTCTCTGCTTTCCATCACAGCACACAACCATTCTATCACAAACAGCCAGTTTATAAAAGTGAGTATAGAGGAAGAAGACTTCTTTCCTCCTATAGATCAGCACATACCCTGGCAGAATTTATGGTTTCTTGGCCATTTTTCAGAGAATATGAACGAAAACACGAAAACCTTTCTTTTGCCCATGGTTAGTGTTTGGCTGAAGCCATTTTCAATCAACTGTTACGGAACCCCAGTTCTTAATACCGTGCATTGCCTCCCTTTACCATCAGTGACAGCTTGAAATCTTTTGTGGCATTTGTGGATGAGGCTCTATCTTCTCAGATGGTAAAGCTGCCCATTCCTGTTGGCAAAAAGCCTCCAGTTCCCGTAAATTCTTGGGCTGTCCTTGTATGAACTGCACGTTTGAGATCTCCCCAGAGTGGCTCAATGATTTTGAGGTCAGGAGACTGAGATGGCCACTCAATAACCTTTACTTTATTCTGCTGTAGCCAATGACAACTCACTTGGCTTGTTTTGGATCATTGTCATGTTGGAATGTCCAAGTACGTCCCATGTGCAGCTTCCTGGTTAATGAAGGCAAATTTTCCTCCAGTATTTGACAACATATTACATTCATCTTGCCATCAATTTTGATTGAATTTCCTGTGCCTTTGTAGCTCATACATCCCCAAAACATCAGTGATACACCCGTGTTTCACAGTAGAAGGGTGTACATTTCATCATAGGCGTATCTGGAGGCATTACTCTACTTCAGATAAATTAAAAAATAATTTTGATGACGAATACTACCTGAGAAACCAAATAATCCCAACTTTTTTGCCCTGGGCCCGGGAATATAAAATTCTCAGTAAATCTGAGGCTCGCTGTCTCTATACCCCTCCCCTCCTTACCATCCTTCTCACCACCCTTCCTCCCATCTTTTATTCTCACTTTAATTTTCCTGTACTATCTTCTTAGGCCACTCTTGGCCACCCCAAGAACTCACATGCATCCTGATCTATCAACATACAGTGGTGTGAAAAAGTGTTTGCCCCTTCCTCATTTCCTGTTCCTTTGCATGTTTGTCACACTTAAGTGTTTCGGAAACATCAAACCAATTTAAACAATAGTCAAGGACAACACAAGTAAACACAAAATGCAATTTGTAAATGAAGGTGTTTATTATTAAAGGTGAAAAAAAATCCAAACCATCATGGCCCTGTGTGAAAAAGTGATTGCCCCCCTTGTTAAAACATACTATAACTGTGGTTGTCCACACCTGAGTTCAATTTCTCTAGCCACACCCAGGCCTGATTATTGCCACACCTGTTCACAATCAAGGCATCACTTAAATAGGAGCTGCTTGACACAGTAAGGTCCACCAGAAGATCCTTAAAAGCTACACATCATGCCGAGACCCAAAGAAATTCAGGAACAATTGAGAAAGAAAGTAATTGAGATCTAGCAGTCTGGATAGGGTTATAAAGCCATTTCCAAAGCTTTGGGAAACCAGCGAACCACAGTGAGAGCCATTATCCACAAATGGCGAAGACATGGAACAGTGGTGAACCTTCCCAGGAGTGGCCGGCCGCCCAAAATTACCCCAAGAGCGCAGCGACGACTCATCCAAGAGGTCACAAAAGACCCCACAACAACATCCAAGGAACTGCAGGCCTCACTTGCCTCAGTTAAGGTCAGCGTTCATGCCTCCACCATCAGGAAAAGACTGGGCAAAAATGGCCTGCATGGCAGAGTTCCAAGGAGAAAACCACTGCTGAGCAAAAAGAACATCAAAGCTCGTCTCAATTTCTCCACAACACATCTTGATGATCCCCAAGACTTTTGGGACAACATTCTGTGGACCGATGAGACAAAAGTGGAACTCTTTGGAAGGTGTGTGTCCAAGTATATCTGGCGTAGAAGGAACACTGCATTTCATAAAAAGAACATTATACCAACAGTAAAATATGGTGGTGGTAGTGTGATGGTCTGGGGCTGTTTTGCTGCTTCAGGACCCGGAAGACTTGCCGTGATAAAAGGAACTATGAATTCTGCTGTCTACCAAGAGATCCTGAAGGAGAATGTCCGACCATCTGTTCGTGTACTCAAGCTGAAACGAACTTGGGTTCTGCAGCAGGACAATGATCCTAAACACACCAGCAAGTCCACCACCGAATGGCTGAAGAAAAACAAAATGAAGACTTTGGAGTGGCCTAGCCAAAGTCCTGACCTGAATCCTATTGAGATGTTGTGGTATGACCTTAAAAAGGCCGTTCATGCTCGAAAACCCTCTAATGTAACTGAATTAGGACAATTCTGCAAAGATGAGTGGGCCAAAATTCCTCCAGGACGCTGTAAAAGCCTCATTGCACGTTATCGCAAACGCTTGGTTGCAGTTGTTGCTGCTAAGGGTGGCCCAACCAGTTATTAGGTTTAGGGGGCAATCACTTTTTCACACAGGGCCATGATGGTTTGGATTTTTTTTCACCATTAATAATAAACACCTTCATTTACAAATTGCATTTTGTGTTCACTTGTGTTGTCCTTGACTATTGTTTAAATTGGTTTTATGTTCCCGAAACACTTAAGTGTGACAAACATGCAAAGGAACAGGAAATGAGGAAGGGGGCAAACACTTTTTCACACCACTGTATGCTCCCTTATCTCTTAAGGGATATGGTAGAACCTTGTCTCCATGGCTCGGTTCGTTTTCGATCTCGCTGTTTACAAATGCTTTTACTTTGAAAAAGAACAATAAAAACTTATTGAACCTAAGTAAGAATAGAACAGTCCTCACAGATACATTTAATGTAACCACAAACAGGGCTCCTGTAGCTTGCAGGTAATCTCTCTCTTAGTATGGGTTACGCACAGATCCGGTGATTCTACAGAGATCGTTCAAACCTTGAGTCGGGATCGATCTGTGTGTATATATATATATATATATATATATATATATATATATATATATATATATATATATATATATATATATATATACATCCTTGTTTTCCCTTCTGTTAGCACAGTGTATTGAAAATAGAAGGGAGGGCATTTGTAGTTCTCCTGCGGGAGTTTTTATAAAGCCAATGTTCACAATATCCTATCGCCAATCCTCTCTTCCCAAATCCTTTAGGGAAGGATAGGGAGTCAGACAAGAGGTAGTTGTAAAATAATCATCCAGGCACAAGTTTTTCTTCAGGCATGTGCATCGTAACTAAGGTCATTAGGTCCTTATTGTCAATTGCCAGCATAGAGTTTACATGTTTCGTTCCGAGGGGCCAGAACTTCGGGAATAGTAGTCACCCATTAAATACAAAACCACAAAATCACTCCCAATTATCTACAGTGAGTACAAGGTGTTATTAACTCATTTGTTACTTTATAGTAATTCCACACCTGAGGTAAAGTTTCAAGCTTAAAAACATAGTGGTGTGCTGCCCTGGACTAAAGAAAACATCACAAAGTGACAATTTTTTCTGCATCTAAATGCTGCGTGGGAATATTACCAATATAGGATATTTTAACTGCTTCATTCAATAGAGGGCTATTTATTCAATGATAGGGACAATTGTAGACACTCACTCAGGTTGAACTGGATGGACTGGTGTCTTTATTCAACCTTACTATGTAAAAAAATAGATAGCTTGTATATTGTATAATCGTCTCATATGTTAAAGCTAATGGGATCCTTGGCTATAAGCCAATGTCAATCCCGAATCACTATAATCCACGTAGTCCTAAATAAACCCATAAAATAATCAATTCATGCATGGGCTATCCAGGTTCCAAATAAAGAATGAAATCCCATCTGAGATCGTCTGCGCCCAGACGATCCCACAAACACTTCACATCATACGACATTGATATCCCATCCGACGTGCCCAACATTTGATTTAGCATGTCAGGCTCGTCGGATATAGATCATACACACTCAGGCTATTTCCAAGTCTATTGTAACATGTGCAGATCTATTTTAAGATCTATTTTAAGTGGGTGGAACGGTTTTAAACCCCGAGTTTATGAAATCCTTTGGTTTCATCCGATACAGGCAACTCCTTGATTAAATCTGAATCCACCATTGTGTATCCTGCTCTGTTCAGATGGCAAATACCTCTGTCATTAAACCCAGCTATTGAGAGGAGACCAAGCAATGTTTATGCACATAGCAAACAGTTGGTGATCATAGATAGGCAAACCTATACACATATCAATTCCCCATTTCAGTCATAGATAGAAAGATTCCTATTATTTTCATTAGTTGCCCATAAGTGAGCAACCCAGATTCACAGAATAGCGTGCACTTCAACATAATGTACAAAGAGTATAAAAAATTCGAGTTACGCTTACCGGTAACGTCTTTTCCAGTAGTCTTTCAGGACAGCCACTATGAGAGATAGACTCCTCCTCTTCCTCTGGAAACACTGCGCCAGCCCATAAATTCTTACTTCCCCTGCCGGACCTCAGTTTATATCGAGATTACCTCCGGCCAGCTGGGGAGACACAAGAACACATTAATAACATATTTATCAAATGCCATTATCTTGCTGCGCTCTGGTCTTTTGTAAGACTCCCCCCAATTTTCGGGTGGGAACTAGGGCTGTCCTTAAAGACTACTGGAAAAGACGTTACCGGTAAGCGTAACTCTAATTTTCCCTAATCGTCTTTCAGGACAGCCACTATGAGAGGATAAACGAGCACTTACCAGTTAGGGTGGGACTACAGCTTGCAAAACCTTTCGCCCAAAGGTCTGCTCACCTGCTGACACCAGATCCACTCTGTAGTGTTTTACGAAAGTGGAATAGCTGGACCATGTTGCTGCTCTGCAAATCTGCTCTGGCGTTGCTCCCGCTCTTTCTGCCTGGGAGGCTGCCATAGCTCTAGTGGAGTGTGCTTTAATACCCACTGGGATCTCTTTCCCTGCAACTTTATAAGCCTGCTCGATGGCTACTCTGAGCCATCTAGCAATAGTGCGCCGGGACGCTTTACAACCTTTTCTGGCCCCGGAAAACAAAACAAATAAGGAATCTGACCTTCTGAATGTCTTGGTCAGTTCTAGATAGTGTAGGATACATCTCCTAACATCCAAATAATGAAATTTTAGTTCCTTCTCGCCTGAGGGATTGGGACAAAAAGAGGGCAAAACTATTTCCTGGCTTCTATGAAAGCTGGATGCCACTTTCAGTAAAAAGGCCGGATCGGTCTTTAAAACTATCCGGTCTGGAAAAATAACGCAAAAGGGAGCCCTGACTGATAAGGCCTCCATCTCACTGACCCTCCTGGCAGTTGTTACTGCTACCAGAAACACTGTCTTCAGAGTAAGTTCTCTCAGAAAACACTCCTTTAAAGGCTCAAAGGGGGGTCCAGTTAAGCTCTGTAAAACTAAAGATAAATTCCATCTGGGAAAGGACAGACCCTGGACCGGTCTCTGTCTGGACAGGGCCCTAAAGAACCTGACTACCCATGGGTTGGCAGCCAAATGATCTTCCAAATAAACACTGAGGGCTGATACTTGACCCCTAAGGGTACTAATGGATAAGCCCTTATCTGCCCCACATTGTAAAAATTCCAAAACTGCGGAGGAGCTCCGTACTGAGAAAGAGCTCTCTGCGCACCACTTGTTGAAACGTAACCAGACCTTTTCATAGATCTGGCGAGTTTCCTTTTTCCTACTGTCCAGGAGGGTAGAAACTAGTCTCTCTGAAAAACCTTTAGATTTTAATAAACCCTCCTCAGTAGCCAGGCCGCTAACTTCCACTGGTGTACTCGTAGGCAGAGGACTGGCCCCTGAGAGAGGAGATCGTCCCGAGGGGGCAAGAGTAAGGGAGGTTCTACCGCCAACTGCTTTAGCATTGAGAACCATGCTCTCTTGGGCCAATGCGGAGCCACCAGAATCAGAGCTGTGTTTTCCATTTGAAACTTTCTCAGAACTGCTGGCAACAATGCTGGAGGTGGGAAGGCATAGCAAGTTCTGAAGTGCCAATTCTGGTTCAAGGCGTCCACACCTAAGGCTCCCTCTCCCCTTCTTAGGGAGAAAAAACAGGGGGTTTTTGAATTGTTTCTGGACGCGAAAAGGTCCACCTCTGGAGACCCCCAGCTCTTTATTATGAGATTGAAAACCTCCTGGTTGAGAACCCAATCGCCCTCCCTCAGCCTCTTTCGGCTGAGAAAGTCTGCTACCACTTTTTTCTCCCCCCTCAGGAAAACTGCTGAGAGCGAAAGGGTGTAGGTTTCGGCTCAGGACAGGATCTCTGTCGCTAAAGACAACAGGGCTCCGCTTCTCGTGCCACCCTGCTTGTTTAAATAGGCCACTACGGAAGAGTTGTCCGACCGCACCTGAATGTGGTGACCCCGGAGCTCTTTTTTGAAGAATCTGAGGGCTAGTCCCACTGCCCTTAATTCTTTCCAGTTGGACGATCGAGTCAACTCGCCATCCTCCCAAGTGCCCTGGGCTAGAAGGGAACCCAAATGTGCCCCCCAACCTTTTCCACTTGCATCTGTAGTCACTACCCGAGAAACCGGGATGAGCCACAGACGCCCTTGCGACAGATTCATCACTTTCCTCCACCACCAGAGGGATCTCTTTACCTGGTGTGGAATATGTACTAGGGTGTCTAGAGCCTCCTGACTGTGGTCCCACACCCCTAGGATGAAGGTCTGTAGGGGACGAAAATGTAGCCCTGCCCACTGCACTGCTGGGAGGGTAGATGTTAGGAGACCCAATACTGAAATCAGAACCCTTATGGAAACCAGCTGGTTGCTCTGAAGAGAGGCCACTGCTCTGTCCAGCTTTTGTACCTTTTCTCTTGGTAGAAAAACTCTCAACAGTGTTGAGTCCAACAGGAAACCTAGATAGGGGATCTGTTGTGAGGGGATCAGGCTGGACTTTTCCAAGTTCAGAAGCCACCCCAGGTCTGTAAGGACCCCTTTGGTTAGATCGAGATCCTTAACCAACTGTGTTGGGGATGCTGCAAATAAAAGCAGGTCGTCCAGGTAGGCTATTATACATATCCCTTGGAGCCGAAGAAAGGCCATGGCTTCTGCCAGGACCTTGGTAAAAATGCGGGGTGCAGAGGATAGCCCGAATGGCAGGGCCTGAAACTGAAAATGTATTGTTTCTCCCCCTAAATCTATGGCAAGGCGTAGAAACTTCTGCGAGGCCTCTGCTATAGGGATGTGTAAATACGCGTCCCTTAGGTCCAGAGATACCATGAAACGGTTGCGGGGCAGAAAAGCCCTTACTGAAAAAATCTACTCCATGCGGAATCTTTTGTATTTCACTGAAGCATTCAGGGGCTTTAAGTTCAGAATCAATCTGAACTTTCCTGAGGGTTTTTTCACTACGAAGATGTGAGAATAAAACCCCCTTCCCTCTTCTGCTTTTGGGACCCTGAGAATAACATCCTGATTCTCCAATTCCCTCAGAGCTTCTAGCAAGGCCTCGGCCTTTACCATGCACCTGGGTAGATGCGTGACAAGGAGCCTTTGAGGGGGTGGTCTTAAGAATTCCAAGAGGTACCCCTTCTTATTACCCCTAAAATAAATTGATTGGGGGATATTGTCTCCCACTGTGGTAGAAAGTTTTTAACCAGAGGGCCCTTCTGGCCGAATTGGCTAGAGCCGCCGTTCTGCCCGACATCCGGACGGACTCAGCAGAGGCATCTGCTATGTAAGTGAACACTCGCAGCATAGTAGGGAAGGATGACAGAATGGTTTCCTTATCTGTGCCTGCCTCAATATGTTGTTGGATCTGTGAGAGCCAGTGCTCTAAATTGCGAGCCACAACTGTAACTGCCATTTCAGGCTTTAGATTGCCGATAGCCGAGTCCCACGTTTTTTTAAGCAGAGAGTCAATCCTTTTGTCCATGACATCTGCCAAGGCCCCCATGTCTTCAGACGCCAAATCTGTGTGTCTGGAGACCTGGGAGAAAGCGGCATTCAATTTGGGATTTTTATTCCAAAGGCATGCCGGGTCCTCGGGAAGCTGACATTTTTCAAAAAGGGACCTAAAAGAAGAGAAGGTGGACGAGAGCTCTTTGACTGAAGCTGCTAGTCCTGACTCCTGTTCAGATTCCCTTTCCCTAACGAGGGAGTCAATACAGCCTTTTTTTTAAATTGTTTCCATTAAAACTTTGTGCACTGGAAACACCCTTCTTTTTGGTTCCCCCCAAACCTGAATACATTTGGTCATGCAGGGTTAGGGGCTTCTTATCCGTCTGGATAACGAGGGTTGTATAAATTGCCTTTAAGAGGTCCTCTACCTCATCAAGGGATAATTTATATCTGGAGGCTTTCCTGGACCCCCCGTCCTGGTCCTCCCCCTCTGAACCCTCCTGGGAATCGGAAGAGGAACTGTCTGGAAGTTCCCTAGCTGTCCCTGAAGGGTCTGCAACCTCTGTCCCCCCTGTACTAGCAGGTTGGACCGGAGCAGAACTCTGTGCTAGAGGTGGGGTTGTATCCTGGGGAGATGGACCCGTTGCACAACACTTTGGTCCAAGATTCCCCTAAAATGTCCCTACAGGAGGCACACTTCTTTTTAGAGCTATGCGTAGACCTAGTTTTTTCCGTAGCTTTCTAAAAAAATAGGAAAAAATAAAAAACTGAAAAAAGACAAAGTCAATCCAAAGCTCGGGATACAACCCTGGGAGTGCACTAGACCCTTTTTTTAAAAGAAGGAATCTGAGCCTCCCCTCCCCCCTGGCCACCCAGGGGGTCTGCCCCCCCCATGATAGAACCATACATTGGGGTGGGGGGATCCTAGATAGAGAGTACCCCTCCCCAGAGTGCTCTTACCTTAGGAATGCTGGAGATAGAGTCTGTTGTTTGAGCCTCAGCTTCCGACATGACTGCAGGTGGCTGTTTACTACAGAGTTCCACGCTGCCTGTGTGCGTTCCGAACTCATCTCCAGCTTGTGCCCGGCCCTCCTATCAGCTCCACGACCCGGAACCGGAAGTCGATCTTATTCGAAGTCAAGCATTCGTTTCCGCCGGATACGACGTCGCCCGTCGTTCGGCCCGCTCGGTTCAAAGAAAAAAAGTGCGGACTGTACCCTTGTACAGGGAAATCTTTCGAAAGGCTTGCCAGCTGCGTCCCTGTAGACGCGATAGGAGTCCCCCACAACCCGAAGCCGCGCTCGACTAGGAAGGGGTGGCAGTACCTGGTGAGGTAAGTAAACCATTCGACCCGCTTGGTTTCGAACGGTTTGAACCCAGCTTTCTCCAAACGAAGCCCCTGCTTCTTTCAACCGGGTTCTTTAATGAAAAAATGGCCACAGCCTCCCCGACTGATCGGCCTGGTTCCTTGCACAGTGTCTCCCCGCCGGAGGAAACACTAATAACTGAGGTCCGGCAGGGGAAGTAAGAATTTATGGGCTGGTGCAGTGTTTCCAGAGGAAGAGGAGGAGTCTATCTCTCATAGTGGCTGTCCTGAAAGACGATTAGGGAAAACAACTTTTCTGTAAGAGAAGTGTATATATAAAAGAACGGGTATCTACATAAGGGTTGGACATGCACATAGCGCATCTATAGAAAACATTGCAAGGAAATGTCACCATTTAACCCCATGGGGTAAATGGAGTTGAGAAAAATCTATTTTGTCTCTTCCTGTAATAGCGTCCTCTCTGTCCCCTCTTCTGTTAGACAATTCCAATTTATGGATAATCATGCACTGCAATCCAGCTGGCTTTGCATCATGACTATCCCTAAAATGGACTGCCACTGGAGATGTGTCCTCTTTAGTGATAATACTTGAAATGTGTTCTATTCTTTTAAGGAACTCCCTTATGGTTTTGCCCACATATATATTCCCACATGGGCAAATTATTTGGTAAATAAGGTAAGTAGTAGAACAATTTACAAAAGGTTTAATCCTGAAAGAATGTTTACCAGTAGAGTCACCGAAAACATTAGTTCTTTTAACGTACTTGCATACAGCGCAATGCCCACGGGGTACATACCCTCAATATGTGCTGCAACTGATGTTAAAGCAGTTTTTTTTTTTTACCACTGAACGGGTATATTCACTGTGCACTAGAGAATCTCCTATTGTGGGCGCATGTTTGGAAATTACACTAGGTCAGGGGCCCAAAATTTGTTTTAACTTGTTATCCAACATGACTGCCAATGTTTGCCCAATATCCCTTTAAGATGGTCCCGGCACGCACTACATACATGGTCACCAAGCCTATTTTATCCATACTTTTTTTGTTCAATTTGTCTATATCTGGTTCTAAGCCCATAAATGCTTCCCTTCACTTCTTTCAGGCCCTTGTCTTTGCTTGTCTAATTACTAGGGATGCACTGATGCCACTTTATTAACACAGAGTACTGTTCCTTAACTCAGGTACTCGCCGATACCAATTATCAATACCTGTTTTGTGCTGTGATTTTTTTTAAATAATGAAAGATTATTAAATTTTCCTTATAATATGAGGAATTGAAACCCAAAAGATATTATGAAAGAAATAAAACATTTTTATTTGCTGGTCACAAAGCTATTAAAGCGCAAATTGCACAGAACATGTTATATAAAATAATGTACATTGCAAATTCACAATGTTTAGGCATGAGGAGAAGCAAGAACACTAGAACTGTACAGTACCTCAGTCAACTCACAAGACATTATAAAATGTTTACATTTGTAAAAAAAAAAAGAAAAAACATTTCACAGACAGAACTAATTATGTTGGTTCCAGGATGGCAAGGATGTGTGTTTGGTTGGCATTTAGCACTGCAGTGAGGCCTCATGCACTATGCAGCTCAAAGCAGCTGCTTCTCCAGGTGTTTTAGATCTTTTGAGCTTTTTTTTCCTCTACCTGTTACCTCCTCCATGTTAAAACAAAAGAAATAAAGTGCAGCGCTTGGCCAATAAATGTGAATATGGCCTAATAAATATAAATGTAAAACAAAAAAACTGTGAAATCAAATACACAAATATTGTGAAAAAACCTTGTTATAAGATGCTTCTGAAACTCAAGTGTCCAATAGAATCAAAAACAGACTGTGAATCCAAATAACCATAAATAAATTGATGCAGTAAAATAATGCAAATAATGTCCCATGTGAATATAAAACAGAAGTAGTTAATCTTGTTTGTTCAAAAATACTTGACCACGTGGACCCTTCACCTTTATACACCACTAATAGATGGAGGCTTACCAGATCCTCAGTGACCCCCTGTTAGGAGAGGTCAAACTGCACAGATTCGATCATGAACCACATAGACGTCTCGATACAGGATGCCGGAGAACGTCCCAATCGTTCGGATGTCACGTGATCTTCAAATCCGCTCGGATACTCTCAGCAGGCCTCCAAACGACGTATCACCTTCTGCTGTATCGCTCCAACGTTGCACACCACGTGTGCCTTCTGTTAGTTGCTCCTCTCTGGTCCAGAGCCCGCTCACCTACCTGATGCACGTTCTCTGGCATCCTGTATCGAGACGTCTATGTGGTTCATGATCAAATCTGCGCAGTTTGACCTCCCCTAACAGGGGGTCACTGAGGATCTGGTAAGCCTCCATCTATTAGTGGTGTATAAAGGTGAAGGGTCCACGTGGTCAAGTATTTTTGAACAAACAAGATTAACTAGTTCTGTTTTATATTCACATGGGACATTATTTGCATTATTTTGCTGCATCAATTTATTTATGGTTATTTGGATTCACAGTCTGTTTTTGATTCTATTGGACACTTGAGTTTCAGAAGCATCTTATAACAAGTTTTTTTCACAATATTTGTGTATTTGATTTCACAGTTTTTTTGTTTTACATTTATATTTATTAGGCCATATTCACATTTATTGGCCAAGCACTGCACTTTATTTCTTTTGTTTTCTCTGTGCCCAGTATTCTGGTTATGGTGTTTAGCTGCTGATTTATTCGTTTTTACTAAGCACAGATTTTTTTTATTATACCTCCTCCATGTTAGCTTATGTGTTCATGGCCAGGCACACTATATGCAGTTTCAGAAGTTTAGTGGCAGGGCAGTTTACAGGCAGCAAAAAAAATCCAAAGAAATTGGAAATGGAAACCTTTGGATTTTTTTTCTGCCTGTAAACTTCTCTGCCACTAAACTCCTGAAATGACATATGGTGTGCAATTGGCTGGCATGGAGGGGAGGCGTTAACAGGCAGAAAAAAAAGCTCAAATGCCTTGAGGAGCAGCTGCTTTGAGCTGCATTGTACAACTGTGCAGTCATGTGCAGGCATTATGCCTTGAAATTGAAAAGCTCAAATTTCACAGAACATGAAATAACAGGATTTTTATAACAACTTACCTGTAAAATCCCTTTCTTTGATGTACATCAGGGGACACAGAGACATAGTACTTACTTAGGTGGGTTACAGGTCACTGATAGATGGACACTGGCACGCCCTAAGGCAAGAAGTATACTCCCTATATAACCCCTCCCACTAATGGGAGTCCTCCGTTTTGTAGCCAAGCAATACAAGAAGAGCGGAACCTCTGTGCCCCCTGATGTACATCAAAGAAAAGGATTTTACAGGTAAGCCGATTTAAAAATCCAGTTTTCTTTTCTTACATCAGGGGACACAGAGCCATAGTACTTACTATGTGGGATGTCCCATAGCAATGGTAACTGAAGAAAGGGAGGCAACAAAAACAGGAGGCCAGAGGACTCCTACTGCAGCCTGCATTATGCTGCGCCAAAGGCAATATCCTCGTGACCTCTGGCAGTACAAACAAAATATGTGCAGTCGCCTTTAAATAGACTCTGATCACTCTCACTACATCAAGGGAATGTAGTGCCTTCTCTTCCCTAGATTGGGGCTCTGGGGAGAAAGAAGAAAGAATAATATCTTGGTTTAAATGAAAACCTGTTACCACTTTTGGTAGGAATTCAGGATGAAGACATAAAACCACCTCATCCTTATGCATGATCAAATATGGCTCTTTACAAGACAGATCCGCTAATTCCAATACTATTCTAGCAGAAGAAATGGCAACCAGAAAGATTATCTTTCTTGTCAAAAGAACCAAGGGAATTTCTCGTAAAGGCTCAAACGGCTGATTCAGCAAAGCTGATAAGACCAAATTTAAATCCCAAGGATTTAGAGGTGCCTTGATAGGGGGGATTAAGCCACGTTACCCCCTGAATAAGCTACGCACCAAGATTGGGAAAGCAAGAGGCCATTGAAAAAAAAAAAAAACACCGACAAGGCCAGAATCTGGCCCTTGATAGAAGTCAAGGACAGCTTCATTTCAGATCCCATTTGCAGGAAATCAAGGATCCTACCTATGACATAGTTCCTGGGGTGCCAACTCCTGGTTCTACACCAAGAAACATATGCCTTTCAGGCTCTATAGTAAATGATTCTGGAAGCCGGCTTCCTGGCATTAATAAAAGAAGACACTACCGAAGGAGAGCACCCACGATCCTTTATAAAGTGGGATTCAACAGTCAAACTTGATACATTTTTCGTCCGTAAGGTAGGATGGAATACCGGACCGTGTGCGAGAAGGTCTGGCTATAATAGCAGAGTCCGAAGGACTCCTACTGCCACCTTCATGATCTTGGTAAATCAAGATCTTCTGGGACCCGCTGGGGCCACCAGAATCACCTCCTTTGATTCCTGCTTGATCCTGCGGAGAAGGCGCGGAAGTAGAAGAACTGGAGGAAACGCATAGATCGTTAAACTGATCCCATGGGAAGACTAATGCATCTGGTCCACCTGCTAGCCGATCCCTTGCTCCTGACCCAAAGTTGTCGACTTTGTTGTTGAATCTGGATGTGAATAGGTCCATGAATAGGTCCATGTCCGGAATACCCCCCCTCTGACATATCGCTAGGAAGATGTCGAGGGGAAGAGACCATTCTCCCGGAAATAATTGTCGGAGACTCAAGTAGTCTGCCTTCCAATTCTTTACTCCTGGAATGAAAATTGCCGATAGCCAAGGAATGTGTTCTGCCTAAGCTAGAATATTATTCACCTCTTTTTTGGGCTGCACAACTTCTCATGCCCACTGGTGATTGATCTAAGACACAGCTGTGGCCTTGTTGGACTGAATCCTGACAGGACAGTCCCGTAGTCTGACCGCCAAGATTCTAGGGCCAGACGAACTGCCCGAATTTTCCAAAATGTTGATAGGCAAGGCCCTCTAACCTGCATCATCTCCCCTGGACAGAATCTTCTTCCAGATTCTGGTTTAGACCTGAGACTGAATGATCTATTAAAGGTAGATTGTCTGAATAAGCTAGAACAGTTATGCCTTGAGCCCTCAATCTGGCTAAAGGAGGTGCCAGAATCTTTCAGAACACCCATGGTGCTGTGGCTAAACCAAATGGCAGGGCCACAACTGAAAATTATGATTTTATATTTCAAAGTACAGACATTTCTGGTGAGCGGGAAATATTGGCATGTGGAGATATGCATATTTGATATTGATTGAAACCAAAAACTCCCCTCCTTGCAGGATGGACACAACCGATCGGATTGACTCCATGTGATAAGTGCAGATTCAGATCTTTGAGATCTAGAATAGGTCTTACATCTTTGTTTGGTTCTGGAACCGTGAAAGGTTTAAATCAAAACCTGTGCCATGTCAGCTGGCATGAGGGGCGGGCGCAGGACGTGAGGTCGCTGGGCGCGCCTGAGGGGAGGGGCTGACCTGCACTGTCAAGCGGCGTGTGTGCGGGGAGCTGGAGATGGGCGCCGCGTTCTCATCAGAGGAAGTGTGCGGCTCCGTCCGGAGCGAATACGAGCACCCCCCTGCTACAACACGCCACTTGTGCCGCATCCCCCGCTCCGCCACCAGAGTCGGACCGTCCGAATAGAGAGCCGCTGGCCGGCGGTTCCCCGGTCCTCCTACACCCCCTTTCCATACTAACAGGGAGCATGGACGAAACCCCGGAGAATACACAGGAACATTAGGGAACGGAGAACAACAAGGGCACAGAAAAACAAGGACGGTATTGTACCCCATTAGAGTGATAGAATTCAAATGCCTGTTGTCTGCACAGTCGAGCATGGGGAAGGGATGCTCTCTGCGAGTGTAGAGTCTGGTGAACTGTTACCCTAGCTGAGCAATATAACTGCTTTATGCTGACAGGGCTGTGCTCCAAAGGTGAGACGGGGAACCCCCCCCCCCCTTTTGCTAAAGGACTCTTATTCACAGACAGGCTTTAGCTAAAGAACTCTTATTCTCAGATGGGTTTTCTATCTATAATTTAAGAGATAAGCTCAATGTGATATATCCTGAAACAACCCTGTATAACCCTGTTTAAGCAGGTAAAGCACGAATAGCTATCTGTGTGCAGTTTTTATAAACCTATGGATATAAGTACACGAATGTCCTACAGCGAATGGGAAATCAGGACTAACACAGACAAATTATATGTGACATATCCCGGGTGTGACCCGCTGCCAACGACTTTCTCCTATAGGCTAGTTTTTCTCCCATAAAGTGTGGTATAGCTTAAACGTGTATTATCCTGCAGAATTCCTCGGATTAAGTGGCAATGTAAGAAAAACGATCTGGACTCAGTTGTTATAAACTTTTAGATATATCCAGCAATAACCCAGTATTAATCCTGCTTAAGCAGGTAAAGCATGAATAGCCATCTGGGCTCAGTTCTGATAAACCTAAACGTATAAGCATATGCTTTTTCCACAGCGAATGAGAAGTCAGGACCAACATTGGCAAGTCATTTTGGATATATCCTGGTCTGCTTTAGCAAAACGAACAGAGACATCTCTTTCTTTGTTGTTTCCCGTTTTTTTTTTTTTTTGCCCCAGGAGCTCCCTCCGTACATATGCTGTAGGCCCTGAAACGCATGCCCAATACAGTCAGCAATACGAAAAGCTAATACTGGGTGCACTACATGTAGGGTCAGCTAAGTAGATTTTACACAAAGGTGAGGGGTGTCTTCATAGATATGATCATACAAGCTTTCTCAGACTACTATCAATAGAGAGAGCGGGACTGTAAAGGGTTTTAACACACAGGAGCCCAGTGTACTGGTAAACCTGACTATAATTGAGGAAAAAGTAAATGGAGTAAGTCCCATCAGACTAACTATAGCTTCAAATTTACACTATATTTTAGCACCTATATTTTATTACAAATCGAGTACCATAGCGTCAAAACCACGGGCAGAACACTATTAAAGGTGGGGAGTAAAAGAAGTGAAGAGGTGAGGGGGGGCAAGGAGAAGAAGGAAGCAATAAAACAAGAAGGAGGTAAACGACCGCACAAGATACCATGAGTAAATCGGCCAATAAAGCCGCTAAAAGCGGAACTTCGCGGACCTCTAAAGAGAAAGGTCTAGATACTACTATCCAACAATACTTAACGCAAGGAGGAAGCCCCAAACATACAGGTACCGGCAAGAAACAGCACCCTGACCAAGAGCAGAAAAAAGGTCTAGGTAAACATAAGGAGGATATTACCTCGCATCTAGGAGAGGATATTGGGATAGATAGTGACATAGACAACAGCAAAGCGGATGAGTCAAGGGTAATAGACCTTCCCCCTACAAAAGGAGAAATGCGGGAGATGCTTCTGAGTCTTGAAAATGCAATCAAGGTGGATATCCGTGGGCTCCGAGAGGATCTCGGAAGCCTGCTAGAGAGAGTAGAGGCTACGGAGAATTGCATTGAACAATCCCAGGAAGTATGCAAATTGAAGGAGCAAGTAGAAACAATAAGACGAGAGCAGAGGGAGATATGGTATAAATTGGAAGATCAAGAGAATCAAAGTAGAAGAAAAAACCTACGGATTCGATCCGTCCTGGAGGAAAAGGGAGAAGACTTAAGGAAGATATTTGAAAGCATATTCTCCGATTGCTGGGGAAACGGGAGAGAAAGTCCCCCAAAAATTGACAGGATTCATAGGATAGGCAAAATACGCCAACCGTCCACAGAGAGACCCAGAGATATCATTGTAAGATTTACCTACTTCGAGGAAAAGGCAACACTCTGGAGAAAGCTCAGAGGGAAGACCACACTGCAGTATAAGGGACGCGAGATACAAATCTTCTCTGATCTATCATACGCGACTTTAGCGAGAAGACGGCTTATGAAGCCGCTGTTGGTAGAGATGAGTGCGCGAAATGTAAAATACAGTTGGGGTTTCCCAGCATGTTTAATGGGTTTCAAAAATGGCCAAACTGCGAAGTTGAGATACCCGGAAGATCTGGCAGATTTTTGTAAGAGATTAGATCTGTGCATTCCGGAACTTCCAGGCTGGACATGATAGATGTCGGGTCTATCACAATCTAGAGGAATTATGAGATAGAATCCAGTTAGGGGGGAGTAGGAGGGAAGAGGGGGAAGAAGGTGGCTGGTGGGGATGGCGGAAGGAGGGTAGGGGATGCAGGCGATATACCCTCTCATCCTGCCTAAATAGGAGAGGAGAGAGGAGGCGTAGGTCAAGGAGCCTCAGACCCTCAGAACAAGTCGTCTGGTAGATGGTATGGGCTTATACGACCATCTACCAAACAAGGGCCGAGCCTTGGCCGCAGGGTGGGGGGAGGTGGGGGAGGGGGGTAAGGGAAGAGGGGGGGAGGTGAGGGGCGGGATGGGGAGAGGGGTGAGGGGGGGGACTGGGGGAGGAGGTGAGAAGGATAGGGAGGAAAAGTAGATCATTAGAAAAATATAATTTGTACCCGAGTAGGAGAAGGGAGGTGCCAGGGAATTAGGAAGCTATTCGCTAAATGAACGGTATAAATTTTTTAACATATAACGTAAAGGGATTGAACACCCCAACCAAGAGGCATAAGATCTTGGCAGAGTTAAAGCGATACGAGGCAGACATGGTGGCTCTTCAGGAGACACATATCTCCCTGACATCAAACATTAGATTATATTCGAAGCACTTCCCTAGTTGGTATTACAGCGATACAATATCCACAAGGAATAGAGGGGTTGCGATGGGCTTTTAAAAAAAACGAAATTCCAATTAGTGGATAGGATGAGTGATGTGGAAGGGAGGTATTTGTTCCTGAGAGGTACACTAGATGAGATGGACTGCACCATAGTCAATATCTATGCTCCTAATGCCAATCCCATTGGGTTTTTAAAGACGATATTAACCAAGTTAACCAAGTTTAAGAAGGGATACGTGATAATGCTAGGAGACATTAATTTTTGCCTCAATCTGGGATTAGATAGCACGTCCGGGATACAGAGGATGAGAAACGATCAGCTAAGGAACATTCAGCAAAAATTATATACTAACCAGTTGGTAGATGCCTGGCGAGATATGAATCCAAAGAGTCGAGATTACTCATTCTACTCCCCGGTACATGCGACATATTCCCGTATTGACTATATCTTTATAGACCACGGGCTATTAGATCAGATGGTCGAAGCTAGTATAGAAGCAACTACCCCCTCAGACCACGCTCCTGTTAAGATCAAAATAAACAATTTAAGCAATAAGATAAGACCCTCAACATGGCGGATCAACGAAGACCTGCTATATGATGAAGAGGATAGAATTAGGATTGGCAAAGAAATCGAACATTATTTTGCACTGAACGATATCCCGGAAACCCCAGGTCAAATAGTATGGGAGGCACATAAAGCCTATATAAGAGGAATATTGATCGCAGTAGGGTCCAAAAAAAAAAAAATGGATATGAAAATCAAAAGATTAATGGAGGAGATTTATAATTTAGAACAAGAGCATAAAAAAAGTCAGCCCCAAGGAGATAGAATATACAAAAAATTAGTTAACACCCGAGAGGAATTAAAGGATCTCCTGGAACAAGAAACCAGGAGGGTCTTTAACGGTCGGGCCCGTGAACGTTACCTCTGGGGGGATAAAACGGGTAAATATCTAGCTAAGATGGTGCAAAAAGAAAAAACAAAAAATTTTATTGGCAAAATAATGAATAAAAATGGTAATATGACATTTTCAACGAAAGCAATCGCAGAAACTTTTAGGAAATATTTCGAAGAGACCTATTCAGACAGCGAGCAGAAGGTACAGGGCGAGATGTGCGAAAAGAACATTGCAGCTTTCCTAAAAAAAAATTAGATTACCCAAAATCAGTACGCTGGAAAGGGAGATTCTTGATCGGCCAATCTCGGTCGAAGAAATAAACAAGGCTTTGACAAAATCAGCGTCGGGAAAATCTCCTGGACAGGACGGTTTCACAATACTTTACTATAAAATATATAGAGAAATTTTAACACCAAAAATATGTCACTATTTCAATGGGTTGGGTGAGAAATACAGTATGAGTAATGAGGGCTTATCGGCCACAATTACACTAATT
The DNA here is from genome assembly GCF_037356315.1 of Lithobates pipiens. Lineage (NCBI taxonomy): Eukaryota > Metazoa > Chordata > Amphibia > Anura > Ranidae > Lithobates > Lithobates pipiens. Next base: position 1,290,698 of record NW_027507872.1, on the reverse strand, counting down.
TATAAAGAAGGGAAAGATCCAGCTCAATGCACCAGCTATAGGCCAATTTCGTTACTTAACACAGATACGAAACTATATGCGAAGATCTTAGCAGAGCGACTAAGGCATCTGATGAAGAGCCTGGTCCATCCAGATCAGGTGGGGTTTGTACCAGGACGGGAGGGGAGAGACAATGGCTTGAGAACCCTATTTCTGCTCCAACAGATGCGACGGAGGGAGACCCCCAGTCTGCTTCTGTCTACGGACGCACAGAAGGCCTTCGACAGAGTGGACTGGGGGTTTATGTTCCAAACAATGGCCGAGATGGGATTAGGCCCGAAAATAATACAGAGGGTGAGAGTTCTATATAACCAACCCACTGCGCGGGTAAAAGTTAATGGACAGGAGTCCGCTAAATTCGAACTGAAACGGGGGACAAGACAGGGGTGTCCCCTGTCGCCCCTACTGTTCGTGATGTCAATGGAACCCCTCCTCGCATCAATCCGAGATAGTCAGGCTATAATGGGGGTAAAAATTGGGAAGGAGGAACATAAGCTATCCGCCTTCGCAGATGACATACTATTTTACATATGCAACCCCAAACGGTCCGTCCCAAATTTAATAAGGATATTAGAAAAATACGGAGAACTGTCCAATTTTAAAATAAATCGATCAAAATCCGAAATATTAAATATAAATACCAACAAGATGGAGGCGCAAACAATTCAACAGAATTGGAGCTTCCCGTGGAGAAAGGAGCTTAAATATTTGGGCATAAAATTAGCTAACTCTGAGAAGAGACTTTACCGAGTCAATTACATACCACTACTGAATGAAATTCAGGCGGAGTGTAAGAGATGAAGTAAAGGGTCAATATCATGGTTGGGGCGAATAAACATAGTGAAGATGATAATATTTCCTAAAATCCTATACCGTTTTCAGATGCTACCGATTGCGTTGCCTAATACATATTTTGTTAAACTAAAATCAGTACTAAATAAATTTATATGGAAGCATAAAAAACCCAGAATAGCCTTTGCTAGCTTGAGACAACCAAAAGACAGAGGTGGGCTGGCGATCCCAGACATCCAGATGTACTATAAAGTGGTGGTCCTGTCGAGGGTGAGCGAATGGACCAAAAGGGATAATATAGAAAAAAAGTGGGTAAAACTTGAACACGAAAGTTGTGGAGCACAATTAGGTAAACAAATATGGAATCCCCCACATAAAAGGCAGAAGCTAGAGATAGGAAATAATTTAACACGTAACACTTTTTGAATATGGGACATGGTATAAAAGCACGTTAACGGAAAATATAACTCACCTCTTATGGCACTAAAGGATAATAAATATTTTTTGCCAGGTTGCTCGGAGATAGGAGGTAATTGGGTAAAAAAGGAAGCACAGCTTAAAGATGTAATGAGGGATGGCAATATAGCACCTTTTCACGAAATAAAACAAAAAACAGATATAATGGTGATTGACGAGTGGAGGTTCTGCCAGCTCTCCCGCTTTATAAAAAAAATTACCACATCCGATTAGGGCGGCTGACGAACTGAGCACGTTGCAACAATTATGTACAACAAAGAACTCCAAGGGGATAGTTTCTAGGTGGTATAAGTTGCTGCTGTCAGCGGGGGAGGTGGGAATGCCTCCATTCGTTAAAAAATGGGAAAGGGAATTAGGCTCACAAAAGGATAAGGTAATGTTAGGTAAAGTATTTAAATTGGCCCATAGCTCAGCCATCGACGCTAAAACCGCAGAGATGAGTTATAAATGCTTATCGAGGTGGTATTACTCCCCAGATAGAGTTAATTCCAATCAGACACGTCAGGGGAATGCTGGCGTGGATGTGGGGAAATAGGTACAATGGCTCACATATGGTGGGGGTGCCGAAGATCAAGAGCTACTGGAACCAGATCCTACTGCATATTAAAACTATAACCAGTTCTGTGGTAATCGCTGACCCATGGGTAGTTCTGTTTCATGCTACAGGGGGCAGCATAAAACAGTACAAGATGTCCTTGATCCCACATCTATTAAATGCGGGGAAAAAACTAATCACAAAAAAATGGCAAGAGCCGGAGGCACCTACGATATGGGAGTGGGTGGACGCCGTAGAAGGGATATACAAGATGGAATGTATGGAGGACAGCTCGGTGGGCAGGAGCAATAAACACACGCTGGAGAAATGGAATAGCTGGCAAGAATTTAAAAGGAGTTGGAGTACCTCAGAAGGATTAAGGGTATAGACCCAAACGGGTATAGACATGAGTAATTGTCAAGTTAAAAATTATCTACTAGGTAGGATGGGGGCGGGGGGGGGGGTTATAGTGGGCGGGAGGTGGAGGGGATTGGTGATTAAGGGAGATGTCGACTAGATAAATGCGGGAATATATTAAGCCATGTGAGCTTTTGGATCTAGCATATCATAGATATATGGAAAAAAAAAAAAAAAAACAGCCACCATGATGTAAAGCGATGAGAGGTAACCTGAGCAATCAGCGGATATGAGGACCTGGTTTTCCTCGGAGATCACTGGTTTTACTGAGTTGGCAAAAAAAAAGAAAAATCAAAACCTGTGCCCTGTTCCACTAAGGAAACCTCTGATATCACCGACTGGGATAATAGATAACCCAGAGCCAGAAACACTTTTTTCTCTGGATCCTTGGGAACATTTGCCCTTAGAAAAACAAGGAGATGGAAACGCTCGGAACTCTAGTTGTAACCTAGAGAAAACTGCAGAAGCCACCCATTTGTCTTGACATTGTTTCTGCCAGATCTTTGAGAAATGCAGGAGCCTTCCCCCCAACCGAGCGAGTGAGGGCGCACCTTCATAAGGAGGCTTTAACATCCTGCTTTGTGGGCTTTCTGCCCCAAGATCTCTTCTGACCCTTTCAGCCATAGAACTCTGAGAATGCACTAGTCCAAGCATAAGCCGCGAGGTTTAAAAAATCTTTCATAGCATCTACTGTGAAACATAGTGTGTCTGATATGCCGGCCCATTGCTGGGCCTGCTGATCAGGCAGAATCTTAAGTATGTCCACAAACTGTTCTTTAATGGACTAGGATACACCAATTGCAGCAAGAACCGGCTACTGAACTTACTAAAGACATATTGCTTTTAGAAAGAAGTGCCAACTTTTTATCTGTTGGATTCCTTAACATCAGCGCATTATCCACCGACATGTGAGATTCTTGCTCACTGAGGCGATTGCAGCATCAATTGCTGGAACCCCCCCCCCATTTTTTTCATAGAAATGCTCTTCCACAGGATAAAGTGTGGAGAATTTCTTAGGAGGATAATACTGTTTATCCGGATGTTCCTATTCAGAATACATATGCCTTTTTAGCCATGCATGAATAGGAAAAAACATCCCCAGATGGGGGAGGTTCTAATGAACCCAAATTAGAGGTTGGTTCCTCAAGAGGCAGCAAAAATGTTGAAGGAAACAATTTAGTAAGGGAGTGCACAAGCAACCTGTCTTGTGAGGCTACTCCTATATTAGGATCCTTAGAAGAGGATAAATAAGTATCTTCCAAATATTTGGGAAGATCTACCTGATCCCCAGCCTCCTGCACCTCAATAAGAGGGTCCTGAGCACTAGATGGGAATCTGCTATGTTTAGCCCCACTATGGAGAGATAGAGCATCAATCTTCTTTCCAAATTACAAATGGTAGAAGAAAAAACCTCTTGTGTGATATATACAGGGACTGAAGTGTCTAGGGCAGCTGCAACAACAGTTTCCCCAGACAGCTCAATCTGACCAGCTGCATCCCTCTCAGAAGAGGATGACATTCTTTTGGAAATGTATTTGTTTTTTTGTGAAACCATTGACCTTTAGAACCCTTAGAGGAGTTCCTGGTCCAATTACCACTCATAGCCTAAAGCATAAAGCAGAGGCACTACCAGCAAAATAACGTACACTTCTAGGCTATAGTCTAGAGCTATAAGCTGCTATTAATCCTAGCCTGGTAAAGTATAATGTGCCAAAGGGAAATGCCTGTGTCACTAACCTGGAACAAGCCATCCTCCTGCTCTGTGCTTTAACAACTTCCTCCATGTGTGGCTGGCATCCAACGCCGTTAGCCACGCCCCCACGTGAATTACGGGCGCCCCTTTTTCTTTCAAAGGAAAGTGTTTTCCCGCGTGAGCGGCGGCTCAGGCCTCCTGTGAAACAGCAGACATGGCGGGGGGTAAATCCTCCACTGAGCAGCCGTGCGGTCTCTCGTCCCCCCCCTTTTTTCTTTTTTTTTTAAAGGAAACTGCTTTTGGCATATCAAAAAAAGACCAACATTGGGGGCGCAGGAGGAGGACCAGACCCCCCTTTCTTTACCGGAGGATCTGCTTGTGGCCAGAGGAGAGGAGAAATGAAGGCTTCTGCTCTGTTTCCAGCATCAGGCCGTGAGTGCTCAATACAGCCCCCAGTGGTGACATAGGCATAACAGCATTCTACATAGGAGAAATTCCTGAGAAAATCTCCCTTACCTTTCCTCGCAGCAGGGTTATCTGAGATAAACCCAATCTTCACCCTTCACGGTGGGCTTGAACCATCAGGAAACCTTCAGGAACAGGGGAACCTCAGGTTACCCACAAACCTGGACCTGCGACAGCTCCCTGCCAGTAAAAACCTTCATGGCCTTACTACCAAAAAGTACTGGATCCCAGGGTCCAGCTTTCTAAAAGAGAAGTGTTTGAAAGCAAAACCCAGGCCCAGGTACCATTCATTTAGCCCATGAAAGGACATCAGAATGGATCCAGTCAGCATGGCTAGGCCCAGCAGGGAAGCTTCCAGTGGCGCTCAGCAGAGCACATCTTTACTCACGACCAACACCTTAGACCAGTCTTTCTCAACCTTTTCAACACAGAGGAACCCCATAAATAGTTCTCCGGTCTCAGAGAACCCCTGCTAAAAATTAGAAATCTACAACTCATGATACATTAGTGTGATGGTCAGTTGGAAGAATGGTCCTTACACTTGTGGTAATTGGGAAGAATTACCTCCTTACAGATAGTTAAAAAGATCAATGGTGTCAATGGGAACTTATCTCAGAGGCAGAAATTGCCAAATGCTGAAGGAACCCTTAGCAACCTCTGGAGAAACCCTAGGGTTCCACGGATCCCTGGTTAAGAATCACTGCCTTAGACACTGGCGAAAAAACTGTGCACTCCCAGTAGTGGCAGTGGTTATATAGGGAGTACATTTCTTGCCTTAGGGCGTGCCAGTGTCCATCACCCATCAGTGGCCCCATAACCCACATAGTAAGTACTATGGCTCTGTGTCCCCTGATGCAAGAAAATAAATGTCATTGATGATGTCACATGTAAAACAAACATTACAAGTTCACAACAACCAAAGTGCAATACAGTTAAATAATGTTAGGCATGAGGAGGAGCAACTAGAAAAAGCACCTCGCTTACATTATATTGTAAATATTTTTAAAATAAAAAAAAACAAACAACATTTCTTGCTTCTAGTTCAACTTCTTATGAAACTCGTGAAACAAACATTTCACAGAACAAAATTTTTTTTTATGTTCATTCCAGGATGGCAAGGACTTAGCAGCAGTAAGGGCACATGCACAATGCAGCTCAAAGTAGTTGCTCCTACAGGTGTTTGAGCTCCCTGTTTTTGAGCTTTGTTTGCATGTTAACTCTATGCCTCCATATTTGGCGATGTGTCCCTCATGCATTGCATACTATAGGCGATTTCACTTTTTTACTTCAGGAATTTAGTGGCAGGGCAGTTTACAGGCAGAGGAAACGCTAAAACGCCAGGTGGAGAAGTTGCTTTGAGCTGCAGCGTGCAACCGTGCATGATGCTTTAAAGTTGGACAGTAACAGGCAGTAGATTACTTTTCCAATTCAAACGCAAGTGGCAAGTTTTTTTTTTTAACAAACAAAAGAATCTCTGCATGTTCAGTTAGAAGTCGGTTTCTGGTGCTAGTCAATATGTGTGACGCTGCACTGAACAATCTCTCACTTTCCACACTACTGCAAGGAACTGAAAGATATTTTTGTGGCATTTTGCCAAGAGTGGAAAATTGCAGTTTATTGACTGCCCAATACCCGAACAAGGCACAGTGACCTCTCCAAGATATGCTTCTAGTTGTATGGTAGCAGCTGTGAAAGCACTGTGCTCAAATGTAGATGAACAAGCAGTTTCTTGAAAAACACTGTCTACACTGGTACCTGGCTGTTGCTCAGTGAGAGGCCTTTTGGCAGCTGGTTTCTCAAGCACCTCAGCCTCAGGTGTAGCTGCCTGTAGTACCTGTACAGATATTTTTTGCATTTCCAACAGGAACATATCTTTGGCCTGCCTGTCAGCATCTGCATTTGAGAAGAACCGATCTTTATACCTAGAAGAAGAAAAAAAAAAAAACATAATGCAAGCAAAGCAACAACTGTGGAAGCTTGCTGTGGGGGCACTGCTAGAAGGAAAGGTAACAGCGGGGGACCCGGAAAAAAAGGACTTGTCGGGGCTGCTGTGTGCAAAACCATTACACAGAGGCAGAGCAGGTAAGAATATATGTTTGTAATTTGTTATCGATTTTGTTTTGTGTTTTTTATGAAGGTGATATTTACAGTGTTATCACTTGCAATAGTTTTTTTTAATGCAAGTGATAACACTATAAATATCACCTTCATAAAAAACAAAAAAACATCAATAATTATTCAAATAAAAACAATGCAAAATAGCAGCCATCAATAAATAATTGATTACCTTGGATCGAGTAAGGTAGCAATGCAGTAAAGTGGATTTTGCTCAATGTCAGAGAAGCGTTTCTGCAAAGCACCAAGCAATGTGTTCATCATCGTTTTAACACTGTGGTCCTCATCCACTTTCGATAAGAATCGCTGTAGCACAGTAACTGCAGGAATTACATCCGAGGCAAAAGAATCCAAACAACTCACATGGAGAGTCAATTCTTCAAAAGGGAGCCAAGATGTTGATCATCTTCTCCATGAGATTCCACTGACTTGCAGTAATAATTGCAGGCAGCTCATGTTCTGACACATTTGCTCCAATGGCCTGCTTGCTCTATCAGAGACTGCAGCATGTATAAAGTGCTGTTCCAGCGAGTCTGAACATCTTGTTGAAGTCTTGAAATGCATTGGCCAAGCTGGATCTGTATCTTGCAGCTGAGAATATGTCAGGTTTGAATGTTTAAAGTGGCCAACTATTTTGCGCCCAACTCCCACAGCATCCATATTGCTGCGTTGTGATAAAAGTAATCTGAGACAGCCAGCTGCAGTGTATATGCCACACATAAAAGACTCTGAAGACCAGCATCTTGTACACCATTTATCATATTTCTGCCATTATCACAGCCTACCACATGGACAGAATGTTTGGAAATCGCCCAAGTGTCAAGCTTTTCTTCAAGTATGCTCCTTATAGCTTGGCCTGTGTGAGAGCCTTGAAATATCGCTGCGTGCAGCATGACTTGCTGCTGAGTGAAATTGGCATCAATCCACTGTGCAGTTAAACTAATTAGAGACACGGGACTCACACTACTGCTCCAAATGTCTGTAGTGAAACTGATAGCCTTTGTGTACTCCTGTAACATGTTGGTAATGTGTTTTTTCACTGTGTTGTGTAATTGTGGCAAGATGACATCTGTGACATGACGACGACTGGGAATTTCGTACTTAGGCTCCAAAACATTCATAAGTCACCGAAATCCCACATTGTTAACTATTGATAGTGGCTGATCATCAAGAACGATGAATTGGGTAACCGCCTCAGATATTTTTATAGCCCTTGGGTTATCAATGGAAAATTATTCACGTCTGGCAAGGGATTTCTGCAGGGTCAGCTGCTGAGTGCAAGTGCTAGTAACAGCTGTAAATTCTCCATCCTCAGTCTTGTGTTTCATTTTGAGGCGTTTATGAGATTACTGGTATCATAAGAACTTTTGAACCTGCTCTTGATATTTTTGCAGAACAAAGTTTTCAGTCTGCAATGCGTTGGTTGGTTTCATTAATTTAACCTTCCAGACAGCTGACATTTTGCTGGCAGTCACATCCCTTTGCATTGCACTTAAAGACAGAAATACGTTAGGGGGGAAAAAAATTAGGAAAATGTGAAAACACATTTGAGCCTTAATCTTTTTTTTTCACACGACACTTACTATTGTTTTTCAAGATATATTCATTAATGATAATGATTTCCTGCTGCATCCAGCATCTTGGTATAGTCAAGTAAACCAGCGGGGAACATGAAATCCATCTGTCGGGTACGATCAGTATTGTAATGGTTGGTAACAATACAAAAAGCAGAGGATGGTCTCAGAAAGACACATGCGGTACATGTTAGGCAAGAGAGAATGTGGGACAATGTAACAGCACTCACCGGCCGTCATGCGGGACATGTAAGAAGAAAAACAGAACAGACAATGTGGGACAATAACAGCACTCACCGATCACCATGTGGGGACATGGTGTAAAGATGCTCGCCATGTGGGGCAGCCATGTAGCACTAGCAACAGACATGTCACATAAGGTTATCAGTGGTGTACCCCAAGGTTCAGTGTTGGGACCCTTACTTTTTAACATCTTTATAAATGACATTGGGTCTGGCATCAAAAGTAATATTTCTGTCTTTGCAGATGACACCAAGATATGCAGTGGAATAACGTCTTTACAGGATGTCTCCAATTTACAAGCCGACCTCAATACACTGTCTAATTGGGCGACTATGTGGCAGATGAGGTTTAATGTTGATAAATGTAAAGTTATGCACTTGGGGCCTAAGAATATGCATGCATCATACATGCTAGGGGGAGTACAACTGGGGGAATCCATAGTGGAGAAGGATCTGGGGGTTTTGGTAGACCATAAGCTCAATAACAACATGCAATGCCAAGCTGCTGTTTGCAAAGCGAGCAAAGTCCTTTCTTGTATTAAGAGAGGTATGGACTCCAGAGAAAGAGATATCATTTTGCCCCTGTTCAAATCATTAGTAAGACCTCACCTGGAATATGCCGTTCAGTTTTGGGCACCAGTTCTCAAAAAGGATATCGGGGAACTGGAGAAAGTGCAGAGAAGGGCAACCAAACTGATAAGAGGCATGGAGGAACTCAGCTATGAGGAGAGATTAGAGGAACTAAATTTATTCACTCTTGAGAAGAGGAGATTAAGGGGGGATATGATTAACATGTTCAAATATATTAGGGGTCCATATAGTGAACTTGGTGTTGAGTTGTTCTCTGTACGGTCAACCCAGAGGACACGGGGGCACTCTTTACGTCTAGAGGAAAAGAGATTTCAGCTTCAAGTACGGAAAGGTTTCTTCACAGTTAGAGCAGTGAAAATGTGGAATAGACTCCCACCAGAGGTGGTTCTGGCCAGTTCAGTAGATTGCTTTAAGAAAGGCTTGGATACTTTCCTGATGGTACATAATATAACTAGGTACTAACATAGGTAAAGTTGATCCAGGGAAAATCCGATCGCCTATTGGGGGATCAGGAAGGAATTTTTTTTCCCCTGCTGTGGTAGGTTGGAGCATGCTCTGCTGGGTTTTTTTTTCGCCTTCCTCTGGATCGATTGTGGGCGTAGGGTTGGGTGTCTGGATTGTACGATTATTTTTTATTTTATTTATTTGTTTTTAAGGTTGAACTGGATGGACTTGTGTCTTTTTTCAGCCTGGCTAACTATGTAACTATGTAGCACTCACCGCCATGTGGAGAGGCAGCAAGCTTATCTGCTCCCGAGATCCGCCCAAGCTGACGTCACTTCCGGTATCGGTTTCTGGTATCGGAGCATTTTCACGAGTACTGATACTCCCGAAAATGCCTAGCATCGACACTTGGATAGAGTCTGCAATCTTAGACCCACCACCAAAATCTGGTTTGTCCAATAAATCTCAATGTTTTCCCAACTTCTCAAATAATAAATACCTTCAGATGTTTTTGGAGGCATAATCTTTCATGCATTGCGCTGTATGCAAGTACGTTAAAAGTACTAATGTTTTCAGTGACTCTACTGGTAAACATACATTCAGGATTAAACCATTTGCCCATGTGGAAATATATATGTGGGCAAAACCATAAGAGAGTTCCGTAAAAGAATAGGAGAACACATTTCAAGTATTATCACTAAAGAGGACATCTCCAGTGGCAGTCCATTTTAGGGATAGTCATGATGCAAAGCCAGCTGGATTGCAGTGCATGATTATGCATACATTGGAATTGTCTAACAGAAGAGGGGACAGAGATAGGACACTATTACAGAAGGAGGTAAAATTGATTTTTCTCCTGAACTCCATGGCCCCTAGGTGGTTAAATAGTAACATGTCTCAATTTGTTAAAAATGATCTATCTCCCCAAGTACCTGTATTTCTTTCGTAATACCCCCATCCACATCCCCAGGACTTTTTTCAAGAGACTGGAGAGTCTGTTGATATCCTTTGTCTGGGCTGGGAGACCCCCCAGGGTAGCTAAGCAGATACTATATCTCCCACTATCGGGGGGGGCCTGGCGCTCCCAAACTTTCAGATCTACTACTGGGCGGCCGTTTTGGTCACAATTCGGTGGTGGTTCTCCCAGCCCACACAAAACCCGGCGGCCCCCCTGGAGGCAGCCATCCTTGGCTCCTATGCAGCTCTGAGTAACCTACCATTTTGGGGGCTTAGAGCGAGCTCCTCCATGACGGGCTTGATGCGTACCACGGTGAGGGTCTGGCGGGAGGCAAGGAGGAGCTATGGAAAGCCCAACCACATCTCCCCACATATGCCCCTATGCGGCAACCCCATGCTCCCTCACCTGAATAGTATCCCAGACCCTTCTCTGTGGGCGAAAAGAGGAATCGTCACTTTAAAGCACATAGTTCATCAGGGTAGGCTAATGACTTTCCAAGAACTGAGACGTACATATGAGCTTCCAATTTCTTTCCAGTTCAGATATTGGCAACTGAAGCACGCCTTTGGGGCTCAGTTTCCTGCCCCTCTGACTCTGGAATTGGACTCCATTGAACGCCTACTGACTTCCAGGGTGATGGGGAGAACCCTGTCGACCTTATATCTTTACCTAACGGTGGAACATGATACTAGTTTGACCAAAACCCGGGAGAAGTGGAGTTTGGACATTCCGTCCCTAGGGGAGGAGGAATGGGAGGAGTGCCTGACTTCTTACATTCCAACAATGATAGCCGCAAAAGACAGGTTTATACAATTTAAATTCCTGCATAGGGCCTACTTCACCCTGCAGAGGCTGGCGCGGATTTACCCCCAAAGAGACCCTAATTGTCAAAAGGTGTAAACAGGAGGAGGGCACTTTCTGGCACATGGTCTGGTCATGTCCCAAAATCCAGCCCTACTGGGAGGAAGTGGTTTCTACGCTAAATGCTGTGACCGGGTCGAACCTTCAGGTCGACCCTCAAACCCTACTATTGAGCCATTTGGCAGACGTTGAGGGGGACAGGTACTGTAAACTGTGCCTTACCTTCGCATTGTATTATGCCAGACGCGAGATTCTATTGAAATGGAAACTCAAAGACCCCCCTACCCCTGCCTTGTGGAGGAAATCAGTGAACCTGGTGCTCCCCCTGTATAAGTTGACCTATGAAAGTAGACAATGCCCGGGGAAATTTGATAAAATTTGGTCATCCTGGATAGACGCGTCCGCTCATCTTGGTTCCCCCTCCCCCTAACTTTGAGTTGAGCTGAGACGGTGGTGATCCCCCCCCCCCCCTGGTTAACCGCCCTGTCCTCTCTCTCCCGACCATTTCCTCCCTGCCCCCCCCCCCCCTTCCGCGGGCTCGCGCAAATGTCAGGTACCTGCATGATGGCTGTGAAGTTCCACTGGGGATGTCCTACATTTATGATAGAGTAATGGATACTCCTGTTATCTGTACTGCTGGATTATTGATTTAAGAATGGTTACTGGATGAAGGTGGTTTTTTCCTTTCTACAACTGTGTAATATTGGATCTACTGTACTTTGCAATGTAATGCTGATTTGTCTAATAAAATTTTCTGTTAAAAAAAAATAAAAAATAGTAACATGTCCCTGCAATGTTTTCTATAGATGCGCATGTCCATTCTTTATGTAGATGCACGTTCTTTTATATATACACTTCTTACATAAAAGTTTTTTATACTCTTTCTTTGTACATTATGTTGGAGTGCATATATTCTGTGAATCCGGGATGCATCTAAGGAAAATAGGAATCTCTCCATGACTGAAATGGAGAATTGTTGATAATGTGTGTATAGGATTGACCATCTATTATCACCAGTTGTTTGTTTTGTGCATAAACATTGCTTGGTCTCCTCCCAATAGCTGAGTTTAATGACAGAGGTATTTGCCATCTGAACAGAGCAGGATACGCAATGGTGGATTCAGATTTAATCAAGGAGTTGCCTGTATCAGATGAAACCGATGGATTTCATAAACTCAGGGTTTAAAACAGTTCTGCCCACTTAAAATAGATCTTGTATATATTAGCACAGGTACCCCATGCTACACAGAAGATTGCTGGTTTATGCCAGATCTTTGGAGAGGAAGGCACGCTGATTGCACAGCTGTGTGCTGGGCTATTAATTGTGACCCAACTATGGCTCAGGGCTCTGGCCAACAGACAGGAGGTCTGTGCATGGGAGTCAAGAGGACTCCAATCCTCTACAGGAATCAGAGGCTGCATGTAGGCAGCCAGAGCATACATGCCTGTAGGAAGCAGATGTAGTCTGTAACAGAGTAGCAAGGAGCGGATCATGAGTAAGCTAAAAGAGCTTTACTCTAAGGAACAGACCTAAAGCCTAAGGCTGGAGGTTTGAAGCAGCCACGTGGTAAGAGAGTAAGCCAGGAGGCTGAAATATTCTGATTGTGCAAGTTACAGTAATGATGGAACCCCCTGCATGGGCTACTGATGTCTTTTGTGAACTTTTCTGTTCTTTTAAATAAAAGTGGGCTACCATGGCCTTCAAAATAGTTTTGGACTGGTGCACTCATTGAAAAACGCACCTACTGCTTAAGTCTGATCACCTCAATCTTACACACACACACACACACACACACACACACACACACACTTTGACTACTTCTGGGTCACCACAGTGTCTCACTCATCCCTTGTCCTGTGTTGTTCGCATCTGCTCATCTATCATGCAGTTGTCGCTCTTCCACCATCTGGAGGGATACTTTTTTTATTTATTTTTTTATTGAAAGCCTGTGGTGTGCAAAACACACTCAAAATCTTCACCCAGTGCCAAAAAAAAATGTGCACACACATAGGGAGTGAACACAAAAATGTGCAACGGGTACACAAGCCCTCTGAAATCAGAGGGCCTTGCCCTGAATCCCCCCGGGGTGTTAGGCTCCTGACAGGGACAAGGGTACTTAAATTTGGTCTGACTGGCCAAAACCAGACAGACCCCTTTCCTTGGAAGGTCTGCCGAAACAAACCCACCCAAGTACTAGGTAGGGCTCCCCCGAAGAGAGAGGGCCAACTAAGCCAGAAGGCCGTGTCCATCCCCTCCCCAGACTGAGGACAGGCCTGAAGACCTGTGACCCTACTCATCACACGTGCAGTGCACAACACAAAAAACATGACACACAAAGGTAATAAATTAAATAAAGTGGGGGAGGAATAAGTGGAGAGGAGAGTGAAAAAGATGGCCATTGAGTAATACAACGACCAAGCCCTCCGGCCAGGAATAAAATTCCTCTGGTCCCAGCCAAAAGGCCCGGCCCAAGAGGCAGGTGCTAAAAAAGCGTGTTATGGTGTAGTGACCTTGGTGCCCAAAATCAAAGTGACCCTCTCTCTCTTTATGGCACCCATGGACTGCCAGTCCAGGGGCACATACTCCATAGGCTTTCAAGACCGCCCTGACCAAAAGCCCAGACCACAGCAGCCCCCACCCCAGGCAGGAAGGCTTGAAGTGCAGGGAGGTTGGTGAGAGTCCTTTGCCATCAGGCTCCACCGTCGCTCCCATCACTCTTACATAATTACATTCTGGAAATACTAACCGCTCCTCCCTCGCAGCTAGAGAGCAGTCGGTGTTGCCTCCCAAAAAACTGTCCAGGGCTAGAACTACCCCAATCCAGGCCAGAAGGCCAGGTACTCAACCCTCTGGGTCCGACCAATAGCAGCACCTATCCTCACCAGGGGCCCACTTCCAGACGGCTCAGACATGCACCAGCCCCCAGTATCTGTTGGACAGCGTGACGTAAACCCTCCCGAAACCGTCCTTCCAGGTGCAAATTACGTCATTGGAAGTGCTAGCCCTCCCCTCTCTATAGGGGCAGCACAGCGCCTCCTTTGGCAACCAAAAGGAACAGATATTAAACTTGATCTTAGCCAAAAGGCCAGGAAGCCCAGAAAAAACAAAACAAAAAAAAAATAAATAAACACAAAACTAAGGAGATGCTAATGGACAAAGAAACTTGTCCATCCACCACCCCCCAGGGCTCCTCAAAAGGACATACTACGCTCGTAGATCATGATTTACTAAACTAGACATGGAAGTAATCTGTATAGGGGTGTGTAAATGTGAAGGTCGTCCATGGCAGCCAATTGTCCCTAAATTCCTCCTCTCTTCCATATAGAGTTGCTGTCTGTCAGAAACCATAAATCAGACTGAGACAGAAGTACAGTTAAACCCCACTTAATAAAAAAAAAAAAAAAAAGGTAAACAGAGTAAATGTAGTCAAAACATAGCCAGAGTTCAGGAACCAGAATGGATAGTCAGACAAGCCAAAACGTCAGGGAGCCAAAGATGAACGTAGTAGAAGAGCAAGCATGATCTGGAGCCAGAAGGAATGTCAGCCAAGCAAATCTTCAACAGGAACACAGGAAAGCATCTCTAGAGATGTGACAAAAGCAAAGGCAGGGATCATCTGGGCTGGGTAGCTTAAGTAGGCAGGACTGATGAGAAGGATATCAACAGGTGAGTCACTGTGGAGAGACAGGCACTGGCAATTCGCCAACAGCTGAGCGACCAGCTCAGAGAAGGGAGGGCTGAGCCCAGCCTTGACAAATGTCATGGTTTGCATTGTCCTAATTTCATCTATTCTAGAGAACCAATGTTTCAAGTTTGGTGTGGTAGTACATGTCCACAGGTCAGGGATACATGTGCACTATCAACGATTTTTTATATTGTCGAAGGGGCAAAACGTTTAGGTGCAGAAGCTATTCCAAGGGGTTCAAACCAAGATAGTAGCAGTAGAGCCGTGACCCTATACCACCTGACTAACAACGTATATCCCTGTTCTTGAAAGCGGCTTGCTATAGAGGATTTGTGGGCCAAAGAGATAATCCTGTTAATTAGCTGACTTGAGAAAGAAGTTTATAAATCCACTTCCCATCAGTGAATATATGAAGGGATATGGCCTTTCCAAAGGCTCAATAATCTGTTTGTACAGAAGTGACAGCAGATGTGGTACTTGTTTGCCCTCCACACATAAGCACTCAAAGAACGTCAATGGACTAGCATATAATTCCACATCTGATATGGACTTTAAATAATTAGACAGTTGAAGGGCCAACCAAGGACTCAAAAGGAGGCTTACACCTAGTCATGCCTAGTCCTGCCAACCCCTGGAGCTGTTTATGGTCTACCCCAGGCGTAAAATCTGGATTGTGAATCACCGGTGTTAACGGGGATGGATAGGGGGGAGAAGCCTTTTATTGAAAATATGGATAGAGGCTGCAATTGTGGCCCCAATAGTAGGATGTGACTTCAATCCATGATAAAGTTTATGAGTGACCCAAGAAAGAGCGGACCGAGCAATCAGTGTAGCTTGTTGTTCAATTTGCACCCATAGTTTGATCTGTGGGATGTACACCATGATATCACTCCAGACAAATGTAAAGCTTGGTAGTATGAGATCAGGTTGGGTAGACCAATTCTCCTCTGAAGTTTAGGCAGAACTAACAGAGTGACAAAGTCTGGCAACGTTATTGCTCAAGATAAATTTGGTCAACATTTTCCAGCACGAGAGAAAAAAAAAGGTTTGAGGGAGTTTAATAGGTATCGCTTGCATTAGATATAAAATCTGGGAGGAGCACTGTCGTCTTAAATGCATTGCATCTCCAGAACCACGTGAGAGTCTGTCAAAATTGAAGATGTAAACGCATTTTAGACAATAACGGGCAAAAGTTAATCTCATAATGAGGCAGTATCCGGGGTCAATTTAACCCCCAGATATTTCATGAAAGACTGAAACCATTTGAATCGATAGACGCCTTGTAACTTGGTAATACACTCAGAGAATAGTCATCGCTTCACATTTTGCAGTTTATAGAAACATTTGAAAAGGTAATCATACTGAGCGAAGTGTTGGTGCAGTTGTGGTAAAGAGGCCTCTGTATCTGTAAGAAAAAATAAAAGGTCATCTGCATAAGCAGTAATTTTGTGCTTCATGTTTGAGACCTGTAGTCCACAAGTTGTGGAATGTGATCTGACCTTTTATAGGAAAGGTTCTAAGGTTTTTTTTTTTTTTTTATAAATTTTTATTATTTAGACATTTAATACAACATCTAATAAATTGTTGGGACATCCCCAAAAGAGGCACCATATAATATGCTTTCATTTACATAAATTATATCAAATTAAACTAAATATCAAGAAAAAAAAAAAAACACAAACATAGCAACTCTCAGACTCAAATAACGAACATATACTTAAATTAAACAAATCAATCATACGCGGAGGCATAATCTATATCCACATAGTATGCATCTCTTCTGGTAAAACTCCATCAGGAATTATTTCCAAAAGTGGAAGTTTAGGATTCCCGATCACTTCAGTAGAACATAATGAATTTAAAGTTATGAGCACTCTTTTCCAATAATGATAACGTTTTGGGCATCGCCAAAGCATATGAATAAGAGAACCATTAGATAAGGCACAACAAGGGCATAATGGTGTTATAGATTTTCCCCAGGCATGGAGCTTTTGTGGGATTAAATGAGCTATGTGTAAAAAGAAAAAAAAAAAAGTTGAGTCAGCCTTTAGGATGGCGAGAGGGAGATCTCAGGTAAAACCTCCAGTGCCCAGGCCCACTCCTCCTCGTGCAAAGCTTCTATATCCCTATGTCGGCTTTCTTCCACACTACAAATTCAGGCAGCTTAATTAACATAGACAATAATTATGCCATATAGGCATGTGTCTCGTATAGCCTTTATGTTGACCAATAGTTTGTACTGCTTCCGACAGCTTATGAAAGAAATAAAGAAGTAGGAAACGTTATTTTATTATGGAATTGATGAGCCACTACTGATTGGACTAGGGGAGACATTCTAACTTGAGATAATATGATCTTCTGTATAGGGTCCTGCATATCTACATCCTCCCAACCAAACCAATGTTGTAATTGCGATGCAATAAAGTATAATCTTGCATTGGCTATCGCAATTCCCCCCTATTCCTTACCATATAAAATCCCTAAAGACAGAGTCGACAGTTTTGCATAACCACAGTGTCAACCATACAGGGCAGTTGTGCAATACATATAACAATAGGGGCATCCACACTCTCATCACGGTCAACGGAAATGTACTCCATGTTTTACCTAGATGCCGAAATTTGACAATAAGAGAGAGCAAGTTTGTGTCAATATATTCGGTAGCATTCAATGTAATTATCACTCCCAAATATTTAAATGATGTAACCAGAGCCATCTGGTTAGCCCTGTGCGGAAGCTCCATGTGTATAGGGTGAAGGTTTCATATTACCGATTTGTCCCTGTTTAATATTAAATCTTGAAAAGGACCCATAAACATCAATTAAAAACAGAACTGTGGAAAGGGATGAAAGTGTATCCCCTAAAAACTCTAAGGTGTCATCCGTGTAGAGTGCCATTTTAACTTCACCTGTGGGTCTCTTAAACCCCACAATATCCGTGGCGCTACATATAGCAACCACCAGCGGTTCTAAGGTCAATGCGAAGAGGAATGGAGATAGGAGACAGCCTTGCTTTGTTCCTCTATACAATAAGGGGGCCGATATATATCCATTTACCTGTATCCTAGCACTCAAGGAATTATATAGAAGTTGTATCCATTTTATATATCTAGGTCCAAACCCACAGCGTCTTAAAAAATTCCACAGAAAATTCCACTCTATACTGTCTATTCAAGCGACAATATGGCTCTATTTCCTATATTATTTGTCAGAAGGTGCAGATTTCAAAATAAGCGCCTAATATTACTAGTTGTGGATTAGGGATACATCCTGATTGATTAGGATGAATTAATTTCATAATATATTTTGACTATCTAGTCGATAATACCTGTGCCAATAACATAATATCTGACTTAAGCAAAGAAATGGGACAATATGCATCCAGGTTATTTAGATATTTACCAGGTTTCACCAGTACAATAATTACTGCCTCTGTCAGAGAGGTAGAGAGCCCATCTCAAAAGCATGATTAAAAACCTCCAACACTTTGGGTAACAACACGTCCTTGTATTTTTTTTTTTATAGACCTCCACTGGGAGGCCAACCACTCCTGGTGCTTTACTATTAGAGAAGTTAGCTGCTGCAAGTTTTAGCTCATCCGATGAAAGGGAGGCATTAGAGAGCCCGCTGACATCATCTGGTTTTGTGGGTACTAGAAAAGATAAAAATTGCCTATTTGTCAAATGTGGCTGTCTCCACAGAGCTATTAATCGCATTTTCGCTACATATCTAGCAAAGGCTGTAAGATCTGATGGTCTTTGCCTATCCATTGGATGGTATTTATCCATTGAGAGATCCATATAATTGTTAAAATCCCCTACTAGTAGCCATGCAATATCAGGTTTATCAGATACAACCAAATTCATTATTTAAATACTTCCGCAGAGTAAGGTGGAGGAATATAAATGTTCGCCATCACATATGGTCACCCATATAGTGTACAATACAAAAAAACCTTTACTATCCCTCTTAACCTGTCTGCATAAGAAATCTATTCTATTAGATGTGAGCACAGAAACTCCTCTAGTGTATGATGTATATGCAGAATGATATTGAATATTAAAACAGATTCCATTTTAAATAATGCAATAAATGTCTCTCTGGTTACTCTGATGTAAGAGAGGCTCTCTGGGCAACCTGATGTAAGGGGGAGGCGCTCTAGGGACCCTGGAATAATATAATATAATATTATATATATATATATACATATATATACACACATATACATACACACACACACACATTTATTATATAAATCTTTATATGTGAGGAAAATCAATCAATTCTAGAGTACATTGAATGAAGAGTAGAACAGGAGAGAAAAAAAAGGTATAATCCCTGTCATTGGGATGTTGTAAGTGCCATACATCTACCAGTTGAAGAAGATTAAGTTATGCCTTCAGTCGCTTTAAATATGAAATTGATAAGTGGGATGCACCCCTTGAGGTGACATCTAACAGTGGATTGTAAGCAAAATTAAAAATGTCCCCAAGAACCAATACACCATCACTATGCTCCAAAATCAAAGGAACCAGCAACCTTAGAAAAAGCAAACAATTAAAATTTGGAAAGTACACGTTGATCAATGTTACCCCGGTAGCTCCAATTAGAATAGGCGGAATTGGAAAGAGGGGAAAAAAAAAAAGTCTCCCAAACTAACCCAATGGAACTGAGATGAGCTTATTTGGGGGTGTGTGAAAAAGAATCAGGTAGAGTTGGCGCTATACCTTTGAATATGCTATGTGTGTCACTATGCAATCCTCTAATAGTGTTAATAAAATACTTCCTTATCAGTGCAGTGGTCTGAACAATTATTCATCGGTGTTAAAAAACAAGAAAGTGAATTATGTGTCCACTAACAGGGGCCTCATGCCCCAAATTTTTTAATAAAGGTGAGATTGCACTATGGAATAGTGCTAAATAAACTGATTATTAAGGTAAGAGCTGCCTCTACTTGGTATGCCCCTCCCAAAAGCGAGTGGGGCTTATTGACATATGAAAAAGAAATCACGTAGAGTTGACGCTATACCTTTGAATATGCTATGTATGTCACTGTGCAATCCTCTAATAGTGTTAATAAAAAGCTTCCTGATCAGTGCAGTGGTTTAAACAATTATTCATCGGTGTTAGAGAAAAAAAAAAACAGATCAAATATACTAAAAAATAAAAATTTAACCAAATCTTTTTATCCTATAGATATAAAATACCAATAAGTCCTTTGTGGTGTGTTAAACAGTTCATAGCCAGTATACGATTTCCAAGAGGTGCCTTGTGCAAGTATCCAAAGAGAATCCCCAGTGCGCTTTGGTGAAAATAAATTATATTGCGCTCACCAGATCCATGCCCCTACTGGGGGAAACCAGCCTTTACAGTGTTAAGCCCCTGTGTCACTCTCTAGCATCTCCCTGGGAATCTGGCCATTCATCCATGAGTTAAATTCTCAATCGTGCATTTGTATGGAAAATGGAAGAAAGCCCATAGTGTAATATGTCTTTAAAGGGGGTTTATTGCAAACAGAAAAAATACTCACATTTTATCACAATAAAAATGCTGTATAAAATCCTCACACCGCCAGCTGCTGCGGTGTGAGGATTTTATACAGCGTTTACACTGATGCTGCCCATCAGTGTCAGTGCTGCCCATCAATGCCCATCAGTGCCGCCAATCAGTGCCGCCAATCAGTGCCGCCAATCAGTGCCGCCCCTAAAGTGCCAATCCGTGCCGCCCCTAAAGTGCCAATCAGTGCCGCCCATCGGTGCCAATCAGTGCCGCCCATCAGTGCCAATCAGTGCCGCCCATCAGTGCCAATCAGTGCCGCCCATCAGTGCCAATCAGTGCCACCCATCAGTGCAAATCAGTGCCGCCCATCAGTGCAAATCAGTGCAAATCAGTGCCGCCCATCAGTGCTGCCAATGATTTCTGCCTATTAATGACAATCAGTGCCACCTATCAGTGCTGCAAATCAGTACCAATCAGCAGCCTGGTAGGGCACAACTAAAATCCATTGATGTTTATTAATTACACATGCCAATCTTTAGTATAATAATAGGTAATCACCACACTACTATTTACAATAAACTACTGGAGGTAAAAAAAAAAAAAAAAAAAAAAAAAAAAAAAAGAAGTGTCAGTAAAACGCTTGCCGCTTAGCACTTACGTGTTCTCACACCACAAAAAAAAAAGTGCAGCCCTAACTTACTAATTAATAACTTAACAATAATGGTGAAACCCTCTAATATATGGGAATCTCAATACTATGTTTTCTCTGGTACAAAAACAGTGACATAGACAAAGAAATTGTCGAGTACAGAAAGAAAGTGCATGTATTTGGTAATAACCCCTCTCCTGCTGTTGCTATATACTGCATGCAAAAGGCTGCCCAGAAAAATGCAGAGTGCTATGGACAAGAAGCCAAACACTTTGTATTGAGACATTTTTATGTAGATGGATTGGCTTCTGCTAGCTCACCTGAAGATGCAATTTCCATCCTCAGTAAAGCAAAGCAAATGCTGGCAGAACCCAACCTGCGTCTTCACAAAATCGCTACCAACAGCCAAAAAGTAACGGAAGCCTTCCCTGTAACAGACAGAGCTAAAGACTTTAAAGATCTTTGCCTAGGTACAGACACCCTTACCCTGCAGAAAAGTCTAGGCCCGAGTTGGGATCTAGAAACAAATTTGTTTTCAGAGTTTCCTCAGGGGAAAAATCTTTAACATGTAGAGGCATTCTATCCACTGTAAATAGCCTCTATGATCCTCTAGGGTTTGTATCACCTGTGACAATAAGAGGTAAGGTCTTAGTTCGAGAACTGTCATCTGGGAAAAGTGAATGGGATGCATTGTTACCACAGGAAAGACCAAATGAGTGGGTTCAATTGACAGAATTTTTGCAAGCATTAGAGCACCTAAAGATAGACAGATGCTATGTGTCCATGTCTCTATCATCATCTTGCAGGAAAGAACTGTGCATCTTCTCAGACGCATCCACCAGAGCTATAGGTGCAGTAGCTTACTTGAAAGTAATTGATGCAGAAAATGTGTGTCATGTTGGATTTGTCATGGGAAAGTCCAAATTAAGCCCTAAACCAGCCCACACGATTCCTCATTTAGAGTTGTGTGCTGCTGTACTTGCAGTCGAAATGTCTGAGCTAATCACAGATGAACTAGACACTGACCGAATTCTTCACTGATAGCAAGACTGTCCTAGGATACATTTGCAGCACCACAAGGAGGTTCTATCTGTATGTCTCCAACAACAGAGTGAATAGAATCAGGCAATCGTCACACCCAGATCTGTGGTTCTATGCATCTACAGAGCAAAACCCTGCAGATTAGCTGGAGTGGATGGACTGAAAGCAGCACAGCCACTGGCTCGCATGAACATGAGAATTACTTGCGGGATGAATTAGAGAGAGCCACCGAGGGACCCCAGAAGACCAGGTTTGGGGCCACTCTGTGCAAAACGAGCTGCACAGTGGAGATAAGTATAACATGTTTGTTATTTAAAAAAAAAAAAAAAAAATAATAATAATAATAATAATAATAACTTTACAATCCCTTTAAGACCCTAGCTAGACTCTTCCATGTCATTAAAACCTTCCGGAGAGAAACCGATAGTGATCAGGTCAGAAGGTGGGAAAGTTCCCATGAACAGGTCAATCTAGTAGAACTTGCTCAGGCAAAGTCTGTAATTTCTTCTGTTCAAAACAAATATTTCCAGAAGGAAATTTGCTCCATCAAAAAACAAAAGACATTCCCAAAACAAAGCCATCTTAGGAAGCTTAGCCCCTTTTTAAAAAAAGAATGAGTTGTTGAGAGTAGGTGGACATTTGTCTCTTGCTAAACTTTCAGAGGAAGAGAAACAGCCTGTCATCATACCTTATGATCACCACATTGCGACACAGTTTGTTATGTACTATCATGAACAAGTAGTTCACCAAGGGCAACACATAACAGAAGGTGCAATTAGATCCACAGGTTTATATATTCTCTGTGGCAAACGCTTGGTATCAGCTGTTATACACAAATGTGTCATCTGTTGCAAGCTGCGAGGAAGATTACAAAGTCAAAAGATGGCAGAGCTACCAGGAGGACAGAGTAATTGCTCAACCACCTTTCACCAATGTAGGCTTAGATGTATTTCATCCATGGTCTAACCACTTGCTTACTGGGCACTTAAACCCCCCTCAGTCCCAGACCAAATTTTCAGCTTTCAGCGCTGATGCACTTTGAATGACAATTGCGCGGGCATATGTTGTATGCCCGCGCAATTGTCATTCAAAGTGCATCAGCGCTGAAAGCTGAAAATTTGGTCTGGGACTGAGGGGGGTTTAAGTGCCCAGTAAGCAAGTGGTTAGACCATGGATGAAACCAAATCAAATTTTTATAATTTTTTTTCCCACAAATAGAGCTTTTTGGTGGCATTTAATCACAGCTGGGAGTTTTATTTTTTGCTAAACAAACAAAAAAAGATGCAAAAAAAAATAAAAAATCATGTTTAATAGTTTGTTATAAAATTTTGCAAACAGGTCATTTTTCTCCTTCATTGAAGTGCGCTGATGAGGCGGCACTGATAGGCATAGTTAAGGCGGCACCGATGGGCACAGATAAGGCAGCACTGATGGGCAAAGACGGGCACGGATGGGTGGCACTGATAGATGGGACTGATGGGCACTGATAGGTGGCACTGCTGGGCACTGATGGGCAGCACTGCTGGGCACGGATGTGGCACTGGGGTGCAGCACCTTTGTTGAGGCAGACTGTGGGCACTGCTGGGTGGCACTGTGGGCACTGCTGGGTGGCACTGCTGGGTGGCACTGTGGGCACTGCTGGGTGGCACTGTGGGCACTGCTGGGTGGCACTGACAGGGGGGGACACATTTTTTATTCAGGCAGGCAAAGCAGGGGGCAGGTGGGCACTGGCAGGGGGCAGGTGGGCACTGGCAGGGCTGGCCGTGATCGGGACTCATGTCCCGATCGCGGCCGCCAGTGATCGGCTTTTTTTTTCTCCTCGCGCTATCAGCGCGAGGAGGAATAATAGCCGATTACCGGCTCCGTTATATCACATGATCAGCTGTCATTGGCTGACAGCTGATCACGTGATAAGGGGTCGGGATCGACCCCTTGCACGGATCGGTGATCAGGCGAGTCTCGTAGACTCGCCGATCACAGAGCGCGCAGGCTGCTCGTGCACGGGACTACGTCAATAGACTTAGTCCCGGAAAAGGAGATCCGCGCTGTAGCCGTCATTCGGCAATAGCGCGGGTCTCAAGTGGTTAAACCTGTCGCACTAGAGGAGGCAGCATGGACAGTAAACAATGGGCAGTCCTTTTCACTTGTTTGTCCACCCGAGCTGTACACAGAGCTACTTGAAGCCATGTCAACATCAAGCTTTATTAATGCCTTGAGGAGATTCCTCTCAATTTGGGACCCAGCAAATCTGCTCCGTTCTGACAGAGGAACAAACTTTGTGACAGCGAATCACAATTGCAAGACTTTCTCCAAGACAGAGGATGTACATGGGTCTTTAATCCTCCACACTCCTCACATATGCGTGGTGTCTGGGAGAGACTTATAGGTATTGCCAAGTGAATCTTGGATGCCATGTTGCTACAAACCAAACCTGCTCACTTGACACATGAGATTTTAAGCACATTTTTGGCAGACGTTACAGCTATTATGAATGCCAGGCCTATAGTTCCTGTGTCCTCAGACCCAGATAAACCTATAAACCAATGTTCCTTACCCAAGCAATGTTGTTGACTCAAAAGGTTAACTCTTTGTCTGCTCCATCTGGAACCATAAAGTACAACACAAGTTCATGCGAAACAATGGAAGTACAATGCTTGGCAGACACCTTTTGGAAAAGATGCAAGAGAGAGTATCTGTCAAATAAGCAAAGCCATAGGAAATGGACTGAGGATAGCCCAAATGTAAAAGTGGGTGATGTTCTGTTTAAAGACAGCTAGGAACGAGTGGCCTGTATGACTTATTGTCAATGCTCTACCAAGCAGGGATGGCAAGGTTAGAAAGGTGGACGTCAAGACTGTAAAAAATGAGACCGACAGAATTTATCTCAGACCTGTAAGTGACATTATAGTCTTGATCTCGGACTAGCTAGGATTCCATTTTCCTGTTTGTATTTTTTTTTTCTACATAGCAGTAGTTATTTAGGTAGTGACATAATAAATCAAGCCAGACAGGGAGTGTTCTGCCCATAATGTTCATAGTAAATGTGTGCAATGTGCTGTTACAGATTATACTGCAATGTTAGTTTACGTTGCTGCCATCTAGTGGTCAGAGTTAGTTATTTTGCCAGAGATGGACAGGAAGTGGTATTTTCCTCACAGTGAAAGGCTTTAACCTGGAACCGTATTTCCTTCATTTCATGACTGCCCCTGGATCTAGCAGACTGCATGCAGAAGAGCTCTTGATCTATTCCTGGACTAATGATGGAATTGTCTGTGAGTACTCTCACTGATAGAGTGAGGCTGCTGTATTGTCAGGGATGGCTTAGCCCTTCCTTCTCTGGGCTGGCCGCTCAGCTGTCAGCTAATTGCCAGCTCCCTTCTCTCTCCACAGTTACCAGCTGTTCCTGATGATGCTCGTCTGACCTGCCTACTTAAAGCCTTGCAGCTCACTTCACCTCTGCCTTCGCCTTGGTCACATCACTAGAAACCATCTCCTGCGGTTTGTTTAAAGACTGGCTTGCTGACGTCCCTTCTGGCTCCTTATCCTGCTTGCTGTTGCTCTACTTGGATCCCCAAAATCTGGCCTGGCTGACTACTCGATCTGGTTACTGGACTCTGGCTATGCTTGAGTTTTTTCTATTTACTTTTTATTTTTATTAACAAGTGTGATTTAATTGTACTTCTGTCTCAGTCTGATTCATGTTTCTGAAATGTATAATGTTTACTGTACTGACACATATGGTTTGTTTATGCTTATGTTGTAGTTTTACAAAGTTATTCAGAAAAAGAATACATACAGATCTGATGTTTCACGTTCCTTGACTTCTGAATTGTTACGCTGTCTGACTAGTGTAATACAACAGTTCAATAACGCGAAGCAGAACAATTTATATTTAAGGGGGCGTTAGCGTCTCCTTTGTGAGTACATCGTTTCATTTTTGTATCTTGTTTGTGCCCTGTTAGTGTCTGTGTAAAGAAAAAAATAAAACAACATTCATAGGCTGGCAGGGATACATACATTTGGTGCATTTCCATGGGCCATGATTCCGTTCCTATCACTTTCTTTTTAAGCTTGATTTTAGTATAGCATCCCAACACCCCTCTTGTACAACAAAGTTTTTGTTTTTAAGTGACCGTGATCCATTTATTAGGTCGCTTGGTTGTGCATTGTCACTAAACGTTGTTTTCGCTCAATTTGGCTAATTAGATTCTTTGCTGGCCGGGGCTCCATTAAGAATCTTTATTGTCTGTAGTGGCCATGTCTGAGATTGGCATTTCTACATAAATACCCAAAGCCTCACATCATCTCATGTGAGTCATGTAAGTCACTTTTGTCTTGTTCACATTACGGTCATCTGCATCAGTCTGCGTGGTGTATTCGATTGTCCTCATCTCTATGTCCATTGTTGGGTGTAGGCCCTGTTAGATTTCGGTTTAATTTTACTTTGAATGTCCCGATTCATCCTCAGGACAAGTTGTCACATGTTTCAGACTTTCAAGACACTACCGCTATTCCAGCTTCTCCTGCAAGATCCCCGGAGCAAGGCAGCGTGACATCTTAAAAAGCCTGGTTTATCCCTAAACGTACGACAGTACTGCACTGCCAGGGTATTCCCTATCCAGCCACAACTAATAAGGCAGAGTTCTTTCGCCTGCTGTACTCTAGCCAGGCAGTTGCTAGTCAACAGCCCATATCAAATCAGTTCATGGCCACCTCTTTAGCCCAGATTCACACCTTATTAAACTCAGTCTACCTCCATTCAGAATATTCAGGATAGGTTGGAGATTGTGGAAAACTGTACCAGCCTTCCAGTGGCCTTTGTTACAGGCCCGGCTCAAGATACGTTACCACTGCAGTAGTCCCTGCAGCTACAGGTACGGCTGCACTAGCCCCAGTAGTTATTCCTGCACATTTCATACCAGCATCCATTAGGAAAGATATCCTGAATGGCAATTTAGCATCCCTTCTAGTGGCATCTCACGGCATCCTAGATTTTAAAAAAAGTACTCATGTGGCAACGTTTCCGTCATTATGAAAGCTAAGGTGTTCCTAGGCTCAATAGGAAACTGAACATACCGGAGTTTGTTTGGTTTAGTACATTTAGGGATGTAATTTTGCTCCATTAATCCTGGAGGGAGGAAGATATAGCTCAATATCTGCATAATATGGTTGACTTGGGCTAGAAGTACAGTGGATTTTACGACTATCATAGGCAATTTTTAGCTAAAGCGGCCACTGCATTGTCTCAATACTCCACTAACTGGAGCGTTCAACAACAGTTTCTCTTTTGTAGGCATTTTTGCTGGCCTCAAATCACCTGCATGTCAGTACTGCAAGTCTATGACATACAATAGTGAATAGTGTCCACATTGCACATTTATTCCCTCCATGTTAGTGGTCATCTCTGAACCTGCTGTGGTTCCTTCCCTGTTCCCTCAAATTGATAGGTTGGGCCGGTCGATTCATTACCTAGGCAGAGCCCAAGTATGTGATACTAAAATTGCACATCCTGTAATTGAAGTTAAGTCATAAAAAAGACAAAGCAGTGCCAATCTGAGTGTAGCAATGTATAAAACAAAATTGAATCCAAAAAGTAATTAGTGGGAATGATTCAGCAGTTTCACTATTGATATTCGTTTTTAACTATTAATTTTATTTCTTACGTTATTTGGCTCTGCGTAACTGCTGCATACTTTCAGCTATTAAAGCCATTCAACTTTTAAAATGTTCATCTCTTTCAGCTAATGACAGGACATCTTCAACTTTTTTTCTCTACTATTTAAACTTTTTAAAATATTAAGCTTAACTTTTTTTTAACATTAAAGTGAATGAGAGCATGCTTCAAATCCTTAAAATCTTCCACTCCCAAAAGTTTCAGCTCCTTCATACTTTCACCTACAGATGCCAAACAAACTTTAAAACGTTCACAAAATATTTAGCTATATCTTTTCAGTTTGATATCTTTTACAGTTTTTGTGAAAAAGCTGTTTAAGTTTAGTGATCATTTCAGGAAATTTATTTTTAAAGGCTTTTGTTGCCATGGTTACCAAAGCTTCTTATACACAGTGATGGGTGGTGGGGGACAGCACAGACACACCATGTACCGATTTATAATAGAGGAATATGATGGGACAGTTTTGATGGGGCAATTCTGATCGTGGCCAGTTTTGATGGTGGCAATATGATGGGGTCGGTTTTGATGGTGGCAATTTTGATGGGGTCAGTTTTGATGGGGGGCAATGTGATGGGGCAGTTTTGATACTATCAGTATCCCCACGCATTTTCTCCAGGAAATGCATTTTCTAGTTTTAATCAACTTCTAATCCATTCCCTGCTCCCCATCTGATATCTGGAATATTGTTCCTTATTGTTTATCACTGACCCATCTTGCCCAATCCCACAATTATTTTCACTATTGTGTCATCCTAGAACCCTATGCCCTAAGGTGGTTTGGACATCTAGTTCATGACTAGGCAGTGTGGACATATATTTTCTCAATTTCTGCTTAAATAGTCACCCAGCTCAGAGTTTGTCAAATTTTCTTTGCTAGGGATTCACCTCATGTTTCCACACGGGGTTGCTCGCTCTCCCATGTGAAACATTTGAGTGCAGGAATCTGCTTTCAGCCATGTTGGATCCAGTGGACTTACAAATTCATACAGAAGGGGACAAAAGCTTTATGATTGTGCCTTTAGTAACACCTCCTTTAAACTCTTGGAGAGTCAGCCCGAGTGGCGTAGCTCTGGGCTTTAGAAATGTGGGGTTTATTTTGTTTCCAAATATTGGGCCAAATTTTTCATTGTTCGGAGATTCAGCTTCTGATCTGAATACCCGAATTACAGTATAAATTAAGTTTACTAAATTCTCCGAATAACGGAACAAACTTTGTTTGAATTTCGGAAAACAAATTGAAATTCAAATCAAATTTTACATCGAATCCCAGTTGAATTCAAACTATAAGCATGTTTCTGAAATCAAAGACTGTTATTAGAGTACCATTTCTAAATGCGGTTTTAGTTAAGCCAAAAGGTAATTTAAAGAGTCACTCATTTAATGAAGGTCTTTCTTTTGTTTGTTCACTCTGTCACATTCGAACGGTAATAAAAAAATTTTTAAAGTTTGATTCGGCCGATTAAAAATTTAACGTTTTGAATTGATATAAACTATTAATTCAAAGACGTTTAGAAAAAAGGCTTTAAAAGAAATGCGAATCCTGAATATGAATTTGATGAATTAACCAAATTTAACTAAACAAAATAACCAGATTATGGAATCTAAACTAAACAAATTTTTCGTCATGCAGGTCTACTGGGCTTTCTTCAGGAACATACTGGAGGCAAAGCGAGTCCCCACTCCAGCTCCCGACTTTGCAGGTCTCAGACAAGATTCAAAGACCTGGAGGAGGCTGCCAGTTACTTAATTGGTGGTTAACCAGCATCCAGTAAAGCCGTGCCAGGAGAACCTGAACCCTCTCTTTATGATACAGCTCCCATCACCATTGCCACATTCCATAAAGCAAATCCTAACCGATATGGGCGAGAGAGAGAGGAGAGAGAGAGAGAGATGGGCGAGAAAGAGAGAGATGGGCGAGAAAGAGAGAGAGACGGGCGAGAGAGAGAGAGAGAGACGGGCGAGAGAGAGAGAGAGACGGGCGAGAGAGAAGACGGGCGAGAGAGAGAGACGGGCGAGAGAGAGAGAGAGAGAGGGCGAGAGAGACGGCGAGAGAGACGGGCGAGAGAGAGACAGGAGACGGAGAGAGAAAGGGGCGAGAGAGAGAGAGAGAAAGGGGCGAGAGAGAGAGAGAGAAAGGGGCGAGAGAGAGAGAGAGAAAGGGGCGAGAGAGAGAGAGGAAGAGAAAGGGGCGAGAGAGAGAGAGAGAAAGGGGCGAGAGAGAGAGAGAGAAGGGGCGAGAGAGAGAGGGGCGAGAGAGAGAGAGGGGCGAGAGAGAGAGAGAGGGGCGAGAGAGAGAGAGGGGCGAGAGAGAGAGGGAGGGGGCGAGAGAGAGAGAGAGAGAGGGGGGGGGCGAGAGAGAGAGGGGGGGAGAGAGAGAGAGGGGGGGCGAGAGAGAGAGGGGGGCGAGAGAGAGAGAGAGGGGGGGCGAGAGAGAGAGAGAGAGGGGGCGAGAGAGAGAGAGAGAGGGGGCGAGAGAGAGAGGGGGGGGGCGAGAGAGAGAGAGGGGCGGAGAGGGGCGAGAGAGAGAGAGAGGGGCGAGAGAGAGAGAGAGAGAGGGGCGAGAGAGAGAGAGAGAGAGGGGCGAGAGAGAGAGAGAGAGAGAGGGGCGAGAGGAGAGAGAGAGAGAGGGGGGAGAGAGAGAGAGAGAGAGGGGCGAGAGAGAGAGAGAGAGAGAGAGAGGGGCGAGAGAGAGGACAGAGAGAGGGGGCGAGAGAAAAAGGGGCGAAAGAGAGAGAGGGGAGAGAGAGAGAGAGAGAGAGAGAGAGAGAGAGAGAGGGCGAGAGAAAGAGGGGCGAGAGAGAGAGGGGGGCGAGAG